>NW_027040575.1:4352500-5552500 GCF_037179485.1 Ochlerotatus camptorhynchus
TACGAACGGAGCTCCAGTTCAGTTGTGCTGAAACTGGCATATCGTGTGAAGCTCTCGAACTGAGGGGAGGAAGGAGGTGAAGACGAAAAACAACATACGTATTCCTATGACTGAAAGAGTGCAGAATGCTGTTGCTTTTCTCCAATGCAAGAGATGTGGATGCACTTTCGCTCCCACTGGGTCCTAGGGAAGATGGTGTGGAAGATTCATTCTTTTCGTCCTTCGTCTATGTTTAGCTCTCGCTGGGATCAGTTCATGCCCAGGGTCTGTCAGCCGGCAGTCCCGTGGTGAGAAGCTATGAATGTTGAATAGTGACATGGACACTTTTTTATATAATTATTTATCGGAAGTTGGAGTGACATTGGGCCTAAAACTATATTTTTATTTCACCTTATTGCAGTCACATTGCAAAACTATACAGTGGTTCTCAGAACTTCGTAAAAATGTGTAGTTTTGTTTTTTATCCCAAAAAAACATCGTTGAACTTTATATGTTTTGTAAAACAGCCTACATTTTCAGTGAAAAATATACAAAAAGATATTGCGCCCTCTGTCTAAAAACCATGAAAACCACAAATAACACATACAATCAATGCTTTTCTAAACAAAAACTCAATTTTTCAATAAAATTATATTTTTCCAAAAGTGCTTTTAATAACCTTTCATTCGATATTTTGATCTTTGAAATCGGCCCAGTGTTTCAAAAGTTATGTATTAAAAAAAACATCGAAAAAAAAAACGATTTTTAGACCACTCCAACGTGTGGTCACCTTAATGAACAATTTAAAAATATGGGTGGAATATTTTGCGATAAAAAACAAAACAACCAATTTTTACGAATTTCTGAGAGCCACTATATCGTTTTGCTGTGGAATGGCTGTATTCACCAATGACAGATTGACAGTTCCAGCCAAAATAGCGGAAAAAACTGGATTTTTGAACCAACCATCTCCGATTTATATGAATCTTTGCATAATTGCTCTTTATGGGCAACGATTCATATTTTAGCTGGAATTCAGCCATTTTGGGTCTTGTAAAATGTTTAAAATGGCTTTCTTGAAATTTGAATTGAAACGCCATTTTGAAAATTATACATGAACCAAAATGGCCGAATTTTAGCAAAATCTTTAATCATTGCCCACAACCATGCTTGGCATACACACCAACTGCTCATTTGTTAACAGATTTTCACTAAGATGTTGAAATTAGGTTTTCTTTGAAGTAATTGATAGAGTAGGATCATAGTTTACTACAGACATGCCAAGAGTAGTTAAATCTTAACTTTTGAATCAACAGGATTGACTTTTTGAACTAAAAGTACGAGATTTGAATACTTCAAAACGAACTGATTTTCGTCTACTGTGTGTAAAATTATTAGTAAATGAGCAGCTCGTGACCAAAAATGTGTATGCCAAGCATGCCCACAACAAATAATTATGCAAAGTTTCATGCAAGTCAACTTAATAAAAATATGTAGTTTTGTTCCTTATCGCAAAGTTGTAGACCCGATTTTTTTTTTATTTTGTCTTTAAGGTATTTTTGATATTTTGATCTTTGAAATCGGCCCAGAGTTTCAATACTTATGAATTAAAAAAAAATACATTTTTAAATGATATAGACAAAAAAAAATGATTTCTGGACCACTTTCACGTGTGGTCACCCTAATGAAAAATATAAAAATATGGTTCGAATATTTTGCGATAAAAAACAAAACTACCAATTTTTACGAATTTCTGAAAACCATTATATCGTTTTGCTATGGAATGGCTTTATTCATCAATGACAGATTGACAGTTCCAGCCAAAATGGCGGAAAAACTGAATTTTTGAATCGACCATCCCCAATTTCTTAGAATCTTTGCATAATTGTTCTTTATGGACAATGATTCATATTTTAGAAAAAATTCAGCTGGCTTTCTTGAAATTAGACTTGAAACGCCATTTTGAAAATTATACATGAACCAAAATGGTTGAATTTTAGCAAATTCTTTAATCATTGCCCACAACAAATAATTATGCAAAGTTCCATGCAAGTCGGAGAAGGTCTGGAAGGAAGAACTGCTCTATTAATAACTGTCAGAGATGGTTGTTAGAATTTGAAATCTCATACAAATACATTTAATTTTGGATTAAATATCTTAAAATATGTAAATGCAACGTAAACTATCAGCCATGAGTATGGAATCGCTCACAAACAATCATCTATGATGCTATACCTCGAAATCCTGATTATTTGCTAAGGTGTCGTCTTCAGAAAATTTGTTCATAAGGCCAAAGGTATTTGGTAGGCAGATAGTTTGGTTAGGAATTCTGTCATTATGTTGCGCTAGTGTGCATGAATAATTTAGCATTTTTGGATATGTTTTATCTCGTGAGCCCGACCACGTAGGAAGTTCGAGTCTTCAACAAAGTAGTTCAGAAAACCAGAATTGGTTTGGAGCTACTACGTGGCGCTAGTGTGCATGCATAATTGATTCTGAACATTCTTAAATAGTTAAAACTTTTCTGAAGTGTTTCAGTACTTTCCGAAGTGATTCCAAACTTTTCTTAAATTATTCAGTACTTGCGGATAACACGACTGTAGCGAAAATAAGTTGTAAACAAATGTTGCTTTCCCAATCCACAACAAATATTTTAAAATTAAAAAGGTTCAACAAATATTTTTGTCATGTCCTACTATTATTTAAGGTACTTTTATGATCTTAGATTGTGGTCTTCTAATAAATTTTGGACAATGAGACAAAGCAGTACACATCGCACAGTATTTTTTGAAATTGTTTCCTGATCTTGGTAGCTTTAGCATCCATGGAAAAGGCTAAGAAGAAAACACAACCATTTCCAATTGTTTCGACCAACTTGAGATCAATTATGTACGTCATTTTTGCTTAAAATTGGGAAAAATATAAACTAAGATTGTTTCTGAGAGCAACCTAATTCAACTTGTTTTCAACTGCAAGCTATTGAATGTTGATTGTTGATGCTGAATTGAAATTTTAAGAGTTTCATCAAAAGGGTATTAATAATTCTAATACCTTGAAATAGTCAAAAATATACTGTAACGATGCATTAAAAAACAGGAAAATGTACTGCCCGAAATCTCGAAATCTAACATGTGATCAGTCCCTTAAAGAATATATTTTGGTTTGTTTTTCTTTGTTAAGTTTTAATAAAAGGCATGACACATACATAAGCACACATTTTTTTAAATATTCTTTTACGGATTTGGAAGGAACATTTTGTTTTGTTTTTTTTTGTTTTTTTTTTTTCTTTGGTTTGTTTTTTCCGTCGATCTTGTTTTCCGTGCTGAGCACCAATGCTACCGACTTGCCAGGAAGGCAGCTCCCACACCTGGACCCTACCTATCGACCCATCAACTCATGAACCGGGGACCAACGGCTTTACTTCCCATCCGAAGGAAGGCGTGATCAGAGATGTTATGCCTCAGAACATCCCGGCGGCGCCGACTGGGATTGAACCCAGGCCTGCTGGGGTGAGAGGTAATCACGCTTACCATTACACCACCGGCGCCGTTTGGAACAATTTGTTTTTAACTTATTTTCGATGCAATACTTTTTTTGTAATGATCCAATACTTTTCAAAATGATCTAAAAATTTCTAAGGCAATGCAGTGCTTTCCGAAGTGATTTCGAACTTTAATGAATTGATTTCAAATTTGTATGAAACGGTTCAGTACTATTAAATGCGTTTCCGATTTATTTTTCAATAGATTTATGACTTTCTGAAATGATTCCAAACTTTTCTGAAGTGATTCAGAATTTTCTAAAGTGATTCAGTACTTGCAGAAGAGATTTCAAACTTTATTGAATTGATTAAGTACTTTACAGATGAATTACAAAATTTTCTATACCTATTCAGTAGCTCACGAAGTGATTCCGAACTTTTCTGAGGTTATTCAGTTGTATCTGAAGTAATTTCAAACTCTCTTTATATGATTCAGTTTTTTTCCGAAGTGATTCCAAAACTTCTAAAGTAATTCCGTAATTTCAGAACTATTTCTGAAGTTTTTTCCCAAGTTATTCCAAAGTTTTCTGAAGTGATTCAACACTTTCTGAAGAGATTCCGAACTTTTCTTATATGATTCATTTCTATTCGAAGTGAATCAGTACTTGCGGAAGTGATTTCAAACTTTTCACTAAATTCTGAAGACATTTCAATCTTTTCCGACGTGGTACAGTACTTTCCGAAGTGACTCTGAACCTTTCTAAAGAAATTCAGGGCTTTCGCAAATGTTTATAAACATTGCTGAATCGAATCAACACTTTCCGAAGTGATGCAAAACTCTTCTGAAGTGAATCAGTGCTTTCCGAAATGACTAAAACATTTTTAAAGTGGTTCAGATTGATTAACAGCAAGAGTTCACGCGTATTGAATGAAAAAGACAACAACAAAACAAACCAAAAGTCAGAAATTCTCTGAAACGTCTAATCATAGTGACCTGTATCAAGAAAGCAAAGAATGAATTTCAGTGAACGTTTTTGCACTGATGTGTATCGTATAGTGATTTTTCCATATTATGTTCAATCTTTTCAACCCTGGTTTCAGTACGTTATGAAGTTATTCTAAACTATCCTGAAGGTAATTTATTGATTTCTTTATTATAGAGACTTTCAGTCGTTGACTGGTCCGTCTCTACATCCTGAAGTGATTCAGATCTTTCTGAAGTGATTTGGAACTTTCCTGTACTAATTCAGTATTTTCCAAATGATTCCGATCGCTTCTGAAGTGAATCAGTACTTTCCGAAGTGATTCAGTACCTTCCAAAGAGGTTTTGAACTTTATCTAATTGATTGAGTATTTTTCGATGTGATTTCGATCTTTTCTTAAGGTTTTCAGTACGTTTATAGTATTTCTGTTCTTTCCGAATTAATACAATTAAACAAAACAATTTCTTTAGGTCATCCTTTCATAGCAGTTTCACTTCATATTCTAATGATTCCAAACTTTTCAGATCGAATTTGCTTCATATTCAAGTGATTCCAAACTTTTCAGGTGTGATTCACTTCATATTCAAGTAGATCTAAACTGTTCAAACCGGTTCACTTCATATTCAAGTAACCCAAAATGTTTCAAGTCTGATTAACTTCATATTCAATAGATTCCAAAATTTTCAGATCTGATTCTTTTTATTTTCGAGTGATTCAAAAACCTTCAGGACTAATTCACTTCATATTCAAGCGATTTCAAACTTCTCAGATCCGGTACATTCCAAATTTTGGATTTCAAAACGAACTGAGCACTATCCGGTTGGTCATAGCTTACTTAACAACTGTGCTAAAGCCTCGAACTTTCTAGGTGATCGGGATCATGAGATAAAATAATTACAAAAATTCACAATTTTACATATATGCGTACACGTAATAACAGAATTCCCAACAATACTAACGACCATCGGGACGCCGTTGGTCTTCTAAACAACTTTGTTGAAGATTCAGAATCACGAGATAAAATAATTTTAAAATGCTCAGTTTAACATCAACACTAGCGCCACGCAGTGCTTTAATTCTAAACTAAGCTTTCCACCTTCTGGACGCCCTTAGCCTTTTGAAGAACTTTGCTGAATACTCGAACCACAGACAAACAGACATAACACTTTGAAAAAGTTTTTCTTGAAAACATAGTATCTCAAAACATAGGTCCTCAGTAACGACATCTCTCTGCCGTCGATACCAGCGCTGCGGCGAGTAGTTCGCGGAACTGATAATATTCAAATCAACCGTTAAATGCGTGAACGAAGATACACAATAAAGTGTTACGTCTGTTTGTCTGTGCTCGAACTTTCTAGGTGTTCGGGATCACGAGATAAAACAATTTTAACAATGCTAAATTTTGCATGCTTACTAGCGACACGTAGTTAGAGAATTTCGAACTATTCCGATCGTATTTTGGACGCCCTTGTCCTTCTGAACAACTTTGCTCAAGACAGCCCTTTTGTATATAATCAGGATTTCTAGATATTCTTATTCTTTTTCGCATTCGGGGCTTATATCTTACCGCATATTAGCTTATTACGTGCTCTCAACTAAGTGTTCTAGATGCACTTCTACAGTTATTAATTGAGAGCTTCCGATGCCTATACCATTTTCGCATTATTATAATTGTGTGGCAAGTACAATCATACTCCCAGATCATTCCAGGGATGTCGAGAAATCTTCCAACCCGAAACATTCCTAGACCAGACCGGTAATCGAACCCAGCCACCTCCAGCGTGGTCTTGTTTGTAGCTGCCCTTTACCGACTGAACTAAGGGAGGCTGATTTCGAGATATAGGTGATACTAAACTTTTTAGGGGGTTCTGCAATATTCAAATAAGTTTTGCAATACTTTCCTAAGTATTTATGACTTCTTCTTCTTCTTCTTCTTCTTCTTCGCATTTCAAGCTTATTGCATATCGCATATTAGCTTATTGCGTGCTCTCAACTTAGTGTTCTAGATGCACTTCCACAGTTATTAATTGAGAGCTTTCGATGCCTGTACCATTTTTGCATTGATATGATTGTGTGGCAAGGCAAGTCCAATCATACTTCTATGCCCAGGGAAGTCGAGAAATTTTCCAACCCGAAAAATTCCTAGACCGAACCGGGAATCGAACCCAGCCACCTCCAGCATGGTCTTGCTTTGTAGCTGCGCCTTTACCGACTGAGCTAAGGGAGGCCCCATTTATGACTTGGTACCATGTGTAATTAACGTCTATCGACTTAAAAGTGTGTTATTTATGACACTGAACATTACAACACTATTTAAATAAAACAACTCGTTATTGTTATTTACGCTTTACTTCGGGAGTTTAAGAAACATGTTGTCATTTTCTGTATGTTCGAGATATTTGTAACAAAAAAAAAATCATTTTTGGCCCAATGTCACCCCCGAAGCAATGTCACCCCAACTGGCGGTAGTCGAAAACCGGTCCATCCTTCATCTTCTTAAAGAATTTCGAACAACCTTCCACCCTTTCGGAATTTCAAACAACCTCAGGCCTCAGAAAATGTTCGCCGAAAATTTCACCCGTGCAGATCAAACATTTGCCATGACCAGGGAAAATCGCGAGCAGGCGTCAGAAAGTGCGTGAAATCGAGTAATCCAATTATTTGGGCCGATGATGATCGCTCTTCCTCTCGCTCGTTGCTGCTCTTGTGGTTATTGTTGATTTTTCCTTCGTTGACTTCGGTGGCTGTTCTTGGGTTGCGATGTTGTTGGTTTGGTTTGCCGCTCACTATGTCAACATTACTGCGAACGTACACGGGTGTGCGTACAATGCGTGGGTGGTTGTTGGCTGTGTGAGTGTTGGCGCGAGGCTATTTTTCTTGCTCGTGCTCCGGAAAATCAATGTAAATATAAATATAGCCGCCGGAGAAATGGGCGCGCGCTTTTTAGGGGGTGTTGTTTTCTCCGATGACGATGACGACGATGAGGATGGCTGTGACCTACAAACGGGTGGAAGACTTGGGCCGCATAAACAAATCGAGTGTTCTCGGTAGCGAGCAAACTGGGTTAGCCTTTAATTTTAATTGAGAAATAGAATCAATTTCCATTTCCACCGGCTAATGGTTCTGTAAACAGTGTTGCTTTCGGAGAAGGGTATTTCCAACGATGACATGAGGGAAATGGTCTACTGTGAGGACGCAAACTCTGTCAATTGGCGATCATAACTTTCTCTGAAGGAATATTGAAATTGGATATCAAATTAATCACACTTATAAACCCTGTGAATTAAGTAAACGCTCCCCCTTCTCTGACTGTAATTGCTGCAGCTTTACCACTGATTAACGCCTTCATTAATCGTACATCTTTCTCTTTCTTTTCAGACAGCGTCTCTCCCATCCACGAGAAGTAACGCCTACCCCGGCTTTTCGCCCGCTGTAGCAGCTTTCAATCCGTGCACCAACAAGCAACCTCATCTCAGCGCCATATCCCACCTCTGCTAGACGCCTCCTGCCGCTTGCTACTCAAGACCCGCCCCCGTGCTTGTGCTTGTGCTTTTTGCATCTTCCGCTGCAGCAGCATCCATCGAAAATCAGCTCATCATCAGCCCAAGGAACAGCCACAATCCTGCTCCCCACCATAACACCCACAAGAGCATCTGATTTACAGATTTGGCCGCGTGAAAAGCTGCTGTAGAAAGTCTGTCGCCTCATCCGGACTACCATCGGAGCAGCAGCGAGGACGAGTAATTAGAAGTTACAGAAAAGGCGAAATCAGGAAACGGCAAAACTCTTCCCAAGGACAATCAAAGCTTGCGTCCGTTCAGCGAGACTTCTGTGAGAAGGAGAGAAGCACAGAAAGATATCCTGGAACAGGAAGCAAATTATCCTCCTCCATCGAGAAAAGAAAAAAACCGACAGTAGTAGTCAAGCAGATAGTCTGTCAGTCACTCATTCATTCAGTAGTCAGCGAGACTGAAAGGCAGAGAAAACCAAAAAACGTCCGTTCCTGAGTAACTTGCGAAGGAATTAATTTTTTAATCTTAGCGAAACAGAAGTCAAGCAGAGAGAAGAGTTTGGGAAGCGGAAGTACCTCTAGTCTTCGTTTTAATTGCCATAGGAATTAGTTAGTGGAGGCAAACAAAAACCAAGAAATCTCAACGTCAAGGAGAAAGTAAAGAAATAGCTTCTCTGGAAACGGAATAACCTACATCGACTTATCTTGTGATACACTTTGGCGAATCGAGTCAAGAACGTAGCCCGGTGGTTTGGAAATTATTATTCTGGTACAGAGAAATCAACCAGAGCGAATTCTTAGTGCATTGTTACAAGATCGTTGTCTCAACTTGTAGCGCTCTTAGCGATTTTTTGCCGGTAGTGAATGTACGCGTAGAGTTTCTTCCCTCCCTACCAGAGACACGTGTTGTGATTTAACCCCGAGTGAGAGAGAGACAGAGAACGAGTGTACCCAGTTCCTACTCCTCCCAATTAATCAATCAATACTCTAAGAAAGTAAACGTCGGGCCTAAGGCACATAAACGAAGCAAAAGAGCACACACGCACACACACAAAACCAAGTTCGCAGAAATAGTATATGGCTGCCATGATGAACATGACAAATCTACTGAACGGAAAGGACTCCCGTTGGCTACAGTTGGAGGTATGCCGCGAGTACCAGCGGAACAAGTGCTCCCGCCCGGACACTGAGTGCAAGTTCGCCCATCCACCGGCCAACGTCGAAGTACAAAATGGACGCGTCACCGCGTGTTACGACAGTATTAAGGTAGGTGTCTCTTGTATATCTTCGCAATATGTGCTCGCTGCCGGGAATGGGGATTTTATGATTCTTATCACATACTCGTGATATGATATGATGGTAGACAAACAACTAGCCTCGACAACATAAATTCGCCGAATGTGGTTGAATTGGATGGTGTAATCTGATCCGGGAAACATTATGTTCTTTATTTTTTTTTTTAGCTGTTGTGACAGGATGTTGATGGCAATGACATTGACCTCCCCTTGGTGGATATAGTGCTACGCGCTCTAATGGGACGCAATTTGAAACCTCATCATGGTGTTCTGGACTTAAAATCACCTGGTGACAAAGCGCGAATGAACAAAATATTTATCGGGCCATTTCCTGGTACATCATAAGCCTGATAATGCCACATTGAGAATGGTGTTTTCGTTGAGTGTGAGTAAGTCTGGAAGCATTTCTTCTGCTGGACAGTACGGCTACTCTCTCTGAAGTTTTCAAAGCCTTTATAAAAGAAACTCCGAGTCCATATGCTTGGAGATCTTTGTTACTCCTTTCCAGTGTTGTCAAGGTAAATTAAAAGCTGGATACTCACTGATTCTTCATATGATCGCATCTCAAATTCATGCGCCCTCTTTAAGGAGCGACTTTAATTGTAACTAATTTATGTCAAATTTTAACCAGCTAAAATTAAATAGATCAAGCCAAAATAGATCAAACTGTCTGCGTTCTATTTCAAACTTAAAAAATAGCGGTTAACTGGCAATGAAAAGTAAAGAAAGAAAAGAAAGAAAAGAACACATTCAAGAAAACTTTAGAAAGAATTTGGGATCCCCTTGAGGATTTTCCAAAACCAGGCTTTGGAAATTTGGATGGGAACACTAGTCTAAGATTCATTTACTCAAGAAACGGCGGAGATATACGTTCGACTGTATCCATGGTATCTGATGACTCCAATTCTGCGTAATGTGTTTTTTTTTTTATTTTTTTTATAAAGAACATGCAGTTGTCAAAAGAAGCTATACAACATGGATGTACTGACTATTTTGTTTATCTAGTTCGTTTATTTTTAAGGCTCAATCGCGTTAGATTTACGGAGCCGATAATTCATTGTTCTTTGTTTGTAACAAAATTCACTTAATTCTACTAGAGGAGTTGGGCCGAATACTCGCGGCTTACTCGAGGTTAGAGAGGTACAATGTCGAAGGATAGGGAAAGAAGAGGAGCTTTGGGGCAGGGTTTCGATGTCGCCAGTATGAACGGTAGTCTGGTTCTAGAATCGTCGGAGTTCGGCCGGCTATGGTGACCAGTGGGCGACGATGAGACTCATCGAGACGGGGGACAAGACAAACAAAAACTTATAAAGAGATACAAAAGAGAAACGAATTAAATTCTTATACTAGACATTTGCAGAAACACATAAATCGAGTGCATATAGCAGAGATGATGCACTGAATAGGCTGCCGCTTAGTTCTGATCCTATAATCACAGAATATTATTTTACCTTACTCCCAGAAGACTTCATGCAAGAAAGCGAAGATCGGCTGGAATAATTAGAGATGGAAGAAACATATGAAACATGTGAATAAGAAAAGCGGCGCCGGTGGTGTAGTGGTAAGCGTGATTACCTCTCACCCCAGCAGGCCTGGGTTCAATCCCAGTCGGCGCCGCCGGGATGTTCTGAGGCATAAAATCTCTGATCACGCCTTACGGGAAGTAAAGCCGTTGGTCCCCGGTTCATGAGTTGATGGGTCGATAGGTAGGGTCCAGGAGTGGGAGCTGCCTTCCTGGCGTCGGTAGCATTGGTGCTCAGCACGGAAATCAAGATCGACGGAAAACAAATCCAAGCAAAAAAAAAATGTGAACAAGAAAATGTCTTCTCAAATTCGGAATGAGTTTTTTTTTTCTAATTTCATTGGGTTTTTTACTTGTTGTTTAGTTTTTGTTTTTGAATTCTGATAAATGTTGTTGTGTAATACTCGGTGTAATATAATTATTTTCTCAAGGTGAAAGCTGATGGAATCCACAAATGGCCTCTATTTTATTTATTTTGCCTTATCACTTCGAGTTTTTGCGCCAAAAATCTCAGAAACTACAAATTTTCCGTGCATAAAATTGTAATGAAAATTATGCAGAAGTGCAGCAAAAGAGTGATTGTAATTTGGCACATGAAATCCTTTTAGTTTCTGAGATCTGTAAATTCGATGTGGCAAGGCAAAATAATCAAAATAGCGGCCATCTTCAATAATTTATATTCTTATAAATTTTAACACCTGCAGCCAAGAAAATATCATCATAGGTGAATTTTCATGTAAATTAGCCTACTTTTATGTAATTTTGTTTTGTTATGATCAACACCAACACCAGTGGTGTTGAGTACTTGGCACTGATGAAGTCTGCAAGTAGTAGACGAAATACGCGTATCTGACAAAAGATAAGAAATAAACCAACACACTCAAAGCTCTTCATAAGGATCTTGAGATATTTCGAATTTCAAAAATGCTATTATTTTAACCATTTATAAACATATCGCCAATTTCTGCAGGAGTTTAAAAAAGTTTGGTCTTTTGTTCACGCAAAGTTCAGCATATTTGTGGTTCTGTGTCAAAATTTCAGCTCAATTGATCATAACAGAACAAACTTACAACATGTCAAATTTGGCAAGTTTGTAAACAAACTTCGGCCTTTCGTGCTTTTTTATTGACCGCAGGTGTAAGCGATTTTTTACATTTGTTTTCAATTTAAAGTATTATTAGTTCTCAACATTTCATCCTTTGACGGTAAGTAAATCCGAAAAATACTTAACGACTTATAAATTTAAAAAAAATAGCATTATAAAATGACCCTCTTTCCTCCAAAACATGACTCCGCCCTTTTTTACCAAACCATTTCATTATACTTGAACAATAAGATGTATGTGACAAGTTAGGGCGGTCAAATATTTTTGACCAGCTAGAATTATTAAATACCCCACTGTGTGCCGTCAGACGCTTCTCCTTTTCAGCTTCGATTTGCTACAAGGCGAATGAGAACGACCCAAATTTGAGTTTAGTTCAGTCATAATTGCCAAAAGTGCAGGAACTCAGCGATGAGTAAAATTTGTCTCATGGTTTCCTGTGGAAATCTTAAAAATTCTGCCGGAAAATGAGGAAATTGACGAAAATTTTATTCAGTCTCGGAGTAGTACCAATAGACTGAGTGAATCAAATCTTTACTTTCCTCAAATTCGGGAATTTTTCCCTGGAAAATCCTGAAAAAACCTGAGAAAACATGAGGCAAATTTACTCATCGCTGAGTTCCTGCACTTTTGGCGATTATGAGTGAACTAAACTTAAATTTGGGTCGTTCTCATTCGCCGTGTATTGTTAGCCTGGAATCGATCAACCTCGTGGATTGATCATCCGGGGAAGAATATTCTTCCACTGGTTGGAATTGATGTTCCGTACGGTAGCTTCAGACCGTTTTCGTAGCCAGAATCTGCACTTTATGCGAATAATATTTTTCTCGACTGTGATCTGCCAATAGCTGTCCAATTTAGCAGCAACCATTCCAATGCCGAGAGAAAAACACAACAAAACCTAAAGAAACGCTTGGCCCAAATCAGTCAAAATTAGACTGAGAGTTATGCGAAATACAAAAAAAAACAAAGTACTTCAGAATTTGTATACAAAATTTACAGCAGTGGCCAGGACTCGGGCTGGATCTGTACCAAAAATGTGGACAAACTACTAAATAGTTCCCTCTTACTAAAACTAAGGTACGGGTCAAACTAGTCTGTAATCAGCTCGCCATAAAACTTAACCTATTTCAGACGTTTTGCTCTTTGGAATTGGCCTTTTACAGGGGGACATAAAAATATGTCATCTTTCACTCAGAGCAGAAAGTTTTACAATGCTAATCCAAAACTAGCCCGGATGAAGATCTCATACACTGGATCGAAACGTTGACGATGATAAAACTGTAATCGATACTTTTTCTGGACTATTGAAGATTTCGGTGCTTTACTGAAGTTAATGGAACTGATCTAAAAGTCTCAAATCTTCAATAAATTTTTCTGGGTTTCTCAGATTGTTTAAAGTTCCCAAGATTTTCCTGAAGTTAATTGAACCGCCTTAAAATTCTCCGGTCACGACTGCAACTCCAGAAATTTACCAGAAATTTTTGATACAACTTCCTTGAAGCTCGTGGAACATCCTTTAGAATCTATAAAATTCCCTGAGCTTATTTGGACTTGCTTGGAGTTTTTGTTCCTTTAGGAAGTTTCCTAAACTTTCTACAATTTTAATAGGTTGTTCGACTGCGAGGGAGATTTATTTTTTATTGCGTTCCTAGTCTATGGTAATCCAAACGGCCAGTTATGCATTGCTCGACGTTTCGGCTGCTTATTGTGCCCTTTTTTTTAAGGATAGACAGTTTTACCCTTGAAAAAGTCCATCATAAACGGCCGAAACTGACCGTTTGGATAGCCCTAGATTAAAATCCATAAAAAAAGAAAAAAGAAAAAAAAACGAGAATTTCTCGGCACTTCTCTACCGCTTCAACAATTTTCCTGATGATAATGGATCTTCTCTTAAGACCCCTTGATATTCTAGAAATTTTTGGAATATTTCTGCAATTTGCGGAATACTTTATAATTTCTTAGCACTTCTTGAAAGTTCCTCCAATTAATAAATGGAGCTTCTCAAAATTCTCAGGACATCCCTAAAAACAATTAAAACTGTAGTTCTATAGACTTCCCTGAAATTCCCGGTACTTCTTATAGTTTCTCGAAATTTTCCTGCTGTCCTAAATTTATAGAATTTTACATTTACAGATTTTAATACCGTAAAACGGGGTATCTTTGATAATGCGGGTTATTTTGATAGTATAATATAAAGAATAAATTTACTCGCTGTGCTTTTTCCAAATAAGAAACATTGGTTCCATATTGTAGCTTAGGGTATTTCCGTTGATATCGTATATAGTTTTTATATAGTATGTGCTACATATTTTACAAAAATATTAAAAAAAAAACCCATTTTCGTGTTTTTGCAAATGCACTCAAATCATCACTTATGAAATGTATTTTCGATAATGCCATCACAAATTGAATGTTGTATTCTTATTGCTTATGAAGTTTTCTGATTATATACTCATTCATAGTTTCATATTTAATGAACTAAATTGTTTGAGTTTCACTCATTTTTTCTACATTCATCGAGCATTATCAAAGTAACTCCAAATCAGAATACTGAAGTTCGGTCGCAACACTAAAAAAATAGTACAAATGCTTTAATTATCGTTCAACATATTACTAACGAATTAACTCGTGGATCTTCAGTACTTGTTTAAAAAATATAAAATTTGAAAAACATTCATTGCTGTAAAAAATATTTAAAATATACTTTAAAAAAACTATCAATGTTACCCCATTTTACGGTACTACTTAAAATACTCTCCCGAAAACTGCGGATCTTTATACTACCCCGGAAGTCTGAACATAAGATCTTAAGGTCTATGAGCTTCTCCAGAGATCTATAGACCTAGCTTTTTTGAAAGTTTCCACAATTCTCCTATAGTTCTGCAAATATATCCTTCGCTGATTTTTTAACATCTATTAAGTTTTCTTGATATTGCTAAAGTCATAAATGCTACTGTAGTTTCTTTGAAGTTTAAGCTGATATGCAAAGAATTTTACAGAAGTTCCCTTGCTATCCCGCAGTCGGAATTTTTCCGAAATCCTCGTTATTTTGTTTTTTATTGATTTGTTTTTCCGTCAAAATTGTTTTCCGTGCTAAGCACCAATGCTTCCGACGCCAGGAAGGTAGCTCCCACACCTGAACCCTACCTATATACCCATCAACTCATGAACCGGGGACCAACGGCTTTACTTCCCGTAAGGCGTGATCAGAGATTTTATGCCTCAGAACATCCCGGTGGAGCTGACTGGGATTGAACCCAGGCCTGCTGGGGCGAGAGACAATCACGCTTACTACTACACCACCGGCGCCGCTTTTAAAAAAATAAACCAGCAATAATTGAAAATGTCAAAAGCAACTCTAACTGATTAAAAGACTTTAACCTTCCATATAACAAGCTAAGTGTTTGCTCGAATGTTTCATAATGTACAATTGAGAGCATAATTTTCCAACAACACTAATCTGAAGGCATCGTCGGTTGAACATTTCCTGATAACAAACAGGAAACAACCCGGCCTTCATCAAAGGTAAATAAAAAACCAACCTCCGACTCCGAGAATTCTTGACTGGAAGCTGAACATGGTTCAACCGAAATTCTGCGGTAAAGGATTCCCACATTCCAACCGTCAAGCCTACCGTCCCACTCCCAGACGAAGCTCACATGACAAACTGTGCACAAGAATTGCGACAAAAGTGAAACGTCTCGCTTTGTTGGACCACCTCACCACTAGTACCTAGTGACACGGAAGGTTGTTTGCCGCAAGGGCTTATGCTTACCGAGAAGGAAGAAAAAATCCGGCCAAAATGGAAAACGTCTGTTGTATCGCCGTGTTTTGAATTATGACATTTGTAACATGTTTCTTTTTTATCTCCGATCTCGTCTCGTTGTCCTCGTCGCCTCTGAGTGACAGGGTATGCATTGGAGGGTAGCTTTTGAAAAAGCAATCCTTGTTCATGATGCCACTTACAACACACATACTACTGAAGAGAAGAACGGAGGAATTTTCGCTGTTTCCGGTTCTGATGCAAGATATGATTGACATTTTGTACGACATGCTCGATAAAGGATTGCGTTCGTTACGGGTGATTTCATTTTGATTGAGAACAAGATAATGCATTTAGTTCTGTTTGGTTTACCCAGAAGAAACGGAAGCCGACAGGTGGTTGATGTTGAATGGACTGTTGATGAAAAGTTCTCTCGAAATAGTTTTCCTCCGCCCAGCCCTCAATGATTGAGTTAGTTTTAGCTACAGAATTATCACCTGTATAATGAAGTTATTTGATTCAGCTGTGTAGTTCGTTATTATCATACGAAAAGTTGCACTACGCCTTGCTAATCCTGGATGGCAAGCAAGCGAACAACTTATGCCGTCCATTCCTAGGTCCGGAAGACTCGTTCGCTCCAAATGTTCACAGAGGTGTCAAAACCTGTTTTCCCTGAACCTGCAAAGTTTGACTTTTGTCGACACCAGCTTCAGCACGTCCCACAGGCCGTTCATCGATTTAAACTTTCATCCCAGCACTAATTACGAGAGGGGGTCGCAAGCTCGTTCACATTGTGCCTGATACCTGAACACGACAAGTTTTCCAACCAGCAGATGCTCGAATAGTGAAGTTTTGATGGTTTGGTCCGGTCAGTATAAGGGTTTCCAGTGATCAATAATTAACAAACTATCCAAAATAGTCATCAGGGGCTCTTGGACAGTAATATATTTAATTGACAACCGGCATGAATTATAGCAAATCGGTGTCCCAATTAAAATGCTGTCTAGTTGTTGTTTTATTACTGTAGCTCTAAGTGGGCGAGTACGGTAATGGTCATAAATGGCGGAGCCAAACAGGCTGAGTGAGTCGTTCCCAGGACTCGAGGATGTTAAATTTTTATGATTCAAACAATATACACACATCCAGAAGGACGTTCGTCTCTTCCGAATCGGCCGGTCGTCGTCAAGAAGAGAGTGAATTAAGGAAGGAAATTCTTTTTTAATGATCCACCAGCCAACGCTCGACTGAGAATGGCAGCAATCTGTCGTCGGGTTGGTTTGGGGAAAACGATTCCGTCGTAAAACTGACCAGTGAGCATATTTACGGCTCGGTGCCATTCTGGAGAGTACTTAGATTTAATTTTACGATTATATCCTTGCGATAACCAGAGAACCGGCTGCTTTGCGGGTGGTGATTTGTGAGGAGGAAGACAAATACAAGTAATGATGAATTTAAACCAGAACTTCTTATGACAAAGATTGTACGAGAATTTCAGAAAGTATCCTAATTTATCAAACATTCTACAATTCTAGCAAATGCATCAAAATAACTTCATCGAGAGCCAACATACAAAATAACGGAGATAATCTCTTTTCATGCCAAGCGAACGATGAAAAGAAAACAAGTTGCTACATTTTGCAAGCAGCATGTTTACATAATGCTCTCATTCATCCGAAGCAGAGCAGTCCAATTTTTGGCACAGCTGTCCGAAAAAAAAAATCTTTACTATTCAACAAGGGAGCTTTTTCAATCTGTTTCACTTCCGTCATACCCCAACCACCCCAAAAACGGGAAAAAAGCCCTTCTCCACACAAACCATAAGATGTACAGAAATTTTATAGAATCGCTCCTCTCCCCATAATGCATTGTGTAACAACGTTCATAATACAGCATGTTACACACCACAAAAGGAAAAAGAGTGAAGAAAATATAATCTCACCCCAAAAAACAGGAACGAATAGCATCCGGTCGTCACCCACGCGTCCCTCGGCATACCCGGGTCTGCCTGTCGTTGGATCAAAGCAATATTCAACGGTCCACTCACAAACACGAAACGGCGACGACGGTGACCACATCGAGCGCATATGCTTCCAAATTTGGTCACTTGATGCAATCGAGTGTCGTCACCGGAACGCAAGGGAGAAAGCAAGCCCCAACACGGAAATGCGGAAAACTAAATGACAGAGAAACGGATCCGGATGATAGAGGCAACGAGCGAACGACCGTCGCCGCCTTCATAATTTTCGATGTATCCATCAGAGTGGACCGAGGGGATTCTCCCCAGGTGGGCTTTCTACTGGAACTAAATGTATTTGTGAGGAACAATGGGCTATGTTTCATAAAGCTACTTCAATCATTTGTTATCAATGTATTATCGAACGGGACCACCTAAGCTCATTGCATGTTTGGTACATAAATCCACTGAAACTAAAAGGTGATCTTTTGTGGTGTGCCCCGTGTCCTTGTAGCTAAGTGCATATTATATTACTTCATGACTCGTAATGAATCAGTTAGAAGAAAGCAGTTGTCATGCTTCCCAGTCACGAAAGAAGGCACTTCTGTCTTAAAGAATTACCGGATATTTAAAGGTTACTGGAGTTGATCAATCTATCTAATACATTAATGGAATAATTTTCCTTGCTGTTCTATCTGATGATGGCTTGGGGGATTATATCCGTTCGTCTGCAGAAGCTGAGTGATTCTGGTAAACATTCAGCATCAGTCGGCGTTGTCAGATTGTTTTCAAGCTTATCAGTGTCAAATGTTTAATGAACATCGGTATTTATCGGAATCCATATTTTAATAATTTCGCGTTTTTGCCGTTTTTGAAGATGTAATTTCAAGCTTTTGGACTCAGAACGGAAAATTTACTTGCCAGGATAAGTCGGAAATTTTTTTCGGAAAATATTTGAATTAGCTTCCAGCCGAAAAAAATGCTTCCAGAGAAAGAGTAAAGAAGGTCTACTAAGAAAGTACTACGAGAGTTCTGAAAAACATCCGTGGAAATTTTAAGACAAATATTGATAAACTTCTGGCGAAAATTTAAGACATTTAAAAAAAAAAAAATCGGTAGATTGGAATATACTTCTGGATAAAGTCGGCAGACACAGGACTTACGGAATAGTCAATAGAAACTTCAAGGAAAATGATTTCTGGCGGATGTTAGCACAATATTCCCAGAAGTTCATAACATGTTCTAATGATCCATCAATTTCCTTTTATTCATAAAACATCCCTAAATACACCGCAATGTCCCTGAAATTTTAAAAATATCCCTGAAGTGTGTATATCCCATAATTCCTCGGAACTCCTTGAATGTTTTTGAAATTTTTCTGAAGTAATTGGCGCTGTTTTGCAGTTCTCTGATCATCCTAGAAGTATTTGGAACTTTTTTGATTATAATGAAGCTACTGGAAAATCTCTAATCTTGTTTTAAGATCTCTGAAACTTCTTAAAAATTTTCCCAAATTTTTATATTTTTTTTAAAACATGGAACTTTTGTTAACATGTTTTCACAATTGTCTAATGTTCATGTAATTTCCCTAACGTTTTCAATACTTTCATGAACCTCTTTGAACTTTCCTGCAATTTCCTGCAAATTGATTTATCTGTCCTGATGTTCTCAAGGCTTCGCTAAAGTTATATAAATTCTCCTGAAATGCATGGAACTATCCAGAAAACCATTACATTTTCCTACAGTTCATTGGAAGTTTCCCAATTATTTCTGATGTTTCCTTAAGTTCCCGTGAGCAGGCTTCTACATTTTCGAAACAAAGAAAAGAAAATGAACTCTTCGCAGAATCGCTTCGTTTCGAGCAATATCATTATCGTGTAAGTCATTGTGTTTCTTTTGTTGAGTTACGATGAACATTCCTCCTGTCAAACATGACTTGACTATCGCTTGTTTCGTTCGTCAAATACATCAGTTCATTTCATGTGAAGCAAAGACTTGTTCCAATTGATGCAATGAATGACTCGGAAACTGCTTCCTTCATTTATGCCATTTTCACTTCAATTCGGGGCTCATTCGACTTGTCACGAGTCGCGTCGTCAGGCATTAACATATAGTAACCGGATAGTATCCATACAATATCGGTTGCCGATAGGCATTGCATCCGGAGTTTATGTAGCAGCAAAATGTTATTTTATTTTAAACGAATATTAAACTAACGAGGCCCTTCTGGAGTCTAAGATGGCGGCCATCGGGCTCATCAAAAGTCTCAAATACCCTAGAATATTGGTATTTTAGAAACGGTGACCACGCGAAAGTGCCGAAAATCGATGTCCGACACCATTTGTAGGATATTTGACACTTCTACTTAAATCAGAAGCCACCATCATGAATTTCAAGATGGCGTCGGACATTGATTTCCAGCCTCTAGATGTCACCCCTATTCCAAAAATACTCACATTGATCGGTATTTGACAGTATTTCACAAAAGCCTAGATTTTAAAATGGCGTCAAACATCGGTTTCTGGCCTCTAGTTGTTACTGAGATTTCGAAAATGCCCACACCCATCAAGAGTCTTTGACACTATTTTCAACTTTTTGGAATCCAGAAGTCACCATCTTGGATTTAAATATGGCGTTTAACATCGATTTTCGGCATCTACGTGTCATTCCCGTTCTGAAAATGTACACTTTTCCTCAAATCGGAAGCCGCCGTCTTGGATTTTTACAACGGCATCGGATATCTATTTCCGGCTTCTAGACATTACCCTGATTCTTTAAAAAAAGCATGTGTATATGTGCATAGTATTTACACACTTTTTCAAAATTTCAAGAATCTTAAAATGACGTCGAATATTGTTTTTCAGCATCTAGATGCCATCCCGATTCCAACAATACCCATATTGATGGATATTTGACAGTATTTCCTTTATTTTCGCGAACTTAAAACCACCATCTTAGATTCCAAAATGGCGTCGCATATCTTTTTTCAATCTCTAGACGTAACCCCGATTCTACAAATATCCATATTGATGGGTCGGCATCACTACTTCTCACTTTTCTGATTCAGGAAGCCGCCATCTTGGATTTCAAAATACCGTTCCGATTCAAATTTCGGACGATTCAAATTTCGGACACTTTCATTTTTAATTAAATATTACATCCAGTTAGAAACAAAGTAATAATGTTAGATGATCGTGGAGGGCACTAGTCAAAAAATTTAAAATTTACAAGACATGTGGATCATATTCGACCGAGATAATCAACTTTTAAAAGTGTCCGAAATTCGAGTTTAAGTGTCCGAAATTTGAATCGGCACGGTATCGTTGCATATCAATTTCCGGCAGGCCTCTAAACATCACCTCAAATTAAAAAATACCCATATATATGCACACTACTAAAAAGTCATGTAAATTTCGGTTTCCTGAGACCGACACATGTAAGCGGGCCTTTTGACATAAGAATCAGTTGAAAGAAACGTGAAAATCAATTCAATCAAACGTTCTCTTCGTCGACTACTTGATGTTTCGGTTTGAGAACACTTAATTTTAAAAGAAATGTTTGTTTACGTTCTATGATTTACGTCCAATATGGATTACGTCTCGTGTAAAAATAGTTATTTCTAAGTGTGTGGGTATTTGACAGTATTTGCCATTTCTTGTTTTTAGAAATCGAAGACCGCCACCTACACATTACGAAAAAGACATGTAAATTTCAGTGCCCTGAGACCGACACATGCAAGCGGCCCTTTTGACATAAGAATCAGTTGAAAAGGACGAGAAAATCAATTAATTCAAACGCACTTTTCATCGAGTTGCATATGTTTCAGTTTCAGGACACTTAATTTTACATGCCATGTTTGTTTACGTTCCATGATTTACGTCAAAGCTGAATTACGTCTCGTGTAAAAATAATAATTTCTAAGTGTGTAGGATTACAAAATAGCGTCGAATGTCGATTTTCAGTCTATGCGTAATCCAGTTTCGAAAAATACCTATATTAATGGGTATTTGACAGTATTTCCCTTTATTAAAACTGTAACCCGCCATCTTGTATTTTATAATGGCATCGCAAATCGACTTTCAATCTTTAGACGTCATCCCTATTCCAAAAATACCCATATTGATGGGTCGCTCTCCGTATTTCCCACGTTGTCTGAAATCGGATGCCGCCATATTGAATTTCAAAATGGCGTTGGTCGTTGATTTCCGGCCTCTAGACGTAACTCTGATTCCAAAAATACCCACATTGATGGGTAAGCAAACCACCCTGTAATGATGAAATTGACATATATGCGCATGCGCTTAAATGAACCGAGTGAACAATCAACAAAAGTCAGAAAAACTGCGTGAATTTGAATCGAACAGCTTCGCTTCAATGCGAAAGTAAGTTCGTTTGATAATGAAAGATGAAATGACCAACTGTCAAGCCAAAACAAACAGCTTGAAAACTGATCGAAAGTGGTTCTGTTGATGTTGAAGAGGATCTGCACGAAGAGAAAATAGAATGACTTTCAATTGAAAGTGATAGTTGAGACCTTCGTCGTCGCTTGACGGTTTTCGATTGAAAGTGACTTTGTAGGGCCCAGCACGGGAGTTCGCTGGACTTTCCTGAAATTCCCGAACTCTTGAATTTTAACAGAAGTTATTGAAACTGTATTTGATTTATCGGAACATACCCTTATAGATCCTTAAACTTAATCAAAAGGCTGGACATTTCTAAAATTTCATAATTTCTTAAAAGTTCATGCAGTTTTCTTGAAGCTTAATCCTTGAAGTTCGGGTGAAAGCAACTTTCAAGCGAAGCAAGAAGAAGCTTCCAAGGGAAGTCGAAATAACTTACCGGGTGCAAGAAAAGTCCAGTGGAAAGTTGAACTTCCTTGGGAAGATTAATTTAAAAAAACTCCAGGAAATGAAGCAATCAATATTTTGATGGACCTATTGGTTCGTTGAATACAGGTATTTCCCGAATCCCAGGATTTAGCGGGATGTGCCTGCAGTTGTTTCTCGACTCCTGGGTAATCAAAAACGGAATCATTATTCGAAGGAGTATCAAGCCTAAGAAATTTTTAAAGAGGAATAATTTTTTGAGCAGGCTCAAATAATTTGAGATCTTCAAAAATATAAAATTATCTAAAAATTACGGGGACAGACAATAATCATTTTTATTATAGAAAAGAAAATCGGTATAAATCGGTATAAAATCTTAAAAATCGGTATTCTCAGAAACCTTATCTGTATAACGGCGCCGGTGGTGTAGTGGTGAGCGTGTTTACCTCTCACCCCAGCAGGCCTGGGTTCAATCCCAGTCGGCGCCGCCGGGATGTTCTGAGGCATAACATCTCTGATCACGCCTTCCTTCGGATGGGAAGTAAAACCGTTGGCCCCCGGTTCATGAGTTGATGGGTCGATAGGTAGGGTCCAGGTGTGGGAGCTGCCTTCCTGGAACGTCGGTAGCATTGGTGCTCAGCACGGAAAACAAGATCGACGGAAAAAACAAACCAAAGGAAAAAAAAAACCTTATCTGTATATCGGTATCAAGTTTGAAAATCGGTATATCTGGCAACGCTGGCATCATTGCTAATAAAAATCATTTCTTCAACACCCAACTTTGCTGAAAATCACACCAACTAACCGCATGAAATTGAATTTTGGCATAAAGCATTCTCTTGATCAAGGCAACCTCTGAGTATCGAAGTTAACATTTGTTTTTTTTTTTCGTGGCTGGGTGTTCATTATCGCCTCTGTTATTGTCAATATCAATATTCGTCTTCATCTTGGTGGAGATGATTTTGAGGATCAAATGCAAAATGATTATTTCCATTTTATACAAATGTAGCGCTGAACAACGAACAATGGAAAATTATTGCCTCATTCTGAATTGATGATCATATCTAGGTTATAGGACCTGCGGTCGACAATATTCAAAGGAATCATTTTGAGAAACACCGACGCTATTTCTGTTTGAAGTTTTACTTCCATTGATATGGGTGATAGGGGTAAGGAGGGTGTAGTAAGCCCTCCCCCTCTCCAACTACGCATATCAGTTAAAGCTATTGTGTTAGAATAATTAATTTGATCATACCAAATCGATAAGATAAGAAACTCCGAAATTATTTCAGTTTGGAATCTGACTTTTATTTGGACCGGCAGTGTTGCCAACAAAAATGATTTTTGCTATTTAATTCGAAACAACGATCATTGATCAGCTATATATTTGATTAGAAACATTCTAGCACCGTACATCCTTGGGCAAAGTTGTTAGATCCTCCCTTGACTGGATCTTTTACATGATTAGTCATCATTCCGATAGTTATTATGTTCGTAACGAAGGGTATCTCGCAAACAGGGTCACTTCCACTCACTTGCTATAAAAACATATTTTTCGGAATAATGCAATAATTAGATGTTATAATGCTATGTTGCATTTGTAAGTAACAAGAAGAGGGTGTAAAGTATGTGTTTGACTCATAAAACCTGTTAATTTCGCTTTGAGAGCGTCACAATCAGCGATCTAATGATTCGTGAGCGTTCACTCAAAGTGAGCGCTCACGAGTCGTAAAATCGCTGATTTTGACGCACTGAAAGCAATATTGACAGATTTTATGTGTCAAACATATACTTCATTACCTCTTCTTGTAACTTACAAGTAATAATTTGCATTATACTATATGATGACTTCATAATTCTGAAAAACATTTTTTTATAGCAAGTGAGTGGAAGTTACCCTGCTCGCAAATTATGTTCAGTTTTCCAAAAATCAGTCTCTCATGAGAAAGTGAATGACGGCTGTAAAATTCCATAAAAAATCACTCAATGAAGCTGAACTTATTTGAACACTGTGAAGCGAAAATTTAGATTTTTGCATCAGTCCCAAGTCAGTGTTCACTCGGCTGTCGACAGAAGCAGACCACTTTCAATGTGTGCCACGCGATCGTCTGTTTACTCGGCAGCAATTATTGTGTGGTCCTCCTCTTTGTTCTTCTTCAGCAGTTCTTTCAGTCGATGCGTCGTCGACTTTGGAAAGCAACCGTTTCGTGATGAATGTGTGAGTTCTCACCACGTTTTGCGTCCATTGCTGCAATGGAAGTGTTCTGACCCCCGTTGGCGAATCTGACATACAATGAAACCACTGGAAGCGGCTTCCATTCTGGTGGAGGAGGCTTATTGGATAGCGGAAGATAAAATGTTTATTGTGTTGTACCTTTTGACTATAGTTTTAAGATGTATTGTATAGTGAACAAGAATTCTCCGGTCTGTAAAGTTAATTCGGTTGAGCCTTATCAAATAAATTTAAAAAAATCAGTCCCAAGCATTTATTTATTGCTGACCATTTGTTTTTTTCATAAAGTACATCATTTATCCTACTCTTAAACATTCGATTACTAGTGTTCATACCTTGCAGATTCCAAGTAACCATGAGCATTCAAATTAGCACTGCTGACACCAACAAGCAGCAAAGATACTCTATGAATATGATGTGATGAATTATACAGATTTTCCACAACATTTAAAGAACCGTACATATCCCAGTTGGGTGCTACAAGATTTTGAAATAGATTTAAATCAAATCACACTTGCTTTATATTGGTAACTCTGTTCACCCCAAAAAGTCCATCATGATAATTGAAACTGCAAAGCCAAAATTAAAAAAAAAAAACATGAAACGGTTCAAGATCATACAGCTCTTGTACACAGGTTATGCTCCCATCATTCATATCTAAAGCACTTGAGGGTGAACTGTGCAAATCCGGTGTAAACAGGAGCGCGACAAAACCATCGGTGCCGTAAAAGAACACTTCTACTACCACCCACTGACTGCTGCATGCTGGCTGGTACCATTCATCCATCCATCCATCCGTGCAGGGAAGGACTCAAGATAGCGGACAACCCCACCGGGTAGCAGTCAGTGGTAGAGATTGTAAAAGAATGCTGCTTCCGCAAAACCTCACACAGCCTAAAGGGTTGCTAGGTCCTCTTTTCCTCTGAATAGAATCGTCGTCGTCGTCCTCACCGTATCGCGTGAAAACACCAAGGGAACAGGTGGAAAACTGCGCTCAACAGGACTCTTTTTTTTTGTTGTTGTGTGTGGTGCTCCGGAAGAAGCACCATCATTGTCGTTCTTTTTGCTGTATTGTTGGTACCGTTGTTATTGTTGCTGTCACTGTGTAGCCGTTATTATCACTCCAAGTGTCTGGTGTTATCTATTTCCGCTGCAAAAGTGTCACCTCTTTGCTGCGCTGCGTATGAATGCAGTGTCAGTGATTGCCCCTAAAGTTACACACGGGTAACAACGAAACTTTTATTACCTGTGCGCCATAATATCAAAAGACGTCCCGTTTTGAAACCTTAAATTGTTCTGCATGATGTTCACTGGAGGGTTATGCGAACATTTTTACCCATTCAAGCGTACACAAAGGAACGTTTCCGAGTTACTGCTACCGATATCACCATTGTTTACATACATAATCGATCCCGCACTAATACCGCTCACGTACAAGGAATCACTTCCGTCTCTGTTGGCATGAAAACTTTGTCAAACATAGTTATAAAGACGTAATCACTCCTACTACACGATTCAATACGGGTACTCCACCCCACCACCTTAGAATCCTGCCGGCACACCAACAACGACATTCGAACCCAGGGTATGATTTGAGAGATTGTTGGAAAATATTTGTCTAATAACTTAACTCGCAGAGGTCTACTTGCCATACGCAAAATCCTGCCACCATCAACATAACGCGCCTCCCCCAGACTCTAGCGGTGATGATGATGATGATGATGATGCTGATGATGTGGGAAGGTGGGCGGAGGGGCACCTTGGCAAACGTTTTCAGCATATTTGGTTAATTAATTTAATCAAATTGAGTTCTCAGTTCGATGTCGGAACAGGTATGGCGGAGAAAAGGATGTGAGCTGCGCCTGGGAACCATCACATATAGGGGACCCGCGCGAAAGAGTACGCGAAGTGCGACGTGATTTGATGAGCAAATAAAAGCACTTTGCAAAACGAGCGTCGCCCGGGTCGGTTGGTGTATCTAACCTAGGTGCAAGTCATATGGCGATTGATTTCACAACTCGATTGCGGGTTTCGCGTATCGAGCTCAAATTTGATTACCTACTGTTGCTGACTATGGTTATCGGTGGTGAGAGCGTCTAATGCAGGCTGAGAATCCCTGTTCTAGGATAACGGCATCGTCGTTGATAGACTACACATATTGGATTGTTGTGGGGGCGTTGGAGTAAATTACAGTCATCGCTGGCCGGCATATTTGTTTCCAATGTTTGCCTAGAATTTCAAACTCGGGCAGACTGGACAATCACGGGATGCTGACGGATTGTCGCAATCTTCAACACAAATGATTATGCATATTTGATATATTCTCCGGATTAAAACACACTCCAGTAGCTCTGTGCTAATTGAGCTTATCGTATCCTTTCCTCCCATGCGGAAGATTGATCTGACCCTACTGACCGAGTAATCCCTTTGTGGTTTGCTTCGGAAAAATCGGAAATAGAAAAACATGTTCCACTCCCACAGATAGAACTTGTCGAGAATTTCCAAGCTCCAATCAAGCATGAGAGAAAACACGTGCTCTATGCACTCTGATCCATTCCGGTACGGCAAACAGGCTGGCAGCCACCTAGAGGCACTCTTCGGACCCAGCTTCTACAAAAGCATCGGCAAAAGTTGCACATATGCCTGGATTTTTGCCCGCTTTCATCCCGAGATAAGCCTAATCCTAGTGTCAGCAGCTGTTCGCTTGAGTGATAATCTAATGAAAACACTCGCAAAGTCTATTATCGGATCAAAAAGAGTAGGTCTAGTACCAGTTCCGCTGCCGGCACCGGGCAGACCGATTCGGACTTGTTCGCATATAGATGATGGAGCATCGGCTGGCGTCGTCTCAGAGGACGAGGAATGCAAAAGTTTCGATGCACTTTTCACCTTCGACGTTTCGGGAATGAAGAGTACAAACCGGACAAGTAAACGTATCACAATCACAGACGGAGTGATGTGTCCGTCTTTGTCCGTGTTTGTTTGGATGGATATAGGTATCAGAAGTGGGATTTTGTTGTAACGACAAGGTTGCAAATTTCGTATTCTGTCACAATGTTTGCTATTGATTGAGTAGAGGTTGTCTAGGTACTTTTCAGGATTTTTGGAACGACAGCTCATTTCACTGAAGTCACCTGAGGATAGGTATCTGGACATTTTTATTTAATTATTCTCAAGTAAACGGTCAAACGGAATTTGGGCAAACGAGCCGACCATTTTAAACTAAAAATCATCCTGACGTCCTCCAATTGATGAAATGATGCATCACTGAGAATGGTTTCTTTTTTCCTTCACTGGTCTAATTTCGAATTAGCTGCTGTCAACCCGCGAACATCATAATTACGGCCCATTGCTCCAGCACGCAACTTTTTTTTTTGTTTGAGCCATAAGTTTACAAACTCGTCGTGCGCTGGAAACTAAGCCACATCGCAAAGCACGAATCGCGCCTCGTCATTGTTCGGTCAAGTAGAGGATCCGGTGGAGGCTGATTACCTTCAGTGGGGATTCAAACCACCATCCATCACCATCGGCTGCCATGTTGACTAAGTATGATGGATGGGGTGCGCTTCACTTACGTCATTTTTTTCCGTTTCGCACTCCACCACCGCCGTTGTGGACATTCACTCAATAACTAACCTGTGCCTACCTAACTCGCAGACATGTGGTATTCTTTCCAATTAGTCATCACTTCCATTGTAGGGGGTCACCCACGCTCTAGGTACTAGATGACGCTGCTTGATTATGTTGAGCGATATTGAAAGAACAGCTACTTATTGATCTTGTAATTACATTCTTAAAGCCCTTCTACGCGTCCGTGGAACAACATCATCTCTTGAAAACGTCGGCGACGAGGATGACTAAAGCAATCTGTCCGCCTCCGCGGTCGGAATCGTCTCGACGAATTTAGTTCAGTGTCAACTGATACCAACACCCCCGGATTGCTCTTCATGCTAGGCTAACTGGTTTTTCCATTTGCAAACCTCACAACAGCAGCGGGCGACACGACGGTGAACGACGTTGGAAGACGTAAATTTATTTGCAAACACACACGGTACGGCGCGTGGATGAGTCTGCTAGATGTTGTCGTCTTCGCTATTGTTTGTCCATGTCCATGCCAGTGTGGGCCTGAACCAACTTCTTCAACCGCGCTACCGGAACGACCGACGATATAATACAGCAGAGACATGTGGGCCTAATTGATTTGTTCACACGGTCAATGAGAGTCGATCAATATTGCGTTGAATTTGACTCAAAATTGCTAAAAGTGGGGCTACTTGTATGAGTAAATTTTTTCTTTGATTTTGGTATGATTTTTTGTATGTCAATAGTGTCAACCATAAACTAGTTATCTACAGAAAACCAGCTCAATTGGTTGAAGGGCAGCAGAGAAACAGTGTGTATTTCATTCATTCTATCAGTATACTCCTAGACTGTGTAGAAATTTGAGTCGATTGGTCCTCATATTCAAACAATTTTCCCCGGAAAGTGAGGAGAATTTTACTCAGTTACCGCATTACTCTCATTGGCCGTGCACGGCTCATATGTCTCATATGTCTCGCTTTATGGAAGCTCCAAAACGGGAGAATTCAATCTAAAATGGAAATCATATTAGATGCAATAAAATGCTATTGCCTTCGTAGTCAGGTTCGATGAGATTAGTCCGACTGTCTTAAGTCTGAACATTGATTCGAATGAATCTGAAAGATCGCTTCCATACTTGGGGCAACAAGAGTGGATGCAAATTTTTGTTATGGTCACAGTGTGTGGGCGTATTTACGGTATCAAATAGAAAATTATGACCCTAAATCGTTTAGCTCGCGGCCATAAAATGTCCTCAAGACGTAGCAGTCATGATTCATGGTGCGTGTTTGTATTGTGGTAAAACAAAATAAAAAAGTATGAAAACTGCCCCCCATATCATTAATCATGCTAACCAAGTTGATAGGGATCAGCTGCTGTCGGCCGTTCTACAGCCAACCGTACCAGATTCCGAGCATATGCGAACGCGAGAAGCGTAAAAAATTGTAACGACATCAAGGAACGAGCGAACGAGCCAAGTCGTTTGATGTGTCTTTGCGAGTTTAGGATCCAGTTATGACCTACTAATTGTGCGCGTGTGTGTGCGCGCACTTTGGGACCGGCTTTTATCGTGGGTGATTTGAGTGTAATTGGCTCGGAATTGGAAGGGAACGCGGTTGAATGATTAACTGTGCCTAATTGTTGATTGTGGGTTTATACCAGCCACGGTGTCTCTGGAAGAAAAACTTATTTAAAAAAAAAATCAGTATCGCTGAAACACCCATCAAACGAAAGCTCATACGAGGCTAGGATGAAAATGTTCTATCGGGGGGTCTAGAACATTTGTTTTTGTTTGTGTTTTTCAGTGTAAATGACGTCCACCTTTCTCGGCCATTTAAGCCCAAAACATGTCCGGAGAACTTTGAAAATTGGGCGTAATTGGTTTTGTGAACGAACACGTCAATCGCCGATTTCTAGCAAATAAAACACAATCTTGCAAACAAACTAACCCAGATGATAGAGGAACTATTCCTCTACCTGTTTGTACTATTAGTTTTTGAGATTGAGCTTTAATTCGCGAGAAATCGACATATGACGTATCTGTTTACAAAAGTAATAACGCCCTAATCTCGAAGTTCTCCGGATGTATGAAAAATTGACACCCGATAGGACATTTTGAAACTAGCCTCAAACAAAATAATGGTACCTAAAATTTCGTTTGGTATGTGTTTAGCGATACTGATTTTTTATTGTAATGTTATCCTATCAGAGACACCGTGCGCGGGATCTTAGTATGGAGCACATAACATATATGGAACTTCATGCAAAATAGATGACTAAAAGTTGACCCCTTTTTTGTGTTGCCTCAGTGGTATAACTGGCATAGTTGGACATCGATCTGTCAAAACAAAATTTTCGTGATATCGACACTCAGCGTTCATAAGGACCAATGTCGAAAACGTAAAACATGGCTTCTTTCGTAAATTTCTCGGAGTTCAAAGTCAATTAATGTAAGCCACCAATTCCATCGGATAGGAGGACTCTCGCTCTACACATCTCGCTCTTGAGTGAGTTTTTATTCTCGAGAAATTCTACGAGAAAGTAATTGTTTACGTTTGCGAAATTAACCCTTGTGAAAGAAAAGCAGATATAAGGTTGCATGCTCAGTAAGCATTGATGTTGGCGGTGACTCTGCAACTCTTTACCCCTATGGTAAAATCTCATAAGCATCTGAAATCTGTGCATGAAATCTAGTGGACTTTGTCTTATCTCATCATTCCACCATGGTACGAGCAAGCCGTCGTCTTTTCACGAAAAGATTGATAGTATCTTATGGGATTTTCAAAGGAGTGAAAGGATAAAGAAATGTTCATCATGTTTCATGGCCAGACTGATGTTTGCTTATGGGATTTTACGGATTTTACCATAGGAGTAAAGAGTTACAGAGTGAACGAAAAGGCGAATAGTCAATTGTCAAGATAATGCGCAATGAGTGTAAAGAGGTGAGGCCCAGAGCATTTATCGTCTCTATTTTTCATCCGCTGTTTAAATGGTTGACAGAGTTTGCTGCTTACAGCTCATTTGATAATGCGGCAATTCTTTTATCGACTAGCGATAGGGGGCTTTTCAAAGGATATTTTAACTAGTATTTTCTAGGCGATCAGAAGTCAATCAAGAGCGCTGTTAAACAGTAATTTACCTTTTTACAGATGCAACATTTCTACGTCTCTTCAACCTGGTTGAATTGTATTGGATTGATTACGGATATTATGTAATTGAATGCAATGTAATGCTAAAAATTCAAAGGTTTTGCTGCTGCTCTCTGTACTTCAAAATGTATGCACTTAACTCCAAATTTGCACAGTCATATTTTTTTTTCAAACGAAACCTTATGAAATCATAGATTGATGCAATTGGATACAAAAAAATGTCCAAAGAAAAGATGGTACGTACACTTTTATTCAAAATTTGCCCCAGAGAAAAAAAAATAAAAAAATTAATCCGCGCAAATTTAGAGTTAGAAGAAATGAACGTGTGGAGTTTCCAAACTTTTTTCTCCATAATTTCAGAAAAAGAAAAAGTTTTGATATCAAAATTAAATAGTTGGGTGGCTGGTCATCGCATAAAAAATCGGCAAATAATGTCTACCTTTTTAATGCAAACGTTAATATTTAGCTGTGTGTAGCAAGATGATGAATTTGTTAAAACTATATTATTATAAATAAAGAAAGTATATTGTTAAGGAAATATGAAGCGATGAGTTCAGGAGTACTAAGAAGACACATAATTATAAACCACGATATAATTATTTTAATAAAATTGACTACCTCCTTACTCATTTTACAGCTGGTATAATCAATTTGACAGATCGATGTTCTTCTATACCACTTAAAATCACTGAAATGGGGTCGATTTTTGGTGATCGAGTTCCACATATGTAATGCTTATAGAGTGAAGCTACTGACTATCGAATGAAAAGTTTATGATAATCTTGGACAACTTTGGACAGTTTTAGACATCGTTTGACTCTAGAAAACTAGTAGGTGGGTGTTAAATGATTGAATCGTTTTGTATCAGGAACGGCATATGAGATATATCGATCATGGAAATTGTACTAATGTAATTTCTCCGTAATTTCTGACATGATGGAGACTGCCTGGCTATGGATGGGTTCTATTGGAGCAGTGGCGTTGCCCTAACTTCAATCTACCTGTTCTACAACAATCAAAACAACGGCGCCGGTGGTGTAGTGGTAAGCGTGATTGCCTCTCACCCCAGCAGGCCTGGGTTCAATTCCAGTCGGCGCCGCCGGGATGTTCTGAGGCATAACATCTCTGATCACGCCTTCCTTCGGATGGGAAGTAAAGCCGTTGGTCCCCGGTTCATGAGTTGATGGGTCGATAGGTAGGGTCCAGGTGTGGGAGCTGCCTTCCTGGCACGTCGGTAGCATTGGTGCTCAGCACGGAAAACAAGATCGACGGAAAAAATAAACCAAAGGAAAAAAAAAAATACAACAATCAAAACGTAAATAAATTTAAAAAATGGCTTCCAATAAATACAAATTCGTGAAACTACAAATACTACTATTTGAAACTGATGTGAATGTATACATTACCCTAAATAACATTTTTCAAGTTGTTGAACAGACTAAAAGTGATGTTACGCGATGCCACTTATCAAATTTCCTCAGGCGGTTGAAGAGCTGTGTCATTGGATTAACTAAGGATCGATGTCAAACCGTCAACTCCCGCTTCTTTCGACAAGTTGAGCTTTACGATAGCTTCCAGCACTTCCTGCTAATGGTATAACCTCAAATGGACTACGATTTTATTTTTGCTGCTACACTCAATAATGCATCAATAACAAAATAAATGGTTTAAAATTTAACTCCAAAATGAACCATTTATTATGAGTTTTGACGTAGGACAACGTCTGTGATTTCTATATGGGGGTACACTTTGTGAAAACCGAAAATGGAACATGTAACGAAATTATGAAAGATTTTGAACGTTTATAACTCATTTCAAATAATTTGAACACTAATCGATCAGAAATATTTCTACGCAGAAATGCTTCCGACCATTGAAATATATTGAAAGGTGTTAAATGTCAAGGAGTGTCCAAAAGTGTCTAAAAAACCAAATAAATCCACCAATTACGTACATGCATATGCTGTTTCCCCAACACAGTCATCAGAGAACCATTAGTAGACGAAACATGTCGATGTAGAATTGCTGCTTCCCCAACAATGCCATTAGAGAGTCGTTAGTAGACGAAACAAATCGAAGTGGCATTCGCCTCCAATCTTCGGGCGTGTGCAAACAGGGAGGATATAATTGCGTAACATTTTGCACACACATTGCCATATTCAGATCCACACACCCCCAACGACCACACAAAATGTTCTGCAGAGTTGTAATCTTGTAACCAAACTTGGAAGCAGGGTTGCAAGAGATTTTGATCGATTCTCTTCATCGACTTTCTGTTTCGTTAATCACTTGAAGGAAAACACATTCATTAACACGTTTGTTGTTCTGGATGATAGAAGAGTATAGCAGAAATAGTGCAAAATAGGTTAGTGAAACCATGGTCATCAACAGAGGAAATCAATTAAGATAATTTTCATCCATAAATACGAGTCCATTCTTTTTTATCGATTTTTTATATTTTTAATTCAAATTTTTTTTTTAAATGCTACGAGCATGAGGAAGGAGTGATCTATGGCCCCGGTATCGCCGATTAACCTTAAGTTCCAGAAATCATGCTTTTGCACAATCCACAATCTCGAAACGGTGTTTTCCAAATTGGCGGGAAAGATAACCCAAAAAGTGCTTATTTAAATGACCTGGCGCATCTTAAAGGAAATAGATTTTTACTCTATGTGAACCACAAATATCATGAAAAAATTAACAATAAATAATGTTCAGGTCTGCCTAAAGTGAAAAAAAAACAGTGAAAAATCAACTTTTTTTCAGATATTCTTTTCTAAGTTTTCTAATCGTTTTTTTTTTTTTGGTTTTAGAGGTTCACATACAACAAAAATCTTTTCTGCATAATCCGTCTGCAAGCAGGTTACCGTTCAATCCGTGCCTCCAAGCAACCGAACAGGACGATGAATCAGAACCTAGTGGAGTTTTACGACCGGGTTCTGACGAAGTTCAGAGGATGCCTTCTCATGGACGATGAGTCCTATGTTAAGATGGATTTAAGGCAGGTTCCCGGACAAAAGTTTTATCTCCAGCAAATCCACGCTTGTTTTCGCCAATAAATTCACCCCCAGACACTGAAAAAATAGCCGCTGACGTTCACCAGGCTAGTGTGCGGCAGATGATGGCGGGAATTCCAATGAAAGTTCGCGAGTTCATCCGTACAATAACATACCTTCATTTTGACCAAATTACATTTTTCTCATGTCTAATCAATCCCGAGAAACACCTGGTTTAATGTGTCTGGATTCTAAGTGGATCAGACTATAATGGAAAGTGTCCTTTGTTGGGTTTTGCAGCTACACTTCGCTGTTGAATTGAATAAAGACGTTCCGCTCTTCAGATATCTTGTACGCTGTCTCCAAATCCCTCTGGTCAGCATTGAATGTCTTCACAATATGGAACATTTCCTCCAAACATGGTTGCGCGACACCCGCCGGAAAAAAAAAACTGCGATATTCGACACTAGCATATCACTTGACATTTCTATAGCTTTGCGTCAGGAATCATCTGGAAGCACGCGCACAGCTCAAAAAAAGATTGTGCTGTGCACTATTACCAACCGGTGGAAACCAACGATTTTAAATTGGCTTACTACTTGACTAGCCCATTGGTCCCTAGTACATCTATAAGCGTACCCCATCCTAGTCTATGTTTGTTTTTATTCGCTATGAAAGTTTGTCAGATAAAATGAGGGGTTCGTGGATTTTCCAATGTTTCAGGCGGTGCATCGATTAGCTTGTGACGTTGACGTTCAAGTTGACCACCTTGCTTTGGGACTTTCTGGTGTTAGAGATACCTCTATGCTATTAGTCTTCTGCACTCGATCTTTATGAGAGCAAGAGACCATAGATAACTCAAAAAAATTTGAGAGACGTACTTCATGTAGCAAGGTTCTCGGACGGAGTGTTCGGGCAGGAGCATACAGATTAATTTTGGCCAGTAACTCAGGAACATCATATTCTGCGAGTAAAACTTTAGCAACGAAGACGACCTGCGATATGTTTCGTCGCTTAGCAAGAGTATCCAAACTCAGTAAACGACAGCGGTCAGCATACGGTGGTAAATTCAGGGGGTCACTCCATGGAAGATAGCGCAGTGCGTATCTGACGAATTTGCGCTGAACAGCTTCGAATCGTCCACTCCATACAGCTTGGTAGGGATTCCAGACTACACTCGTGAATTCCAGTAGTGAGCGTACCAATGTACAGTAAAGGGCTTTAAAACACAGAGGATCACGAAATTCCTTAGATATCTTGAACATGAATCCAAGCTGTCGATTAGCTTTGTCGATCGTGGTTGAGAAGTGGCGAGTGTATGTGAGCTTTTCATCCAACATGACACCGAGGTCTTTAACGTGATCGACACGTTGAACTGCAGTTCCAGCAACGTTATAATCAAACAAAATGGCAGTCCTAGTTCGACGGAAACTAATTACGCAGCACTTTGAGACGCACAGGACCATAAAATTACGTTCACACCAATCATTAAAGATTTCAAGAAGGTTTTGTAGTTCTAAACAGTCGGCATAGCCTCGAACGACTAGATAAATCTTCAAGTCATCGGCAAAAAACAATTTACCTCCTCGTAGTAGAATAAACGTTACATCGTTCACAAATAAAGAGAAGAGCATTGGTCCCAAAGTGCTACCCTGTGGAACTCCTGATCTGTTCGAGAAACAGTACGATGAGTAGTTTCCAATGCATACAGTAACTTCACGTTGCACGAGGTACGATCTAAGCCAGCTGCAGAAGGAAACAGAACATCCAATTTTTTCAAGCTTTGCTAGCAGAACGTCGTGCACAACTCTATCAAACGCAGCTTTAAGATCAGTGTAGGTGGCATCCACTTGAAGTTTCTTGCATACATTTTCCATACAGAACGACGTAAAGCTGACGAGATTAGTTTCCACGGAGCGGCCAGAAAAGAAACCATGTTGACATGTACTTATGTAATGCTTGCAGGAAGCAAACAATCTCTCATTTATCAGCGACTCAAACACCTTAGATTCAACCCCAAGCGAGGTAATCCCACGGTAGTTTTCCACATTGCGTTTGTCTCCTTTCTTGAAAACAGGGAACATAGTAGACCGTTTCCATAGTGCGGGAAATTTCTGTTGACGAAGTGACAGGTTGAAGAGCAAGGACAACGGAGCAGCTGAGATATCGGAGCATTTTTTTAGGACTGCAGATGGAATAACACTCGGACCTGGTGAAAATGATGATTTGGTTTTACTCATCACAGAGAGAACCATTTGTACATCTACGACAAAAACATCCATGTTTACGACGTCGCTTGGCACATCACGGACGGCTCGCTCAATTTCTGCTTGCGATGGGGAGTCATTCGAGAAGACGCTTAAGAAGTGCCTAGCAAATAGGCTGCATTTGTCCTCAGTTGTCAATGCTACGTCATTGCCGAGAAACATTTTTGACGGCAGTCCAGTTTCCTTCCTCTTAGTATTCACAAACGACCAGAATCCCTTGGGGTGGCATTGCAGATTATGTTGAGTACGAATTACATACCTCTTGTAAAGAAGCTTGTTGTAGTGGCGATAATCATTGCTGGCAATTAAAAAATTTCGCTTGGTAAGGGTACATCGTCGATGAGTGAGAGCACGGAGAGCTCTAGATCGCACTCGTTTCAGGTTGCGGAGAGTAGCGTTAGACCAAGGCAGTTTTCTTGGAGGTTGGCACTTCGGTACTGAAGCACAAACACAGTCGCGCAAAAGGCTATTATATCGAGCGGCTGCTGTATCGATATCTAGGTCATTCAACACGTTCCAGTTGATCCGGGACAAGGAGCGTCTCAGCAAACGGAAATCGGTCTTCCGGAAATTGAGCCGAGTGGCAGTCATGGTTTCATCAAAACGAATTTGAGATCCGTTCGCGATAGATATATCCAAAGCAGGGTGGAAATTGTCAAGAGGAACGATGACATCAGGCGCTTCAACGACGACACAGTCCAGAAGTGCACTTTCGCTAACAAAAACCAAGTCAAGAAAACGAGACTGGAAATTGGGAACAAGGTTTATCTGGCTCAGTCCATGAAAAGCCGTGCCGTCAACAAGCAAGCGGCTGGCAGGAGTAGTTGAAGATGCAATCGGATCTGGAAACGCATAACCCTGGCCTGAGGGTGACCAGCTAAGCCCAGGCTGATTAAAATCACCAAGCAGAAGAAGCACATCCGTTATATCAGCCATGGACGATGCAAATTCTGTAGCATCCAGATGAAGCTGCATTGTGGTGACGTTCAGGGGGAATATACACCGCTCCAATGAGGATGTCCCGCGAAGTGAGGCTGACCTTAACCCAAACCGCTTCAATTGTAGTAAATAGTTCGTTGGAGATTACGCAGGAGGCGAATTCGTTGGAAACAGCGATGAGCACACCACCACCGCGAGTACGAATGCTGTTGGATGAATTACGGTCTAATCTGTAGACAGTAAAAGGGTCACCAAACAGTTGCACTGAATTGATCCTCCCATCGAGCCAAGTTTCCGTGAATACATAAACGTCATATTCCCCGTCAAGCGCAGCCAGATAAACATCGTCCAATTTAGTCATGAGCCCCCTGGTGTTCTGATAGTAGACACGTAAACCACTAGAGGGTTCGGTGCGAGCCGTGTCAATGATAACTTGTCCAGGATCCGCACGAGAGAACGGTGAACTATCAGGCAGTGAAAGATCACCTGACGTAGAAAGGCTCGAAGTGGTGGCCATAAGCGAAGATGAACTGAAACGAAGTGGCGGATCAACAGTTGAGTTCACCTGGACGAGTTCATACTTGCCGTAAACGAGTGGTTGGAAGACCCCTTCACCAGGCCCACACACAGGGCCGGGACAGCTGCAGGTCGCTGGTGGGAATGGCTCGACTGTGGCGGGGGGCTCGGGGGCCAACGGCAGTGCGTCCCAGTAAACAAACAGAAGTTGATTCATCATAATGGTGTAAGTCGTCAATCTTCGGCAGGACTAGATCAGAGGATCTGAATGCTTCTTCCGGTGAATTTTCTGTGGCGTGTCTCGGCTTCTGGTTTGGTGGGGCTGGTATACTGCTAATGTTATCTTCAGACCATAATTGTCGAGGAGCAGACATATACAATGGCACTCTGGAAACCAAGAATTTTTCAGACAGAGCAGTTGTTGCTTGCTGATTATACTTGCCTACAGTTGGAGTTTGGAAGACCCCCTCTCCTAACTCAAACGCAGGGCTGGGACGACTGTTGAACGCTGGCAGCATAGGCTCGACTGCGATGATAGGATCAGGGGCTTCCACAAGGCTAGTTGCAAGTGTGCGTCCGAGTGTCGAGTTGAATAAAGCAGGTTGTGGTCGGAAATGGTCGGCTGTAGGCATAATACATTTCAGGAAGTGGATTGTTCGAAATAATGTCGTACTTGCCTGAGATAGGGTTTTGGAAGACCCCTTCATCAAATCCAAACACAGGACAGGGACGGCTGGAGGTCGCTGGCAGGAATAACTCGACTGTGATGGATGAATTAGGGGCTTAGGCCCGTTTCCGGACTCAAACACAGGACCGGGACGACTGTAGGTCGATGGCAGGAGAGGCTCGACTGTGATGAGGGGATCAGGGGCTTCCAAAATGCTAGTGGCAAGTGAGCGTCCCGGTAATCGGTTGATAAAAATGTAGTGTTGAGGTTCAAGTTCCTGACCCGGCAATATCACTCCGTCATAGATGATTGATGACTGGAATTGGCGGACTTTGGAGTTGTTTGCGGTATGTTTATTTGTAACAATCCTTGAGGCTTCCAAAAATTTTCGACTCTGTGGTTGTCCACGAATTTACGAAATAGCATTCCTTTGGGCCATGTAGAAGACGAAAGAGCTTTCGACGTCAAATCTGCTGAGACACCGACTTTGAAAGAAATGAAAGACATGGTGCTGACGTCTTTGTTCTTTGAAACCAGTCGGATAACTTCAACATCGTCGGTTGACAAACGATTTTTGGCCAGCTCACCAATTTGCTCAGGAGTCACATCACGTGAAATCCGAGATAGGTAAATCCAAAACTTTTCCACCGGGGCAGGCACAGTGAAGTGGCCTAGGCTTGGAGATACAGATTTACCAGTAGCATGCATTAGGTTTGGTACATTATTGTCCTTTCTTGGAAATAACCGCTGGCTTCCTATGGTTCTTGACATAAAACCAGACCGTCTGGAGGAAACTGGAGTGATGGAAGCAGTATTGGTCAGCTTCGTGAAATTGGACCGAATTTCAATTTTCAAGTCCTCCAGAATCTCTTGTTTTAATTTCCCCAGCAACTCCGTATGAGTACTCAGCTGTTTCTCCAGACCAGCATCATATGCAGCCTTTATATTCCTACTATGCCGAATGTCTGACATTATGCTCGCACAAGATTTACACATCCAGAATAATTGCCTGTTCCGGTCAACTTCATCCAACAGTTCACTTGGCAAGTGACAGCATTTTGGGTGAAATACCGCATTACAGAACCCACGACAGGCAATGGTTTTTTCATGGATGTCATTGGCGCAAGCATGGCAAATTACACTCATTTTGCAGGAACAAGACGGCACTGCAAAAATCACTGGAAAGCAAAGAAATTTCAAGGTAGCGCAATACAACGGTAGAGCCCAGACGACAGCAATGCGCCAAAATGTATACAGCAATATACCACAAGCACAGGAAAAGCTCGAAAGTTTCACAATTTTGCTGGTAGATGGCGCTTCGGAAAAAAAAATCGCGTGGGGTGTGCTTTGGAATATGTACGTAAACAAAGCAAAAATGTTTCACATTCACTATACCACGAAAACACAACACACCGAGTGAAATTCACTAAAACCGAAAGCAAATAAGCACAAGATAAACTCATACCATTATAAACAGTTCCAAAATTAATGTCAACATTAGCAACATTTACACTAAGAAAAATTCAATGTTTATATTTATGTTTCCCACACATGATTTTTTGCAATGAGAGAAACAAATGATACATATGTGTCGGACACATAGTTCTTATGTGTACATATATTAGGCAAAGTTGAGTTTGAAAATCATATTCTAGCTTGCTAACAAATGAAATATAAAAATAAAAAACAAAAACAAACATTGTGTAGGGCAGAAACCAGTATTTGTAAATTCGTGTTTACGATATCTCTTTTTAAAGCTAAGCAGGGATAAAGTTGGCTTCCGCAATACCTTAACCTATTATCGTCAGGGGGGGTAAACAACGTCCTTAAGAGCTCAATTTTGGTATGCGGATACATTGTGTTTCACAGCAACTATTGACCAAATTTGAGTGCTCTAGGACTTTGTTTACCCCCTGACGATAATAGGTTTAGGTATTGTCGAAGCCAACTTTTACCCTATAATGTTTATTCGAAGTACTTACAGAAAAAATATAATGTATTCTTTAAATTATGAGGTAAGGGAAATGGCTCTAATGTTGGCCTATGGATCGGAGATTGGGCCCATCGCTTAAAATCTGCTATTTATCAATTTAATCTAGATTAACGCGTCATTGGGATGGTACAAATGGATATTTTTGGTCACTACTGAAAATGTAGTCGATTGTTGAATTCATGTATGAGCCCAAATTAAGGGAACTTAGGCCGACATTACATGCATTTCCCCTACTACACCTAATTCATGTAAATTTCTGCATTATATAGCACACACGTTGTTAACGCTAGATTAAGCGAAAATTTACACTGTATTTCATGTGAATTTAAATGAAATTTCTCATAAGTCAGTAGTACATACAAACTACTTTCGTTGTTTATGTCGACTATAGCTTAAAATTAACTTGTACACCTTTGGTTGGGACCAGAGTCAATGTTATAATAAGAGTCCCGCCAAGAGTGAAGCCAGAAGTACCAATCGAACTGTCAAGTGGGTTACAAAACAAGCAATGTAAATAAACATTATTGCCAGTGAACTACAAGTATTTCGGACCATATATTAGTAATTTTAGATGATGTTTTTGTCTCTCAGAAGCTCCGTTATCGACATGACATTTTTCACTTCTGAATAAAAGTCATCTGATGCTAACGCAAAAAATCTGGATGCCGTTTACTCAGACGAAAAATAAATAACAAAACAGTGCTGCTTGTTGCAACATTTTCTTTTGGCGGGACTCTTACTAAAACATCGACTCTGGTTGGGACGTGTTATGCCTCAGGGTTGAAACTAAATGCTGTAAATAACAATATTTTGTTTCTGAAGTATTTGTATCAGGATTTTTTCGAAAATATTTGTAGATCTGTCATCAGCATGAATTCGAGATATGGAGCCCCAGGAAGCCACCAGAAAATCTGTAAAAGCAGTCTATTAACAAAACTAGGTTCTGCATTTCTAAGAAGCTTCTGTTTGCGGCATCATAAGTAAGATGATCAAGGCATTCCAGATTGCACAGATAAATTTGGAATTAGCTCAATATGCGGCGCTAGTTTACATGTGAAATTTCTGCATCTATAAGTTCTATCTTGAAATCCTCACCATTCACGAAGTGTATGACCTCTAAACCTTCATCAAGCTTTACCCTTTTCCTAACAGACTCATATTTTGAAGTTATAAATCAAACTGTTCGGTGGCCTATAATACATCTAACACTTTTTTCAAAGTGAATCACCCTAATGAGGTGCAGCTAATATCACTGCATGATAAGCGTAGAAGATTTCAATTCAATAAGATTACATGCGACCATTCTACTGATACAGCACACATTTGTAGTCCTCTTCTGTCACGTGCAGCAACAATAATTGTAGGAATATTTTCTATCTAGGTTCGTTCGTAACGTGGAACGAAGCAATTTGCTTTGAAAACAGGTCCCAGGTGGACTGCAAACAAATAAGCCAGGAATGAGAATTTCGTTTGACGTCCTTTCTGGAAATGAACAAATCGTTGTAGAATGTTACATAAAGATGCTACCTAGGATGTGAAGAAATTACGATGGAACGAAAAGCATCTCGCAGCTTCTACCCGGTACATGTTATGAAAATAACATGGAAACAAGATTAACTGTATTACCAGTTCAGACAAAAAACAAATGAGCCCTGGTCCATCCCTTCCCACATCTATTAAAAGCAGTTATCGAGATTGCGACCCTACCGGCTAACAGGACCGACCACTTGCATGACTTGTACGTGTAACATGAACTGCAACAAGGACTTATGAAATTAAAATAGGATTTACAATTTCAACAGATCGCCATTTTCGGATTCACTGCCACACACATTCATTCACTGGCCTCAGTCCACTCCCCAGAGTCTACTGGGAATTGAGCTAGCAGCGCTCTATCAAACTTTTGTTCCGAGGGACGTGCACAACTCGACGAGTGTTGCACCCACTTCGTTTGCTATCCCATCCCATCCCATTCCAGCAAATCAGATGAATGCGAGCGAACCTGAAAACGGGATTAAATTGACTCTGCAAAATGTTAAACGTTCTGACGAGAAGATTATTGTATTATTTGTAGCTGCTCTGCTTCCGAATGGATTCCCGGGGATGGGGTCAAAATTCTATTTTTTCTGCTATCTCGAAACATTTTATCACACAATAACAACATCATCATCATCATCCTTGTCGTCATCAGCAACTTCGTCGTCGACGACGTCAGCCTCGTCATCAGGTTGCACTTTTTGGCCCATCTATCGCGGATAACCTGAGCCAGAGCTTTGTTGTGTAGGGTTACCAGTTCGTTGGGTTGCTTGCAGGAAAACCGAAACTCTTTCAAATGGAAATTATTCTAAATCCCTTCTGGAAACTTTCCGAACTCATATCCCTGCCACCGTCCTCGAGTTCTCGTTTCCATCTATGATACGAAAACAGCGGAGAAAAGCTATCAGCAATTATTGCCCGCCCGGATGAGTTTTTCCATTAGCAAAATACTATAGATACACAAACACGCTGTACACGCTGAGTAGGTATACACTTGGAGTTGGTAGAATAAACATAGGCAAAACATACGTACACGGAGTGGCATGCGGTTCGCTGTGTATTGATATGGAGCGTATCAATTTTTCCAACCCACGTGGCACGAGGGCAGCGGAGAGGACTCGAGGGGCGGCAGCGAACACTCCAACACAGAACAGCCTGTCTGTCAGTCAGTAAATTGTTTTTATTGTAATCCTTATTATGAATACAAAACGGTTTATACTCTCGCTGCTCTCGTGTTCCGTTTGTTCCCACTCTTTCACTCACTCAGTGCTCGGTGTGTATTTGTAGATGGCTTTTGTTTGGTTCCGTTTTTCCGGCGATGGATCCGGGATGGATGCTTCGCAAGGTCGGAACGCCAGAGCAGCCGGCAGCAATAAGGACGAGCGAATAATTGGAGGGAAAACGAATTTAAAACAACAAATTAAATTGAACTTAATCTCATTTGATGCGGTACAGTAAGCATAATTTCTGCGTATTGCTGCTGCGCTTTTCCTACTACTGCTGATGGTCTGTTGTTCTTCTACAGCTGATGCGTTGTTTGCACTAGTTACTGAGGATGGTTCTGTGCTCTCCGAATCTCTGATTGTGCTTATGTTTTTTTTTCGTGTTATTCTGGTGCCTGGACGCCGTTTGATAGAGTCGAGTTGTCACTTTGGTTGGATTTTGTCGTTTTAGTTCTTTTTTCTCCTGATGGAAACCCATTGTAGCTTATTGCTAGTGACCTATTTTAAGAATTGATATAGGTATGTTCTAAAGAATGATTTTTTTTGTTTCATTTCAGGTAAATGCAATTGACATTGAAATCGGCAGATTTAAGGTATTGTACAGTTTTGTTTTGAATAAATTGATGATCATTTGTCGTAACCATCAGACAGATATATAACCAGAAGTGCTCAGTCTTTCGGAATTCAGAGTGAAAAATGCATTATGGAGATCTATCGTCAACATTAGTTCTAAACCAACTTAATTTATGTTGACGTTTTGCTCCAGGACAATTTGAAGAATCTAGAACATCTAATACATATGGAATTGAAACTTAAATGACGTGCATTATCTCTCTAGCTAAGGGCCTTGTATCAGTATACTGGCCCACATTTAAATGGAATATTTTTTATCATTTTTTTCAACGTGCCAGATTTGTGCCATTAGGTGAGAAAATCACTCTCTGAAAATTTCAGCTCATTCGGATGTAAAACGAGCTGGCGCTTTTGGTTCAAAATTTATATGGGATTTTGGACGAAATGTATGGAAATAAGATCGCATCACTATGTCGAGTATAAAACTGGTTCATAAAATTGGTTTAAGCTCAGAATTTCAGTACATATAGCTTATTCTATAAGGAACAACTTTCTTCAAGACAGCTTATTCAACGCATCAACTAGCTTCTCATGAAATAAATAAAATTTCATATTTTCCTCAGGCCAACATCCAGACTCGTGTCAGTAGGTGAGATAACCACTCTCTGAATGTTTCAGCTGTTTTTGACGTTGCACAGACTGGTGCTTTTGGTTTAATGCTTATATAGATTTAGTAAACAAATTTCGTATACAAATTGCTTATATACATTCAAATGCGAATATCTCAATAAAACTAATTGGATGCATGATGCAATCTTCAGCAAAGTTGTTATTCATTAATTGAACTACAAGTTTTGAAAATCTGAATCAAATTGAGAATAAAGAAATTTTTCATGGTCGATAGAGTGTAGTAGTGTAAATTTTTCTGCATTTTATCCAAAAAACCCATACAAAATCCATACTAAAAGTACCAGCTCATCTTGGAAGCCAATGAGCTGAAACTTTCAGAGAATGATTTTCTCACCTAAAGGCACAAATCACAAACTGACCCGTGGACAATTGGAAGTTTAATTTTGGAAGCCCAGTCTATTGTACCAGTTAAGGTTGATCTGGTAGATTATTTGATCTGAACTTCAGGATAATTTGGAGAAGCTTGAACATCTTATAAGCCACAAAATAGATTATAAGTGATGCATAAAAAGTCAATGAATATGTTTGAAAAGGTGTCTTCACGGAAAATGTCATGCAGGCCTTGGTTGATCCAGTATATAAAATAGTCTGAACTCCAGGACAATTTGGAGAACCGAAAACATCTTATACACATGCAATTGTTAATGTTGTTCATAATCTCTGTGAACGAATTTGAAGATGTTTCGTTATTATTTGATCTGGTGGATCATTTGATCTAAACTCCAGGATAATTTGGAGAACCTTGAGCATTTTATGTACCTCAAAACTGATTATAAGTGCTGTGCTAAAACTCATTGGGGCTTATTACGGACGTCACTTCACGGTGAAAACTTGTCACTTGTCGTTGCGGTGAAGTGATTCCCATTTGATTTGTACGGCAAATACGAGTATCACTTCCTTATCACCGTGTAGTGACACCCGTAATAAGGCCCAATGACCATGTTTAGACATATGCCGTCACTAAGAACGCCACGCAGGCCATGGTTGATCCAGTAGATCAAATAGCCTGAACTCCTGGACAATTTGAAGAACCTAGAACCGCTTATACACATGGAATTGAAACGTAAATGATTTGCATAATCTATATGAACTTGTTTTAAGATGCTTAGCTACTAATGGCCTTGTTTAAGTAATGGTTGATCTGCTCAGGCTTGATAAAGCCTCATTCGTGAGTTTGAAATGAACCGAGCGTAGCATTTGTCTGAGGAGTAGAATGCCTGCTGCCAAATCATTCCACTGAGCTTCAAAGCTTGTGAGCGAAGGGGGATATAATGAGAGTGAGGTTTGCTGCCATTCATGTTCATGTTTTCTATCACACGCTCTTACTCTCCCTCTGGGTGAACTCTGAGCTTCTTGCGTCGAACAAAAAAGTTATTAGGAGTCTCGAAAAGCGCAGCTCACGTAAAATCATCCTCTCGCTGAAGTTCACTCTCCCTCTCTCTCGAGGAGTTTTTGTTTACTTCTTCCATATTCCTGCCGCTACTCACTCGAGGTGAGGGCTGGCTAAACTCGCAGGACAAGAGTCTTTTTAAACCTCCAGTGAGTTTGAGGAGATTCAGCAAGCCTGGATCTGCTAGATCATTTGATCTTAAGTCCAGAATAATTTGGATGTCCCAGAAAAAAATCTTCCCGATTATGTATATGTATTTGTATTTAAGTAGCCGTATTCTATCAAAAAATTTTAGTACTTCCGTAAAATATGCTATGGAATAAATTTTGACTGAAAGAATTAACTTAAAAAGTAAATTAATTTGTGAATATTTCAAATGATTTTCTCATAAACAAATTTGTAAAAAAAAAATAAGGAGTCAAATCCAACAAAGATGTTATTTCTGATGAGTATGAGTATGAGTATGAGTATGAGTTTTCTATGATAGAATTTTTAAAAGCAATTATTTGTTAAAGATTACTTATAATATACACTTATAACTTATAAAGATAACTTATAATATAAAGAGGAAGTCAACATTTCCAAAACAAAACAAAACTGCTTAACGAAGAGCTTTATGATGGCATGAAATTTTTTCACAGATGCCAGTAAGATCATTTATTTTTCATAGTTGCCAAAACATTTTTTGTGCCTCTGCTTATTTATGGAATCTATAGTATCTATAATGTAAACACCCCCTTGCTTCGTGAGGCAGCTTGCCAACAATTTACTCGTTTCCTTCTGCCGCCCGGAGTGAGTTGTGACGCTGCTTGTCATGAAAAAAAAGAAGAAGATTATATAATTATTACTTTCTACTTCTGACATAGCGTTAAGGTCCAAACGCAATGTGGACGGAAGCGGAACGGAAACGGAAAGTTTGACAGTTGTCAATTATGATATCAAGAAGCATAACCGATGTCGATTTGGTTTTAACTAAGTTTTCAATCCGAAAAGTAGGCTTACTCAGATCGGGCTTTTCCGCTGCCGCTGCCGTTCCGCTTCCGCTGTCATTGCGCTTGGGCCTTTATCATACGGTTCGTTGATCGCTTGTCATTTTGTCATTGTGAGATATTTTCGATTCCTTGCTTAAAGACGAAGTGAATGCCCGAGCGGATTCGATTTTGAACAATCAAACCGTATTACACTATCCACCTCTCCACACTCTGTAATGGCGGCACGCACGGGTTTTAAAATGCATCGTTCATTGCACTGGTTGTCACAGATCGTTTCATTTTCCTCTGTTCCTAAGAGATACAAAAAAGGAGGAGTGAAAATCGTACCGTAAAAGCGTAAAAAACTACAGTGAATAATCTCAAAACCAGTGCAGGCCACCATTACCGAGCGTTGAAAGCTGGATCGGAAATTTTTCTTCCTTTCATGCCTACACGGCGAATGAGAAGGATCCAAATTTGAGTTTTGTTAGCTCATGATTCACATAAAGTACAGGAGCTCAGCGATGAGTAATTTTGCCTCATGTTTTTCCAGGGTTCTCCAGGTTTGTCCTGGAAAACCTTCCCGAATATGAGAAAAGTAAAGATTCGATTCACTCATTCTGTTGGTACTACTTCTTGACTGAGTAAAATTTTCGTCAATTTTCTTCATTTTTCCGGCAGATTTTTTAGGTTTTCCACAGGAAACCAGTGAACTAAACTTAAATTTGGGTCAAATTCGCCGTGTACGGATTCAATCCACAGTTTTCTTCAAATATTATCACGAGCCGTTCGAACTTCAGTAAATGATGAAAACTCACTTTGTGCTGGCCATATTTTGCGCGGCAGCCATCCACGCAACACTGTACATGTATTTTTCTGTATCTCTGAAACCAAAACACGTCTGAATAATAATTAAAATTAAATTAAGCACAAAATCGCCTCAATCAAATTTGTTTTGCTTGCGCTGTTAAAGTTTAGAAAATTTTCTTCAATCATGGCCATCTTGGTCTTTGCCATATAATGGTATTCGTCATATGTCAGAAAATTCGTCATATGTCAGGATTCAAATTTTATGACACTCGAGAGTACACTGAAAATAAATTTTCACACATTCTAAAAAAAACAATACGAAAAGACACGATCATTTCGTTGAAAAATAAAGTTGACTTTCTGGTCATAAATGCAGTTTTTATTTGTTTTTCATTTTATAACTACATCTACTTCACTATCTTCAGCTATTTCACTCTCCCTGATTTCTTCTTCCTTGCTTTGAGTCGCAATTTCCTCGAACTTCTCCTTGTGCAACCTTCCACAATTCATCCAGCAAATGTTTGTTTTCCCTAAATTCAGCTCCAACGGATATGGAGTCCTCCGCAGTTTTAGCACCACCCGCTTCCGGTAAAACCTGGCGTATTCCTTCAGTGTTTTGTACATTGCGCAATGGACATCTTGTACTATTCAAACAGGGCCCAGCCGGCCCTGCTTGTTTACTTGCTGATTTTCATTCCATTTATGACGGTTATTTCCATCGTCGGCGTGTGACAATCCCATACCGGATGACATCAGAAATTTGTCGTCCCGTGTAGTCACTGGTAGTCGATGCATTCGTATGCGATTAGTAATCCGTCGTTGTTGTTGATCAGCAATCCGTCGAGTTTTTAAGATTGTGATAACAGGTCCGCACTGAAGACTGAACACTGAATAAATTTAGCAGCTATTTTGTATTGCATTGGTTTTTAGACTAACCTTGAGCTGCGACCACACCGATTTCATTTATGTTGGGGTTGTAGAACGTTATAACGATAATATTATCCTGTACCTAGGATCAATGCCAGACTAAAAACCGATGACTCAGCTGACAGGAGCATGACAGAGAATGAAAACCGTAGCAAACGTCAACATCGATAGCTACGAAGCTAAGTTTCTTCATGATTAATTATTCGTACATGAAAGATATTCAATACGAATGTTTAGGTCATTGAAAGAAAAACGAATGTTTAGGTCAATGAATGAAATGAGCGTGAGAGAATTAACGAAAAAATGTTTACAGTGTACAAAGCTGGATAAATAGTGGCTTCTTTAAAATAGAATCGGTTCCTTGCGAAGAAGGCAAGAATGACAATAGTAACAAAACTGCATACTTCATCATTTCTCAATAGTGATGGAGCTAAACGACATGAACTAAACTAAGGGCACGGAGCGAACCACAATAGATCTAATATGATCTAAATACTGGTCGCAGTGGATTTATGTACCGAACAGAGAAAGAGTTTTGACACACCACTGAATTCAAGAACAACATGTGAAAAGGGTATAAAAGCTTTTTGTAAACCCTTGCCTTTTTTGTCAACCATATCATACCAACGCAAACTATCAACATCTCCGGGTAGAGGAAACTTTTCCCTTCTCGATGATGTTGTTGGTTTGCGTTGGCGACCCTCGGTTGGCGAAAAAAGGGCCTCCAAAGGTTTACAAGAAGCTTGTATGCCCTTTTCACATGTGGCTCTTGAATTCTGCATTTACGCGGTTCTTTTTGTTAGTAATTTCATGTGATCTTAAAATGCAACCAAATTAAGTGTAACTTGTTTCAAAAATTCAGAAAAAAAAACCATGGTCGTACTTAAATGTTCCAATACTTAATGAGGGCAAAATCGAATAAATAAAAATTTGCTAAAGCAGAATTTAGATACTTCCAAACAAAGTAAAAATAAACAAATTTCTTTTTTTTCGCCTGAATTGACAAAGCACTTATGAAATGTATTTCCGATATAGCTTTCACAAATTCTAAGCTGTTTTTAAATTACAATTACTTATTTAAAGTTTAATTTTTCTTGCACTAAATTCTTTGAATATCATGCATGTTTTTCTACATTCATCAAGCATTATCAAAGTAACCCCAAATCAAAATATTGATGTTCGGTCACAAGACTAAAAAACTAGTGCAAATGCAATAATTTCCGTTAGACATATTACTATCGAATTAAATCTAGGATCCTCAGTACTTGTTTAAAATAAAATTTGAAAAACATTCATTACTGTAAAAAATATTCAGAATATACTTCAGAATATGTTACCTAGTTTTACGGTACTTTACATTTTCCCCTGTTCATCAAAACCATCGCTGTGAATATTTTTGAATCAATACAATATTTAGCATTATGAAACAATACAGGGTAAATGCACCAGTGATGGCTTTACGATCTTATTATGGTGTGCTCCAATTGAGGCCTTTGAGAATCTCATGTAGACCATTATTGGATCACACCACCAGGTAGGATAGTAAGGCCATCACTGGCACATCTGCTCTAACTACAAAGGAGCAGCCAATAAATCACCGGAATGAACATATTTATTGTTTCCAACTTATTTAAATAACAATGCCCGATCATTATAATAACCATAATTATGTCCAGCAACGAAATGTTCATGCAAGAAACAATCGTCGTTTTAAATCAACAGCCCTGATGACACAGTTATCCAATTAATGACTTCCCAAAAGCTTTTGAAACCCTATACTTCCGCAGCCCTTCAGACCAGCAGCCGTGCGAAGCAAAAAAAGTAAATTATATTATATCTCTTCTGCTATCCAACGACTTAACAAAACAACAGATCCGGATGGCACACGGCTCTGAGTAATTGGACTTAATTCATCGCATTAAATTTCACACCACTTTTGATTTCATTTGACCCAACGCTTCAATGTCAAATGAAAAATGCTAATGACATTGAGTGTCAGCTTTGTGCTATGGTCACCTCATGGTCGCTTCGCATATATTCTAATAAAAGTGTAGAGATTCTGCGACCTGCCTAATTCAATGTCAACAGACTCTTATCCACAATCAACAGCTACGCTCGAGTGTCCATGTTCGAGCCAATTAAATAGACCTGAACACCGAAAGGGAATGTTTATAACTTCCTTGGTGTGACACAAACGCGTCATGATCATGCATCACAACTGAATCCAATTTCAACTGCGACAATCGAAACCATTAATAAAAAAAAAATCCTCCCACGCAGCCACTGACTGTAGTAAGGGTTGTCTTCGAGCACCTGTCATTAATCATAATCACACCCGACGCCCTCCACTCATCGCATTCCGAAGAGTCAACCCCGAGGCATTCCATCATTTATGTTGGCCAGCAGAAATTTGACTCCCGGGTAGTTAAATTTTCCGGAAAGCCCATCAAAATGGCAATGTAAGGTCTGCTATCCACCCTCCACTCGCATCGTCGTTCGTGGTTCATGGCAGTGTCGAACAAATACTTTACATTTCTCCAGTCAGTCAGTCAGTCAGCCCGTTGATGGTTACGGCTTCCCGGGTTGAAATTGGAAGTAAAAGCCCATAAGACCACCCATCAACTCACCCCTCGCGGTGGCATCTCGCCCATATCCAGCAGCAGCAACAATGAAAAGGACGATCCGTGTACGTACATACCAACTATGCACAGGCAACGCCAGACGAGAGCGAAAGTTAAGCGAGGAATGTGGCGGAAAATGACTGATTTATTGCCGCAGATAACGTCAACGAAAATGACATGCTCGGAGGAATTTTTCCGCTCCCGGCAATCTTCCAGGACGGTGACGAACTTTGCAGCTTCCGGCCAGGGATTTCGTTCCTCAGGCAAAGTAGGAGCACCATCCGGCCCCAGCGTGGAGTGTTGTAGCGTAGTTTGGAAGATTCGCTGCGAAAAAATACATCTGCATGGATGAGTGAGTAGAGATGGGGAAGATGTGGCATGAGCAACGCAAACGGTGGTGGAGGGCTGCCAAAAGTCAAGGATAATTGAGAGGGAGATTTTATTATTCGCTGATGCAATTCGGCAGTGGAGCTCAACGGTGCGTGATACCCACGAGGCGCGGAGGGCCACTAAAACGGTGACGGCAAAAAAGAGGATATTTTGAGAGAATTTTCCTGACTTAACAGGTTTGCTGTTATGGCCTGCCAGATGAGTTTGTCGCCGTCCCATTGCGGCCGTTATGCTGCTGAGGGATCAGTCGGCACGAGGCGATTATTGCTCTAGGGATAATTATCGAAATGAAATTAAAAGATGCTGACATCAGAGCGGCGTCTGGTCTGGCTTAATGTGTATTGAAATGATGCACGCATTAAGGTTAAGTGGGGGGATTTAGATAAGTTTGGACCCATTGTTGCATACTTAGAACAAATAATGTTAAGAATGTTCAAATGACGATTGTACACTAGGGTGGAGCTTATTTTTCAAAACTGTTAGAGAAAAACAAACAGGGAGAAAATTAGAGAAGGAGGTAAAGATGTACCTTATCACAGTAAAATCTTTTTTAATAGACATTTTCGAACAAAGAGCTAGGAAATAATTTTGAAATGGAAATAAATTTATCACCATAATTTTGCAATTCTTGGGAAATGTGGTTGAAGTAGCCTGGATTTCCACCGAGTTAGGGAGAATATCGTGTTAAAGAGAATGATGCTTGACTGTATTTGAAATGATGGGGTCTGAAGGAAAGGGGTCTATGTGGATTTGATCTATGCTCTTCATCGACTTTCTCTTTCGTTAATAATTCAGCTGCAAACACATTCCTTGATTCGTGTGCCATTCTAGATGCTAGATGAGAACCTCCTTTATCTAACTATGTGGCAGAAATAGCGCAAAATCTGTATATAAAGCTGTCCAGGCTTTCAAAAGAGAAAATCTATGAAGAGAATCGGTCAAAGTCAGTTACATCCCTTTCCTTCTAACCCCCTCAAATGTGATTTAATTTCATGGAAAAGTATATATTGATTCAAACATTTTACTGGTCTTGAACAGGGTTGTTAATCGAACGAAGGAGAAAGTCGACGAAGAGAATCGATCAATGTTACTTAGGACCTAATACAATGTTCAGTTTGAATTTTGCTTTTCATCATGTTATTAAAGTCTTGTTTATGAATATATACATTTACCACATTGAATTGTTAATTATTCTTGTTTTGACTTATGTTACCATTGAAATCATTGAGTCTTGGCGTTTGCACGGGATTATCTGGAGATCTGCAGATTTTTTGTTTAGCTCTTTAGGTAGAAGCATATGTGTGACATGTGGTATCTACGTGAAGTATCAATTGATTTTGCCATGATGAAAATCTTCATGACATAGTTGAATGAAAACAGTCGTTTAGACTTGGTTCTACACAGTTCAAAAAAGTAGTGAAAATTTCTGTTCAATATGATGCACATAAATGGAGTGTCACATATCATATAAGCGAAGAAAACAAATCAAAAAAACTGGCAACTCTTCCAATTTCTCATACGAACACTATGAGACAGGAACAATCACGTCATCTGCCGCTCAAAGGTAAATGCTTCGAACGAATTTGATAGCAAAGATTACATCCTCAGACGGAGAGTTTGTGTATTTGCTCATTTTTCTATGCGTTGCTTCCACCTTCACTCAAACGCAGTGCTACTGTATCTGTCGCTTGGATTCTGGGAAAGTTGCCAGTCTTCTTGATTTGTTGTGTTCGATATAAGTTTACATTATATATCATGTAAAGTTCTGAGACATTGCATGCAATGTAGCAAATATGATAATATGATGAGCACCGCAATATAAAGATCATGTTTTTTTAAGCGTGCTATAAATTGCAGCGGTCCCAGTGTTTCTGAATTTTCCTGGGACATGAACCAACAATAGCAACATAGTAAATTATTGTTTTGGAGGTCGTTAACAATCACGCTTAAAGAGAGCATGAGTTGAATCAAAGATAATTTACAAAACCTAGTTGTAAATGTAAATCAAAACCTTCCCAACATGAAGAAAAGTACAGATTCCTTATATATAAAGTTGAAATCAGATTTCATTAAAAATAGAGTCCATGCTCCTTCGAACACATTTCTCATGCACATATAGGTACTACAACCTCATCATGGGGCCTCATAGCCTAGGCAGTAAAGGCACGGTATTACCAAGCTGGAGGCGGAGGGTTAGATTCTCAGTTCGGTCGAGGGAATCTCTTTCGGGTTGGAAGTTTCTCGAGTTCCCTGAACATAGAGTATCATTGTGCTTACCACACAATATACAAACTCATGCATTGGTATTGACATGAAAGTTCTCATTTAATAACTGTGGAAGAACACTCAGTCAAATGCTCTTGGAAGATTTAAAATCGGATCATATTTGACGAAGTTACAACACTCCAAAGTTGACCAAAAATTTGCCTATCCTAGTTATTTTGAGTAACCCCCTGTAAGTTGAGAGCACGCAATAAGCTAATATGCGCTACGAAATAAGCTTGAAATGCGAATTTAAAAAAAATTAAATTATAGGTACACTCTTCTCCTGAAGAGCGCAAGTAATACGTACCGCGTGATTTGAATTCGCGTAAATGGAGTACACGTAGCATATGGGATTTGACCTAATAGGGACCAACATGGAATATCTCGCGATCCTGGACATATAGAAGGTTACTGTCTTGGGCAAAGTTGTTCAGTGAATCAAGACCTAAAGGTTGGTGGAAGTTCGGAATTTTCTCACTACGTGGCGCTAGTGTGCATGAATTAATTATACCCTTGTATTTGTGATATCTTGAAATCCTTGTCATCTAGGAAGTTGCTTTTTCCGGCGAAGTTGTTCAGTGGATCAAGAACTTATCATTGGTGGACAAACATTTGGAATTATCTCACTACGCGGCGCAAGTTTGCATGAATTAGTGATTTCCTTGTTATTGTCATATCTTGAAATCCTTGTCATCTAGTTAAGTGGCTTTCTTCGGCGAAGTTGTTCAGTGAATCAAGACCTTATCGTTGGTGGACAGAAAATCAGAATTGTCTCACTATGCGGCGCTAGTGTGCATGAATTTGTGATATCGTTATTTGTGCAATATTTAAAATAGAAGGTCTTGATCCACTGAACAACTTTGCCGAAGACAGCAACTTCCTAGATGGCAAGGATTTCAAGAAATCACATGAACAAGGAAATCATAAATTCAAGCACACTAGCGCAACGTAGTGAGAAAAATTCCGAACTTCTGTCCACTAACCATTAGGTCTTGATCTACTGAACAATTTTGCCCATGACAGTAACCTTCAATATGCCCAGGATCGCGAGATATTCCATGTTTGTCCCTATTAGGTCAAATCCCATATGCTACGCGATTCTCTCGCGTAAACGGAATCATTCGAAACCAACGGAAATGGAATTCGTGAAGATCAAGTTTGCGTTCTTCGGGGGCAGAGTGTACTACCATAACTTGAAATCCTTTTCTAACTCGCTTGCATATCTATTTAGAGAGAGTTTACCTTTCCCCTTTCTTTTTTCTTGTTTTCTATCGCTCTTTCTCTTCAATTCTCTCTTATTCTCCCAATCCCATATTTACTAACGCTGCATAGATTACTGTGCGGATGCTGATTGTGATATATCTCGAGAATGCGTAAAGATATCGCAAAATATCCACCATTTTCCTCTATTGGCTCATAAAATCACGTGTTTACTTATAGAAGCATATGTTTTATTTGAAAAAGTTCATCGTTTGACATTTTGGGCTTGAACCCCTTGCACCACCTCTTAACAAAAAAAGCTCAATTTTTGATATGTAACTTAATTGGTCTAAATAATCATTTTCCACATGGAAAAACGTGTCCTTCAGCAATTTTGAAAATTAAGCCCTACTCTATTGTACACTCAATTCTGTTTGAAAACGTTTTTCAGTTTTAAGAATTTGTTCTTACTAAGGGAGATATCTTTTGGTGGGTTTAAAAAAAATAGATTTTTATTGGCATTTTCGGAATACTTATAACTTTTAGAATGCAGTGTCAAAATGCCAATTCTATGCACAAAGTCTTTGAGAAAACAGGCAGAAGCGTAGATTTGGAAACTTCAGCTATTGTTACCTCTACCACGGTATGGTACAATAGCTGCAATTTCCAAACCTACGGATGCCTTCCTTCAGATAACAACTTGAGTGCGGTAAAATCTATAGAACTGTTTCAAACACATCGGTGTTACATGAGCGAGTTGGCGATCTTCTCTTTTTGCCAGTGGTGGCGGGGGGAATACCCCTCACCATCCCTCTCTAACGGGGGAGTTTGGTAAAGAGAGATGATCAAATCGATTTGCAAATTCCTGAAAAATTGTCCTTGCTCGCTTTTTACTCTCTACATACAATTTTCACACGGCCATACTCTAACGGAACTATCAACTCAGGCATAACATTTGATAACGGCACAAAAGCATTTGTAAATAAACTTTCTAAGGTCCTTAACACGCGAACCAAAGGACGCCCACGAAAATCAATACCACTTTCGGAAAGGTGATAGTTGCCCCTATCCGATGATGTTGTTGGTTTGCGTGGGAGTACTTTGGTTCGCGTATAATGGGCCTTAGAAAGTTTGTTTACAAATGCTTTTGTGCCGTTATCAAATGTTATGCCTGAACTCTTAGCTTTCATCTCCTCATCTATCGTATAAAAATTACCAATTTAGTCTGTTATTTGAAATTAGCATCTTATCTTATCTTATCTTATCTTATCTTATCTTATCTTATCGTATCTTATCTTATCTTATCTTATCTTATCTTATCTTATCTTATCTTATCTTATCTTATCTTATCTTATATTATCTTATCTTATCTTATCTTATCTTATCTTATCTTATCTTATCTTATCTTATCTTATCTTATCTTATCTTATCTTATCTTATCTTTCTTTATTAAAGAGACATCTTCAACTATGTAAATCGTTGACCTCACGCAGAAGTAATACAAAACATATAGTCAGGGGGCAACCCCGGCGTAGGGCTTAGCATCCATACCTCTCACGCCAAAGTCACGAGTAAAACTCTCACCCCCGGACAAGTCACGAATGATCCAAGAGCATTAAAGTGACTATAATAAAAAAAATATATAGTCAGAGTATGAAAATGTAATTACCACCATCAAAAATACGATCAAAAATATGTAAAGGGCGTCCACGATGAAATTGCCACACTATGAAATTGCTCTAACTTTTTAACCGTTGGGTAGAATTTAATGAAAATTTGGGTGGATTTAGTTCATAGTGCATTATTTACATCCTGCAAGTTTTAAAGTCCTGTGATCAAAACTCGCGGAAATGGAGTCGAAAGAACAGCTCGTGCGTGATAAAATCTTGCGCATTCATCACGAGAACAAGGATCTCTCGCATCGTTCCATCGCTAAAACGTTGGGAATCGCGAATTCCACGGTGTTGCGAGTGATTAAGCGGTTCGAGGAACGGTTGACCACCGATCGGAAGCCCAGAAGTGAAGGAAAAAGTATTCCGTACAACACCAAAAATCACAACCGCGTAGTTGGGGCCTTCAACCGAAATCCGAACGCCTCCGTTAGGGATGTGGCTAAGAAGCTGCACCTAAGCCGAAGTTTTGTCCAGAAGGCCAAAACTAAGGCTGGGCTTCGAACGTTCAAGGTACAAAAGGCCCCTAATCGCGACGAGAAGCAGAACAAGTCCGCCAAAACCCGTGCCAGGAAGTTGTACCTCAACATGCTGACGAAAGTTGAATGCTGCATCATGGACGACGAAACATATGTAAAGGCCGACTTCAAACAGATCCCCGGCAACCTGTTTTTCACGGCCAAGGATAAGTTCAGCGTTCCGGAGCATGTCCGCACTCAGAAGATGTCCAAATTTGCGAAGAAATTCCTGGTTTGGCAAGCCATCTGCACGTGCGGGAAGCGGAGTGCACCTTTCGTGACTCAGGACACGATGAACGGACAGGTGTACATAAAAGAGTGCCTCCAGAAGCGGCTGCTTCCTCTCCTGAAGGCCCACAACGTCCCAACAATCTTCTGGTCGGATTTGGCCTCATGCCACTACTCCAAGGACGTGCTGAAGTGGTATGCGGACAATAAGGTCAATTTCATGCCGAAAATGTTCAACCCTCCCAACACTCCGGAGCTCCGCCCCATTGAGAAGTACTGGGCGATTATGAAGCAGCACCTTCTTAAACGACCTAAGGTAGTGAAGACAGTCGAGGAACTGAAGAAAGTATGGGTTTACATGCAAAAAACGGTTGATTCACAGGTTGTGCAGAATCTTATGGCCGGGGTTAAGGCCAAGGTGCGGGAATTTGCGTATGGACTGTAAATAAAATACGAGTAAAATGGTAAAATGAAGTTTAATAGTTATTTCTCAATCCCTGAAAATTTGATGGCAATCGGATGAAAACTCGAATTTTTCGAATCAATTTTGTGTGTGGCAATTTCATCGTGGACACCCTTTACGAGAAGAAATCATGTACAATCAGAATTGAGTGATAGCCTGCTTCGATGTTGGTCACGCGATCGTCTTTTTAATCGGCAGCAACCATTGTGGTCCTCCTCATTGTTCTTCATAAGCAGTTTTTTCTCCCGATGTGTCGTCGACTTTGGAAAGCAACCGTTTAGTGTTGAGTATGTGAGTGCTGATCACGTTTTGCGGCCATTGTTGCAATGGAAATGCTCTGCTCCCCGTTGGCGATACTGCCATACAATGAAACCACTGAAAGCGGCTCTTGTTCTGGTGAAGGAAGCTTTTTGGATAGTGTTAATTGTGTTGGAACTTTTGACTATACTGCCGCTCTTCGCATGTCCGTCCCATAGCGAAAATCGGCAAGCCGAGTAAATTGCGTTTTAAGTTTGCTTCGTACCATTGCTTCTTATGTGATGGGACAACCAATGTGACTGTCTTTCCAAACTTTTTCAGAACAAAGTTGATGAGTTCATCCAGTATTATGAAAATATGGGTAATTAGCTACCATTTGCATTGAAAAACTTAGTTTTGACAAAAACGACTATGGGACTGACATGCGAAGAGCGGCAGTATAGTTTTAAGATGTTTTGTATGGTGAACAAGAATCCTCAGCTCTGTAAAGTTAATTCGAATGGGCTTTATCAAATAAATTAATAAACAACAACAAAGAATTGAGTGATTTGTTTTAATACTCATCACTGGTCAAATTGAAACATTGACCCTCGACTGCTTCTTAATAAAGATATTCTGTTCTGTACATTCCATGAAAAACAAAAGTTTAAGGGTCAAATGATAGCGGAAGGTTAATGAATTGGTTTGAAGTTTTTCTGCTGGATGGGGATGGTAGGAACATTTTCATCCTATTGATATACTTCAAATATGGAATCCTAATGATGTTTTCATATGGATTATGACCGTATGATGGTGAATGGCTTCTTAGCAAAGCTTAGAGAAATTTTCCGCTCCTTACAAATTTGAGATAAGTAATCTTAAACTTGTGGTGTCTGAATGTTTCTGAATGTATGTCATATACCTCTAACAGTGTCAGAGTCGAAATCCTATTCTGAGTTTTGGAAGAGATACACCATCTGGGTGACACAGTCTGGAGGACATACCAGAGGACAACACTCGGGCAACACTGTTAAATAATTATGTTTACATAGTTGTACATAATAGTTGTTGTTTTGAGCAACTAACGTGTGGCTTGCAATGACGACACAAATCCTCTTCGCTTATCACTTTCCTGTTCCATTTGTTCGGATCTTCAACCGTACAGAAAATGTTTTTGGCGGCAAGCATGAAGTATTCCAATTTCCTGAAAGCGTCTAAGAATTATAGTTCATCGAACTTGAAAGTGTGTCACATGCTTCGAAAAAGTTCATCGTAAAAATACAAACAATAATGTCTTTGTTTCCCGCACCGCATCAACCCCACTGTCAAGCCCTTTCATCCAACGGAAACCATCCCCAGCTCGGTACGTTATCATATTTTCCAATTTTTATACCCACCAAGCAACCCCCTCTCTGCTTTAGCTGAGTGCCACCCGGCAAAAGGGGAAACAATTTCTTCAAGCTTTCGGTTTCATATTTTGCCTCGAGAGCGCGCGCCCATTGTGCTGCAGCCAGCAGCCTTCTTTCCCTCAATATCCATTTTATCCGCCTTTCTGCACCATTGCTCCGAGCAAATGCTCTCATTCACTTTCATCTCGATAAAGATTGAAACAAAATGCATATCTCTTCCGTCCCCATCGCCGACGACCGACCGACCCACGCGAAGAAGAAAAGCCCCCAGCTCTCAATATGATGCCGTCAGGAAGTGTACGTAGAGAAATGCCACAGTTCGATATCGATTTAGCATTGAATAGATTTTCCTCCCCGCCCGTTCGTTCGGCACTGCAACAGCACTCCTCGTCGGATCTCGCTCTTTGCTCACTTTAGAAGCTAAGCTGTCACCCATTCAACAAACCCTGAAGCAGCCCCAATGCCTTAGCTCTATCCGCCTTATGGTTCTTTTTTTTCGATCAACGCTTCTCGTCATTTTCTTCTTCTTCTTCCAATGTCGATGCCGATATGGAAGGAATCAGAGATCGTTTCCATCAGCACCCTCTCTCGTCGAAACCTCCATTGTCGCAAGGCTTGTGGAACTTGATGGAGATTGACTTGTGGTTGGCAGCAATGGTGGCTGGGGAGGGTAACATTTTAAAGCAATATTACTTTATTTTAAATGGTATTACTCACTGCTTGGCTCAAGCATGGCAGTGCCTCCGAAATCTAGGTTAAACGAACATAAATCGAAAACCGAAAGCAATCTCGGCTGTGGTTTTCCCATATCGATTCTACCCGTACTCCTCGAGGGAGTCAGTCGGACCGACATAAAGGGGTGCCCCCGGGGTAATGATACTGAAAACACGTCAATAGACTTAAGCGATATACGGTGACAACGACAATGACGAGGATGACGATCTCTCCCCTGCTCGCTCCCAGTCAGTTGTTGGTGCGTGTCACTGATGGTTTCAGGATGTAGCGGAAGTGAAGCCATGCCTAACCGTATCAACCACCAGGATCTACTCTTTTGTGAGGCACTGTCTTACCGAGGAGCTAGAAGCCCTACCTTTACACCGCTATGGGGATAATGTTGATACACAAACATTGACGACGACGACGATGACGACGACGACGACGGAGAGGGGCTCGATTGGGTGCGCCCGAGACTAAACAGGATAATAGAAAAACAGAACGCAAAATTTAATCAATTAACGACTTTGCCGCTGCCGCTACGATAGAGTTGCGTGGGGAAATCTAATAAAAGTGACAATTTAGGCAGTTAATTAAACTTTTGTTGATTTAGGGTGTGGTTCCGGTTGGCATGAAGGGAATATGGGCATCGGGGCTACATTCCAATAAAAAGGATTAACCTCGTTTTCTGCCGAGCTCCCTCCCTTGGATTCTTTTTACCACCGTCAAAATCGAGCGGAATGAAGAATTGGCTTGGTGAGGAATCATTTTCTCAATTGAAACAATAATATGCAGCATAGCCCAACTAACAATTTTAGTTGCAGAATAGCTTGTACAGCTAATTTTTGCCTGTCTATGCTAGCCTGCAGCAAACATTGTTTGATGGGATGACAGGTTCTGATCAACTCTTTGCTATATTTCCCTTGGATGTAATCAAATGATAATGGAATTACACAACAGGGGGTTGGATTAAATACACTAGAGTGAGGATTTTTCAAGGATACATTTAGGACAGACTGCCTACCTAAGTTGGATACACGTAGAAATAAATAATTTTACCCGTGACGGAATCCAGCTTTGATGTAACGGATGAGACGAAAACAAACGTGTCATGTAAAATTGAGTGAACAGTGACATTCATGATGTTTACGATCAAGTCGGTTTTTTGGGCAACAAACCTGTGATCCTGAATGGTTATATTTTTTAATTTTAGTCATATAGACCGTTAAATCCAACTTAAATTCGAATACTTTTCAAACCGGTTACTCAAATTTTCAAACACACAGATCACGCATAGACTGAGTAAAATTTTCCTCAATTTTCCTCAAATATCCTGCTTTACTTTATTTTACTCAGTTTGCTAGTAGGGTGGAGAACTACTTCGGCCTAATCGCCCATTTTGGGCCTATCGAGCAGAAAACTTTAAATAAATCCATGATCTCAGAGTTAACAAGTCAATTATGCTTTAGCTAATAAGCTACGAAACGAAGTCAATGAGAACGCGTGATATGAACGTTTGCACCTATTATTCCCAAAAACAATAGAAGCACTCCGACCGATTCCATTTTTATCTTCATCCGATAGGCCGAAGTGAATTCATTGGCGTTTCAATGCGTTAGGCCGAGTTTAGAATCCGTAGGCCGAGTTTGGTGTCAAGAAGCAGTGTTAGACTTTTGACAATATCTCAACGATTGGTTTCTCTTTATCAAATCTTACGGTACGTACGGAAAGGTAAATAAATTTGAAAGTCAACAGTAATAATAACATTCCGTTTGGTGCTAAACTGCGCTAGATTAAGAGAGACTAAGAGCGGGTTGTGCTTAATAGGCCGGAAATAGGGTAACTAACCCTATATTTATAGATTGAGTATAATTGTCCACAATGTTTTTTTTACATTCGACCGGATTTTTGTGTATAATCAAGAAATTTACTCAGTATATATGGACATTTTTGGGAGTTTAAGAAAACAAAAATCACATTTGAGTAGGATTCAACGGTCATGCAAGTTATGCATTGAGCATCATTTTCAAGGTCAAACATGGTTAAAACTTAAAACTATACACTCTTAGGCAACATATTTGAGTTAAGAATTGACTCACAGTTCTTACCGATCATTGCTACATAAACACAAAGACGTCGTTTTCACACAATTTTAAGAAGGCATCGTATCAGCTAAACACTGCTCCTCTTCCAAACGAGCCGTCTATGGCCCATTTGGCATTTAAAAAGAAGTCTCACAAGAACCAGGCCCAAGGGCGTGTGCTTGGAGTGGAGATCCGATTGCGTCTTATTATAATACGACCATGCAGTTCGAGCAAAAGAAACTCTAACCAGCCCCACCTACAGAGCTTTGTGGTATGGCAAAACTATTAACTACGGCAAAACTGCTGCTGCTGCTGCTGCAACTTTAACTCCCAACGTGGAAAAGGTCGTCGTTTTGACTCGAAAACTAGGCGGCCCTGTTTCGATGCATTCACCAAGGCGAGCACGCAAATCCAGTTAGTCGACTAAAGTGGTCACGATTCGCGATTAGAACAGCGGGAACGAGGGAAAGCGAATGTTTTTGGTCAACGATCCGTTGCTGTAGGATAAATATAGATTTTGTTTCTCAGCGCGGATACATTCGAGACACTGCATTAATTCATCACAACTTTGTTAGAAATAGCTCTACATTGTAAGAGCAAATGAACGGGTCCCACTTCAGCTGGCTTTCTAGAACCACCGGCGCCCGATCGAAATCTGCCAAGCCAATGAATATTGAGCGAAATTCTATGAATATTTATCTCTCCCTCAGCACCCCCACTCACAAACACACTGTCGATCAACGGTCTCATTTGCAGAGTTCCAAATCGATGAAATGCGTCCGACATGGGCCGAATCGCTCAATGATGCCACGAACATACGTGGCGTGCTCGTTTTCCTGTTTGAGCTCATCATCCCTCTCCCCCATCGGGCAGATCCGGTGTCGGCCGGTACCTAAAACTGACAAAAACTGACAAAAACTGGATCACCTCGCCATGCCACCGACACCGACGGCTACGAGGGCGACGGCGACATCATTATTTCAACATTTTCCATCGAACGGTGCGAATTTGTCAAATTGCCAAGGTGAAAAATGATCAATACCAGTTCCCATCCCCAATACGTTGCCCCCCAGCCACACATGGAAAAGTGCCAGTTTGCCATCCGTTCTTTTCAGAGCTTACACTTTCGGGTAGAAAAACGACGACCCAAGCTCAATCAAATTTCGATTAAGAGGTTTTAAGTGTTGCGCTTCTTTTGTTCGTAGCTGATGAAGCTGACGTGTTGCAGTCTCAGGTAGAATCTGGGTACGTCACCATCCAATGGTGCTATCATTAATCATAACAGCTGGTGGTGTTGCGTTGCACAGGGTATTTTGCAAAAATACTGCATGCAGTGTTGGTCTTGATGGGACGGTATGTCATACTTGGCCGGATGTCAGGTCGAGATGTTTTCCGGTTTTGGAAGGATTGGGGCAAGGGATCTCAAACCCGGATAAAATCCTGAACAGGTCTGATTTGACGAATCATTGCAAGAAAGCATCTTTTCAGGGCTACAGCTCATGTAGATACAACTTATTTTGTCTTTTGAAGTAAGTGTACATCTTGTATATGTTATGAGTTATTTATTTTGGCTTTGGCCCAAAAATAGCACATTTTCTAAGAAAAATAACTCTAAGTCGGGCGAATTTGGGCAAACCAAATGAATTGCATATGAAAGAAGACCTTAAGCACTGATGAATTCACATAAAATCATTAGTTTTCAATTGTTTTTTTTTTCACATAGAGAGTTTATGTCTTCTGTGAAAATGGTTGTTTTAATATTATCTAAGAACAAACTATTCATGTACACAAACTTCTCCATTTACACTGTATGTCTCAAATATCCCCTCAAGGTATTATGTTTTCCTAATGTTACAGCACAAATAAATACAGAATTTTTGCTTAGGAATAAATTACCACAGTGGATCAGGAATGCAATCTACCAAATTTATAACTCAAAAACGAAACATTTCTGTTGCTGAGTGTCTCCAAAAAAGTTTCTTTTAACATGGACCATCTATTGAGATAAAAATATAGTTCATAGCTCATCCCCATGGATGCTGTCCCAAATTTAAATTTTCTCTCTACATTCTGGAGACATCTTTAACAAAATTATTGATCTTTCAAAAATAAACAACTCTTCTGAAGATTTCAAAATTGCAAAGCCTTTATTTCCGAGTTATTTAGGCTGTGTTTCATTTGGTGAACTTTCACTTAAATTATAATAATAATCCTGCTATTGGACCAGACTTGGAAACAGTTTTGACAAACACCTTTCAGAAAATCCGACGATCAACAAAAGAGGGATGTTCGAATATTTTAATTTATTTCCAAACTGTAAAATTTAAGTGCAAATTTATCAAGTGGAACACAGCCTAAGAAGTCAAAACTGAATTCTTGAAAAAAATAATTGATTTTTCATTCTGCTTCAGTTTTTTTTTTTATTTTTTTTTTCCTTTGGTTTGTTTTTTTCCGTCGATCTTGTTTTCCGTGCTGAGCACCAATGCTACCGACGTGCCAGGAAGGCAGCTCCCACACCTGGACCCTACCTATCGACCCATCAACTCATGTACCGGGGACCAACGGCTTTACTTCCCATCCGAAGGAAGGCGTGATGAGAGATGTTATGCCTCAGAACATCCCGGCGGCGCCGACTGGGATTGAACCCAGGCCTGTTGGGGTGAGAGGTAATCACGCTTACCACTACACCACCGGCACCATTGTTCTGCTTCAGTGTCAGTGTTTATATTTTTTCCTGATGCATATTGGTAAGGTAGCCACTATTTTTTCTTGATTATGTCCGTATGCGGCTCTACTTAATAGCATGATCAAATTGAGCTACCCGTTTGAATTCACTATATCGCTGTATGCCGGGCCATAAACGATTTCGGTGAATCCGAAATCAGAGACATTCCTTGTAACGATTCGATCCAACAAATCGGATAACATATTTCGCTATACTTATTAAGCTTCCCATAGGATAGTTTGTTAATAAGAGCACGTAAATCTCCCTGAAACTGTTGGAGTAGAATTCACACTTTCACTATCGAATCTATAGGATAAAGCAAATAATAGCGTCCATTTGTTCCTAGACTTCGGATGCCATTCATTCCATCGTCCAGTTACAGTTTAAATGATACCCTGATGCTCTTTCCCAACCTAGCATTAAGTGAATTGGTGTAACTACAGCATGCAATAATATAACATATCTCGATTAGTTTTTCAAAGGGACGTATCAGCTTTTGTAAACAATACATGATCGTCGATTTGGCGTAACTGGAAGCTCGCACACGCATACTAACACCACTATCAGGTAGGGGAAAATTTCTACTATCTTATGGTAGTGTTAGCATGCGTGGGCAAGCTACCATTGTTTACAAAAACTGATACGTCCCTTCGAAAAAGTATTTGAGATATATCATGTATTGAATTTTCTATGAATATTTAGGCTTCCTCGACAAAATGTGGAAGCTGTTAAAATCTTCTGTGGCTTTAAGAACTTTTACTATTTCAGCGTGCAAACGAGTTCACCAGCTGGCTTTGTAATTTAAACATAGAGAACAAAGGGATCAAAAGTAAACATGTGGTAGCCGATTCATCTCCGGGGGTATACATCAAGAATTTCATCGTAGTTCACATCAGACCAGTTCCCGGCCAGATAGCAATAACAATAATAATTTGTGGCTCGACCTGCTCCGATTAGCATGAAACTTTGCATAACTGTTTTTTTGGGCATTTATTCACATTTGTGCAAATATTGGGCCATTATGGATCTAGTAGTTGTTTTTTTAAAATGGTGTTTATAACATTTTTTCAATAAATTGTCGCAAAAAAATGTTACTTCTGATCAAAATTATGTCTGACACAAAGTTGTTGGGAAAAGTTAAGTTCTTTTGGAAAAAATAGCCTAATTTTTGCGATAGAACCTGAATATTAAGATAATTCCAAAGGGATTCGAATACGAATAACAAATTTACAGTAGATGAGAATCCCACGGATAATCCCAACTGAATTAAAAAAAAGGAAAATTTCAGCGAGAGTTTTGAAAATTCTGATTTAATCCCGATTATGGTTTCATAATTTTGATGAATATTTAAAAAAAAATTCTCGCAAAACATTCTGATAGGAAATCTAGGAGAATTCTGACAACATTGCAATGGGAATCTGAATGCTATGGTTTCAAAGGACTTTGAATGAGAACTACAATTCTGAAAACAGTATTATTGAAAATGAATATCCCAAACCAAGCTTAAATCTCAGACATGAATAAATTTTAAGAATCCTTCTTCATCTTCTATCCTTTATTTAACGTCGGTCTCTGTTCCGCAATCTAGTGCCAATCACCGACGGACATCGATTGCCATCCATTGACGGCAATCGAATGTGCAGAAAGGCAGCTTCCACACCAGCGTAGGATATCGCACCCATTCAAAAACACATGGGCCGGGACTAACGGCCTTACTTCCCTTCCGAAGGAAGACGTGACCAGAAATGTGTATGCCTCAGAAAAATTCCACCGACCTCGGCTGGGATTGAACCTAGACCCATTGGGGTGAGAAAGCAGTCACGCTTACCACTACATCACCGGCGCCGGCCATTAAGAATCCAAAAAATGACCCCCTTTGTTTATAAATCAGGAGTTATATTTTAAAAAATTAGGAAAACACTCACTTCGACGCTGTTCAAGTGGTCATACTAGCTATTAAAGAGGTGTTGTTTAGCAAGTTTCTTGTTGATATTGTGAATAATAATAAAATTTAGAAGCAAACGTTAACAAAGTTTTGAAAAAGATTTTAGTATAGGGGAACACTCACAGCCCAAACTTCACCCTGGGGCAAAACGCCCGATGCGATTTTTCATAGCATTCCAGTTTTTAATTCATTAATTTGCAAACCAGGTGTTTTCCCTGGGTGCATTTGTCCTCTGTGTTCAATATAGTGGTTCTCAGATTTTCGTAAAAAATGATAGTTTTGTCGCTTTTTGTAAAATGTTAGAACTGCGTTTTTTATTTATTTATTTTTTATTTTGTCATTAGGGTGACTTTTTCCATTAAATCGTTATTGTTTTCAAAAATGATATTTTCAAAAAATCATATCTTTTGAACCACGATTTCAAAGATCAAAATATCAGATGAAAGGTAATTTAAAAAATACTTTTTATTCAAAATGTAAAGACATGAAAAATAAGGATTTTGTATTCCAAAACATTAATTGTATATGTTTTGTATGGATTTCATGGTTTAGGGTAAATGACGGCTTCGGCAATACCGTATTCTATTATCGTGAGACACATTATGTTTCAGAGGATATATTGGCAAAATTTGAGTGCTCTAGGACTTTGTTTACCCCCCCCCCCCTTGTCGAAAATAGGATAAGGTATTGCCGAAGCCGGCATTAGCCCTATTTTTTTCTTTGTTTTTCTTTCGTTTTGGAGTTATATTTTTTTTAGAGTGATGGGCTGTTATGAATTTTTAAAAAAAGTTATATTGGAAAAAGTCGATTTTTTTACCTACACTCAAAAAAAAAATGGAACGAACTTCCATGTAAAATTTCACATGATTTTCATGTATCCACACATAAACAGAACCCACTCAGAATAACACATGAAATTTATGAGTCAAATGAATAGTATGTGTGGTTACACATGTATTTTATGTGCAAACATAAGAACTATGTGTCCGACACATAAATATCATTTGTTTATTACATTGCAAAAATTCATGTGTGGGACACATACAAATTAGCATTGCATTTTTATTATTGTAGAATAGAAGCCGAGCGGTGCCGGTGGTGTAGTGGTAAGTGTGATTACCTCTCACCCCAGCAGGTCTGGGTTCAATCAAAGTCGGCGCCGCCGGGATGTTCTGAGGCATAACATCTCTGATCACGGAAGGGAAGTAAAGCCGCTGGTCCCCGGTTCATGAGTTGATGGGTCGATAGGTAGGGTCCAGGAGTGGGAGCTGCCTCCCAGGCGTTGGTAGCATTGGTGCTCAGCACGGAAAACAAGATCGGCGGAAAACAAATCAAAGGAAAAAAAAATAGAATAGAAGCCCGAGGAACTTATAGATATTCACCATTCTTGGGGCGATTTATAAAATGTTGCACCAGAGCACCAGGAACCCCACTGTGGCAGACAGAGATGAGTTTACTAATTAGTATTGCGTACTACACTCTGTCTATAAAACCCACACCTTCTGAAACAGCTGGGACTCCAACAATTTGAGACTAATTTCCGAAATCCTGCAGAGTGCTCCAAAAGTACCCTGATACTTGATCTTAAAGTTTTGTAGGCTCCGTAGGCTCCAAAAGTTTTTGAAATTTTCAATGTTTATTATGCTCTGGATTATCCTAGAAAATCTAGTTTCTAGTAATTCTCAGAGATGCTTGATTCAGTTCACATAAATACTGGGGTTTTCTGCAGCACTCAAAAATTGAAGCATTACCATGAATTCCACAAGCTAATCTTCTGGCATATCCGCATAAAATGATCAAGTTATAAATCTTGCCCTAGAGCTCCGAGATTGGTTTGAAAACGCTTGCAGTTGTGATCAGTGCTGATTAAAATCATTTCTTCAACACTAAACTTAGCTGAAAATGAAAACAACCTTAACAGATCGACCAACTACCTGCATGAATTTGAATTTTGACATAACAACATTCTCTTGATCAAGGCAACCTCTGAGTAGCAAAGTCAACATTTTTTTGTTTTTCATTATTCGTGGCTGGACGTTCATTATCGCCTATGTTGTTGTCAACAGACATGGAAAATCATTTACATTCATTTCATGAATTCATCTACATTCATTTTCTCTAACTTTTTTCATCAACAGAATTCAGTAAAATGATGTTTGAAGCTTTCGTGCACAAATATAGTGCAGAAGAACGTGTTGTGATTGGTCGAAAATATTCAAAATAATAATTTTGCCCAAAACGAATTTGATTCTTTTGTTTTTAGGGATCGCTTCTGATTTTGACAATAGACTTCACTGCCGTTTATGAATTGCACAAGTATTAGCAAAGAGGTAACTCTAAGACCAGAAGGTCCCGAAGAAATGTGCTCAACTTTTTGGCCCAGCTCTGGTACTATCTTCGGTCCCAAGCAAATCGATGCACCCCTCGAAACATAGGAAAATCCATGAACCCCTCATTGTATCTGTCAAACTTTCATAGCGAATCAAAACAAACATAGTGTAGTACTAGAATTTTGACTAGAATGTGGTACGTTAATCGATTTTCTTGGGACCAATAGGCTAGTCAAGTAGTGAGCCAATTTAAAATCGTTAGTTTCGGATTGATTGTTGGTATTAGTGCAGAACTTTGGGTGAATTCAAAGCTTTTCTTGCACTAATACTTATAATTTACCCCCAGTTCTGCACTAATATTTGTGCACTTCACAAACATCAGCAGCGTTGCCAGTATTCCAGATTTATCTGGATTTTACAGATTTTCAGTCATCTTGCCAGATACGCAGACATAGCACGATTATTTACAGATTTTTTAAATATATTCCAGATTTGTTTAAGTATGTTGCTTTTACAATATGACTGATATTGATATACCTTTTAATACAAAAAATAAAAAGCCAAAGCTGCTACTTAATTTATTAAAAGCCTTCAATATCTCTAGTGAGCACTATTGCCGCATCGTACATGGAATTGTTACACCATGTTTGCTACAAAAGTGGAATATCAGGTTCATTGTTGTATGTTTTGTGGGAGCTGATATTTGTACCGTTGAAGATTGAAATGATCTGACGACTGTCATAAATGAAAATTCGCAACGTTTCACCATGAAAAATATGGTGTAATACAGCAATACCGTTTGGAAATATAAAACAGATTTTTCGAGCATATGTTAGGACATTTTACTTTCAGCTAAATCTACAAACGAAACTTATTCATTACCAAAATAAATTTAAAGCATTATAATAGTTTTTGTTAGTTCATCTACCATGAAAATTTGGTTAGCTCCAAGATCGCAACAAATTTAACAAATTAAAGAATAAAGATATTGCTGATCTCGACAGTTTTGCGATGCATAATAAAAAAAAAACATTTAATGGGTTGCAGAATTATGAAAATTGAGACATTTTTTTTAAATATTATGAATTTAGATATATCTATGAATTTTGAAAAAAAAACTATTATAACATGGAGAATTTTTTTAAATTTTGAAACAAAAATGTTTAGAACTTAATACAAAAAATGATGCTTGTGTTTTAGGATCCTGGCACTTTGAAGTATGTTCGTGAGATTTTTGAGGAATTTTTTTACGGTGAATTGAAAAGGCATTTGATCATCCCAGCATTTTTGAACGTATCTTAGGTTTCTGAGTTACCTTAGAGTTCTCAATTACTTTAGAATTCTGACTTTCCTCAGATTTTCTGAATTTTATGATTATTCTGAAAAGAGTTGATAGGGCAGTGTGAGGTGAATTCCATGTAAATTCAAATGAGCATTCCAAGAAATTCGGAGTAGAGTTCCATCGCTACTAAGATGATAATTACATGGAGATCGTGTGGAGAAAGGAAATAGAATAACGAAGAGAAGTCATATAAAATTCTTAGGATGACTTTTAAGGAACGTTGAATTCAAGGAATCGCTGGAAGCATTTGTAAGGAAATTGGATTATAAAATGGGTATACTTAAGAGAATCCATAAGGGAATCATTAGGATAATTTCAATGGAATGCTGACGAATGCTTCTATGGAATTTCGCGATGAATTAAAATGAAATATTGACGAATTTAAAATGAATTCCTGCGTAATCTCTGGTTAAAAATGTTGTCAAAACTTTAGTATTATTAAGAACTAATCAAATCTTTGAGACATAATATGGTACTAGGATGCATGACATAGTATAGACTAAATCAAAAATTACTCATGAACTCATATTTTTTCCATCCATTCAAACTTGCTCGATTCTTTGCTTCTTAATAATTGCAAAGAGGTTAATATTTTTTGAAACTCTGTTCGGATATTCAATATTTTTGGACGCGTCGTGAAAATACTTTTCTTGCCTTTTTATGGTTATGGTACATCAATTTAATTTCAATAGCATTATTGTCATATATAATATATATATATATACTTTAATGCAGGAACATCTCGAAGAGGCTGTCTTAGTCTAGTGATTTGAATGGAGATCAGATTCTTAAGATTTGAAAATTTTCATTAATCGAGTACATTTTGTATTTGTTCAATATTTAAACATAATTAATCGAAAGTTGTCTCGCATATCCTTGGAACATGATGTGATCCTTCAAAAGACTCTTTTTACAACAGTCACATTATCTCAAACATTGCTACCTGTACGACAAAATCGGACAAAACTTTCCGGTGATGACTTTCTGACACATCTCACGGCTCTCCAACCGCCTCAGCTCATCTAACTTCAGGTCCCTCAATTCCCCACTCTGCGTGCGCTAAGTCAAACCATCATCACATGAATACGAAAAATGTGAATATTTACATTATCTGGCATCCAACACACCCGCAGCAAAAGTCGTCCACTGCTGCAAAGAGCGAAAACCTAAAGCATCCGGCTTGAGCTTTCCTTCCAAAACAACACCTCGAAACAGCAGTGGCACAAGACGAAAGTCAGCTTCAACAACGAACACCAGCCATCATAGTAAGGGCGCATAGCAGCAACAGTGAGCCGCCGGAGCCTGTCGCAAAGCTTTAGTAAATCACATAAGAAACTAAGATAAATGAGCATTCGGTGTCCTCGTGGAGATGCGGAGGCCTAATGGAGTCTCTTGGAAGGAGAAGAAAATTGCGGTGGTAATCTGAGATGCAAACCGAAAAAAAAAATGAATCTACATCAACTTTCCACCTACACGCCTTCCGAGGAAGGTGCCAAGTACGTGAATCGGGACGGAAAATTGAGCAAAGAAAGAAAGCATAGAGCAGAAATATGCGGCAAAAACTACCCCGGAAAATATTTTGCATCGCTTGCAACGTGACAGATGGAATTCAACTGCTGCTGCTGCTAGTGTATCGTGTGTTTTCTTTTTTCGTCAACTCCTGGGACTGGGACCAGGACTTTTGCGGAAAAATCCTGCAGCACACAAATGTGGGTGAGACATGTCGTTCGGTGTCACGATTTCGAACGGAAAAATGCATACAATTTATATTATTTTGCTGCAGTCTCTAAATTGCTTGTGGAAGTATTTTCCAGATTACCCGGTTGTACAGGACGACGGGTGGCAGGTGGGTGGTGTGGAGAACTCACCAAGGGAATAAAACAGTCAGCAGGAAGTACGGGCACATAGATTCAGCAAAATGATGGAGAAAAAGAAAAATACTCGCAACAAAGTGGCCGGGTGTCGGTGTGAATAAAATTTCTTGTGTCGATTTCAGTGTATGATTCCTTCATTAATCACAACCGTGCGATCCTCCCGCATCGCTCATTGCTCCGAGCGAGGCGAAGGGACGCGGTTGGTTGGTGAGACGAGCAATACGGTAGAAAATTATTTCATCATTAGATGCTGATTTGATGGGCACGTCACGATAATGTGAACAGGAATGACTGATTAAGTGTGATGTCAGCTAATGGCAGTCCCGTCTTATGTGGAGGGTTCCATTGATTACTGTTGACAAGCTTTGCTAGACACGCCGAAGAGCTTTACGTGATTTGGGAAATGGTTCGAGCAGAATGTGGAGAATGTGAAAAAATAAGATTATTTCATATTTTTCCTCTTCTTGTCTACTCGTCATCTACTTGAACGAACCGGGAATTGAACCCGTATTTCCACCATGTTCTTGCATTATCCAAGACCTGAAGTTTTCAGTGCTCATACCACAATTAACCAAGAACGTTCATTATCAAGTCGTACGAACCTACCCGGAGACTACCGCTTACATTGTTACATAACATGCAGAACGCTACACCACGGCTCGAATCACGTCTCGAAAAAGGTGACTCGTAGGCGCTATTATGACCCAAAACTTCTAACCCCCTAACCTGCATTTAAAACTTCCACCACCGCACCGGTGTCTAATGAAGCCTTCACCCAAGATATGCTAAGATATGCTCCCTTGGAAGTTAATCAAGATTGTATCTCTATATCCACCCCTTATATGGAGTATTGTACTTCCAACAAACAAAACTGAAAGCTACGGCGAAAGGGCTCACACTTGTGGGACCACATTTGCCAGCTAATAGACCACAAATGGAAACTAACACTTTTCCCGACGAAACTGGTGTACATATAAACAACTTCAAGCTTGCCGTGTATGGAACTGTTGCCAATGGTGCCAATTTTTCCTGCTCCACCTTAGCCAGGAAAAGAGTCAAGCGAATGAAAAAACCTAACAACTAACATTAGTATGATTACTTTTAGCTCTCGTGGTTTGTACCTAGCAAGAGAGAGGCGAAAAAAAAACGCGGTCCCATTTCATGCGATTATTACATTCGCCAAAGCTGCTACGGATTGTATCCCACAATAGCGAGAGAATGGTCCCAATAAAACAGTGCAGCACCTCTCGTGCACCTTGTAATCAACCAAACACCCCACTCCACCCACCCCACCGAGACCGTATACGTCCGGATTCCCAAGAATTCTACTTCCGCAGAAAAATACTCTCACACTTTGGCGTTTTGTTACGACCTCCCGACTCCCAACTTCCCTCATGGAACAACCGACCGACCGGCTCCAGCACGTAGTTCGATACTGTGAGTGCAAAGGTGCCACAGTAAGGACTTTCTGTCGCCATCTCCGGGTCGTTTTTGTCGCAGTCTCGGGGAAAGTCACGCAATGTTTGTACATGACCTGGTTGGCGCCATGCAGAGTGTCTGAACCGAGAACACGGAAAAAAATGTTGTATAGTACTGAAAATGGGACGAACACAACAACAACAACAAAAATGATGGGCGGGAGTTGCAGTGCAGCAGTGATGTATTACTGATTGGGTGGGAAGCGTTTGTGTGTTCTGCAAATCGTGGGGAATGGGAGCATTATGGGATGCATGTAATTGGCCGTGTCAGGATTTTTCTGCCGCCAGCCAGTCAAAAGTGGTTGCGAGGGCACTGCAATAAATATGAAAAAATAAATAACATTTAATCGACCTCTGATTAGCTTTGATTGGTCACGAGGATAATGCGTGACGTTTGGCTGACCAATTTTGGTGTTTCCGGCAAGGTTTATTTTTACGATAGAAAAAGTTATTTTAAGGCATTCCCGAGGTCCCTTAGGTTGATGTCTTGGTTATTGTAGAGTATGAGCTTCATATATGGAGCAGCAAGTATTTTAAAATTATTCGGAAATTGTACTCATTTTCTACGCATATATGTATTTAAAAAAAAAAAACAATAAATTTTTTTTTTCTTGATTGATTACTTTTGATATCAGTTATATATTAACAATTATACTTTCTTCTATTTCAGGTAAGGTGAATTACGATTCTATCGCTGTAAAGTGGAAATCCCGCTGTAAAGGTAATAAACAATGTGATCAATGTGGGCAATCAACACGGCAGTTTTTTGACGACAAACTCCCCATTGGCTTAGCTGAATATTCTGGAATACGTCACAATTTAAGAATCTCAGATTCAAAAGATTTCTTTATGATCTTAGTTACAGTGCAGATTGTGAATTTCTACGGCTTTAAAAAAATCCCAAACGATACAAACTGTCTCGATCAGAAAATCACATAATATATATCGAAACATCATATTCATGATATTTTTGGAATCAGTGATATGGGACCGTGATATTGATCGACTATAATACTCTTACATGCTTACAATAGAATATGAAAATCATGGACTGATGGATCCTTGAATTCCTAACTAAGTATGCTAATAAATGAAGCCTGGAGTCTTTAGTCACTCTAGAACTTTGAGTGTGTACATTATTTACTACCCATGGTTGCTACTTCGATATTGGCAAATAACCTGTAATTACACAGATAACCATCAGAAGATGCTCGGGTCTGATGTGTACAAACTGGTGATCTCAACGTTTATAATATGCAATACCAGCGCCGCCGAGTCCGAATGCAGGTCAATTATGGAATGGGTAGGAATGTGATGACATGATACTCACTTTGTTGGATGCCGAGAAATCCTCTGTACCTTGATGTTGCATAAAAGGTTGATTTTGCAGCAGGGTTTGCCAACGGTTCGCAGAATTAAAGTGATGTGATCATGTTAGGAAAGAAAACGACTATCGAATGTGATGACATGTGAAGGGGCCAGAGATTAAACCCCTGACGTTCTGCACAGTGAGCAAAAACGATCACTATAAGGCCACGGAGCTCCTAATAACATATCACACCATCCGTAGTCATGACGCCATCCGACAACGATGACGAAAAGTTTATAAAACAAACAATGAACAAGCAATGTAACTATGAAGCTCTTTGATATGATGGGGCCTGCGACTGATCCGATTTTCTGAACAGTTAGCAAAAACAGCTATCTATGGCAGCCAAGTTCCTCTTATCACAACACACTTTTCTAGTCATAGGATTAAAAGATATGTTAAATTCTAGAGTCTGAGGCATTCAGAAATTCAAGTCAAAATTTCGGAAGAAATTGAAACGATGGATTTAAATCCAAGATGGTGGACCAAAATCCAATATGGCGGCCGCCGGATAGGGAATATGCATCTAAATCTATGCAATATGGATATCTACGGAATGGGGTCGATGAGGGGAAGTGGAAAATTGAAATTCGCCGCCAATTTGGAATCCAAGATGGCAGACCAAAATCCAATATGGCGGCCCCCGGACAAGGAATATGAATCAAAACCTATGGGTATCTACGGAATGGGCTCGATGAGTGGAAGTTAAAAATTGACACCCACCGCTATTGTGGAATTCAAGTTGGTGCTCCAAAATCCAATATGGCAGCCCCTGGACAAGGAATATGCATCTAAACCCATGCAATATGAGCATCTACGGAATGGGCTTGATGAGTGAAAGTGGAAAATTGTCATCCGCCGCCGTTTTGGAATCCAAGATGGCGGATCAAAATACAATATGGTGGCTCCCGGACAGTTAATATGCATCTGTGCTCAATAAGTGGAAGTGCAAAATTGATATCCGCCAGATACTTATATTCTTAGCTCACAGAGCGTAAATATTAACGATTTTTTGACAAACCTCTGGTAATCATGACAGATCCTGACGCAGTAGGTCTCTTTTTCTCATGCGCGTTGATTTCAAAGATCAAAATGTCATGATTATTGAGATTTGTCAATCATGTAAATATTTACACGTCGTGTATTGGATTCCAAAATGACAGTGGATACCATTATTGTTTCGATTTGGTCATTACGAGAGATGGGAACAGAACTTATTAAACCTCAAAACCTTGACATCAGACTACATCTTTATTGACTATACTGGAGTGCAAATAAAAAAAAAGTGCGACAAAATAGTGTCAGGTTTTGAACGCTTATTACATGGTCATTTATGAATTAAATTAATTTTTAGCTACACCATTTTATTCAGATTGAATGTAAGATTTGTTTGGTAGAAAGAGATTTTGAAAATTTTGCAGAGGTTGAATCTTAAAGCAGCCCATGAGATCCTTTAATTTTCCTTGAAGCTCTTTCAGTGGCTTTCAGTTTATGTAACTGTCATCATGGATTCTAATCTTTCGAAAATGTCTCTAGATTTTAGAAGTTATTGAAGTCTTTCCTGAAATTCTCTGGACTTCCCTGGAGTTTGCATTTTTTTTAAAGCTCCCACAATTGTCCTTAAGTTCATGGAACTGTCTTGATGTTCTTTGATCTTGCCAGAAGTTTCAGCAATCTTCTTGAAGTTTTCTCTAAATATCACTTAACCTCCCTGAAGTTTTCAAAATATTCTTAATGTTCATAGATATTTCCTGAAGTTCCCACAATTTTTTCTTCAAAACATCCAAAGGAAGTCAGAACTTCCCTGAAAAATAATTGCAATTTCTCTAAAGTTAAAATATTTTTTCTAAGGATCTTTGATCTTTCCTGATGTTCTTGCTCTCGGTACTTATCTGTAGTCCTTAATATTCTCCTGTAGTTTTTGTAACTGTACTTTTTTTGGAGTTTCTTTGAACTTTTTTTAAATTCCTTAATTTTTTTATGTTTTCTTAACTTCTCAGGACTTCCTGAAAACCTAGGAGCGTCTCAAAATTTATTTTTATTTCCTGAAACTAATAGAACTCTGATGATCTTACCAGAAATTCCCGCATAACTAGAAACTGCCATAAAGTTTACGAAACATAACTTCAAAAGTTTCAGTGAACTTCACTCAAGAATTTTTAATTGCAACTTCTCTGAAATTCTCGGAACTTTCCTAAGCTCAACTTGAGTTATATGAATTTCTGTGACGTTTCAGGAGTTATCCAAAAAATAAATAATAAATCTTCTAACTCATAATATTTTTTTCGGCACATTTTTTTTTTGTTAAATCATCAAAATTCAAGAAAATCAGTTTATTTTTTTAGATTCATGAGAAAATTAACATGGGCAAATATTTTCTATATCTTATCATAAAACGAAATTGAACCCTCAGCAAAACCGAAAGGTCGATCTTTTGTGGTATTTTAAGTCCAACTTAATGCCATGATGACTTACAAAAAATGTTTTTGCACGTGAATATTTTTGAAAAACTAAAAAAAATGTGAAATGTATGTGTTTTATGCACAATCGAAACTAAATTATTTGTGGAGGCGAACCAGCCCCAGGCTGAAAGCCTCCCTAATAGAGATACATTAATTAATTAACTTAATTATTTTTTTTTAGTAGCGGTTAAGTTCCTCTTAATGTTAATATCAGACTTAAAGTGGACATGTTATACGATAAATGAGGAGGCAAATGTTCCGCTTTAGTACGGAAATTTCACTGAATTTCTATATACTAAAATCTCTGTAACTTCTGTAAGGTTTTCGTTATTTTTCTTGAAGTAAAAGCGAGATAATTAATGCAGTGATTTTTTTAAACTGCACATACCCAACAAACAATTTAAGCTGATCAAATGCTGAATAAGCTTTTTTTGTAGAAGAAGCAAATTTGTGGTTGAATAAGCTCTTATTCAACATTCAAAATTTGTTAGGTAATTTATCAAAACTAATTCTCCAAGATCTTTAAACTTCTCTAAAAACCTAGACATTCCTGGATTTTTCAAAACATCCCTGAAGAACTGCCCAAAAGCTCAAAGCTTTGCTAATGTTCTTTTAATTTCGATTCATTTTTCGGGACTTTTTAAAACGTTTCCGTCTATTTCCTTAAATTAATTGGACTGCTTTTAAGTTCTTTGGCTTTCTTTGAAGTTTGAAGTTCTTTGAAGGAAATGTTCCTGATGTTTGAGAAACTTCCTTAAAGTCCACGGAACATCTTTTAAAATCTCAAAACTCTCCAAAACAAACAAAAACTGAATAAGCCTGTTTTTAGCTGCAAAGTCAGATCAGCAGCTTAATTTATTTGTTTGGTTCTAGACGTTCCCTAAAGTTTTTAGCATTTCCCTGAAGTTCCTTTAAGTGCGAATATTTTCTTCCTTAATGATCCGGACATTTTTCTGGTATTAATTGAACTTCTTTGATGACCGTTTTCAGAAATTTATGGAAATTTTCTGAAATGTTTGGAATTTCCCTTCGTTTCTAGAGATTTTTGATGGTTCTTTGCAATTTTCTTGAAATTATATGAAAGTGCTCTGAAGTTCTTTGATCTTGCTTGAAGTTCTCGGAACTATGCTGAGTATATATTAAGTAGCTAAAATATCTTATCTCATTGAAGTAGAAGAGAAGTTCCTTGAATTTCTCCCAAGATCTCGGAAATTCTTGACAGCTCTCTTGTTTTTTTTTTTTTTTTTTAATTAAAGATATTGTTTTAAAGTTCCCCATTGATGTTGTCCCATTTTCTAGAAGTTCTCGTAACTGCTACGAAGTTATTGGAACTTTCCATAAAATGCACACGCATTTTTTTTTTCGATGGTCAGGAACCTCCCTGCAAATTCTGTAATTTTCCTGAAACTCTCGGAGCTTTGGTAAAGTTTTCGGGAATTCCTGAGTTTCTCAGAACTACTTTGGAAGTTCTGTGATTTCATTGAAGTTAATTGATCTGCCCTGAGGCTTTCTGCTATTCTTTGAGCTTTCCTGACGTTCTCTGGATTTATATAAAGCTCCTGAAATATTTCTAAAGTTTTCTGAACTTCTCTGCAGTTCTCTGGACTTCAAGGAACTTCTTACAGGTTTTTCATATGTTTTCTAAAATTTTCGGATTTTCCTTAAGTTATTAGTTATAAAACTGTAATTGTAGCACGCTAGTGTCAGGATATATTTTTTCATTACATTTGGTCATTTTTTTTTCCACATTTAAGGGATTAGATTAAAATTTGATGAATACAGACTGTTTCTCATGATATTTTATTTTTTACAATGCAATTCTGTTCATATAATCACATAGTAATCTGTATGGGCGTCCGAAAATTCTATTATGCATTTTCGTGCGCAGCTTTGATCGGAGGAGCGCATGTTTATTGAAATTTGTACGCCCATTATGTTTTGTTTTTAAAAAAAAATCAGTTTTCAGAGCTTATACTTATGGAGCACCCACGAGTAACCACCATGACTGCCCAGAAGATTCTTACGAGTTCTCCTGGATTTTAATTTTGACGTTGGATTACGTCTTTCGGCAACATATTGGGGGTGCAATTTAAAAAAAACCAAAATTGACCGGATTACGAAAAGTGGTCAGATTTTGACCATATATAACTCTGTCAATAGCGGATGGATATCAATTCTAAACAAGCCAATCGATTAGAAATTTTGCTACGATTCTGCTAACTTGAACGCTTTATTAATTTTCAATGGGTCACTACTGAAAATTGAACAAATGTCCAACTGTTGCAATAGTGATCAAAATTTTCACCAATTGCCTGCAAACAGCGCATTCCCTATCACAGATTTCAAAATCGAACTCGATCCTGTCTCCCTAAACGGTGCTTATTCAATCACCGTGTGTGGTGGTGTCCGGTCGGTCGTCAACAGCAGTAGCAGTACTTTCGGCACGTGGCGTTGAACATTGTACATAACGAAAGGCTTCCCGCAAGCAGCGAGTCTATGCTAAGCGCGTCACCCTCGTTCAAAACAACATACAGCTCGCTAACCTCATCCATGTTGAACACCCTAATAGCTCAGCATAACTCAACCATCACGACAAAACGGTTCTTTTCAGGACCACCATAAATAATCGTTGTTTAAAAGTTAATTTTCATTGAATGTTCGATCGTCTTGCTGCCAGCCACATCACACCAAAGCTCTTTGATAATGTACCCAGAAAACAAAGGTTTGTGGTCAAATGCGTAGAATTGAAGTGGCACATAAAAATTCTCTCAATGACCGAATACCACATGACCATGCCAAATAACCAAAAACACTTCGTAAGGGTTTCTCCAGGACGCTAGAAAAAGCAAAAAAACAAATCTCGAATTTGTATGATTGACCGCGGATATCTCGCGATTGAAAAATTTCAGCAAGAAGTTCCTCCATTCAATTTTTGCTTTATTTATTGAACAAACCAAAAGTTCTGTGCGTTTTTTGCACGAAAATGCGTAATTTTTACATCAGAAAACGAGGCGTTTCCGTGATGGGAAAAGTTTCCCCAAACACAGTTGCCGAATATTGATACCAAGTACTGAGCATGCCAGACCGTACCTATCTTTATGCCTTTTGATGCAAATTTTAAGCCCCTCTTATTAAGAGAATTATGCAAAAAAATCTTGCCGAATTCTCATAATAAAAGATGCTTAAAATTTGCATCAAAAAGCATAAACGTAGGTACCGTGTGGCAGGCTCAGATTCTGTGATTGATGTGTTTTCCCTAATACATATTTCATTTCCGCACCGCTATCATCTCCAAGAACATTGAGGACAAATTTCCACAGCATTGTTCTAAACTAGCTTCCAAGCTTCCTTATTCCGTCGGTCCTTTTCAGGACCACAAATGACTGATACAAAAGTTAACTAAAGAGTAAGAGCTTGAATCCAAGACATATCGTCCAGGATTGTCTTGTACTACATGGACATCGACAGAGCACCTCACAAACAGATCTCTCAAATTGCATCCGAGTTTCAACCTATCGAGCTTTTTTACTGATAACGGGTTAAGAAATCAATTTAATATATACTATACTTTTGCTGTGACATCAAAACTACCTTTCGTAATCCTATGTCAAATCTTTGGTCGTGTCTTGGATACAACCTCTTACTTTTTTTTAATTCCTCTTTCTTTAGGTTGCGCAACCAGGAAAATTATCGATATCGGCGCTAACCACGTGATTGCACTGCCCACAGTTATAATATGAGTTTTTAAAATGATCTTGATATAAAATATAATAGTACTAGGTATCATTTGAATAGTTTTTCTTAAAGAAAGTTTAAAAAATGATCTAGCATTGGATAGCGCATACTTCAACAATATAAAAGATTGCTTTTCAGCTAAAATAGTCGATGCATGACCTACGTCTCAATCAATATTCAGCTGGTACTTTCAGAACGGTTACCAACCGGCACACACACATTTCACCAATAATAAAAAGTAAAAGGAAAAAAAAAAAAAACATTCCACCATAATGCGTCAGAGACCTCGGGAAAACTCGATTGGAATGGAAATGAAAATTGAGATAGAACTTTTTCACTTCAATCTCGCAACAGCACCATTTGTGTATCAGTTCATGCAAATGGTAATGTAGGCAAAAGAAACACATTCGCATTCCCCCTGGTTGCGCTATCTTCTGATGGGTTCGGTCCCGTGCTCCACTGCCTACCTACACTCTAGTAGTGTGTACCATGGCATAGCTACTACAATCGTTTGCATAATGATAACTTTTCCCATACTGACGTAGTTTTTTTTTTTTTTTGGTTTCTATTCTCACTCTGGCCTTTTTGATTGGAATTTTTGCCACTTTTCCGAATCCTACCATCCTTTCCACCTTCTCCCCCCATTTGCGTCTTGGGAAAACCAATAGATGGATCCGGTTTTACTGCCACATTTTCTATGACCAAAACAAGTACAATAGTACGATTGTATTCCGACAACAACAACAACAAAAAAGACTGTATTTCAGCACGTTGGATCACTCGTTTAGATTAGAGAAGCGAAAGGAACGCATTGATTTTCATGTTAATGGAAAACATTCGCCTCATATACACCAGCAGCCAATCTGGTGCAATTCCAAGGGGGGAGAAAAATTGAAATCGATAATTTTTCGGCTCATAACCGTAAATATTTAGAGTAGGCCCACGCGAGAGTGAGAACCAGTTTGCCTTTCCTTCTATCGCCTTTTTCCATGTTCTGTGTGCTGCCAACTCCTGACTTTTTAATCTAGATTATTGGAAGCGGAAAGCGAAAAAATATTACCCCTCCGATGGGTGTAAATCGTTCGGTTTTATTTCTCTCCCGATGCATCCACTTCCATCCCGAAGTGGAACAACACTCAAGGCTTTCCAGAGTGTGTGATTGTTAACACTAGCCAAAATTATTCAAATCAACCCACGATGGCACTGCTCATTTTAAAAACACATTCACACCCCCTCACGACGCCGTCGCGTCGGTCGTCGGTGGCAGCATCCGACTATTCACACTTTTGGGCGACCTCCAAACGCCCTGTTGCTCGTAAGCTGCAAGGCTTAGTTTAATGAATTTTTGTTTATTATCAAGCTTTATTGTTATTTTTATTCGCCTTTGGCCTCTGCCTTGGTCCGACCCGCACTTGCCCGCCGGAAGTGTTCCGTGCCGTGTTCTATCGCAACCAATTCTGCAAATGTGTTAGAAAAGTGAAAACAATTCCCTCAAACTCCGGGGCACTTTGCACCAACCAGTCGGATATATTAGTTCAAACTATAATCCACTTAAAAGCTTTCGACGCTCGCTGGCTTGCTTCCTGTCCCACCGACTGCCGCGCTGTTTGTACGTCGAGTGTTTTTTTTTTCGGGTACCAACTACTAATGGAGCACGTAACGAACGCTTAGTTACGCAGTTCGTTCTGTATAGCTACTGCAAGTCCGGCGATATTCGGAAAATTGGGTAAAAGTGCCAATTTGTTAATGCAATTTTTGACACCCTGCTGTGCTGCGAGCTGGATTGCTCGCAATTTATGGTGGTGGTTCTTTTCGAAACGAGGATAGTGTTTCAAGCGTTGGCATGAAGCTAGGGTGAGGGTTGAAAATTGCAATCGTGAATGGAAGGTTTGATCGTTTAGGAATGGATGATTTTTCAGCGCTTGATGATTTTTTTCGCGAGGAAATTGATTAATGATAATGTTTGAATTAAGGGGAAGTCCACCGGTCCCAAAAAAATGATAACGTTTTGATTTTTACAAAATAATGGGAACAGATATCAAACATCTAAATAAAATACATTTGTTGTACAGCAGCGCCAACGGTGTAGTGGTAAGCGTGAGTACCTCTCACCCCAGCAAACCTGGGTTCGATCCAAGTCGGTGCCGCCGGGATGTTCTGAAGCATAACATTTCTGATCAAGGGAAGTAAATCCATTGGTCCCCGGTTCATGAGTTGATGGGTCGATAGATAGGGTCCAGGTGTGAGAGCTGCCTCCCTGGCGTCGGTAGTATTGGTTCTCATGAGGAAAAACAAGATCGACGGAAAACAAATCAACTCTCTTCTCACCCATCCATTACGCACGCCCACATAATTCATACCCAAAAAACATTTGAACTTTTATCGTGGTTTGAAAGAATTCTTGAAGTCTTAATCATGGTCTACCAGACCTTCATAAAATCCAAATTCATACTTGACGGATTTCACGCCAACTCATCCAGTGGTTGGCAGCACCCTCTCAGAACCTTATGGAACTTTGTGGGTGTGGAGACTTAGCAATTTTAAGCAACTTTGCGTACTTATTTTTTTCAAAATTTATCTCGCCTAACATTTGATAAGGGTCAAAGTTTTTTGTCGATTTTTTTTCAAATCGATATAGCTTAAAAATGACAAGCCCTACAAAAAAGTGATGTATAGCGAACTTTTAGCAAATAATCTGAAATTTTATAAAAAAATTTAAATAAAATAAAAAATCGGTTTCTACACTCTAAAAAAATATATTTAAAAATTAAAAGTCATTTTCCCAAAAATGGTACCCCTCAGATTTGCTTGATATTTTTTCTCATGAAAGGCAATATCATTACCTAACTTTTCTTCATACATCGCAAAGTGGGTGCTTTTAAGGAAAAAAAGTTGTTCGAACAACAACTTTTTCATGTTAATTTTTTTTTTAGCGTGTTTCACTCAAAGTCGACCGCGCGCAACCTTATTAAAATTCGATTAAACTTTATGGGTATACTTTTCGATAATCTGGGCGAAATCTAGCCTAACATTTGAAAAGGGTACAGAGAAGTTACCTGCAAATCGTCCAATAAGAGTTCAGAACAAAACGTTCTAATGAGGAACAGCCATCTCAGCATGGTTTGCACTTTCCTGTGATGGATTGTATTATAATATATGCATACACTCTATCCAACTTCTATAAAACCACCCTCAAATTGTTCCAAATCAACAGGTAAACTAAGTAAAAATCACTTAGTATGTTTTATTCATGAAAATATTTCAATTCATGTATTTGTGATTAATTTAATTAGAAAAATAATCATTCATTTATTTTTATGTATTAGGTGTGTCCATTAGTAAGCAATATGCATATATGTTTATACCTCATCTCTCAAGTGAATACATATAATAGCGCAGGTAACTTAACGATTATTTAAGGCATGCCTAAAATAATCGTTAAGTTACCTGCTATATAGCAGTTATATAACAACGCAGGTAGTCACATGAGAGATATAAGGTATAAACTTAAAGCACCGCAGTCTGTTTCTACCGACATAATCTAATATTTAAGTTTGGTGATATCACAACAATGCTCATAGTTGCTGTAGTGCATAGTTGTTGAAAGTGTAGTGCTGCATAGTTGTTGAAACGAAAAAGTGTTTATATATACAACAATGGAAAAATCTGCTGAATTGATTATTAAAAGGGTGCAATGTAGTGCCAACATAAACAATCCCAATTGCAGCCGCAATAATTTACGTAATTTATCATCAAGTCTCATAGAGAAAATACATTCATGGGGCTTTGATCATCAATTGGATGTAACAATGCGTATTTGTGAATCGTGTCGTGGAATTTTAGTGCACAATAGGACACCTCTCCCGAAAAAGAGGCGATCGGATGGAAAAGAATCAAGCCATGCTCGGAAGTTTGAAGAGCCACAACCATCAACAAGTCATCAGCAATCAGAACATCAGGAATTTGATGATACACTAGGTGAAATTTTAGTGATTTGCGACTTTTCTGAAAATTATTCATTTATTATTCAAAACTCAGCACAGGGGTATCATTGGAACAATAATCAAGCTACGATACATCCTTTCGAAATTTACTACATAAAAGAAAACAAGTTGGAAAATTTAAGCTTTATTATTATTTCAGAAGTATTGACCCATGATACAATAGCAGTTCAATTATTTATATCAAAATTGTTAGATTTCATTAAACAATCTATTAGTTTCACAAAAATTACTTTCATGTCAGATGGAGCAGCGGCTCATTACAAAAATAAAAAGAATTTTGCCAGTTTGTGCAACTTCAAGTCCAAGTATGGATTGGAAGCAGAATGGCACTTCTTCGCAACGTCTCATGGGAAAGGCCCATGTGACGCAATTGGAGGAACTCTCAAACGAATGGCAAAGAGAGCAAGTCTTGCTCGAGATTATGGAAACACAATCACAACTCCACAAGAACTGTATGACTGGGCAGTTAAACAAACAGATACAAGCATAACAAAATTGAACTTCTGCTTCATATCAAATGATCAATACACAAAGATGTCCGATGAACTCAAGGAGCTGTTCAGTCATGTAAAAACTATACCTGGTACACAAAAATTTCATTGTTTTGTACCTATTTCTCAAAACATAATCTCTACTAAGCGATTTTCACATTCAAAGGAAACTCCGAAAAATTTCACTCTGTTTCCGATAGACTAATAATCAATGAAAAACTCAAATTATGTATGGAGAATTATAGGAAAATAAATTATGCACTAAACAAAAACACTAGAGTTTTCATTTATTAAAACACCATTCGAAATGCAGGAAAATCCTCTGTATCCCCTTTCAAATGTTAGGCTAGATTTTTGTTTTAAGCACGCCCAGATTATCAAAAGGTCAAAATCTTTATGCTCATTAAGTTTCAACGGATTTTAATAAGGTTGTTCGCGTATTACTATTCGACTTTGAGTGAAACACGCTAAAAAAAAATTAACATGAAAAAGTTGTTGTTCGAACAACTTTTTTTCCTTAAAAGCGCCCACTTTGCGATGTATGAAGAAAAGTTAGGTAATTATATTGCCTTTCATGAGAAAAAATATCAAGCAAATCTGAGGGGTAGCATTTTTGGGAAAATGACTTTTAATTTTTAAATATATTTTTTTAGAGTGTAGAAACCAATTTTTTAATTTATTTAAATTTTTTTATAAAATTTCAGATTATTTGCTAAAAGTTCGCCATACATTACTATTTTGTAGGGCTTGTCATTTTTAAGCTATATCGATTTGAAAAAAAATCGACAAAAAACTTTGACCCTTATCAAATGTTAGGCGAGATAAATTTTGAAAAAAATAAGTACTCAAAGTTGCTTAAAATTGCTAAGTCTCCACACCCACAAAGTTTCATAAGGTTCTGAGAGGGTGCTGCCAACTCCGAAGACGAGTTGGCGTGAAATCCGTCACTTGGGATATTCTCTCATTTTCCATTTGCCATTCCATTCTCAGTCGACCCATATGAATAAGGAAAACATTACGGACAATCATGTTCATTGAGATACAACATAATCGCTTGACAGTTGATGCCAAATTAAACTGTCTGTAATAAATTTGTTGCGTTTTACAATTTGAAGGTTCCCATCGGCAGATTCAATGAACTTAAGACTTGCGTGGTTTTGATAACGGATCCAATTGCACTCCAATTATGGGCGCAGAAATCACTAAACTTTCACACCCCTCTTAAGGGCAGACGTAGGTTCAAGGACAAATCTACTGTACTTATCCAGCAGAACTCTTCCGTCGCAGAATGTTCCAACAACTTGATAATGCATTTAAAAAAAATCTCCACAACCATTCTGCAACTTGTTTGCTTCTGGTGTCCTGATTATCAGTGGCGAATAATGAGACTTGGCTTGGAGACCTTCAAAAATGATCTTTGATGGGTATTTAAATAATGACAAGTTCAACCGATATTGGTAGATATCTATAGTAAGCTTATGAGATTTTGAAGACATACCCGACCCCATTTATCTTCAACAGAATGGTTTAGGGGCAGTCCATGAACTATGGGACTACCTTCTCCTCCTGCAAGGTAGACACTTGCTCATGCTTTTTTTTTATTATTTGAACGGGCTGTAGACACTTGAAAACCTCCATCAAAAACTGTCAGAGTAAAGGGCGAACACGAAATTATTGCGACACCGAAAATGTCATGCCAATTTTCTTATAATGTTTAGAATCAAACTAAAATTTTAGGGTAGTTTTATAAATATATTTACTTCAAAAATCAAAAGAAAAGTTAGTCGATGGAGCCTTGAGTGTAAAATTGAACGCATTTTCGCTTGATGCCCTCCATCAAAGTCTTTACAGTGTCATCCGGTACCAGTTTCTCAGTTTTTTTTTTCATTTTCTTAACATGTCCTTCTCGTCTTTGACTGTCTTCTTGCTCTTCCGAAGTTCCCGCTTCATTATTGCCCAGTACTGCTCCACCGGGCGCAGCTCCGGACAGTTTGGCGGATTCATGTCCTTTGGAACAAAATTGACAGAATTGGCCTCATACCACTCCAGGACACTTTTAGAATAGTGGCATGATACCAAATCTGGCTAAAATAGCGGAGCTTCGTCGTGCTGCTGCAAGAACGGCAAAAGGCGCTTCTCGAGGCACTCAGATTTGTAGATCTCGCCATTTACTGTGCCCTTTGTCACGAAAGGCTCACTCCTTAGTCTGCAAGAGCAGATGGCCTACCAAATGAGATATTTGGAGGCGAACTTCGACATTTTCTTCTTCTTAAATTTGTCGTCCACATCGAACTTGCTCTTGCCGGTGAAAAACTCCAACCCCGGAATTTGCTTAAAATCGGCTTTTATATACGTTTCGTCGTCCATCACACAGCAGCCATATTTTGTCAGCATCTTCTCGTAGAGCTTCCGTGCCGAGTTTTAGCCGTCAATTGTTGCCGCTCATCGCGGTTTGGGAAGTTCTGTACCTTGTATGTATGTAGTCCAGCTCTCTTCTTTGCATTCTGGACGTAGCTCTGCGACATGCCGATCTTTTTAGCCAAATCACGGCTTGAGACGTTGGGATTTGCTTTAATCATCCGCTTCACCTTTCCCTCCGTCTTTTTGTTCTCCGGTCCCGGTTTTCTTCCAGCTCCTTTGCCGTGGTCCAACGTCAACCGCTCCTGGAACCGCTTCAACACTCTGGAGACGGTTGAATGGTGAATGTTCAACATTTTTACCAACTGCCGGTGCGACAGGTCAGGAAATTCCAGGTGTTTGGAAAGAATTTTTTCTCTCAACTCGCGTTGGTTCACCTCCATTTTCGTTGAATCGAAAAACACGACTTCGAGTTTGACAGCATGTACACAATACATCAATGAGAAAGTGTGCAAAATTTGGTTGATTTTTACCCAATGGCAAAAAAGTTATGCCCTGTTGAATGTGTCGCAATAATTTCGTGTTCGCCCTTTAGTGTACGGAGTTTCCCGTATGAGCTTACCGATCGACCCAAGCGGCACTGATGAAATATGTTCTTGAGTTCAATTCCGTAGATTAGAGAAACTCAACACGGATACCCAAGAAGTTAATATTTCAAAGGTCCTAAATATTGCTTAAGGTCTGAAAACACAAACTTCTCTCTTGGTTGGGTTAAAGCAAACAGAAATTCATGTGCTCGAGATCCAGAGAACTTCCGAGAATTCTCGAGAAGACCCTTGGGTAATGCTTAAAGTCTAGTCTAACGGATGTTTTTTAAACATGGCAAGAATAATCAATCGGTCATCTTCAGAAGGCTTTAAGCTGATGGAGAGCTACTATGGTAGATCCAGAGGCCTATGAAAGAAGTGACATCAGGACAAAAAATTAGGTTGCTACTCTGTTATTGCCAGATCAGCTGTAATTACACATAAAAACCAACTAGCTGGGACAAGCATTCATCCTCAATGTGTAAAAAACTGGTGATCTCAAACCAGGCAATACCAAAGCAAGTCATGAAAAGAATGGGTAGGAATGTGTTGACTTGACACTCGCTTTGATGGAAGCCGAGGAGTCTTCTGCACTTCCACGAGAAATCACTGGGACGTTGGGTAAGAGAGTTGGGTTTGCAGCATGGTAAACGATAAGCTTAATTGATGTCCTAACGATCATATAAGCTTGGGATTGAACCCACGGTCTTCTGCTCAGTAAGCAAAAAAGTTTGCCACTAGGCAAACGAGCTCCTTTTGAATCATAGAGTTGCTGTTTTTATAATGTTTAATACATAAAAGGCATAAAAAGTAACAAAGACTAAAATGTGTTCCTTTGATTACTGATCAATCCTATTTCCTAGTTTGAAGTTATCTGGACTAGGGTTCGGGGGTAGATCTTATACCAGTAACGCACCATGAAAGGTGATCTACCAGTGCTACTGGTTTAGAGGATATCCAAGACTTTATATCTAGTACAAATTGAATGCCTTCCGATCAACTTGGATCTTCCAGGCAAGGGTAAGTCCAGAGAGTCTTTCGAGTAAATTCAGACGATCCTTCGAGAGAATTCTGAAGACTTACAATTCCTAGACACGTTAAAGCTAGATGTTTTCCAGGGCAAATCGATGTCTGAGATTCTCGAGTACAAGTCGAGAGGGTATGCCGTAGTTTCATGTCAAGAAGGTTGTCCAGCCGCTAGGCCAAATACCATTAGGACAAAGGTCGTTAGGCCGAATTGTCATCAGGCAGTATGGTTTCCAACTTACCCAGACTTAAATAAATTTTGACGATTCTCCTTACCCGAGCAAAATCCAGCATCAAAATGACGGTCAATTGAAATCAAGTTTGTAACGCTGTGCGTTTGTTTTCAATTGAGTTGGCGGTAAAGATTATGGAAAAGAATGGAATTTGTAAATATTAGGGATGAGTTGCATAATTTGTAAATATTAGGTAACATGTGTTGTCATATAGGTTGTAATCTTGTGCGAAGAAGCTGGTTTGTGTCTAAGCTATGTTTTACATTTAGCTTTGTATATACATTTGCAAGGTTTAATAGCAAGCTAGCGTTTTTTATGGAACAATAAATAAGATGGCTAAAGAGGAGAATAGCTAAATACGCGAAAAAGATAGGATTCAAATGAACACATAAATAATAATCGACATATGTTTTCGCGCCATATCCGGTCCTTTTATCTTGAAGAAAACCTGTGGTTTCTTGGGGAACAAAACTTCTAATCTCGTCCATTTCGCTAGCGAATCGGCTGAAAAGCAGATGTATGTGACGCGGTTTTTAAGTTCGTAAAGTGGACTCTGTGTTACATATCAACATTAAACTGAAATCATAATTTGATTTCAGTCTACGCAGTTGACAAATTTGATACCAAATTTTGTTTTCATTTTGCTGTACATTTGCTCTTCAAAAACTATGTTGTTGCGGGCAGGCATGGAAAATCATTTGCTTTCATTTCGTGGATTCATTTACATTCATTCGCCCCTAACTTTTTTCATCAACAGAATTCCGCAAAATGATGTTTAAAACTTTTGTAGGTTTTGTTATTAGCTACAACTTTTGTAAAGAATTCAAATCCGTATCTCCTATGCATAACGAACCAGAGCAAACAGAATCCACTACTGTTTTTCAGTGAAGGTATTTTACATTCATTGAAAAACGGTAACGAGTTCTACCCGCTCTAATTCGTTATACATAAGAGATACAGATTTTAGTTATGGGCAAAAGTTGTAGCTAATAACAAAACCTACTAAAACTCTTTACATCATTTTGTGGAATGCTGTTGATGAAAAAAGTTAGAAGCAAATGAATGTAAATGAATGCATGAAATGAATGTCAATTATTTTCCATGCCTGGTTGCGGGTTTGTTTTCATTGCATCATTCATAACATCAAATTGAATACTTGTTTTGCTATCAACAGGAAAAATGGATATCAAATTGAGTTTTCTGTTGACTCTCACTGATAGTAGAAATAGTTTTCAATGTTATGTCACAGGAAGATTTTTTTTTGCTCTCAATTTTGATATTTTAACGTTAAACAGAAACGACAGCAACATGAGTAATCATTATCAGCGAAATCACAACATTAAATTTAGATTTCAATTTGATCTCAGACTTTGATCGGGTAGACACTCAAATTTTTTTCCAGAGTATACGGACTTGGAAAAGTTTTTAAGAGATCTCGGATTCCGGTTTTGGTTCATCCGAAATTGAATAAATTTCTTACATAACCCTGAAAATTTAAAGATTTAAGTCCTTGCCAAGCTGAAATGCAACTTTTTTAATTATTATTCCATTTTTTCAAACATTCTCAGTTTTTTTTTTATTCTGTAGCATAAATTTTCCTTTCCTTCCTTCCTCGCCACATAGACTGGAGGCATATTTTCAAGGAAGAAATATTAATGCGATAGGATATTTTATTCATCATGCTTAAACTCACGGAACCAAAAAAAAAACTGAGAATGTTTGAAAAAATGGAATAATAATTAAAAATGTTGCATTTCAATTCTTTGCCAAGCTCAAATCTTTAAATTTATATTTATTTCTGTTTTAATTAAATTATATATATCCACTCAATTTTGGAAGATTAGGGTTTGTAAATTAGGTAATAAATGAACATTTAACATTTTAACGAATTTTTCTTTGTTTTCTTTTGGGTTATATTGTTCTTCTTAAATTTTTGGCACCATGAACCAAATATGCAATCATATTAATTTTCCTTCCTTTAAAAGATGATCATTCTTTTCTCAAACCTACCTATTTTACTGACTGATAGTTATTTTTGGCTAAGAATTTCTATAGTAGTTTTCCTTCTTCTTCTTCGTCCTGAGGTGAGATGGAATAATTATATGCACTTTGAGTTCTTAGCCTTATTTATTCTTCTATATTTGCTGCATATTCTCTTTTCAGACTAGCAAATGTTTTCGCAAGTGTTTAGAAATAATTTATTGAAATTCGGCCGGGTGATTTCGGTCTAGTTAACATTCGAGCTAATGACCATTCGGTTTAGCGGCCGTTGGCCTAATGACCCAGCCTCGTCAAGAAGTTATTATACTTCTACTTCATGTACATTTTTTCCGGTAAGACTTCTGGGTTAAATTCAAATATTATCCAGAACACATCCAGAGATTCTTTAGAGATTAACCAGTGAGAAAACAAAGAGTTGTTACAACAGCTCATTACGTTTCGGATCTCTTTTCAGCAAACTCGTAATGTGGCTGTCGAGTAAGCTTCTTGAGCATTTACAGGCCAAATAGCAAACATGAAGTTCACCATTTTAGATCCCGTAAAAAAATTCAAAATGGCGTATTCGATATTGTTCAGCAAATAATAACTCGAAGTCACACACTCATTTTTTTTTTGATTGTGCATTATGTAGTTGCTCCTCCGTCCTTGATCAGAAAAAATGCACTTGCACAGAGAACCTCGTAGATGGTGCATGATATTAGCTTTCCATCTTCAATGTACAAGCACACTAACTCAATCACAGCGCTGGCCACGTCTTCACAGTCTTTTGGGGAGGCAAACATGATTAGTTTGACGTCCGTTGTTATTAGAGACTGAATACACCTCTGCATCTCCACACTGAGGCAAATAAACTTGAATGAACGACATGTATATGAATTTCAAAAGCGTAGCGTGCCTTATAAATGATTTTCGTCTAACATGAGGTAGCTCTTATGCGCCTTTAACCATTTAATTTTCACAAGCGATGAAAAACGAGTGGTCAACACACGGGCCCCGTAATCTCAACGTTCTTGAATGGTTGGATTCAAGTCTGCTCCGATTTATTATTTGTTTGCCAATATTATTTTTCATATGGCAAATCAATGAAATTCATACTGATGGCTCTTCTTCTTCTTCTTCTTCTTCTTCTTCTTCTTCTTCTTTTGCTTCGCATATTAAGCTTATTGCATATCGCATGTTAGCTTATTGCGTGCTCTCAACTTAGTGTTCTAGATGCACTTCCACAGTTATTAATTGAGAGCTTTCGATGCCTGTACCATTTTTGCATTGGTATAATTGTGTGGCAAGGCAAGTCGAATCATACTTCTATGCCCAGCGAAGTCGAGACATTTTCCAACCCGAAAAACTCCTAGACCGGACCGGGAATCGAACCCAACCACCTCCAGCATGGTCTTGCTTTGTAGCTGCGCCTTTACCGACTGAGCTGAACGAGGCCCCAAGTGATGATGTGATGTGATGTGAATGGAACCCACCATCAGTGCAAGGATTACCAATGTCTGCAGATACTTTACCGGTTGTAAAGTTCTGCCTGATGGTTTGTTGCAGCAGTGTGAATCAGCTTCATTGAAGACCTTTGGAAGACAAACCCCCCCCCCCCCCCAGTATATAATATAATGTTTTAATACATATGAATTACAGTAATGTTCCATCACATGTTCCAAAATGTGCAGACATTTGGCATTCAATTATGATTTAAAATACACAAAACATGGGATGTGTGGAGAAAACTCCATTAAGAATTTGCTAAATTTAAAAGAATCATGTACATTTAGTTTAAATAGATAAAATCAGATACGATCTCACCAAGTTAGTCCAAATGAATCCACAGGAAGCATCCGTGCTATTGTTGCATTGCAGTTCAGACGGTTCCCTTGATGGGGATCGACATAAACTAGTCCCGTCCTATGTAGAACCAATTTGAAGTGTCCAATCGTCGAAAACTCCCAACCTTCTGTTCAGCAAGCAGAAACGGTAACTACTGAAATACCTAGCCTCGTCTTATCACTTCCAATCAAAATGATATGGTCAAAAATTTCAAGTAATTTTGGATAAAAAATAATTTGGTTAAATCACTTATAGGGGAAATGGCTCTAATGTTGGCCAGTCACGGTACTCATGGATATTTTTGGTCTCTATTGAAAATTTAGTCGATTGCTGAATTTAATTAGCGGTCCAAATTAGGAGCATTTAGGCCGACATTACATCCATTTCCACTATATAAAAAAAATCCCTCATTAAAAATCGTACGCAAAATGATAATTTCTGTAAGGTTTTCGTCCTAGAACGCACCAAAATACGAATTTGTAATAACTTATCAAACGGAATACTTGTGGGTATTATTAGTGAAATTACATTTCTCAATCCCATCTTATTTCAGTATATTCACACTATTTTCCTTTCGTGATATTTAAAATTACACCACATTAAAACGCGGTTGTAGTGCATCCTCTTTGGTGTGATATTATTTTTTATTTTTTGCTGTACGATTGAAGACGATGTCAATTGTCTTTGCATTCCGGGATTTTTCTCTTAGGTGTTCAAATCATTGGATTGATTGTGAATCCCAAAAATTTATGTGAGTATAAATAAAATTCCGTAGATATCATCTACATACACACTACAGTCAATTCCGATGCCCTAAGAGTCTAAGACCGACACATGCAAGCGTTCCTTATGACATAAGAACCAGTTGAAATAGACAAAAAAAAAATCAATTCAATCAAACTCACTTTTCTTCGAATTGCGTATTCCCAAACTAGCCATTTTGATGTTTGAATTAATAGTGCTTATCAATATGCTTTCAAAATCATCACGCTAAAGATACTACACTTAGAATGCAAAATTGATTTCCGCGTACTACTGCATACCCCATAAAATCTTGATCGTGACAACTATCACTTTTCAGTAGCCCTGAGCAGCTCCTTGTCCTCGAAAAACCAATCACCATCGTGTCCCATCTGTTCCATCATACGAAAATGTGAAAAATAACACCAGTTAATGTACTATGCATGTAATTTTCCTAGGAGGACATAAGCTCCGGCAAATATTTACTCAACATCCGAAACAGGCCATAATGGAAAACTTGGGAAGGGAACACATAGTAGAGAGAAAAAAAATGACAATCAGCTGCAATGTCACCCATATGTGACCATCACCATCATCGCAACCACCACCACCACCATCACCAATCGACGACGACAGCTTTTTGTCTTCCCATCCAGCAGCCGCGGCCAAAATAATAAACATCAACAATGATTTGGCAGGGACCGGAACGTGATATGTTAATAAACTTCTCTCTATAATCGAAAAATTACTTCATTTAGGGTGCGCCACCGGCGACCGTCCAGCTCAGGGACACTAGCAGCAGCAGAGCGGCACCACGTACCTACTCATAGTCACGTCCTAAATTTTGATTCATGAATATAATTAACTAGCCCGATGCCGCCGATGCCAAGGCCTCTCACTCACTTGTTTTTCGCCTCATTCTGGCTTTTCGGAAGGACCACTCGATGACGTGCTGTTGCTGCTGCTGCTGCATCATTCGAGTCCGGTGGTGGGTTGACACCCCACCGAAAAATCCTATCCTCTCCGGACAATTTCGCCACCGCATGCAGCAACAGCAACGTGTGAGTCCTTTTTCACTAAAGTCAAGAGATTGGGAAAGCAGATTGGATGGTCGGGCGGTGGCGGGCAAAAAATCTCATTGTTCATTCGACGGATCGTTGCCTTCCGTTGACATTGGCTCTCATGAATGAAGAATGAGACTTTCCGAACTCTCTCTCTCTCTCTTTCTCTCTCTCTCTCTCTCTCTCCGCATGGTAGTTTAGTCCCGATCAGGGTTGGAGTACCGTAATAGCCCTTGGTATGAGTCGGGATGGGCTGGAATGCGGCCCTGCTGATGTACTGAATGTCCAAAAGTCAGGTCGTCCCTTCCTTCTATGTATGTAGGTACTCTTATGGTGAGTACACATACACTCTGATTGCTGCTGGTGGGAGGACCGCAAAAATTGCGGTACAGGAAAGGATCGTTCATGGCGAGTAGGATGACAAGGGTGTTGGGTGGACTGGAGCCGAACAATAACATTATTTTATAAATGTGTCCTGCAATATGTAGTCACTGGTCCGTATGAAGATATACGGTCATTCATTTATATGCCGTTATTATTATCAACAAGCGTATAAGTACAAATACAGGGAGGGCTGAGCGGTGAATGGTTTGGGAGGGACTTGGCCGACAAGTCATATGACGACAACAACGACGGCGGTCAGATTCGTTGCCTCTCTCTCTCGTTGCTGGTGTGCGCTGTGCTAGCTACGTCGGATACATTTGGCCTATAGAGTTGTAGGACAGCATCAGCAGCATCAACCAGCAACGAAATCTCGGTTGAATTGAACCGAGCCATGCTCCGCATAGGTATGGCATGGGTGGTCGCTAGATTGCAGCAGGTTCGGCTGAGCTGCCTTCAGACAATAGAGATATACGTCGGACCGTCGGTCGTCCGTACGCGTCAGGACGTGATCCTGAAATGAGATTTTGTAAAGGATTATCTCTTCATGGGATTCGTCTGATAGTGCGCTGGTTCGGACGGACGACCACGAACTGATGGGCCTTGTCAAATGTGTAATTTTAAAGATATCATTTTTTCGCTGACTTGGCTTGTAATGAATTACCGTTGATTGTATCAAGGGCGGAAGCATTCACAGCGAGTGTTGACTTGTGACAATTATTGAGAGCAATGAAGAGTATGTTAGTGCTTTTCGGGAGATGAAGAAAGGCGTTATTCTTGCAAAGACTAACTCTTGAATTATGGATCTTGGAGGGCAAAGTTAAAAACCGCGAATTCTACTCTTCTCAACAGCGGCCAAAACCAACAATTAGTCTCGACTGAAACGCGAAGCTAAAATTTAGTAAAATATTAAAAATCAAAAAGATAAAAGAATGTATTTATTGTTTCATCCATGAACTTGTTAAATGTATTTCAAAATATTGTGTGTCCTGTTGATAAAAATTATGATTGTTAGAAATGTTTAGCGGAACCCTTGAAGATATTTTTAACGAATACTCGAACTTTACTGTAAGGACTTGGGGAGTATTTACATAAAGCTAGTGATAGGTTTTGGGTAACTTTTACAGCATAATTCACAATAGATCAAATCTGGGCTGAAAACTAGTCTAGAATCAGAATAACTTCAAATTTCCAAATACAGTAATGACCTGATTTGACCTAACGGATGTCGAACTAACGTTACTGGCGACATTAATTGAGAAGTTGCAACTATGAATTGAATGGTCAATGGTTTTAAGGCCATTTTCATCGTACAACATTTGTCACAATACAATCACAATCAACGAAGTTTTGTGAACCGCTGGTTTAAAGCATCAAATAGCTTGATCTGATTTGTTTTTAACAAACATCGTCCTTCCAAAACTTTGTTCAACCAATCCCAAGACTTTGAATTAGAAGCCAAGTTAAAGGTTGAAACGATTTCGTCGCATATATTGCTGCTTCCATTACTTACCGGAACCCTCAGCCAAAAGCTGCAAACAAATAGCTATTTTCCCACACCCCACCCCCACGTGTTTGTGACGAACGGCGATCGAGGCAAAACAAACTCCAGAAAAGATGCGAGAAAAAAAAATCCCTGAAACATAAGTGGAACTTCTCCGCTTCCAGGTGGCATCTGTTACCGGTTCCTGTTGTGTTGCCGCGTTTGGCCGCGAGGAAAAATCTACTCTGCACTACCATCGCCGCCGCACGGCCACAAAATAAATAGGATTAAAAGAGCAAGTTTCCGGAGCTTCTGCAACTGCACTCTAGTAGTACCACTACTACCTCTGCTAGTCTCGCTCTCACTCTGTTTTCCTCGACCTCGTGCGATGTGACGGCTGCCATGAACAAACTTCCCATCTTGGTATGCTCGGGAAGAGTTTGTTTTCTTCCTTCTACCACCGCCATCATCATCATCATCTTCATCGTGTGAAAAACTTTAAAAAATAGTAGGTACTTCTTGAATAGAGGAAACTTAGGCACTACTGCGCGCCAGCAGAACAAAGCATGGAAAGACACCGAACTAAATAAAGTTTCCCTGCTCCGGGGCTACACCGGCCCAGACTCAAATGAACGAGGATCGGGGAAATAGAGGTGCGAGCCAAAGTGCGAGTGTTAAATTTTTTGCCCAGATTGTTTCACGCCCCGGCAAGAGACAAGAGTTAGAAATTTTCTGCACTTCATGCATAACTGCAGCGAACAAAAGATGGCTGAAGGAAGAGGGTGAGGGTGAAAAAGTTTTTCCACCTTTTCGCCAGAACCCCGGCGTAGCTATCCGAGGATTTCTCCTATTTTTCGGAGGGCCACTTTTTTTTCGTTGTTGTGAAAGAAAAGGGCTTTTGTTTTTGCTCGTTTCCGGTGAAGTGCTTTCCCATTCAGTCGGAACAGGTCGGTTCGGCACGGCTTGGTGGCCGGCCGGTGATGGGGTGGCGAATGAATGACAGAAATTATATCGGTGTGTCCTTGATGCAGTCGGGTGAAGCACTAAATTAGTAAAAACAATAAATTCATCTCCTTCGAATGCAAAGTCCATTAACGGGAGGATATTAAGAGTGCATTTCTGCTTGACAGTTGTCACTTGAATGCTGGAGAACAGAAGGATGGCAAGGGGAGGGGAGGGGGTGAGTTTGTTTAGAAAACATTGGTATTCGGAGAAATTTTGCTTGGAAAAGCAAAAATTAAGCAGCTTAGATGTCTGGTTGAAACTATGTTTTGTGCTGGTTGGGAGAAATCAGTCTTTTGACTGCATGGATGCCATGTTCTGGGAAAATTTCTATGCCGTGGAAGCAACCGAGGCTTCCTTCCGGGTATAATTGACTAGAGTGATGACACGGCAAAGAAGAATTGTTTTTTGACCTTCTTTAAACTAGCTAGCTCCGTTATGACTATAAACAGAGTGATTTGAGGAGACTAATTATTGTGTTATTTTATTTGCACTGAACTGGAACGGGAGATGTTCCACTATGAAAGTGATTGTTAGTGAGAATGAGTCCTTCCCAGGTAGAGGGGAATAGCAAAACCAACCGAGCAAGAAAGACTATCTCGATTAAATTGGTATGGATGAGCCTGGTACAAGAGGTAAAATACCGAAAAATAATTCCCCTAAATGTTCCCACAATACCATTCCAATACCAAATTTTGCAAATGTAATACCAAAATAATACCACACATATATTCTTTTGGTATTCAAATATCACTTTGACTTATTTACAAAGTATTTGGCATGCAATTTTGACGTAGGACTACGTCTTTAATTTCTAAACTGGGGGTCACATTAAAAAATTAAAATTCAGACTTGTATGTATGTATGTAAGTAGCCACCATCCTAGCTTGGGTCTTGCCCTGCATGCGGCTCCACTCAACAGCAAGATCAAATTCCGTCATCATTCTGAATTCAACATACTGCTGTATGAAGGGCCAAAAAGGGTTGGACGGGCCCGTAAGCAGAGGCACTTACGCGAAACCCGCGGGAATAAGAGAATCTCCTTCCAACAATATGATCCAACAAAATGAATAACGAAATTCGCAATACATGTTAAGCTTTCCACGGGATGGTTTGTTTAAGAAGAGCGCGTCAAATTCATTGCAACTGTTGGAGTGAAATGTAACTATCTAAAATGACAGTACACATTCCCTTCTAGACTCCGTTTGGCACTCCACTCCATTGTCCAGTTACAACTTCAATGATGCCCTGATGCTCCCTCCCGTCCCAGTATTTATTGTTATTTACATTATAAATTTATATATAATCATGTGGTATATAATGTATATAAAATATGTAGTAAAATGAACAATATAATAAAAAGTTAACATGTTTTACAAAATACAAATAACCTAGATTGTTGGGTCCTAAACACACACTTTTTGTTTTATGTGCCATGAAATGACATAATTCATCATTGTATGTTTTGAAAATATAATACTAAAGTATTGAATCAATCGACCGAAAATTGAGGTTATTTGGACATGAGACATTATATTTAAAAGGATACTACCAAACCGACCATCAAATGCCCACAAAAGCAGACACGTCGCCTCGAAAATGCAATCGAGAAATGTACAAGAACAATCCTCAACTGGAACGTACTCACCAAATCAATATATCCGGGAGCGCATTCCCGATGTCGTCGAACGGCAAAAAAAAGGGAACTCGGTGAGCAAATTTGTGATACGGAATTTTCACTGAATTTTCACTGAAAACAACCACGAATTTCACCACACCCAACTGCAAAACACGTTCAGAAGCACTTTTGGTACATTTTCGATATCAATTACATTCGAAAAAACTTTTTTTTTTTTTTTTGTAAATCGTTGACTTCACGTAGAAGTAATACTAAAAACATATAGACAAAGTACTTAATTTTTTTTTTATTTTTGCAAAAATAGTTGCAAGTGTACCAACATCAACACCGATCGTGCCAACTCTTTCACGCAATTTGCAACGCGTACATAAACTGAAATTAAAATTTTCACTCGCGATGCCACAAATTTCTGGTCCGGGAGAAACAATCAAACCACGCAGCGCCAAATCTTCTGATGCTTGCAATTTTGCAAACATGATGAATCATGTTTCTTTCTCGATTCTAAAACTTCTCGGAAAGCGAGAAAACCACCACTCAGACACGTAGAACCGTCCGGGAGGCAGAGTGCCAGCGCTAATCCGGCAAATGCAGCCGAAAACTATGAAAGCGAACGCACGCACAAAACAGAGAACAAACACAACCGTATCCAAAGGGGTTCCAGGCGCGAGCGCATTAAAAAATTAAAATTAAGACATGTAACGAAAAATCCCAAACACGGACGTAATGATAGAGCGCAAATGGTGTGAAAGAGCCAAGTAGCGCTAGTTGTTCTTTCACAATAATCCAATTCAATGCTGGTCGGAACACGTCTTTGTCTGGTGTTAATGCTGCCATATACTTGAAACTAGGAACGCTCTGACGAAAAATACTCCAAAAAAGAGGGGCCTAATTAGCTATTCTGCAAATATAAAACAGACTGTCATTCAGTGAACGCTACACGCAAACCAAAAATATATTACAATGAATGTTAGTTCCGTTTCCTATCATCCTCTGTTCATGAACATCGCAGCGAATGTTAGAAGTTGACCTTTCAGGCGATGTAATGTTTTTTTGTCTTTTTCATTTCGAGTTCTATCTACGCTTTCGACTATACCAGTAAGCTTGTAGAACGACGCACATTGTAGAACATTGTAGAACGACGCACACACTTGCCTCGAATCTCCCCAGCAGAAAAAGCATACGAAGTCGAGTATGCGAGAAAATAAGCGCTTCATGTCTGCTTTTAGGCTATCCATATTCAGGAGCATGGAGAGAGCAGTGGAGAAAGCACAGGTCTGATAATCGAAGCGTTCGTGGTTCGAGTCCAGTCGGCAATCGGATTCCTATTTTTTTCGACATAACTAATTTACCTCACTAATACACTCTACATTTTTCGGTCTGCAATTTTCTTGCATTGGACCGCAGCTAGGTATATCGCATCCTCGGTTCATGCGGTCTCCACTAACATCCTCTGATGATGAATCCCACATAATTGTAAGCGAATCTTACATCCCTCGGTTGGGTGTATCAGTTACAATTCCATTAGCTGTGGGGACAGCCGTCACAACTAATTTGAAAGACCCAGAAAGTGGACGCTGACATCGGAATGAGAAGCATTACCAACCCCAGACAACCAGAAGTCGTATAACAATGTACAGACAGTACCGTAAATCACTACAGTTTTAGTCAACATCGCATATTAGTATGTCATACATCGCATTGTGTTTAATTTAAATCGTATAGAATGCAAATTCGTGACTTATATCCGATCAATCATTTTTCCATCGTACTGTACCACATATTAAATCGTATTATATCGTAAGACTTTTCAAATTGAATTTGTTATGACAGATTAAATCGTATATGATGTTAAATCAACTCGTTTAATAAGAAATTAAAATTTGCACGTGTATGGTCTCCACTTTTGTAGGAATAAGCCCTTTTTTTGCAATCCATACGATTTGATTGTGTGTATATATGTTTGTATCTCACAAAAACAACTTTAAATATACGTGAATTCTGGTTGTCTGGGACAGCAATGACATCCTCCGAACGTTACAAAGCTGAGTGTGACTATAATGATCACCTGCGTAATGCTGCTGCTAGGGCCTCAAATTCAAATACAGAAGGAGTTAAGATAATAGATTTTTGAATAATTAAAAGAATTAAAAGCAAACACGTTTTTTCCGGCCACTCACGGCCTTTGCATTACATATTCCAGATCTTAGATGTAAAGTATTCATCACCTATTTCTCTTACCATCGGCCTATACTTACTGATATAGGTAAGTAGTAATATCATCATTCGGAATGTAAAGTCACAAACAAACTTTTAAAACTACAGGTATCAATAATCCCCCCTTATGTCATGCTGATCAACACCAAATTTTGGTATCAGATCAGGATTAGGTATTCGAAAAGAGCAAAATAATATCAAATTTTAGACACACTATCTTATTATGTTATTTGTAAGATGATGATGATGGTCCCACCTTTCACCCCTACAAAGGTTTGAGCTGGAAGATTTATCTTTAAGATAATTAATTATGACAATTTAACCAGGTTTGCAAACAAAATCGAACTGGTTACAGTTACAGATATAAATTCCCCCTAAAATGTATAGTTGCTTCACAGCGATATAAATGTGGAAAAACTCAGGCTTCCTCCTCTTAGTTCGCCTTTTTGTCCACCTAAAATATTCAAAAGTGTTACAAGCAATCAAGAGTTAATGAACAATCAACAAAGCATCCTATTACACTAGCAACCCCGCAATCTGATGCTATCATAATTTTCAGCCATGTCAGAAATGCTCACGAATCCCCAACGATTGCCAGAATACTAGCTACAAGGTTTCTTCCAAATAAGCTTCAAAATTGCATTTTTTTTTATCAAATGTTAAATTCAGTCCTCTATATCCGTAAAACGCGCCTGAAGCTCAAGCCTTTGTAGACTACTTTTTTTTTTAATTAATCTACTATGAAATCTAATATTAAAAATCCATCATCACCATCGTGCCGAACAGATATAGTTTTTGCAGTGCTACAATCATTATTTGAAAAGTCTTTAAGACAGCTATCCATAAAAGTATCAAAGACGTATGCTATAACAAGTTAATAGCTTATTCTGTTATCAAAGAATCATTTGATTTGGTTATAATTTTAAAAGTTTTAGCTGATAGCAGAATAAGCTATTAAATGTCATTAAATAGATTAATTTAAGCAACATTTTACATAGTTGAAGATGGTAAGTTTCAAATATCAGATTTAGAGTGGTCATTTTATAAGATAGATGAAGAGATGAAGGTATAGAGCAGTGCTGAGATTTGTCATTGTCATTGACAGACTTTCGCGCGATATTGACAAAATTGTTCGTCACATAGTCACTGACAGACTTGATCCTCAAAAAAACCTTCGTCAAAATCTCATTAATTTTTTCGTCAATGACAAAGATTCACCTGGTAACAAAAAGTGTAATTTAGTACATTCTGTGTCACATTATTGTTATCCAAGTAGCTCAGGACGTAGATACTTGTTCACTGAAATGGATCCATGTAATTGTTTTGCTCAAGTCATTTAATTTCGTTACAAATTTAGCTAATAAACAAATCTGCACATGTTCGTCACTGACATCATTGTCATTGACAAGTGACATGGTTTGCCTTGACTATGACTGTTTGCTCAAATGAGTGACCAAAGCAGAATTGTCAATATCACCGTGTACTGTCGAGATTTTGCAGCACTGGCATAGAGTTTATAGTTCCATTAGAGTACAGCAGTATAAATATTGTATATAGAGAGTAGAAAGTGAGCAAGGACAATTTTGAGGAAGGTACGAATCGGGTTGTTCATATCTCTTATACAAACTCCCCAGTTGGAGAGGGATGGTGAGGGGTATCCCCCAGCACTGGAAAAAAGAGATGATCACCGATTTGCTCGTGTACTCTTACGATGTGTTGAAACAACCTACCCTCTTCAGAACTATCTCTAACTAATAAATGTATCACACTTAAGCTTCATGTTGATATTAGATAGCATTTTCAACCAACTCTGAAAATCATTAACTGCTAGAATTCGACCATTTCGATCTTGTAAAATTTTCAAACTAGCGGCTATGAAATGATGTTTGAGACAAAGTTTTAGAGCAATATTTGTATTTCTGGTAAAAATAAGCAAAAACGTGTTTTAAGTCATTTCAAGCAAAAAAAAATCAAAAAAGTATTGAAAGCTTAATATCTGAAAATGTCTTCGAGTGATTTTCGATTTAAAATAAAACAAAATCTAACGAAAAATTAAAATTTTTGAATTTTAGTTATAACGTTTTTTCATACCGGAAAACAATGTTTGAGACATTACTTTCTGTTAAAAAATTCTACAAAAAAACGTACTATCGACAAATTTAAACTTTAACCATAATCTAAGGATTTGGTCAATTTTCAAGCGTTCGTTTTTTTTAATATATATATGCCAAAAGTTATTGTTTTCACAAGCTTTAATTTGCACTAAATTCAAAATTTGGTCGAGAAAATTGTGAAATATTTGGGTTTTTTTAATTTTGTTGTTATTTTTTACATAATTTAAATTAAAAAAGAACATTGCTTGTTTATTTTTTTTCCAAGAAGACATTTTGTTTCTCTACATCTCTGTCTCATACATCATTTTGATCAGAAATGCAATTCCAGTGCTACAATTTTCTGTAAACTTTTTTTGCAAGATCTAAAATGTTGACAACGCGCGTCTGTCATGGAGGTGCGACTTTTCTTGGTACCCTATACTTCCATTTACTGTGAATGACAAGCAAAGAGAATGAGTAACTAAATAGTTACCCTCTATGTCATTGAACCATTCACCGATTTTTCACATAATCATAATGGGCATATGTTCAAATTAGATTGTGTTTCTCGATTGTGCGAGGATTCGTCATATTGCGAAATATCCGCCATTATATTATAAAATTTTCCGCACACATAGTACCATTGAATAAACGACAAACAAAAATTACGTCATCACCTTACTAAGCCATCACCTCACGCAACTTCAAACCATACCACCAGATCCCAACTAAGGTCACCCATTGATCGATGGACTGTTGCTGTAGCCATGTTCGGTCATTATAATCAATAAGTTAGATCAACAAGTTCATTCGAAAAATCAACACTTAATACCGAAACCTTGACCAACGCACGTTCGGCTGACCCATTTTCCTGCTGTATCAATTGTCAAACCCTGATGGGAGGGATTCAATCCACTTAACTTTCAACCGAAAGGCATTCTCGTGTGGTTCCACAATGCCATCGTTGCCAAAATCGCAATTAGCAGCGGAAACCCCAACAACGACTCCAACGACAACTCCGACAACGCCGACAACGCCGACGACGACGACGATAGGGACAAAAGTAGTCATCTTTGAACGACATCACACACATTGGCATTGTGTGTGCACCGCCCCGAAAGAGAGGTGCCGGCAGAGATTAAAATAGATTGAGTATAACAAATGTTAATTGCCATTTGAGGCGAATCGTTATCTCTAGGTGATGATGCCGTAATTTAATTTTAAATCACCACTTCGGTTCCGCAGCCGGATTGTCTCCAGTGCTGCTGGGACCACCAGCAAGGATTATGGTCCTGGCGACACGGAACCCATTCCCATTCCGGTTGGCTCTGCCTCGGCAGCAAGGTAATCTAATAGCGAAGCGAACACACTTCAAAACTGCAATTTCTATGATGCGGAGAGCAAAAGTTTTGCCATTTTCTAGCCTTGCCAAAATGGGAGGGTGAGATGCAGTTTTGTGCTGAAATTTGCTCGGATTATGAGATAGAGGAAGTGGTTCTCAACTTTTGTGATGCTGCTGCTGCCGCTCATCCTTGCTGCCCATCAACAGCTCGTCGGATGAAAGACCATTAAGAGGATGTTTATTTCGGGTCTTGACTCGTACTAAATGTTTTCTAAGCATATTTTGAATCAACTATTATCTGGCAGATCGTGCATCTTCAGCACTTTCATGACATGCATCTCGCTTTGCCTTCTGGTCGACCCGAGTAGCACCAGACCGTTCCACTTCCTCTATTGTGGTCGTCACTGAAGTACGTAGATGAGGATATTTCTTTATACCAAACGCCTAGGCACACCACTGGTGTGATCCAAGCCCAGCGTTTATGAGGTTGAACTCGACGTAGCTACATTGCTGGTTGAGGCTGGTTTTCCAGAATACATTGAAGTGGTGAATTTTTGGCATTTACCTCTCTGACGTTCTCACACCTCCAACGGAGACCGGATCTGGTCGGAAAGTTTAAAGTCGCCTCCCCTCTTTTGTGGTTTCGGCATCAAATATCTGAGCATCTTTGCTACAGTAAACAACGTTTCTTATCGTTGCCCTTTGTTGTTCCGACAGCTTTTGGTTCGAGCTTGAATTACTCTATCCTGGAAAATAAATAAAGCCATTCTTGATTGTTGCTCCACACACCAACACACGATCTCTTCAGGAAATTGACGATACTGCACTGCATTCTGTATTCTCACTCGGACAAACATCTCAACCACCAAATGCTGGTGATGCAGCAGTGGATGAGTTTTCCAAACAACCTCCCCACTCCTCGCATTCAGGAAAGCGCAACCCATATAGTCTTTTATTTATCCTTGTGTATCTGACGAAACTTCTAACCATCTCACATGTCGGCTATTATTTTACTCCGTTCGAAATGAGAAGCTGTTCTTGGTTTCCCTTGATGCCGTTCGGTGAGGCATTCGTTGATGGAAAAGCCCTCGGTGAACAGGTATTAAGCACCGACAAGTGCCAGGGTATCTTTCGGAAAAAGTCCGTTCCGCACCAGAAATCTGATCTGCATTGCGGAGAACTCATCTCCAGTTGGGGTGGGAGCCGAGTGAGAAGGACCAGGAAATAAAACTAAAGTTTCGACTGGGCGTACGCAAAACTGCCACATTTAATGGAGCAAGTTTCTCCATTTGTTCGTCTCCGTCGTCGTTTGATTCGTTTCCGTAGGAGGGCTGCTGCTGTGCTGTGCTTGTACATGAGATAGACGAACCGGAGTTGATTATAGCAATAAACATCTCGTACACATCGTCACATCTTCTGCCGTCGGTCCCGCCCCGCCCTTCGGTATCAGCTCGTCAACTCCGAGAAAAACAAACATGGTGAAAAGTTTCGGCCCCTCGTTGTCAATTACGAGGTTTTCCGCTTGGTGTTCTAGAGCAAATTCCTTATCTTTTATTGCTTTTTTTTTGTCAAACCGAAAATGTTTCCACGGAATGCATGGAAACAACAAGACCTCGTTCAATGTTTCCCCTAACGATAAATAGGTTTTGTCATTAGGATTTCTAAAAATTAAGAATGCTTAAGAATTGTCATCATCAACAGTCAAGCAGTGCTGAGATTTGACATTGTTGATTGACCGACTTTCAAGCGATATTGACAAAATTGTTTTTCACACAGTCACTGATAGACTTGATCCCACAGGGGTAAGTTACTCAGCACAGTGTACCGAAAGTAGATTCGGCACAGCTTGGGAACATCCATCGGCCCAACTTCAGCACAATCTCGTAGGCATTGGATTTTTCACTAAACAAAATGGGAGCACTGCTGGACAGCTGTCATTGAAGTTGTTCACAACATTCAGTGCTGTTTGACTGTGTATTTTCAAAACATACTCTAATTTAATATACTGGAGGAACTCAGTCTAGAAACTCATTTCTCGGTTCACATTTAAATTCAAATTGTAAGCCTCCTATGGCAGTCGATTGCTATCGATGCCGGTCACAAATCTTTCAGCTACTACGCAAATGGAGTGTGCTACGAATCGGAATGCATAAACAATTTGGATACCTTAACCTAAAAACCGAACTTTTTTAGGTAAATTTTCAAATGAAAATAGAATAACATATAATTTGCTCTGAGCTTATATAAAAACAACATCTTGTCTAACTGTCCCATGTTGAAATTCTACGCATAACTGTCCCACAAAGATTTTTTTACTGAATCTATCATTAACCAATCGATATGAGTTAACAAATGATTAAAATAGGATATATATGATCAAAAGAAAGTTATAAGCAATTTCGGGAAGTAGAAGTTTTATTTTATATTATTAATATCAAGAGATATGGGAATTCATATTAAAACATCAGGTCTGAGTGCTAATTTCAATCAAAACATGATTAGATACTCACATAGAAACTCGCCACCCCCATACTCCCCCTATCGTGTCTACGTGTTCAATAAAAAGCCCTTAATATAATATAATAATCAGTAGTATAAAGGTCAACTCCGTACGGAAGAAATCCTTACTGTGCATGTTAACTCTTCCAAAATGTTCGAAGTCCACAAGTTTGACGTATTGATCTTTTTTTTAGCCACCATAAATTTATGGTTGGACTCAAAATGATTAAGCATAATCTCCTTTAGGCCAAAGTTCATATTGGTAAGGAGTAGAACAACATGCTAAGAAGTTTTTGATCTACACAGAGCATTCATCATTAGTTTCTCAAGATGCCCTTACTTTTAATGGCTTTATAGAACTAGCAAACGACTATTGCAGCAATGTCAACACACACATACATTGGTATCAATTAATGATCCAAACCTATGCAAACTATCTACGAACTTCCAAAACTTTGCAGAGGACGCAAGCACGCTCATGAAAACACAAGAGTGAAGACGTCAAACGCAACGTGGCCATCAAAGCAACACTGAAAGTAACAGTTCCTAGTGGACGAGTGCACCGATGAGTTTTAGTTCATTCACTCGAGAAAAAGTGACACAAGCTGCGGGCAATGTTTACTAATCATGAACAATAAATGTTCATTATTCATTATTCATGAACATTTAGTGTTCATGATTAGTAAACATTGCCCGCAGCTTCTGTCATTTTTTCTCGAGTGAGTGAACTCAAATCCATCGGTGCACTCGTCCGTAGGACTAACATGCGTAGAATTTCCTGCTTCATAGCAAATTTCTCGGAACAGTCCCTCTAAATATGGTAAGTATAAAAATAGGCTTAACTGATTACATGAAAGGTAATTTCTGTAGTTTTCACTAAAACGTATTGATTCTGTTGAAATGTGAAAAATGCACTAACTTATTTTAACGTACATTTCTTCCAATGAGCAGAAATGATTCTGAACATCGTTCGCAAATTTCTCAGGTGCAACTTGAGGAACATGAGACAGATATGCGGAGAACGGCCGTTTTCTAACAAATATTTGACTGATGTAACAAGACGCCAATGGTGATGCTCCGTGGCCAGTCTTGTAAGCGGTCACGGTAGTCGACACATTTTCTGTGATAATTGACTGCCTTTGCCTCCGACACTTGTAAAGCAAGCTATCATAGTACAGTACCAAACTAAAATGTCGTATGACAGGCTCTGTCATACGACACTGTCGCCGAAGACCGTCACGAATGTATGTATTTTAGTTTTTCTCATAATAAGAGCTGCTGATGGTGTGCTTGTGTGAATTCTGAAAATAGCAAGCAATGATGTCCTAGTAATAATATTTCTGATCAGAAATGGTTTGATTTACACCAAATTGAGGAATTACAACGAAATCACACATGTCATATGATAGCTATTTTGATAATTTTCTTTTAGCTGGAATGTTATTCTACCGCTCGTGTTGTGTGAGAGAGACGACGGTAGAGCATGAGTGTTCGAATACAAACAGACTGTCGCGCACGACAACGAAGCGAGTGTAGTAAAAAACGTCAACTGTTTCAACCCCTGTCCGTGGCGCTCGGACGTTTGGTTCTGGAGTTATGTCTTAAACAGTGATATCTGGTGATAAAACATTAATACTCACTTACCTTTCTCAGCGATGGAGGAAGCGGTTTAAGTGAAACTAGTTCCATTAGCTTTGTTTATATTTTCCATAGATTTATATTTAATATCAGTACGATCGGACGATAAGTTCCGGAGATATGACCAAAATAGTTTTTGTTTTGCGATAAAGTAGTAACCCAACAAACAATCGTCTATTGAAGAAACGACTTCTTGATTATGTTATTCAATTGCATGCTTAATAATACTCGTACTATTTTAAATAATAGCTTTTTATATCTTTATTAAGAAGACTTTCAGCCCTGTGCTGGTTCGTCTCCGGAAATAATAACTTCTGTTCAGGCTTTGTTCACACAAATCTGGAGAATTAATTCTACCTCAAAATTGAACAACTTGATCTTGTATAAGGTATGTCGAAAAGCTTTTATTCAACTTACATGAGTTGTAACAGAGCTTTATTCGACAAAATTTTTGATTATCCAGCGTTTATTAGACATCACATGTCGTTCAATCGGATTCGAACCATGACCTCCGAGCTATTCTATAATATCATGTGGGCAGCTAAATAATCAATAGAAGCTGAATACCTATCAGCACTCCCGATTGCAACTATAGCTACTGCAAGGAGTTGTGGGAATGATTAATTCATTCATCGTTGTTTTTCGTGAGACCAATGTTACCCTCTTCACCACTCCAATTTCTATTATTTTCATTAGATCGATAAATTAATTAGGCATAGAACACAAATAAAAAAAGTTTATGGTTAGGATTGAACTCACGACCTTCTACTTGAAAAGTGAAAACGGTAACCACTAAGCTACCGATTTCATCTTCTTGTTAGCCTGAAACAGTGTTGTAGAATAATGAGTAAATTCGTCGTTTACAAAGCATTTATAAAGCATGCCATTAAAACATGGACGCATAGTGGTATAAGAGCTATTATGCTGACTGTATCCACATTTATTCAGCAATATTGTAAAGCAATGAAATGAAATCTAATAATAGAGCTATAAAACGATTATTAGACGTCTAATAAAGCATGTTATTAAACTCTAATAAAGCATGTTATTAAATCAATTGAAAACAGTCAAATTAAAGCGCCAATGTATGTGCAAATCACACTTATTCAGTTTGTTATTAAATAAAACTGCTGGTGTTGACTCAGGAAGACACTCAACGTATATATAGCTTTTAATTAGTAAATTAATCAGATCAGAGCGAACAGCGGAATAAAGACGCATCTATCGATCTCAAAGAGGTTTTTACAGCACATAATTCGACATCCCATTTTATTCGGCATTGTACACTGTCATACAGCATTTATTCAATATATATGCCTATTTGTGACTCTGAATTGTTTGTTGGGAATGCTCACTCTTTTTCCCAAATTTCATCTTCATCGAACTTTTTGTTTCGGAGATATGACCAAAATGGTGATATTTTGCCATAAAACCCTAATAAATCCACCTATCAGTATGAATGAATCTTTTTATCATTCAATATTCTAGATTATATTGAAAGGGCGCCAAAGACAACAATTTTCAACGTGTGACACACAATACAGGGTGTGGCAGAATAATGGTCATCGATTTCACATTCACAGTGTGCAAAATATAAATATTTGTAAGTATTTTTGTTTTACTCACTTACTCTTTTTTTTTTGACGATGGTGGAACTGATTTAAGTGTAACTAGTTTGTTTGTTACTATTTTCCTTAGAACACTGTTGAATTTCATTTGTTTTCATCAAACCGTTGGTTCCAGGAAGTGACAAAAAATCGTGAATAATGCACCAACCGTTGTCAGGTGCCTTTCTCGTGAAATATTAAATAGATGTATTCCATATTTCAGGCCTCCCTTAGCTCAGTCAGTAAAGACGTAGCTACAAAGCTTGACCTTGCTGGAGGTGATTGGGTTGGGTTGTAAACTACCGTCATTTTAGACTGATACCGTGAAAAATAACAAACCTAGGTTGTCCCATCCATAAAAGCCTAAGCAGAAATACATTTTCAAAAACGTTTTTCTCGGCTTGCTGTTTTTCCAGATGGAACTGATATGCATTTATAGGCAGTATGGTTCAGGCCTGCATAAAAAAAAATACAGCATTAAAGGCGTTTTCACAAGTTTCACGTGGTGAAAGTCTAGGATTGTGATACTTTGGGGTAAGGATATGATGGAGCAACCAAGTGGATGGAAATCTACCAAGCACTGAACAATAATATATTGATATTCCGTTTCTTGCAGCTCTTGAAAAACAAACCACTCACGTTGCAGAAAATTGTCATCTGCATTGAACTGTTTTCTAAAATGTTTACGTTCGGTGAATTTTTGAGCTAAGCGTGTGTGTTTTGATCCAATATGGTATGACTAGTAAGTCATCTCGTTTGTTTTTAGTAAGCTAGAACTGGAATCCTGGAGAAGATGAGATGTACGAACTAATTTTTGCCATATAGACTAAACCCAAGTAATATTGCAAGTTTTATCAAGGTTTTAAATCATTCTTAGTCCAAATCATGTTGTTGTCATGGGTGTAATGAATCCAGAATAGATGTTTGAGAAAATCGTTTTCCCAAAATGGAAATAATCCTCAGGATATTTACTTCAATGATGATCACCAACTGCTCAAGATAGATTAAAATGAGTGAAAAACAAATTGAGAGATGCTGTAAACCAGACTTAATTGGTAACTAATCATGCATATTGAGTATGACATATTGATGAAAATTGATATCAACACTTCTTTTGTCAAATTAGAAAGTATTAGGAGTCATAAACAGATTTATTTTATTCATTGAAAATGTGTGTTACAAAAATAAATATAAACAAAAAAGGATTGTCGCAAGTACCTATTTTTATTTCACGTGAAAATTGATGTCAAATCATAGCGGACCCCGCAATAAAAAAATAGGCCAGTTTACAATTGAAAATGGTGAGAGACTTTTAAGTCAACACTTTTGGGTTTGCTTAAATGGAACCTCTTGCTCTGATTCATCATGCATATGAGATACAGATTAGAATTATTCACAAAAGTTGTATCCAATATCATAACGTACAAAAGCTTTAAGCATCATTTTATGGAATTATGCTGATGGAAAAAGTTAGAGACAGATGAATACAAATGAATGCATAAAATTAATTAAAATGATTGTCCATGCCTGCGGACACTTGCATATTTTTTTTTAAATATTTATTGAAATGTCCCATAACTTTACATGATCGATAATACACACTTCTCAAGTAACAATTTTGGTATTATGAGGGTTCTGTAGACCATGATTTAGACTTGTAGAATGCCTTGATAAAACTTGAAATGTTACTTGGGTTGTATGAAATATGACGCTTCATTTATGTGCATCATATGCAACAGAAATTTACGCAACTTGTTTTAACTACACAGCTAAAAAAAAGTAGTGTACATTTACATTACTTTGATGCACATAAATGAAGTGTCATATATCCTACAAGTTTACATTATAGATCGTTTAAATTTATGAGACATGTCATGCAATATTCTATTTATACCCCCTTCAAAAGGAAAGGAAAGCCGTTGGTCCCCGGTTCATGAGTTGAGTCAAGGTGTGTGGTGCTCAGCACGGAAAACAAAATCGACGGAAAACAAAATCGACGGAAAACAAATCAAGGAAAAACAATCGAAAGTGATTAAAATAGAATTAATAATGATTAAAATTTGTCCAAACAAAATTACTTTCAAATTAATCAACTATGACTAAACTAGATTTATTATCAGATGATTATTTTTTAGCAAGAGATAATCAATGTTTTAATCATTCAATATGATTAAACTGAGCTTAATGTCAAATTGATTAAATTTTAAGAAAAATGAGAATAGTTTAATTTATCTTGCAACCCCAAAATACTCAATCGCCAACGAGCCCACACTCTCACCCACACACATCCCCCAAAATCCGCAGCGAGCACAATTTTCCCGTGTCAACATCCGTCAAAAGTAGACGGATGAGAAAGCTAGTCAAACTTTGCAGAACTAACCTCAACTGGACCAAACCATCCGCCGGCTGGCAGTCTGTTTCCGCGCAAACCAGCAGAATGTCTAATGGCGGTACAACTTTAACCTTTGTTTAAGTTTCAGTGACTTTGCTTCGTGCTCCTCCGTGTTGACTGATGAAACTCGAGCCGTCAAGTGGCCGGGTTGTAAGAATTTAAACTTTCGGGATTGTAGGTGTCTTCCTTTCACAGAGAGAGAGAGAGAAAGAGAAAGAGAGAAGATGATTTCGGATAAACGCTTCCTGTCGGATATTTGCGGGTAATTAAAATTGACGTACAAGCGCACGTGGCAGACGTTTGCGGTTTCATGGAGAACAAGAAGGGTCGGTACCTCAGGGATAGACAATAAATTGAGACGAAACTTAAGATATCACAATCACACACTCACAAACAATTGAGCAGGGTCTAGAGCAAAGTGCACTACTGGCGACCTGTTCAAATAGTGTGCTGTAGTGTAGACTCTCCTCGCTAGGAGTCCTGCCCCAGACAGAGAGTGTATTGACAGTTTGGGTTAGCAAAGTTTTGCCCAGGCAACTTTATCTGTGCAAGATTTATGTGTGTCGGCTGAGGCCAAGACTGGATACCAGGGAGAAGCTTTTGTTTTCCAAAGATAGTCTACCCGCTGCTATTTGTGTGCATAGTTCTGGCTTTTATTTATACTGCAAACCAACTATTGACAGTTAAACAGATTTACGTGCATCCATGGGTTAAATCTTTTGCAGTGAATCGATTTAAAGTTGCTCACTGGCAGATGGTTCCTTCTCGGGGGGATTTGAATGCAATCCCATGAACTTTCAATGTAATTGACTGTCAATTGACTTCGATTCCTTCGAAAACTATGCATCATCATCATAATTCACTGCAACCAGTCATATAATAATTACACAATTTGTCACAACAAATAATAGCACGGCGACCGGCAGCGGTGGTTGAAGCTATTGTAATATCACCATCATTAATCTATCGCTTGTACTTCCTTCACACAAACCCTCGCCTAAACTCCTCGCTCAGATGAGGCGACGATATCAGAATTTTGGAATAACACAGGGCAAGGCGTTGACGCGAGCAGAAAAGACATCTGCTGGTGCTCGGTGGCCGTTTCAGGAATGACCCATGCCTGGCAATCTAATAGCCTCTCAAAGCCAGTAAATGAGGGGCAGAATAATTTACATAATACTTCCTGCGGCGAGTGCGGCCGAGAGGATGGGTAAGCGAGTGCTCTTGCTGGCAAACGTCCACCCATGATCCGAAATGTACTTTAATTTTACAAACATTCATCATCGCAACTTCCGGTATTTCGCACATTCTTCTCTCCAGTTTTTGCCGTCACAACATAGTTCACCACGTACCGGGGTGCGTATGGACTGTGTCGGGAACGGTGCCTCGTTGGACGTCGCCATTGTCGCTTTGGTGTGCAGTTGTACGTATGTATGTACGGCCGGCAGCTGGTTTGTTATGCGAAAGGAAGAGTTTTCCCACCAACGAACAGTGTAACGAACGATTAGTCGGAACAAAGGATGTTTGTGTAACGGATTGAGGGTGTTTTGCGAAACGGTTCTTTTGCAAGGATTGTGAAACTGAAAGGATGCTATATTGAAGCAGATCACTCATTTTTTAACTCATAATAATTAAAGAAAACAAATTTGGAAAAAGTCATAACTTCGTGTCAATTTATACCATTGATATTCAAAGATCTTGTGATCGGCGCCGGTGGTGTAGCGGTAAGCGTGATTACCTCTCACCCCAGCAGGCCTGGGATTTTCTGAAGTATAACATCTCTGATCACGCCTTCATTCGGGAAAGTAAAGCCGTTGGTCCCCGGTTCATGAGTTGATGGCGGTAAGGTCCAGGTGTGGAAGCTGCCTCCCTGGCGTCGGTATCATTGGTGCTCAGCACGGAAAACAAGATCGACGGAAAACAAAAAACTGTTTAGAACTCTGTTGAAATACTTTTTTATCTAAACAGTTCATTTATTTATTTAGGCAAGCGCCGGTGGTGTAGTGGTAAGCGTGACTGCTTTCTCACCCCAATGGGTATGGGTTCAATCCCAGCCGAAGTCGGTGGGATTTTTCTGAGGCATAAAAATCTCTGGTCACGTCTTCCTTCGGAAGGGAAGTAAAGCCGTTGGTCCCAGCCTATGTGTATTGTGAATGGGTGCGATATCCTACGCAGGTGTGGAAGCTGCCTTCCTGCATATTCGAGTGCCGTCAATGGATGGCAATGGATGTCCGTCGGTGATTAGCACTAGATTGCGGAACAGAGACCGACGTTAAATAAAGGAAAGAAAAGAAAAGTTCATTTATTTATGGAGCCGATAATTCATTGTTCTTGGGCAGGAATTCATCTGGTGTTCCTCCGTCTTATATAGAAAGCATTTATCCTTATTCTTCCTATCCCTATTTTAGAATAAAATCCCCAACTGATTCAGGAAGTCAAACTAGGAGGGAAACTCCTTTCCATGCCCATGTTTTTACCTCGCATACCTGTGTACTTGTCCATGCAATTCACCGCAGGGAATTTCTCCCGGATTACACACTTCACTTTCCCGTATTGTCCCAGCACCAGCGTTAGATCATTATTTTGAAACTCCAGTAGTATGTCGTAAATCATGGCCCACCGTTTTCAAATCCGTTAATTCAAATCCGAAATAGACCCAAAAAATGTTGTTCCATTTCTAATTGGGCCATGCTATACACTACACTTCCTTTCCATTATCATAATGGGAAATTAATTGCTCGGGGTTATACATCAAGGCATAATGCATACTTGCTTCAGATTTGAATTTTAAAAGGATTGCCTTCTCCTCCGGAATCATACCAGCGTCCATATCAACAGGACTCGTGTCCAGTAATTTCACGAAATTGGCAATTTCGCCCATGGTGGACATCGCACTTCCTTTTGGATAGGTGAAACAAAGAGTCCACTTTATTTCGACCATATTTAAGCTATAAGCAATGAACAAAGTGCATCAAAATAAATAACCAACTGCTACTGCTTCGATAGCTGAAAGCAAACTGATATATAAAAACTACGATTATATTACTTTTCAGTGCGTATCCTAAAACAACGAAACGTACCTACTAACAAAATCTTCCTCTTTTGAACTGTGTGGGGACGCAGAGATAAACACGGTCTCCAAAAAGCGATTGCAAAGTTAGATTGACTTGCGTTATTTGGGGAATTCCCTCGATGGTTTCGCTTATATCCTCCTGTTCGTCATCTAGTCAATGCCGTTGAGATGCTTCTATGAAGCCACCTAGGCTAGTTGATCTTCCTGCTGTACTTCAATTTACGCATTACCGTTCAATCGATGCCTGTCACCCCAAAGCCCTTGCTAATTGACGGTGCAACTGGAACCAAATCACGCAAAGTGCCAAGTAATCAGATTAAGTCACAAGATTAAGCAGATAAGAATCAATTCCAGATTGATTCGCGATTAGTGTGTACATGGCTTTGTAAAAAAAAAAACAGATCGATCGCCGATTTCCTGCGGAAAAAAGCTCAATTTCGCATGCAAACTATACCATTCCTCTGCAAACTAAATCATTCCTCTGCGTAATCGCCCTAATCGCTCAGTCGTGTAAGACAGATGGAAGATCGGAGATACATTGAATGCCCAACTAACGTTTAAGCAACACATTTCGAGCATTTCCGACAAGGCGTCAAGAACTTTGCCTTTTATTTTATGGATAGCAATGAGTTTTTAGTTATATCTACTGCCTCAAATTGCTGTACTGATCGATGTTGTGGTCCATCCTGCTATACATGAACTATAAGAAAAGTGCTGAAAGAGTTGAATTCGATCAACATCGTTTTCATCGATTCGCTCTGCGGAAGCGAACCCTTTTGAACTGCCCAGTAATGAAAATTGATGATAGCCGACTGGTATGGAGCCTCTATATATTCGGAGAGATACTTAAAGGGCTCTAGTCATCCCACACAGTTTACAGGACAGTAGTTTTCGAGCAGTTCAAGTGAAAGTTAGCATTGCGTAACAACATTATGCTGAAATTTCCTCATCTCAACAAAGCTCTGCTTGTAGACTTTGAACGAATAACAGCAGAACGAAACTGAGGAGAAACTGAAAGAACTAATAAAGCCTTTTCTTCCCAACTGCAAAAACGATTGAATGTATGAGAAGTGATTCATAAACATAAAAAATATCATTCAAAATCCTACGGTGAGTTACTGATCTTATTTCTCTATTTGATTTGATCGATCTTTGTGATTCGATTTCACTAAGTGCCAGCAATGTGTCTACCTTCGAAAAAGACTAGGTGTGGATCAAAATAGTGTTTTGTATCAAAGGATGTTTTTGAAAATTGTGCTGAAAGTGAATTATCACTAAGATCATTCATTTACACTGTCTGTATTCACGTGTAATAACTGACAAGACCTCAAGGTTCAATTTTTTCCTTTACGGAGGATAGTTTTAGCAAATCATAATTTAAATTTCCAGTTGATGAATGATTTGATAATGATAATAATTTAATTCGATAATCACAAACAGCAACACATCAACGTCGATATGCATTTATCCATTTATTCAGCTACCCTTGAACCAATTGTGAATAAAATAATTTTTATAAATTACACTGTGCACTTAATCCCCCTTGAGTTCAATTTTATTTTAATCGAACTATGCTTCCTCATCTCGGATTCAACCATCGATTTGCTTGAACAAATTGGATGCGGTAATCGGAGCTAGCATTCATCAGCTGAGAACCACAGGACAGGTTTGCCTCTGCTTCTCGTTTTCCTATTTATTTAATCAAATTGATGCCACTCACGGATGTAAACAAGCTTTTGCTGGGGCTAAGGTCTGTGCCTCTTCTGCCCACCACCAGGAGAAACATCAAATGCAATCTTCATCAAGCAGTCGGCACTGATGGCAGAGCTCAACCAACCAATTGCTCTGGCTTCCAACTCAAAGGAAGAGTCGCTTGGAATTATTTTCCGTTTCTCTTTCCTTGTTGGCATGAGTCCTGATCCTTGCAAGATTTCCACAAGACCATCCACGTTGTTCCGTATGTCTCTCATCATGGAGCCGCGTGCACTTTTTTTTAGTGAAAGTCTTACTAATTTTCATTTATTTTTTCTCCTGTCTCGTTTTAGGTGAGTGCTTGGTTTATCTACTTTCATCTCGGTAAGTTTAGCTGTGACTGTTCAATGAAGACACCGACGACGACGACGACGAGAGGTGATTGCTGATGCAGCAGGAAGATGTTTACTCTTATTATGCTCCCTGAACATGTATTTCGTTCTTGCTCTTGTTTTTGATACCGCGTCGACGACGACCGACGACGGTGAATACCCTCGCAATCGAAACGAAGAGATTACGAATCACAAGCAAAATATCTCACACAGATCAAAACAAGCTAAACGACCACCACCGCACGTCTCTGGTTTCTCCGCATACTCATCAATGAGATTTTTTTGTGACTTAGTCAACGGAGGGATGAAATTTGTGGCTAGCATTACAGGGGAAATAACATTTCGTAGAAAGGGGAAAGTTGTATCCCACTGTGATAAAGTGGAATAAGAAGAAGGGAAAAACATCCTCAGAAAATTGGAATAATTTTTCGCTATTGAAGCAAGGTGAAGTTCTGCAGGTGGAAGACACAAATTATAAGTAATCAGCCGGAATTGTATTGGGTCAATTTTTCGCAGTGCTTTTGGGATAATTTTAATGAAATTCTATTAGGTAAACCTAATTTTTTCGGTTATAAAGTTGGACAGCGTCCCACAGAACGCGTACCAGAATAGTTCAATTAAACCTACTACACGGACGATGGAAGCAACTCAAATACTGAGTTAAAAAGAAATTTCTATCTCTTTTTTTTTCGCACGCAAATGTTACATCACAGCTGTGGGTAAATCCACTTTTTACGAATGGTGAGTAAAATTTTGAGTGAAAAAAAGAAAAACAATACAATTTTACTCAGACTGTGAGTTACTTTCATCATCCGTGTACCAACCAAACTCCATTCTACCCTTCACAGGATCCGAATCCAATCACATCAAACCAATCGATTGTCCTGTTGTAACGATGCAGGTACTCTTCCGTCACTGGTTATCCCCTTCTTCATGTGCAAATCGAAATCGGGCGCTCTCCATTTGTGCTAATTATTTCCAACAGTATCCAACTCCACAGCAGCAGCAGATTTCCCGCGGTGCTTTCGTTTGATCGCATTAATCGAATCCAGCTGCTGATGAGGGTGGTGGCGGGCGAGCGGGTCACAATCGCGCGTTGGACCGAAAATCAAAACAACCCTTCTCTTCAGAAGTGCCCTTCGTCGGTGGGATTCGGTCGCAAACGATACCAGTAGGGTACCAGGCAGCGCACCGGGTGGACAAATGATTGTGGCTTCTGTGGATTCTGTGGTACCGATCGATTGCGATTCAGTTTGCACACTCTCGCCATTCGCCGAGTAATGCATAGTCCATAAATGCGTGATACCAGATGCCACCGTCAGAAGGGATTGGATCGTTTGCCATGCACCCAAAGTCAACAGTCCGAAAAGCCACCGGAATCGAAATTCGATTATATTCCTTGATGGGGGGAAATCACTGGATACTGACTGGTGCTGTGGACGAATAGTAATGATCCAAACGTTATAATTTCGGTGTAAGCCTAATCTCTTCGTCAACTTTCTGCGCTTCTATCAACGTCAAATTAATGGTACTCTGGTAAAATTCGTTTGCAGCAAGGATCCCATAACTCTTACGACAACAAACTGATTATTCTTGATTATTTATTGCCCACCTAGGGAAGCCAGAAAGGCGTTAGAGCATTCAAATACCTTCGCTCAAGAACCGTGCTGGCTGCATTCCAATGATGCCTGTAGTTTTGAACTAATCGTAATTGGCTGCAATATGTAGGACACAAAGTCGTGCAGCTTTGCAACGCAATGTAGGGAATACAACTACGCTTCATCAGATGAGGGAAGTGGCGTGATAAATTTGAGATTAACTTTAGTAATTAATTTCTAAGTGTGAAGCTTTATTCTTGGCCTTGCGCGAAAGGGTTCTACAAGAAGCGAGAGTAGGATTCTGATTTACAGCTAGATAAGAAATACAATTTGAAAATACTTGCTTGATATATTTCAAGAAGTTAATATAGCATAAATATTTGCCAAGCGGTTAAGATATATCCTAGCAAGGACACAACCCAATTTGCTACACTTCCACGAGAAGAACATCGTCAAGCCTCCGAACAAAGCGCAACTGACGACATGCAGCCATAGACCAGGAGTGACTTGCATCCATGGAGACGAGTACTATGTACATTAATGAACGGTCACACGTAACATGGGTTCACAACAAAAAAGGGTTTGTAAAGTTCTATCTTTTCATGTAATATTTTTTCCAATGAAAAAACAAATTAAAGCGTAATTATTCATATTGTGTGAAATTTTCTCATATGGCGACCTAAGAGATGAACTAGCCTCAGGCTAAAAATCTCTATAATAAAGGAAAAAAAAAAAAAAAAAAAAAATCATATGGCGACATTTTTTTTTTCGTTAAAAGCAAGTTATGCTATGTGCTATTTAAGCTCCTAAAAATGGCTCAATATAACATGTTCTCTTAGATTGGAATTCTAAAGCATAACATAAACCTTTTGGTTGTTAGATAGCATTTCTTAGTCCAACTTGAGAATGTTAAATTATATATAGCTAGCTTGCTTGTTTTATTAGGTACAGCGAATCAAAACAAAACAAAAAATTTTGCAACCTGTCAAAAAGTCAACATTTCAAGCGATCCTCCTATTTTTCATATAATCAAGATGTAAGAAATGCTCATTGGTTCCACTAAAAGCTTTTTCAATATAATGTTTAAAGCCGTGATGCCACTACTGGTCATCTCCAACCGGATTTAGTGAAACTGACTGCGTAGCTTTATGAACGGTTCGCGAATCTTTCGGAAGTGTATCGGAAAGCCGGTTGTTCAATATTTTTTAAGATTTTTTTTTATTGGTAAAAATTTTCAGAATATGTTTTGTTATGTAAGTAGTATTGTTCTTATATGTGAATACTAGGCCTCTGATAAAGATGATGGTGATGGTCATGTAAAATTATGCCATAAAACTTAATTGCATGTTTTGTTCTGGTTTTATTCTTCAGTTATAAGTAGTGATACAGAACCACCTTACAGCTAACGTTAAAACTATGGAGTCTGAGTTTTAATTTAGTAGTCATAAAACAGGTACTTCACGGCCTGATTTGATGACCACCACATAAAACCGTAATACAACCACAGGCTTCTAGGGATGTTATGATAAAACAATGATACAAGAACACAAACAAGAGCCATACAAAATTGGTTCACGATTACAAATATAGAATCGCGCAAATGATTCAGTCTGAAAACATCAATATATTTATGAATTCTAACCAATTCGCGCAAAAAGAGCCTAACAAGTGTTGCATACAAAAGTTGATAGGCTTTTCTCAAATGTTACGCGAGTATAGGGCACCGCTGTTGTATTTTTTTCCTGTGGGTGAACCCCAGTTCACCTGACGTACACACCAAATTTTAGTTTTCATTATCAGTAAAACGGTTTGCTGGATCATGATCAGCAACAAAAAAGCTTTACTGAAAAACAGCAAACGATATTTTTACCGAAAAATTCAGCTAACATAAACGAACCGCTGGACACCCAGTAAAGAGCTGTCGACCTGTTAGCGTGACAGTCGCAAGTATTTGAATTCGTACGATTCGTACAAACCACCGAGGAGGAGGAAAACTACAAATATATAAAATTATGTTGGTAAGAGCACTGTAATTAAATTGTAATAAATTATGCATGGAAACGACCCTGGCGACTTTGTCTTTAATATTTGTGTATTTATATCAAACATCTTTAACAGAAGTTCACATCCAAAAGTGAAAATAAATTCGATTTACTGAGTTTATTCAGCCAAATTCTGTGAGCTGTCAGAATTTGTTATTGCAGAAAAATCAGTGAAGAAATATTGCTGAATTTTTTGCTGATTATCAGTAAAATGTTGTCATTTTGACAGAAGTTGGAATTGCTCGAAAATTCAGCAGCATTATTTTGCTGGAAAGTTTGCGGATCTTTCATCAAGTCTAAAATCAGCAAAATTCTGCTGCGTCTCAGCGATTTAAATTTGGTGTGTATGCACGGTTAACTTTTCAATTTGCTTCTCCTTTTACCGTTTTTATATTTCAATTTGAACAATGGATTAGGACCTAAGTAAGTTGATCGATTCTCTTCATTGACTTTCTCTTTCGTTAATAACTTGGATACAGAACCGTTGCTTGTCGTGTTTAGATAATAGTTTATTTCGTCGATTTGCGGGCTGAAAATAGCTGGGTATGGCTTAACATGACCGTGAGCATGGTCAATGAGATCAACCCAAATTTGAGTTCAGCACAAAAAGTGCAGGAACTTAGTGATGAGTAAATTTGCCTCATGTTTTCCTGATGAAAACCTCAATAATCTACCGGAAAATGAGGAAAATTGACGAAGATTTTCGTCAGTCTAGGAATAGTACCAATAGACCGAGAGAATTCAATCATTACTTTTCTCATGTTCGGAATTTTTCCCTAGAAAAACATGAGACAAATTAACTCATCGCTGAGTTCCTGCACTTCATGCCATTTATCAGTAAACTGAACTCAAATTTGGGTTGATCTCATTGGTTGTGAGGATGGAAAGAGAAAGTTGACGAAGAGAATTTGTCAATGTTACTTAGGACCTAATGCATTGGTTAGCTTGATTTCTCCTGCCAGTCGATTCCCATGTGGCGAATTACTGTTTAACAGTGGTGAAAGATATCAGGCATAACATTTGATAACGGCACAAAAGCATTTGTAAACAAACATTCTAAGGCCCTTTACACGCGAACCAACGTACACTCACGCAAACCAATACCATTTTCGGAAAGAAGATAGTTGTTCCTGTCCGATGATGTTGTTGGTTTGCGTGGGCGTACTTTGGTACGCGTGTAAAGGGCCTTAGAAAGTTTGTTTACAAATGCTTTTGTGCCGTTATCAAATGTTATGCCTGATATAGTCGCTATATGCAGTGTCTGGCGTATAGAATCTCGGGAACCAATTGAGCTGTCAAATAGCGGAACCAATCGAGCAAATCACGATCAACAACTGAAAAGAACACCTCAGCTATTGTGAACAAAATTTCGGAAACCGTTTTCTCGTGACTAAAGGCTCACCTACACTCATAAAATTCAACACATTTTTATTGGCGAATTACCATGTAAAATTTCCCATGATTTTCATGTGTCCACACATAAACAGAATCCACTCAGAAGTACACATGAAATTTATGAGTCAAATGAATATTATGTGCGAACTATATGTACGACACATTTATATCATTTGTTTATCACATTGCAAAAATTCATGTGTGGGATACATAAAAATAATCATTGAATTTTTATTAGTGTACACAAACTAACGCCATCTTTAGGTTATAGAAAGTTCCCCCTATCCGCGATGCTGGTAATTTACCTTCGATTGGCGAGGAAGAAATAATCAACGTTTTGTTTATAAAAATTGATAGTACCTTGTCAATTGTTGGTCTACAATATATTGATATGGTTCCGCTTTTTGATAGATCGACATTCTATCCGCCAGACTATGAATATAGCGACTAAAGTGAAAGATGGTGAGTTACGGTTTGACGTACGATTTTGAGAAGGGCGTGTACATTTAATGTGAGATTAAGTGGAATATGTTAAATACACCCACCGGGATATCTTAGATTATATTCCAGATTTGAATCAAAAGTAAGCAAGCAGAATTTGAAATATTTCACCGCATGTACAGATTCCATTTTTTCCTTATTTTAGTGAAGTTTAGCCATTAGCTAGTTCTTCACTTTGCGGGAAACATATCAATAGGCCTGCCTTGGGAAAAAACACAGTTGGAATTTACAGAGTTTTGGTTAGACGACATTTTAAATTTGGGAAACACAGAAGAACAAACTAGACCATTGACATTGATTTAACTTATTGACTAATCCGAACAAGGCAGAGCTTCATCGTAGAGGGCGGTGCCCCCGTCTGGTAGAGATGCCGAAGGAATTAAACATTGAAAAACAAACCAGCGTTCTTCAGGAAGAAGATCAGGGTAGCCAGGATCGAAGGTTTGTCGCCCAGTATGTCGCCGATATTCCCCGAAAGGCCGTAGTGTTGCCGCACGAGCTCGTACTTTGGACACACGCAGAGGATGTGCTCGACGGTGGCTGATATATTACAAACGACGCAGGCCTTGCGGAAAACTCCTCCGCCGAAATCGTGTGAGAGCCGGATGTGACCTGTGCTCTCCTTGATTTTCCTTAGAAGCGTTCCTTGGTTTGCCAACCATACTTCTTGCCACCTATCCTGCATGGAAGTTTTGACCCATCGCTTGATGTCCGGAAAGAGAACTTCATCCTTGTACCAGATGTTCCCGCCCGGCCATTCTGCCAGCGTCGGAGTTGCCAGTGATGCCACAATGCCCCGGAACCCAAGCGAATACTGTGTTGGGGGAGGGGCATGTCTGATGATCCCCTTAATCCACGGATGAGTGGGCATGTTGGACTGGAGAGCAGAAATTACGCTGTGTGAATCAGTGAGGATTAGGACTGGTCGGTCGGATGGTGTGATTGCTGCTTCAAAAATCGCCGCTGCCTCTGTAGAAAAAAAAAAACAGAACATTGTGGTGGTCGGCTCAAGCTTGTTGGCGAGATCTTTCCCGCAATGCCTATCCCAACTCCGTTGTGCGGGTACCCGGAGTTCAGCATCTCCACGACAAAATGTCTGAGCGCCACCGAACTGGTCCTTAATTCGGCTTTCGATGTTTAACGGTCTCGATTGCCAACTTTTTCCTCCCACCCAGTGGCTCTTGCCTATTGGGAGGTGGTCGGTATTGGTTGCTGTACGGAGGATTCTGTTCCCCTCCTCGAGGAGATATATCCATTAGTTACCCGGCGGCTGAAAGTCTCCTTAATAAAGATATAAAAAAAAAAAAAAAAAAAAAAACATTAGTTACCCGATGTTTTGTCAAATAGGCAGCCGCTTTGATGGCGACTGCGGTGTCGATTTAAAACCGGAAAGGAAGTACCCCGAATTCAGCGCAGGCTGTGTCGGCCGACGTCGAGGGCAGGAGACCTGAAACTTCCCCGATTGTAGCCATTGTAAACCGGCCATTGCGGTGAGCTCCAGAATGTTGAGTAGACGGCTGTCAATAACTGCCTTGGCTACATGCAGCCGGATAGCTCGGTTGTTGGTGCGGTGCGGCATGGAGATTGTTTTGATAAGGTTTACGAGGGTCGTGCATCTATCCTTAACACTCTGGAAGTGTCGGTCAACTAGAACGCCCAAGATGCGTATCGTATGCGTATTTTTATTTTTATTGTTGATCTCCGATCTTGATAGAAGCGTCGCCGACTCGGTGACCGAAAGCGCAGACGTGACAGCGGATACTCTTTGCAGCTGAGAGTTGGAACCCGGCTGAGGCCGCCCATTTGGCAACTGCCGATACAGCTGCTTGTGCTTGGATGCGGGTCCTTTCGATGGTGTGGCCGGTGGCCACATGTTCAGATTCCGTAATGTGGTAGCAGGAAGATTTTTAAAATAATGTTGTTATTTTGTAGACACGTGATTATTCATTAGGATGGGTCATCATGATCATTTTTTCAGAATAATGTTTTTTTGGTTCCATTTGGAGTCCCAAACAACTATGCAAAACTTGGGGACGATTGGTTGTAACCCGGCTTTCCGCATTGCGTTTGAAATTTGTATGGAAATTAGTATGGGAAAACCTACTTTTTTGCATCTGAGGCATTCCACGAAGGTTCGCAAATCGATCCTGACCGATCATTTCCAATTACGCTGAAACTTTGCACAGTTGTTCTTTTTAGTAAAGGCGCCATTTTGTGCTCTCAGTTTTTCATATTGAATTACGACTACTTTTTGAAAAGGGCCTGTGTAAAAATAGTACTAATGAGTTTAAAAATATATATTGCCGAAACGCTTTGTTCGATTGATTTGAGGTCTAGAGCAAAGTTGTAGATATTATTTTGGCAATTGTGTAAAAAATATACACTGTAAAAAATTTCGTTTGTATCAATGAAAAAAATTATATTTATTATTAAAAAAGTTAATTTCTCAAAAAGTGCCTTAAGTGTTTTAAGCCTCATTGAAGCTCATAATGTTTGCTACTAACTGGCAAAGTTTGGTGATGGTAAACTCAAAAACAAAAAAGTTGTGTTGAATATTTTACGATTTTTACATTTTCATTAAAAACACATTTTTTTTAACCGTGTATATTTTTTCAAGAATTGCATTTTAATTTTGCACAACTTTTCCCAAGACACCATAGCAATCAAACAAGCCGTTTTTGCAATGTATTAAAATGTTTATTTTATAAGCGCTTTTCTACACAGGCCCTATCGGAAAAGTAGTCGGGGTTCGCTATTACAATTTGTAATAGCGAATCCCGACTACTTTTTTATTTTAAAATCTCAACTTAAATCCACAAAATACATTTATCTGCCCTTTTTACTTTTCTTTTATTCGAAAACCTTATGGACAAATGATTCAAAATTTATTTTCATTGTAATACACTTACTTTCTATTTTTATTTACATCACTTCTTAAATACATCGAATATTTTGGCATCATTATCATTACAGTTTGAGTATCGTTTGGCTTTAATTTTATTTTCTGATACAGGAATGAAAGAATGAAACTTTTGAGTTCCTTGAATTATGTTTGCATTATTATATTGCTCGTTGAGGTGTGAAGCCATACATTCGTATTCCTCTGTTGTGGCAAAACTAAATGATAATTTTGTTAATTCTTCTTCTTTTCGATTATTTGCCCAATTATAAAGCTCTCTTGCATTTTTTATTGGATGTTCACGTTCTTTGGCCAAACTTGCTCTAGTAGCCATACGTTTTATTGTACCTCCAATAGCGTCACAAGGACCTTTCCCATGTGATGTTGTAAAGAAATGCCATTCGGTTTCAATTCCATACTTTGATTTAAATTTACAAAGGCTAGCAAAATTTTTCCAGTTCTTGTACTGTGTACGTGGCTCCATCGGACATAAAATAAATCTTGTTGATATTTTTACTTTGGTTAATGCGTAAAAAACTTATCATTTTAGAAATAAATAAGCAGCCACTGAGCCATGCCTTAACTCTTCAGAAATTATAATAAAACTTAAATGTTTAACTTGCATATTTTCTCTAAAATATATAACAAATGGATGAATGGTAGCTTGTTGGACATTCCAATGATGAAAAATCGGAAAAATCGCAAGTAACTAAAAATTCACCTTCTTGCAAATTATTTCGTGTAGTTTTCAAAAAATTAGATTGCTGTGTTTTAATGAAATCATGTGGTATCAAACTTGTCAATTTCAAGCAGAAAAATGAAACAAACTCGTCTGCAGGCTTTACAATAGTTTCTAAATCACATCTATCCGTAGTAACCCACTGTTCAAATGAAAGCTGATCAATGCATTTTTCCTCTAATTGTTTTAATAAAATGTTTTCTAATGCGGAAGAGTCTGGACAATCTTCACAACACCGTAGATAGCAATATGTTGTCTTGTTTTCACAAAGTAGGCTGTCAGTGAACGTTTTTACATCATTTAAATGGCTAAGTTTTTTCAAACTGTGTAAAATTAGATTGAAGTTTTCATGCGTTGTGAACACGCAAACATTGTGGGTTCTAGAGCTGGTTAAAAGTTTACATTGCTTAGGGCGGAGTTTTGCAAATGAAGAGAATCCAATTTTTACATTACAGTGAATTTCATTGAATCGTTTATAAGCTTCTCTCAAAGTCATCATTAGTAATCTTTTTTGAATGGCTTGTCGTTTTCCTTCTTTCTGCACAGACACATAATCTTTTTGACCAGGCATTGCCCGGCTTATATCATCATCTTCAAAAAAATTTATGACTGCCAATTTTGTTTCATCACTTAAGGCTGGCCATATGTTGCGGTTTTTGACGAATGACCTTCCTTTATCAACTTAGCCTCTGTTGCAATATATCTACTAGCATTAAATTGATCCATAACTTTTTGTGTTGACCATGAATAAACAAAACAAACGAATTTTTTACAGTGTATATTTTTAACATTATTGCCAAAATAATATCTACAACTTTGCTCAAGACACCAAATTAATCGAACAAAGCGTTTCAGCAATATAAATTTTTTAACTCATTAGTACTATTTTTACACAGGCCCTGTTAGAAAAATAGTCGTGATTCAATTTGAAGAACTGATAACACAAATTGGCATCTTTACTAAAAAAGAACAACTGTGCAAATTTTCATCAAAATCGGAGCCGACAAATTAAAAAAAATTAAAAAATTCGTCAATCTGTAGAGAATTGCTCATCTTTATTACTACGGACAGTTGTTTGTGACCCCAAATGAAATAAAAAAAAAGGTTGTTCTCGATTGGTGAGGTAAAGTTTGCGTTTTTTCATATAGCGATGATCCACTCTATTATTCATCCATACTAGCTACTGTTCGTACTTATATTTTAAAATGAAATCAAAGCCTTAAAAACAAATGTGTATTAAAACAAAATGTTTTGTTACTTCATACGTGAAGTGTACGATTTTAAGAATTGGGAGGAAATGCATTTGTATAGCAACATGAAGCTAATTTATTTGCAAGTGAAAGTTCTGAAGAGGATAGATTTTTAGTTCCGCTAGGGTACGGCAGTGTGAAAATTGAACAGAAGTTGAGCGAAGGGTCATTCATGCGACAATGCTAATCAAACGCGCACTCCTTTACCTAGCTCATACATTGATGTCCTGTGGCTGTGGAATAGTTCTAGCGACGTTTTATCACTACCTAAAGCACCACGTTTCCAAAAGCATTTCCAGGCAATGGTGTGTTATAATCCCCTCATCCTAGGTAATGATCAAAGCTGGTAAAGGTAAAGGTAAATCCCCTAGGAGCTAGGTAAAGGATAGTGCGTTTGATTAGTATTGTAGCATTAATGGCCCTTCACTCAACTTCAACTTCTGTTCAATTTTCACACTGCTATAATCTAGCGGAACTATCAATCTATTCTCTTCAGAACTTTCTCTAGCTAATAAACTATCGCACTAAAGCTACATGTTGATATTAGTCTAGCATTTCCTGCTATCCAAAAGTGGTTTAAAGTGAGTGGGAGTAACAGAAAAATTAATGTATGTCCATTGGATCTGCTGGGTTGTTACAGCTGGAGTGGATTTTGCGTTTCTAGCGGAACTTGAGTTTGACTCGGATTTTGCGCTATTTTTTATTTGAGTGGTCATACCAACTTTTAAAAATGTGTCGTTTTACAAATTTCTGATCGATATCTGAAGAATAATCATATATAGGAGTAAATACTAATATCAGTAGTAAATAGTTTTAGCTGATTTTAAATGCTAAATTTGTATAACTATCAATAGATATCATTTAACTCACTCATTTGAAATGACAATTTGTGTACAAACAAATCATCGGAATTTAAGTTTTAAATATGAATAGTGAAACATGAATAGCAGATTCCACCATCATATAAATATCATACTTTTCGTTAACTCCTAAAACTTTGAGAAATCCCGGGGTTATCAGAAATTCAGAAACCTAGAAATCCTAGGAACTTAAAGCTATTCGTCATTCTTGAACCTTGAGCTCCAGAAACCCCACTGTGGTAAACAGAGTTCAGTTTAAAATAATAATTAGTATTTCATACTACACCCTACCTACCCAAATCTCCTTACCAAATCCAAATCTCCGAAACTTGGTGGATTTAGAGTGTTCCAGAAGTACCCTGATAAGAGTGTCTGATTTCTGATTTTAAAGTTTTGTCTGCATCGGAGGCTCCGGAAGATTCTGGAATTTCCGGAGTGGATGATGATCTGGAACTTCCTATAAATTCTTCTTACACACAAATGTCCAGTTTCATTTTTAATTCTCAGCTATCATGGTGGAATATCATCAGTTTTCAGAGCTCGGGGTTTTCTGGTGTGCCAGAATTTTTTTAGCCAGCCGTGAATTCCACAAGCTGGTCTTCTGGATAATACATAAAAATAACCAAGCTGACCCTATAGCTCCGAGATTGGTTCGGAAATACTTGCAGTTGTGATATACGATTTATTTTGTGATTGTGATATGAATATACAATAAATAGATGTTTCAGATCTACACTTAAATGGGTCATGGCTCCTATTTCTTTTAAACACTAGTAGTTGAGAATAGTGTTGTGACCTGAATAAAGACTATGATTTATATTATTTTCATCTAAGTTTTGGAAAAACATAACATTCAAGGTCAAAAATTCACATATTTGTCACGTTTTTATTTTTTATCATTAAACGAGATTTACTGAGCAAAGTCTGTATAAGTTCGAATAATTTTCTAATTTTTGTATGTGATCTGTAAACTTTTGCCGAACAGTTATGTAATACAATAATTTCCGAACAGGGAGGCCTGGATTAGTGAGTAAGGTCCACGATTTTTTTATTTATGCTTTTAGATTAGTACAACACCATAATGACAATTTAAAAATCTCTGAATATAAAACAAAATAAAAATGCAGCTCAAACCGCAAAGAAAAATCATCCGTCATTAAAATGCATTTCATGTGGAAAACATTGGGAGTTTTCCCGAACGCCATCAGTTATCACCGGAACAATTCAAAATACCGTCCAGGGGCATAATAAACACACATTTATCATTTTGATTGTGGTCGAAAAGCATGTCTCTTATTGCCAGAGAGCTCCATGTATCCTCGGGGATGGTTCATAAAAATGTCCTCCCTTCAAATAAAACAATTTCATTGACCACACGTTCCAACAGGGGGACAGCGCCATCCAGGGAGCTTGACTTTTGATCGAACAAATGGAACTGGCGGCCGTAAATTTTCGCTCGATCCCCAGCATTGATGGCGGGTGCAAAAGTGAGTGTAAAAACAGTCATTATTGTGATAAATTTTCGATTTTTACAGCCACTAAATTTTCCCCCGAAATGCGTGCCGGATTGACATAATGTTTCCATTGGAGTCGTGTTTTAATCACTATTGTGCGGGTTCTGCCCGTGGTCTGCAGGACGGAAATTATACCAATTGTCCCGCGCTTTGGGCTTGCGGTATTTTATCACGATTTTAACCACAGATCGACCAACCGACCAGCGACCCATGCCGACCGGGTCCATCGAAGAAAGCAAGGTGTGAAATTATAAATGGAGTTTATCTGTCGACTAGCTATGGAGCCTGATCCGAACGAGCCGGGAATACCTTCAGCTCTACTACCCAAGCTCTGATTTTGCCAATTTGTTGTTAAACTTTCCGCTGTGCTTGCCACTGCTGGAGTAAACCCGGCTAAAATCTCATTAAAAATTTAAACCTCTCGGGAGCAATTTTTGCACACCGCATCCCCGCAATGGTCTGTCTGTCCGCTCCCGGAGCCATACCATTGTAATTGAAAATGAAAATTAGTGTAAATTTTCAATTAAAAACAATAATTGAAAAATGCTCCATGCATGTGAGTGGATGGCTGGACTATTCATTTTTATTTTCAAAATTTTCCCATTTAGTACAGTTGACTAGCATTCGAAGGCTAACGAGATTTCTTTGAAGTAGTCTACATCTCTATCGAAGCAGAAAAAAACTAGACATTTCAAAGCGATCATTTGCCAATCGGAAATGAAATGAGGAAAACTCTATGAACGGCATAAAAAGCCCATAATTTCGTAACACATGGGAAAAGCTCTGTTCCTGGAGGGATTTTTTGTTTCGTACCTTCCGGTAGCTTCAGCCAACGTTGGTTACAAAAAAAACGGAGAGCAAAAATTCAATTTCCATGAATGCGATTGCTAAATAGTACGCGAATAGTATCTACTCGAAGAGCAACGGCGAAAGGAGGACTTTTTTCCTGGGAAAACTCGTTCCGGAGTCATTCGCACGTGAGATTTTTTTGCCGCTGCCCTTGTAGGATGGATCAACAACAACAACAACAACTACGACGATGACGACGCCGACTATCCAACCGTGCAGAGTATTGTGCTACAGATTGTAAGGGACTCTTCCGCTCGTTCATGCTTTTTTAATTAAAACCATTATTGTATTATGGGCTCTGTTTTAATTTCCTGTTGTTTCTAGTGGAGAACACTATTTTTAGCTCGCTGGTTTTCTGGCGCAAATAGTAGAATGGAATGGTTGATGTTCACGGGTTTTAGAGAAGGTGCTAAAAGTCTGTCTTTTCGAATGAAATTATGACTGTTAAATCAATAGTTGAATGCTAAACAGTCCTTCAATTTTTTATTAAGCTCGGAAAAATTGCATTGAATATTAAAACCTACATTCTGCGGTTGATATTTTTTGATTTGTTTATTTAGTTAGGCTCAAATGTCTTTTAAAATTCACGGAGCCGAGTAATAGCGGAAAGCTTAAAAAACAACTTGAGAAGCATTATCAGATCTTCCTTTTCCTGATATGCATGTGACTTGTGTTTTAGCTTAATTTTTACATTGGTTTCTGCTTTGCCAGCACTAGCCAGTTGGCCTTCTGTTCGCCCTTTGTCCGCTCGTCCTGCTTATAGTCGTCAATTTAAAATTTGTAGAAGAAGGTGAAAGGTGTTATTCCGACGCTTGTTTCTGGACATCGCTTGCTTCATCTCTACAGTTCATCTCAGCCTCTGGGATCGTCAAATCTAGCTACACCAACTCTACCTAATGTCCGATTTGCACTAATGCTGGTTCATAATGTAGATTAACCATAATTGGTGTAAGCCGGCCTAGTTTTTGCCAGAAATTGATGCGCCAGTATTAATCACTGCGAAAAACTGTTTACATCATGCTGATAACCATTAAAGTGAGCGACAGGCTCACTAGCATTAGTGAATCAGCACAAGTGTAAATTCTATTAGTCGTCCGGTTGTAGCTTTGCATCTCCTGTTGTTGCTTTTTTGGCTACTTCCGAGTTCTCCCTTTGCGGAGGAATTCATCCAGTGCTCTTCCAGTCAGCTTAAAAAAACATTTATTTCATATTTCGTCGTAAACGGCGAAGGTGGTGTAGTGGTAAGCGTGATTACCTCTTACCACAGCAGGCTTGGGTTCAATCCCAGTCGGCGCCGCCGGGATGTTCTGAGGCATAACATCTCTGATCACGCCTTCCTTCGGGAGGGAAGTAAAGCCGTTGGTCCCCATCGGTGCCTCTATTTCACCGACTTGAACTTAATGAAAAGTGCTTTCCCCTCCGAAGTCCGGTAATAGCATTCGCATTTTCTGTCTTGACGTAATTGTCAATCTAGATCCGGATGGGCCTCTCACTTTCATTAGGAAGGTCGAAACAAAGAGTGTTCTTTACTTCTTTACTACTCACCACCAAAACATTTGATCCGTTATCCACACCGAGAAGAACAACTACTGTTTTCTATTGTTTTAACAAAAGATAAAAGTGAGCTGATCGAAACACCATAGATTTTTTTCAATCTAAACAAAACCAAACGGTAAATGAGTATACGCGTATTTCCAGGCACAGTTGAACTTTAATTGACCACGTTTATTCTAACTTTGATTCCATTTGTTCAGTTACGGTTCCTGTTTTGAAAATAACCGATCATGAAACCTTGGTGATTAATGTCTTAGACCATGTTAACGATAACAATAATTTTGTAAAATTGAAGTGCTGCAGGAAATATTCGAAGCAAGCTGTTTCGAATCTTGTTGAGAGGAGCGTGGAGTTTCCAGTCGCGGCCGGTAAATTAGATGAATCTACAGCTGTTCTTAATAACGTTTACCAATCAACTAATTGAGCAAAAGTTTGTTTCTTTGAAAAATTCGCACAGCTGGTACAATTTGGATCTTTTGCGTCTTAAACGGAAAAGGGACAAATAGTACAAAATTTTTTGTAGATCAAATAATGACAATCATTGGACTAGGTACACAATCGCGCGTTATAAGTATTCACAATCGATAAAGAAAACTCGTTGTGAATATGTACAAAGGAAGATTGATCAGCATCAAAATAACAGCAAAGAGTTATGAAAAATTTATTAAAACCTAATAATTTCAAACCGCGGTCCATAACTTTTAATGGCACATTAGAACAGTCAGAACAAGTAATTGCATCTAAATTTAATGATTATTTTGTCGACAGTGTTTCAGTGACTAATCAATCCATTGAGTTTTTCGATGAACCTTACGAAATAAAACAGTTACTAAAAGTTGTAGATTTGAAGATTGTCACCCAATTACATTAGATGAACTTAGAGTTATTTGTATTTCATAAGTAAAATCGGTTGAAGTAGATAATGTTAATGCAAGAGTAATTCAAGATAGCTTTCATGTCATTGTCCACATCTTGCTGGACCTTATTAATCAATCATTGCAAACTGGAAATGTTCCACAAATTTGGAAGGAATTCATAGTGGTTCCTATTCAAAAAGTTGCTGGAACGATTAAAGCCGAAGAGTTTCGTCCCATCAACATGTTGCACACACTAGAGAAAATTTAAGAACTTGTTGTTAAAGGCCAGCAATTGGAGTGTTTAAATAGTAATAGTTTGTTGATACTAGAACAATCGGGATATTGGGAAGATCATTCTTGTGAAACCGCGTTGAATTTGGTATTAGCGAAGTGGAAAAATAACTTGGAGTGTAAAGATTCGATTGTTTGGATCTTAAACGCGCTTTTGAAACAATTTCTAGGCCCTTATTGTTAAGAACAATCAAGCGCTTTGGAATTACGAGTAGCGCATATGGTTTGAAAGCTATTTGTCTGACAGAACTCAATGGACTGTTTTTAATAATTCTGTTTCCAGTCCCGTGGGGAATAACCTTGGAGTGCCCCATTGAAGTGTATTAGGGCCCCTGTTAGTTATTATGTATGTTAATGATTGCGATGTGTTTTACGATTTTGCGACATTAATATTTTTGCAGATGATACTGTGTTATTCATTGCAGCTATGGATTTAGATGATGCCGTAAGTAGATGGTTGAAGTATAAGCAGTTAAAATTGAATACAAGTAAAACTTAATTTATGGTAATTTCGCGGAATCGAGTGAATGAGAACGTCTCTGTTGTAATTGATAATGAGACTATTGATCGCGTTCGGGAGATTAAATATCTTGGCGTGATTATTGATGACACACTTTAGTTCAACTCTCACATTGACAATGTCATCAAGAAAATTGCCAAGAAGTATGGAATTCTATGTCGACTGAAAAACGATTTAACTATTGCCAGTAAAATACAGCTATACAAATCAATCATCTCTCCTCATCTTGACTTTTGCCCTTCCATTTTATTTTTGGCCAATGCAACACAAATATCGAGATTACAGCTCTTGCAGAATAAAATGATGCGTTTGATTTTGCGATGTAATAGATTCACTTCCTCAACTTTGATGCTAGACGCCTTACAATGGTTGTCGGTGAAGCAAAGAATTGTATATTTGACTATGGTGTTCATTTTTAAAGTAGTTAACGGTTTGCTGCCTCGATATTTGTGTGATCGAATTGAAAGAGGAAGTGACTTTCATAGATATAATACTAGAAACACGGTTGAAATAAGAACACCACATTTCTTGACTTGTGCTTCACAAAATTCATTATATTATAAAGGAATAAATGTTTTCAATTCGATGCCTAGACATATCAAATGTTCAGCAACACTTACAGAATTTAAAAGATACTGCATTTCACACGTTAAAACTGTCTTTTGGAATCTTATCCAGTGCTTTTTTTATGAATTGAAAAATTATGTATCTTGACGAAGTTATCGCTAACGGATTATTTTGTATGGATAGCTGTCATAACGATTTTTTAATAATTATTGTAGCACTGCAAAAGCAATTTCTGTTCGCCACGATGGTGATGGTGGATTTTTAATATTTGATTTAATAGTAGTAGATTTAAAAAAAGTAGTCTACAAAGGCTTGAGCCTCAGGCGCGTTTTACGGATATAGAGGACTGAATTTAGCATTTGATAAAAAAAAGCAATTTTGAAGCTTATTTGGAAGAAACCTTGTAGTTAGTATTCTGGCAAATGTTGGGGATTCGTGAGCATTCCTGACATGGCTGAACATTATGATAGCATCAGATTGTGGGGTTGCTAGTGTAATAGGATGCTTTGTTGATTGTTCATTAACTCTTGATCGCTTGTAATACTTATGGATATTTCAGGTGAACAAAAAGGCGAACTAAGAGGGGGACGCCTGAGTTTTTCCACATTTATATCGCTGTGAAGCAACTGTAAACTCTAGAGGGAATTTATATCTGCACCGGAAACCAGTTCGATTTTGTTTGCTAACCAGGTGAAAATGTCACATTTTATTATCTTAAAGATAAATCGTCCAGCTCAAACCTTTGTAGGGGTAAGAGGTGGGACCATCATTATCACCACCAATGGAACTATTAGAATTTCATGCCAAGTGATTCTACAATCAGAATACTTTGAAAATAAACCGAGTAAGACTTTAATTTCAGCTTGTCATTTAGCAATACTAACACAAAACAGATAATCGACTAGATATTCACCGTCCACTCTGCATTGCATGGCGGAATGAATTTGAATGATGAAATATTTACTCCGGTATGTACGTCACGTTCCATAGGCTTGCGTGGAAATAATTATTCTTTCACAGAAGACACTCTCCTTGCTACTAGATATCGTCCTCGGCCTGCAAATCGAGAACGGAGAATTTAGTGACGGCGCGTTTTCTTTCCCTCCATAAGATACCAACACCGTAGCCAGTAGACGGACGCGAAGGTGAATCAAGGATGGGAGGAGAAGGCGTTCTAATGCTTTCCAACACGTATCCGAGATCATTTCATTTTTACGAGCTTTTCACGGTAATTAGAAGGGATAGACATTAAACGAGTGAAACGCAGAAACCTGGCTGGCTGGCTGGCTGGCTGGCGGACCGTTGCTACACTTGTACAACGAAACGTGTTTGGTATATGATACTTGTGGAATGCCAGAGCGAAAGAATGCCGCATGGTGGTGGCTGTGGTGGCGGCGGCTCCAATTATGACCGCTATTAATAAAGGATAAGCGTTTTCTCTTAGTGCTTGGCAGTTGAATCTTGTCAAGCACTTACGAAGCTGCTGCTGCTGTTGCTGGAGCATCCGATGATGAACTTAGCATACAGTCACCTTGAAACTTTTAAGAGCTTGCGCGAAAAATAATCTATCTCAACAACTTCGGTAGCCAAGAAGCATCAAAGTCATCCCCTTAAAAATTCCGATTTTATTTCTAATCTTAATGTCCCCAAAAGGCAGATCAGCTGCCACCGCCCAGCATGAACAAAGTTTCCAAGCCAGTGTGTCGCATCATTTTTGACTCCACTAGCAGTCCGGAGAAGCCACATGCCTCCGAAAGACGTAAACGTTTTACATATAAATTGTTATTCATTTGCATGCATATATGAAAAAGCGCCGGCTGCTCACGGTACATAGTGTTCCCCGTTTCCATGGAGAGCTGTCGAATATAAACTTCTTGGCACTACTGACTGGGAAAAGATGCAACATTTTCTTATCCACAGCTGGAACGCCACCGCCATCAGCATCGCAGAACAGTATAGAGCAGCTAAGGACGTGCTTCGTCCATGCCATGGGTGAATGTGTATGCGTCTGTTGGCATCATCCTAGAAATTACGACCACGATATTCTACTCCAAAAAAAAAAATAAAGACTTAAAGAAAGCTGGCGACATCGCATCGTCTGGGAAACAATACAGACAAGCTGCGAAAAACATAAGGATGGCAAAGTACACAGCTAGCAGCATCAACAGTGGCGTATGGTCGGAAAGTGAACATTATTAGAAATCAATTCACGACCATATGTGGCTTACCGCAAGATGAAAAAACGAACGATGAGTGTACCGGCGAAAAAGGGAAAACATCTGAGGCGGCAGTTGAATTCGTTCCGAAAAGCGCGGTTGAAGCAATTGGGGGAGTTCAATTTTGGGGTTATATGACTTAATTTCGTTGTAAGGTACGCAAGACTACTGGAAGTATTTTTTTCGGATTGAAAAGGTTCGGAGCTACAGCGATCACATTCAGCCAAAGGGGTGAATTCAATGAGATTATGTTTTGCAACTTTTACACGAAATGCATTCCTTTGACATTTAATCCACAGGCGCAGCTGGAGAGAGGAAGGAGAAAATCGAATGCCCACCATAATTCTGCAAACAAAATCAATTTTCTGAATTTTTAAAATTGTTGTAAAAATAAAACAAATTATCTGAGCTCCAGAATTTAGATTATTTTACGAAGTTGATGATCTCGAAAGTATTCCAGTCTCTGTACTTTTGAAATGTTCCTGCTTACAGAATCCAGGAATGTATTCTTAAATAATACTAAGAGGAAGTCGTAGGTAATTTTGAGCAGAATTCCATGCGCTTTGTTAGGAATATTTTAGGTGAATTCTATTAGAATATTAGTTCAATTACACGGTGATTCTATAAGGATTGTGAGGAGAAAGGTATTCCTTAAAGAATGCAGAGAAGAATTCCTAACGATAAGTAGTCCATTAGTTTTGAGTAGAACAAAAGATAATTCTCGCTTAGAAGTTCCAAAGAGGGTACCATCGGGATTTTAAAGTGAATTTCAGGAGAATTCTAATGAGAATTATAACTGGATTTTGAGAAAAATCCTTCCGGAACTTTGAATTTCGAATTTTGAGAAAAGTTTCATGGAATTTTGTAAAAATTCAAACTCAATTTTGAGAAAATTAAAATGTAATTTAGACAATTATTCCTTTGAAAAACTGATGAGTGAGGAAATTCTAACGAAAATTCTGGCAAAAACATCCAGACAAAAACTAATTTCGAAGATAAATTACAGAGAATGTGAATGGTAGGATAGTTCCGACTGAGAATTCCAATTCCGAGGATTCCGAGAAAGATATATTTTATATATTTCAAAAAACTTTTTGGAGCACTCTTTGGTAATGCTGAAGCGAAAGCTTAAGGAATTTTCAGCAGCATTTCAATGAATCTTTGGAAGCAGTACTGGAATTCGGTTAGAGGATTTCATGTGAGTTGTGGATGAGATTATTGAATGCTAAGTAATTTACAAAAGATTTCTGAGGACGATTTCAAGGAAATATAAAAGAGAATTTTTTTATGGTTCGAGTTCTTCCGAGAATTATTAAACCCTGTTTTCGCGATATCCATAAAATATTTTTCGGGTAAGTTACCACAAAGTTTCGTCTAGGCGGAAGGTAGAGTTATGATGAATTTCCGTCAGTTTGTAAAAGGATTATATTTTCCCTTATTAAAATGCATGGCATTGAAATAGGACCAACAGGTCAACTTTCAGAAAATAGAACGTATTTTTGAGAATTCGTGATGTATGGAGCACCTATTTATAAATTAACAATAGATATTTCACTGTAAGCTCATGCAAAAACAGCATCAAGTTTTGATTTGTAGGTATATCCAAAATTAAAACATGGCATCAAGTGTTTCCACTCTTCCTAATTGATATTTGATCTTACATCAGAACAACTGGCGACTTCAGGAAAGACAAGGAACGGACACCTGCCCCCTCCCTTTTGTGGACAATGAAGAAAATTGACACTTCATCGTGGACAAACACCTTTTGTCTATTCTATTAAATTGATCACTTTGTGCCAAGTATAATTTTTCTAGACTTTAGGCGTAACATTTGGATATTTTTTCATATCTTCAATCGCAGAAACTATATAAATTATCACGTATCTTTGTTGTTCATTACATACCAAGCGAAAACTTAATCATATTTTGTCGTGGAGTGTTGTGGTTTTGAGTTGCTTGATTACCATGGACAATAGAGCTAATAAACTATAGAGGAAGAATAGCGGTGCCGTCGCTGTCGAAACATCTTTTCCTTACATCTAATAGGGACACAAATGTCAAAGCGAGAAAGAACTATGCAGTTTGACAGTTCTGTACCCGGTATTATTCAACATCGGAACAAAGGGAACACCAGCGCTATTCTTCCTCTATAGAATATTAGCTCTATTCCCTGGACGGATCTTTTTTGCTTACTTATCAGAAAATCATGAGCAGTATTATATTCTTACATTCTACATTTTTTCATATAAACATATAAATTCATTTGGTAGGGATGGGACCATCTGTGTCTGATTGAAGCGTTTTGGATGGGGAGAGTGGAATTGCCATTTCCCTGTTGTTGCCATTTCCCTGTTGTTGCCATTTCGTGAATTGAAGGTGGGCTCTTCTCTCCACTCATTCCCTCGTATGATGGCTTGTTCTGTATCGGGTTGGAACATTTCTATCATTGACAGGAGATTCGTCTTGCTCCCGTGGATCACGAGTAAGTGTCTTTGCTAACGGGTCCACCCTCCGTTTTTGGATCTTCATAAATTGAATACAACCAGGTCGTACGAGGTGGACAGTCCACTGTCATATGGCTGTATGGCTGTATGGCTGTGCCCTGCAACAACCTTTGCATACGTACAACATTTGGATATTTTTAATGCCCAAGATGTATCTTACTAAGTTACAGAATCATAAATAAGTCATAACGTTGAATTTAAAAAAGAAACTTTAACTGCTGTATATTTTTTTTAGCTAGAATGAATGAGAATTAAGTGCAATCTTAAAAACTGTGGGACTAAAGTGAAAATTTCTGAATAACTTTGAAGCCAATGTAAAGAGAATTATATGGATATAAATTCTACAATAGAAAATCAAAAATTGCTTCAGATTTCCCGAACATTTCACAGAATTCCTCAGGAGATCTCAGTGTACATCCCGATATAAGTTCTGAGGACTTAAAAGTTGATTGAAAGGAGAGCTTCAAGCGAAATCTTTGGATTGCTTCCAAAGTAATTCTGAGGACCACCTATTTACTGGCAAATCTTAAGAATGATGCTTAGGTAGTTCCAAATTTAATGCCGTCTTATGGTATCAACCTTCCATTTTTCAGTTTTTATGTGACAAAGTACTAGATGCGTTGGTTAAATTAGACACCTCTAGAGCAGCCGGAATCGATGATCTGCCACCTTTATTAATGAAGAATTGCACTGCATCTCTAGTTGTACCTTTGACGCTACTATTCAACTGCCGTTTCCATGTTTATGTAAAATTGCAGGTTTTATCGTGGTTTTATAGCATTCTACAAGTCTAAATCATGGTCTACAGAACCCTCATAAAACCAACATTGTTACTTGGGACTTCAGTGATTACTGTTCACAAATCTGGTAGCTTGAATAATGTAGCAAACTACCGTGGAATTTAAATTCTCTGTTGTTTGGGAAAGGTTCTCGAAACTCTAGTGCATATCGTCGTGCTGAGTATCAGCACGGATTTATACCACACTGGTCTACAACAACAAAATTACTATGCTACACCAACGTCAAGATCAAACGTAACCAGGTGGACCCTATTAACATCGAATTTTCGAAAGCGGTCGACACTGTCCTGCACGCCTAACATATAGGTTTTCCGGATTGGATTGTGGACTGGATAATATCATATCCAATGGGGTGGAAAGGCATTTGTGCTGGTGAATTCGTCACAGTACAATTCGTTCAATATACCAACTGGCATACCGTAGGGCAGTGTGTTAGGATTTTTGATCTGTGTCCTTTTCATCAACCACCTATGCCTTCGAATATCCTCTGGAAAGCTGCTTTATGCTGATGACCGTAAAATCTTCAAAATTATCGTATCTGTACTCGATGTGGTGTTGAGCTGGTGCAAAGAGAGTGGTATGAGCGTGAACATCAATACTTAAATACAAAACGATCACATTTAGCCGCAGTTGGTCAACACTTATTCACCAATATCGAATGACACTACTACGCTGGAACGTGTGCAGTCTATTCGTGATTTGGGAGTCATAATCGACTGTAAACTTCGCTTTAAAGATCATATTTCCACCATTACAGCCAAAGCATTTTCCGTACTCGGTTTCATTCGTCGTAATGCTTCTCAACTAACCGATGTGTAGTGCACAACATTCTGGAATACGTTGCTCCGGTTTGGGCACCATATCACACGTCCCAGGTGATCCACATCGAACGTATTCAAAAACTGTTCATACGTTTTGTACTTTGGAACCTACCGTGGAATGATCCCGTTAATCTTCCTGATTACCAAGAACGGTGCCGATTGACCAATCTAGAGCTGCTATCGGTGAGACGGCTGAGATTCAACAATTAGTGGTATTTGACATCCTGATGAAGAGCTTCTACAGAAAGTTTTGCTCAACGCAACTCATCTCCATTTTCGATACTCTGTCCTTATCGTCATTCCCAGTCACAGGACTACACGCTTAGAAAAAATCATGTAAATTTAAATTCCCTGAGACTGACATATACGAGCGTCAATTTTGACTTAAAATTGAGTCATAATAGACGCAAAATTCAGCTCAATCAAACGTACTTTTCGTCGAGTATCGAACTTTTCAGTCTCGGAGCACTTAATTTTACATGACATGTTTGTTTTCGTCTGATTCTTTACGTCAAAGATAGATTGCGTCACGCGTAAAATAAGGTATTTCTAAGTGTGTATTCATGGGTTTAATAATTCTCTGAGTTCCTGCCTAAGAGCTTTTAATGATGTATGTAACGACTTCGAATTTAATATTACTAGGCTCTGTTTTAAAAATAAGTTAAGAGAAAATAGGATAGGTTAAGATGAGTCTGTGTGAAATCGTCGAGGACTGAATAAATAAATAAATAAATAAATAAATAAATAAATAAGCAATTCTATTGACAATGGAATTGAATCTTCCAATAAATTCTAATGAAACATCCAAGGTAGTTCTAATATCAACAACTGAAGAAAAACATATATATAACACATATTTCTATTAATAAACTCAACTATGGTAGTAGACGTATATGAAAATAAAATGTGACATGAACATTACATTTCATCTTGAAAAGCAAAGCGTGTACATTTCAAATGACATTTAAATATACTTAATGTATCATGGAGTCCATTTGATACATTTATTATAACGTACATAAACATGTTTTGTTCGAACTATGTAGAGTATGATCTGAGCTTGTCAAACAATATACAAATTTATGCATCGGTTGACAAATAAAGCTGTCAATTATTAACTGCACTATTCGCAACGGAACGTCAAAATCATCATCGGTGAAATAAACGCTCAGTTAGCACGAGAGGTAATGTATAGACCGGCAATCGGGCCAAACAGCTTGCATGCCGTATCGAACGACAACGGCCAACAATGCGTGAGCTTTGCAGCCTCCTGTGGTATGGTAGTCCGAAGTACCTTTTTCTCCTTTTTCCATATCCTTATCCACAAAGCCACCTGGAGATCACCTGACCAACACACTGTTCCGCATCCGTTCCGCCATAGGTAGTACTGCTGCCGCGGCACTGCACACTTAGAAATACCTAATTTTACACGTGACGGAATCTATCTTTGACATAAAGGATGAGACGTAAACAAACATGTCATGTAAAATTAAGTGCTCCGAGACTGAAAAGTTCGGCACTCGACGAAAAGTACGTTTGATTGAGCTGAATCTCGCGTCTATTATGACTCAATTTAATGTCAAAATTGACGCTAGTACATGTCAGTCTCAGGGAATCTAAATTTACATGATTTTTTCTAAGTGTGTAGGTACTGCGATCCCGGACCGAAAAAAATACTGGTTTGACGCAAATGCAAACTGATACTAAAGGAGAAGAATGCAGCACGGGCGAAAATGATTCAACACCGCACGAGATTGAATGTGGAATAATACAGACAAGTCGGAACAGACCAAACTTGGATTTCCGAAGGAAGAAGCGTCAGCAAGAAGACCGAGAGTGCGAGGTGATGGCGTAAAGACCATACGGAAGTTCTAAATAGTTCACGCAAAGGCTACATGCCGCATGCCGATATGTGCAAGGACTTGGACGGTAACCTTCTTAAGAATGAGTGTGAGGTGATTGAGAGGTGTAAGCACCACTATGACGAGCACCTCAACGGTGATGCAGCAGAAAACGAAGGTGGTGTTGCACCAGACCTTAGAACACGCAGAAGACTACAGGCTACCGGCCCCTGATATTTAAGAAGTTGAGGAGAGATCGGTCGGCTGAAAAACAACAAAGCAACTTGTATAGATCAACTATCAAGTAAGCTATTAACATACGGCTAGAGTGCTGCACTGGGTTTGGAAGGAGGAGATATTACCAGAGGAGTGGATGAAAGGTGTCTTATACCCAATCTATAAAAAACGACGACAAGTTGGATTGCTGCAACTACCGCGTGATCACACTGCTGAGCGCCGCCTACAAGGTATTCTCCCAAATTCTATGCTGCCACTTGACACCATGAGAGTTCGTGGGGCGTTCGCGCTACCACGGATCAAATTTTCACGATTCAGCAGGTTCTGCAGAAATGTCGTGAATACAACGTGCCACACATCATTTGTTCATCGAGTTTAAATTCGCATACGACACAATCGATGGAGATCAGCTATGGCAGATTATGCACGAGTACGGATTTCCGGATTAACTGACGCGATTGGTCAAAGCGACGAGTGATGTGCGTTGTTCGAGTATCGTTTACACTCTTGAGTCCTTTTGAATCTCAAGGGGGGCTAGGGCAAGGTGATGGACTTTTGTGTGTGCTATTTAACATTGCGTTAGGAGGTGTGATAAAAAGAGCTAGGGTAGACACGAGTGACACTATCTTCAGGAAGTTCATGCAGCTTTTTGGCTTTGCCGACGGCATCAACATCATGGCAAGGAACTTTGAGACGATGGCGGAAACGTATATCTGACTGAAGGCTGAAGCTGGGCGTATTGGACTTACCATCAGCGCATCGAAGACGAAATACATGAAAGGAAGAGGTCTTAGGGAAGACAATATTAGCCTCCCACCTCGAGTTCAGATTGACGGTAACAACGAGTTCGTGTATTTGGGCTCACTGGTACCGCCGAAAATGATACCAGCAGAGAAATTCAAATGCGCATTATGGCAGGGAATCGTGCCTACTTTGGACTCTGGAGGACGCTTTGGTCGAACAAAATTCGCCACCGCACGAAGTTTACTATCTACAAGACGCCTGATTAGACCGGTGGTCCTTTACGGTCACAAGACCTGGACTATGCTCGTGGAGGACCAGCGCGCTCTTGGTGTTTTCGAACGGAAGGTGTTGCGTACCATCTACGGTGGAGTACAGATGGATGACGGAAAATGGAAGAGGCGAATTGCACCAGCTGCTGGAAGAACCATTCATCGTCCACATTGGAAAAATCGGATACCTACGGTATCCGTCCGGCACTTCGTAAGAAAACCGGACGACGACCCTGTAAAAATGGTTCTCGAAAGTGACCCAACGGGAACAAGAAGAAGAGGCGCGCAGCGGGCAAGGTGGATCGATCAAGAAGAAGACGACCTGCGGACCCTTCGCAGACTACGAGGCTGGCGATGTGTGGCCATGGATATAGTAGAGTGGAGACGACTTCTTCGGGAAGCAGAATACATCAAGGCCTTAGCCTAATTGGTAAGTAAGCTGTGTTCAGAACCCTGGTCGAACATTTTTCTTGTTTACAATCCACCCGTTAAATGGATTAAATAATCGAATATCATAATTTAATGTTTAAATTTAGAATCTCAGACCCGACAAAATATTGTAAATCGAAAACAAAAATTGTGCCCAGCTCTATTTCTAAACCTGGCGCACGATTGGATCAATGAAGAAAGAGGCATCATTCTCAGGATTTTTCCAGGGCGTAGCAAATCCTCACAAGTACGCTGCCATATATCACACAATTTAGCGGCGCCGGTGGTGTAGTGGTAAGCATGATTGCCTCTCACCCCAGCAGGCCTGAGTTCAATCCAAGTCGGTGCCGCCGGGATGTTCTGAGGCATAACATCTCTGATCACGCCTTCCTTCGGAAGGGAAGTAAAGCCGTTGGTCCCCGGTTCATGAGTTGATGGGTCGATAGGTACGGTCCAGGTGTGGGAGCTGCCTCCCTGGCGTTGGTAGCATTGGTGCTCAGCATGGAAAACAAGATAGACGGAAAACAAATCAAGGAAAAAAAATATATTACACAATTTATGCATCAATGCAAACTCATCTGAAATATCATCCGTTCCTGGGGTTGGAAAATCTGTTTTGTGTCCCCGTAGACAACTAAGAATGACTAAATATACAATCAAATTTGCCTGTAACGATGAAACGTTCAGCATTTCATCGTAGAATTGGAAAGTAGTTCGTCACCAATCCTTTCCGCAGAGAAAATTCCTTCCATAACGCATTCAAGGAGGACACCGTCATGACGCGTCAATGGGGCGCCAACCGCCTTTCCGACTCGTGACTAGTACATTTTCTGAAACCCGCAACGCAATGATTGGTATGGTTTTCCCGCCAAGAAGCCTACATGTAGTTTCACTACATGCACATTACAGCTATTCTTTCATGCACCAACTGCGATTGAGTGCAAAAAAGAAGTCCCATCGTACACATTTGCCATACGAAAGCAAGGGCAACTATGCTTCTAGTGTAACGAGTTACAGTACTGTACTCAATAGTGCGCTTGATTTGTGCCATGCTAATGGGAATCAGAACTTTACGAAAGGCGCCATGTCAGTTTCTAGGATCATAGTCCAATGTATAAAAAGCAAGTAATTTTCGACCGAATACCCGATTTGATTCAACATCTCATAAGTTGGTGATAGAAAAGATCAAAATAAACATCTTTATATAAGGCTCTCGATCAGAGACACTGCATGAGCTCCAATAGTGCGGTTTTCTGGGAAGATAGATAAATTGAAAACGTATTATTCAAAACCGCACTAACGGAGGTATTACTGCATACCATCAACCCACCTCCCAACGAAAACGACGGGGGGAAAGTTAATTGTAATTGCTTTGTTAAACGAAAGGAAGCCACGAAAGGGTTGCTTGGTTGAAATACTGATAGGTCAGGCTGGAATTGCTGGCGCCTGCTGCCGTCGCTTGCTGGGGCGGCGAGTTGTAATTATTGGTTTCGAAACTGCACCACTGCTGCAGTAGCTTAATGCAGTTGAAATTATGGAATATTTTCACCTCTTGTTGACCTTCCCTCTGCCAGCAGTCACAGCCTGTGTAATCTGAAATCGCAAATTGTTGAAATTATTCTAATCGATGTTTTCTTTTTCCACGCTTTCCCATTACAGGTGAGTCACTATCATTTTAACGACCGATCGAAGGCTTAAGGTAACTAGGTAGTTAGAAAATAAAACTTTATCCATTAACAGTTCCATATATCTTCGAAAAGAAGCGCAATCCATTGCCCCCCTCCGAACACTCCTCCGAAAGGATCCGTCTGACTAAAGCAAGAATTATGTCTATGATAAGAAATTTAATCATCCCTTAGCAAAGTCAATAAATTTCCATGATTTTATTACACTTAATTTATGCTAAGTGAGAGAAGCAAAGCAGGAGCACCTCGTGAAAAGCCGGCTCAAGATAGAGAGACAGCAAAGTTTTTTTTTCCCTTCGTTCGCTTGGATTTGGCCGTTTTTTCTTCTTTCCATCACACCAACCAGCATAAGCTGCAATCTAACGAGCTGCCACTGGACCGTAACACGATGAATGCCTCCCGGTCTGGATGTGGGAGGCACTAAAAATTTATTTCTTCTTCATTATTGCACCCGTGGAAATGAAGAGGGTGAATGGAGACATTTTCCGTGGAAAATTAAAAGCTGTTTGAATCAACTTTCAGTTGTTTTAAACGTTCTTCAAAAACCGTTTACATTTTCCCCACATTGTCGGCATCAAGCTTCTGAGTCATTTTCCACAAGTTTTCCAGCGCTTTTCTGTTGCGCTTCACACTTCATCAGAAATGAAACGACTGGAAGCTGCCGCTTGCGAGTTCCAAAGGACTTGTCTCAATCTCCATCACTCACAGCTTCCAGCAACATGCGGAGGAGCAAAAATTGCCTAACCTAAACGTTCGCTGGCTAAAGGAGAGCTGAGATCATAATGCGCCTCATAATGACTTTGAATACGATGTCGTTATTTGATTTCTTTTCCGCCTCTCATCAAGTGTGCGTAATTCTTAAACACCCACAAGGACTCGGGGCATAATTTCGCCCGGTGCGTTAGACAAAGATTGTTTGCAAATAAAGAGCGGTGCTTCCGGGAAAAAAAAAACTTTTCTTTCAACTTCCCCGCCATTAGCCCACCAGGTATTGTAACTTCGTTGTAGTTGTTGTTATTGTTGCGGATATTTACGATAATTACCTGGTGATGGAAATGAATGTGTCTTTGGCCAGGAGCCAGTCAATTATGGGGCGGGGGGCACCCGCACACGGTGGACTCCACTGGTGGACAAGAGCTTCGACTTTTTTTTATTGGATTATTAAGAACGGTTCCCGCGGGCTGTGCATTCATTTTCATAGGAGGCAATCTGAAGCGGCAATAATCATTCCACTTGGTTTTTATTCTAACCTAATGGAGCAAAATGGTCTTTGGAGGATTTGGGGGTTGAAATTGTTTTTTGCTGCCAAATGTTTTCTGCTTGCTAACGATTTATGGATTAATTTAAAGTGCTTTTTTGATTATTAAAATGATAATTGGGAGCTATACAAAAATTTACGTTGCAAGTGGGGAGAAGTATACTAATACTTTATTGAACTCGCTCTACAAAATTATTTAGAATCCCAGTTTTGCAAGCTTCGGTAATGGGGAAGGCATGGGAATGTACCGTGAATTGTTTAAGTAGTAGAATCATAGAAAGACACGTTAATTACTACACCCAATCAGGAGCCACCACCATATTTCCTTGCGGTTCCGTAAAATTTATTTACTAAATCGGTAACCGAAGACCGCATTAATAGAGGACGTAATGAACCGAACTATGGTCCGATGTAAGAGATAAAAAAGACCAATAAATTTGGATTCTGCTTGTACAGGAACTACTGTTGATACTGGGTGAACGGTGTATGTGTTGATGGATATTTATTAGAGGAGCTCACGAATTGGTTGTATGTGTGATGCGTAGAAGAGTAAATAAAATATAAACATTTTCAGAAGTCCGAAAATAAAAATGGATTGTTTTAGTACAGTTTTATTGTGGAGTGCTTGTTGCATCCTTTGATAAATTATTGGCATTTAAAATTGATTTTTAATATCGATAACTACAAGAGGATAAAATCAACAGTAATTGGTTAGTATTTTTGGTGTGAACCTTACGCTCACATATCGTGAATTAACGTCAAACGTTCAAGGTGATGTCGTGTAGTTTTAACTCAAAACTAAAAAGAAGACCATCGAAGTCAGTTTGTATACTTGGTTTGAAAATATACGTGTTTGATAATTTTGTAACAATGTATGAACAATCTCATACGATATGTCAATGAAATCTTCACAAATTAACGTTAAATGGAATAAATCAATCTACCAGTCCTGTCCACATGACCTTTAAAAATAATTTTCTTTCTTTGAAAAATAAAAAATCTTCCGGATTTTTCCGGCTTCATTTATTACTACATTTTTTTTAATTAAAAGGGGCTAATTTCGTTTTAAGATATTTTTACAGTTTTTTGGTAGTTGATATTCGAGAACTTCTTTAAAAATAATGGAACGTTACCATAGAGGAACGTAATCTTAAGGAAATACTGAAGATGTTAAGGGAAGTTTACAGATTTTAAGGGATGTTCCGTGATTTTAAATTAAATTTAGAAACTTTTAGAAACATTGCAGGATTTTCAGGGCATATCCATTAACTTCAAGAAAATTGAAATTTCAGGAATATTTAAAAGTCAGGAAAACTCAGAGAAGTTTTGAGAACTGTATTGAAGTTCAGAGATCCTTATGGCTGTTTCAAGAAATTCAGATTTGCACCGGAAATTTCTGAAAACTCTATGTCTTTAAAGATCTTGACTTTTGAAGAGCATGAAGAATTATTAATTTTCGGTATTCATGAAAAATGTCTGACTATAGTTTTATCATCTCCAGCTTTTCAAGCCAGGTCTGGTTTTAAATTTAGGTCGTGAAGCTTTTTTCGCTGAACAGAAAACGGTACAACTTTGATCAAGTCTGTGCACAGTGGGCAAAAATAGACAAAACCGCTACTAAAGTGAATATCTCAGCTGCCAAACGGTTTCAGTCAATGTGTTATGCATATTCTCAAAGGAAAAACTATGCTGAATCGATTGGGGGTAGTTTCATTGGCCGGAAACTTTTGCGTACTGACATAGAGGGCTGGGATCAACCCAAGGTTCCCGACATTTTTTTTTTTTTATAATGTGGCCACTTTATCGGTCGTTCCAGATCCTTCTTTAGGCCAGTAGAGTTTCCCTGAGGGCGAATATGGTGTCTTTATGATTTATCGACTCAGCAGAGTTTTTGTTGACTGAAACCGTTTTGCAACCGAGATATTCAATTAAGTCGCGGTTTTGTAAATTTTTGTCCAGTGTGCTGTGTCTTAAAAAATAATTAAGATCTTAGCTAAGCAATAATGTGAAGTATTTTTTTTTTCCTAATATGAGACGAAAAACAATAAATAAAATAAAAACTAAAAACATCATATCCCATAAAGAACGTCAAGTAAAACGACTGAAAAGTCGAATATTCAACATCGTAGCATTTTTATCCACTGTTAAACTGAAAACCTAATACCCAAAAAAAAGTATTTTTAACTTTTGCATATTGCATACAAATGTGAATACTTCCCTTATTTACAATTATAGGCGTTTCATAACACTAGTTTACAAATAAATGTAAAATCGTGCGCTGAATCCAAAAATGTAGTCAGAAAAAAGAATCTCAGTATGATAGTTTTCTAGATACAGCTAAAAAATGAAATTTCACTTAATAAACGGTTACTTAAACACAAATATCTCCTACTGTAATGAAATTATATCAATTATTTGAACGCCAAACTAAAGGTGAGAAAATTTTATTTCAAGCAGTTGAACATCATTTGTCAGTGAGATGAGTGGTAATGCTGTTAATTAATAGTGTGCTTATTTTTTTTTTTAATGTTTTGCATATATCCTAGAAAAAAAAAATGATTTCAGCAAAGTTTTTAAGTAAAGTAAATACAAACATTTGTAGTGGTTGTGCCAACAATACCGCTAATCTCACTGAAAAATAGTTCAGGGTTGATCGAAAGCAAATTTCCTCACTTTTATTTTCTCATCCAGATAATTAATATAGCTTCATTGCAGCCGGAGATATTTGTTTTTTTGGTAAACAAACTTTTATTTGGTGACATTTATTTTTTCCGCTGTATCTAGAAAACTATCCTATTGAGATATTTTTCCGACTACATTTTTGGACTTAGCGCACAATTTTACATGGGAAATGGCCATCAGCGTACAAAGTTCAAATGAGTAACGCGCTCTTCATTTACCATGGCAGCACTGAGAGTTACGGAGTTGAATTGATGATTAATTCAAGAATTTAGTTGAAACAAAACAAAATCCTTAATGGATCACAAGAAAAGTAAGATAGCACGATGAGGTGGGTTACTCTATACAAAAAACCTTTTTAGGATTATCTGATATAATATGATTTAGATTATTGGGCTCTTTGAGACGCATAAATCCATCAAAATAATTTTGATCAAGTGCAAGAACTGTGTATAATACGCCCCACGGGTTTAATTTACAATATTACCCCTTAAACCGAAAACATGTGAACTTTTTTCATCCAAATTGGAGAGAATTATTGAGCTAGGATATTGGCTTTCAAAAGAATTGCTTAGATTCCTTAAAAAAATCATACAGAAAAAAATTACCTATACCTAAATATATTAACACCAAACATTATGTGTGGGACTTCAAAATTCAAACTGTGGTATTGATTTAATTTATTTCGGTTATAATGGGAAATGGCTCTTTTGTTGGCCTATGGATCTTATCTTGAGCCCATCGCTAAAAATCTGTTTTTTATCAATTTATCTGGATAAACGCGTCATTGGGACGGTACTAATGGATATTTTTGGTCGCTATTGAAAATTTAGTCGATTGCTGAATTTATGTATGGGGCCAAATTAGAGGCTTTTAGGCCGACATTACACTCATTTCCTCTATTTCTGTTTTTAGAAAACTGTCAGATTTCATACATGAAGCAATTACTTCTAATAGCCTAATCTACATTTCTCGCAGGGAGCAAGTTAACTTTAAAAAAAATCACGAAGACCTAAAGTTTAAACCGAGTTACTTTATGCGTCAACTCCAGATGCCTTATGTGGAAACATTAAAAGACTTCTTATTCAACTTCATAGATTTTTCGGTTTGAGTCCAGCGACCTTGTTAATCAACATTGGATACCTTAAGGAACTTTATGGGTTAACTTCATCCTTCAAACTCCGAATATCGAAGGACTTACGAAGGACTTACCACAGTGGGCTTATGATTTAACTCTAGAGGCCTTCAGAATGTTTTATAGGTCTAATATTTCAGGTTCAGTGGATTAAATGACAAAACATGAAAAGTACTAAAACTAAACATCAATAAGCCAATAGTCATCTCGCAAAAAAAGAACATTGCTAGACAAACTAAACTGATCTAGAAAAAAAAAACCCAACTAAATCTCCGGCGAAGCAGCTGGCGAGTCAGGTCAAAGTCAAATAGTGCGGTGACCCTATTGAAGAGTCTCTGTAAACCACCGATTGCGCCGAACATGCTATAATTAGTTCGCTGTATGGGCAGGTGCATCAATGAACTAATCCGTAGGGATCTGGGATGAACATTCATGTCAATTTGCTCAAGGAGAACGGGGCAATCGGTGCGTCCTTGCAAAATATCCACAATTAGCAATGCCCTTGCTGTATCTCTTCGGACCGACAGGGGCTCCAGATGGATCAGTTGCAAACGGTTTTTGTAGCTAGGCAATCGGAAGGGATCCGCGGCAGTTTACGTAGCGCATATCTCAGGAACTGTCGCTGAACAGACTCAACTCTTTCGACACCGTTGTTGTAGTGAGAAGTCCAGACAACCGAGCAGTATTAAAATATGGAGCGAGACAAGGAGCAGTACAACGATTTAAGGCAGTAGATATCCGTGAAGTCTTTGGCAATCCTGAAGATAAACCCTGATAAAAGAGAGATGTGTATCCAGAATCACACCTAGGTCTTTAATTTGGCTGACGCGCTCAATTTCAGTGCCTAACAAAACATACTTGAACATAATAGTCTCTTTTTTGCGCAAAAATTATTCAGAATACACCAATCAGCAAAAGCATTTAACTGACGTTGAAGGAAGCAACAGTCTTCAATTGAGTGAATTCGAAGGAAGAGTCATCTGCGTAAGATAATCGTGGTTTCTTAAATACCAGATTCACGCCGTTGAAGTAAATCAGGAAAATTAGCAGTCTCAGATGACTACCCTGGGGTAAGCCGGACGTGGCAGCGAACATACAGGACTGGTGATCTCCAATGGCAACAGTAAAATAGCGATCGGTGAGGTACGACTGAAACCATAGCAAAAGGCAGCCGTGGATACCAAGCCTGTCCAGTTTTGCGATTGATATGCGGTGATTCAATTTTCAATTTAAGTCAGCAGATAAGTTAGTATAAATGACATCCGTCTGAGCACGATCCGACATATTGTTAGAGATGTAGGAAGCTAGTGGCAGTAGATCGACCAGCCATTAAACCATGCTGGTTGACATTAGTATACGGCTTACAGTAAGCGAGTAACGATTCCATAACAACGAGTTCGAACAACAACAGTGCTAAGCGAAGTGATGCCACGGTAGTTGCCAATGTCCTGTTTGTTGCCCTTTTAGTGTACTGGAAACATATGCGCTGGCTTCCAATAGGATGGGAAAACACCGACGTCCACGGATTGTCCAAGTGTCCGTCAGGACCCGTATTTTACGACGAATTGAGTTTCGAGGAAGCTCTGAAAAACATCTCGTGATTGATGTCAATTCTGTTCATGGTTTGGCCAGAGAGTGGTACGTAACTGGCAGCCAGTCGGGCATGGTCGTCACTCAGTCTCTCGTCCTTGAAGACACTAGCAAATTTTTCAGAGAACAGCTGACAGATATCTTGTGTAGATGAGGCCACGTTACCATTATGTATCAAAGACGACGGCAGATCCAGCTTTATGACGCTGCTCGTTGTCAAACTTCCAAAACTGCTTGTGACGTGACTTAAGATTTATCTGCAATGCACGTCGATACTGAAGAAAGTACCATTTCGCAATTTGCTTGTATTCGTGATTGATCCTGACATAATGACGTGCGGTGGCTGGCCCTTGCAATAGTGTGCGGTGGCTGGTGAATTTCCTAAGAGCGGCTCTCTATCTGGATTTCAGTCGACGAAATTCGCTCGCATGCCATGGTGGATGGGACCTTAAGGGATAAGAGGAATTTTTTATTAGTATTGATCGCTTACGATGTATGAATAAGTTAGTGACTATAGAACAACTACACTTGCCTTATACATGCAAAACACATTTATCTTTAATCCAATGTAACGTAGGATTTATTACATCCACTACATATGTTTTATACAACAAATGTAATTGCAGTTATTGTAATGGGCTGCAGCGTTCAAGCAAGTTTTTTTTCCAGAATGCATATTTTTGTATAAAACCATCACGAGATGATTTTCTAGATGCAATACATTTGGGGAAATTAACTAAATAAACTATCAGACAAATTATAAAATTTTCAAAAACCATCCGACGACCACATTACAGAATCTGTAATTTCGGATTATTTTTCACGAAAATCTGTAATAGAATCATACATTTCCCGGCTGGGTATACGTAAACTTCATGATAGACCTTGATTCAACTTCACAGATTTAAAAGTCAACTTCATTTGGGGCAACTTTAAATGCTAAATTGGCCAGCTTATAATTAAATCTAGATGCCTTATGGCTATTAATTACCTTAGGTATATTCTTCAGAAAACTATGGGTCAAGGTAAGCAGCACTGCTGAGATGTCTTATCTCAATTTGACTTATGGTATATGAGCTAATTAGATTCATGGTCGATCGCATAAACGATGTGTCAACTTCAGAGAACTTTAATGTCTAATTCAAGGATAGATAAACTAAAAAAGTGTTTTGGGACTATATCATAAAAGTGTTTTGGGTCTATGTCACCTTACAAGAAAAGTTTGAATACCTTTTAAGTTCAATATCAAAAAAAGTGTTGTGAAATTCCATCTTTTCCATGTAAAATTTTTGTCGATGTAAATTAACAGGAGAAAACGTGCCATTCTACATTAAATAACATCGAATTTTACATGATGTAAATGATCATCATGTAAGGTTACATGACTTGCATGAAAATTTCATCGAAAGCTTGTTAAATTACATGTTTGAAGCAATTACATACAAAAAAAAAACTGTAAAATCAGATGTACAATTTCATTACATACTCAATTTTTTATCGTTTGGTAAAGGTGACATCGCATGTAATTTTCATTATATTTTAAGTATACATGATTTAAATACAGATTCTTAAATATATCGATTCCAAAATTCTAATGGGTCTATTATTTTATTTATTTATTTTTTTTTTCATTCAAAACAACCTGAAATATGTTAAACTGTATCACTTTACTAGCAATATGGTTATGTTATAGCGTAGGCGGCATTTATTACCCTTCAATTCAGAAAAAAATGATCACACGAAAATTTTACCACTCAATAAGGTTTTGAAATAAATCGCATAGCCCAGCAAGTACCAGAGATTGTAAAATCCCCACTGTATTCCACTTCATACCGCTCATCTTCTCCAGAAACTGACGAAGCTATTACACACACCTTAAAGAAAGCATATTGGTTAACATACAAATACGCTCTGTGTGATGTACGGTTTTCACGTATACCAACATATGCTGGTTGAGTACACACACACTTAAAAAAATTCATGTAAATTTAGGTGCTCTGAGACTGACATATACGAGCGTCATTTTTGACATAAAATTGAGTCGTAATATAGACGCAAAACTCAGCTCAATCAAACGTACTTTTCGTCGAGTACCGAACTTTTCAGTCTCGGAGCACTTAATTTTACATGACATGTTTGTTTACGTCTCATCCAGTATGTCAAAGATGGATTCCGTCACGTGTAAAATTAGGTATTTCTAAGTGTGCAGTTCGAAAGAATAGTGTAAATTGTTATTCAATATTATGCACATAAATGGAAGATAAATATAACATTGTAGATCATATTAAATTAAGAGACATTTAATGAAATATTACAAATATTTTATGCAACCGTCTATCTTTGTTAGCAATATTGCGTGATAAAAAAAATACAAGTTCACACGCTGGATGGTGCATGTTTGCATCAACTATAATATTTTGAAGAAAAAAAAAATCTAAAATCTGTGTAGAATGTGTGATTATCCACCCCCACCCAGAAATCGAAAATTGTAAGCTAACCAAAATTTTGTCTGCTAAAACACCAATTTCATTACAAGAATAAAAGACTTCTTGACTATTGTCAAAGTAACTAAATATTAAAAGTTGACAACATTTGTACAACTTGATCTAAAATTAGATCTATGATTAATGAAATTTAAAAAAATCTCATAGTAATTAGCCAAAATGTCCATGCTATATTTAAACCGTTTGCGTTACCCCGAAGTATTCATCAATCTATACCATTACATTACATTACATTACATACGCAAGTTTTCAATGTATTGAGAGAGCGTTAAAACATGTGCTTGGTGGGAATCTCAATTAATGTGTGCGTCAATCTACGCTGCACAAAATAAAAAGCAAGGCAAATGCATGCATGTGTTGGTTAACGCAAAAAAGAGTTCATATTGTCCGTAAGTTCAACTGGTTACGTTTGCCGTATCCATCAACAGCCGGTCGTAAAAAGATTCAACTTACACTAATTGCAAAACATTGTTGGTATGCGTGCGTGATTTTTTCCATTACAGCAACGAACTCATGACGAAAAAAATCAATCCGAATATTGTTTTCATGATTGGAAGTTCTGTAAAAACGACAGCCAAATTATTAATTCAGAAAAGTCGATGGAACACAACGCGAACCATGAATCAATGGAATCGATTATGTAAATTATCTAATATGCTAATCGTACCACTTCGACTGTCTTCTTCGAATAGCAAAACATCATCATCACAAATGCTATAAGCCATGCCAATTAAATTATCTCCGGCAGAATAATAAATTCCAAAATAATCCTGATAATGTTGCTAAACAAAATAATAAATTGATTCCGGCTCTCACACTTGCACAGCTACTACTTCCACTACTGCAGGACATGAATCGACATTCGATATACTCGGTTGGAGCACCATTGCAGAGTAACTTCATCAGTAACAAGCACACAGCTTGTAGATTTAATCGCACATAATGTTATCGAAATTCGTTCAATGAAATCGAAGGTGGTGGGGGCTACAGGGACCAGTAACGAGAAGCCTGTTTTAACAACAGAGATTTTTCCAATTCCATTACCCCAGGGGCACCATTCGGTGACTTCCGAATTCGCTTCTACTTTTGAGATCAACATTGGGGATGGGCGCCACTGGTGGGTGATGAACTTCTGGCGCAAAGTTGACGTTCCGTAGAATTCGAAAGCAGACAGGCAAGCTTCCGATGCGATCAGATTACACTAGATTTAAAATTCAAAAACATTTCTTCCCATTGTATAGATTTGCTTACATTTTATCCCCAACCGGTTTCCGTAGAAGTTGTTGGGTCTAGAGAGGGATGAGCCGAGAACCATTTCTTCTCTCTTGCCAGCAGGGATGTGAACTTGTTCTAGAGTCGGTAGCAAATGTGTCGTATGCTAGAGTGCATCTTGGATTTAGTTCACAGTTCGCCAGCTGTGCAACATTCGGTCAGAATAAGTTGTTCCGCAAGCAGATGGTTTCCAGCATGGAGCAACGACACAAGGACCACTATCCTTGCAGGCAGCACCGAGGAAATCTACAGTATTGAAACCGGTAGTGGCAGCTGCTGCTGTTTCCATAGGATACGCTCAACGATTTACTTAACAAAATAAATGATGCAATCGATGATTCCCCTTTTCCGTTGTTCCATTATCGGTAAGCAATCGATACCTAGGTACTATCGTGGAGCTCGCTTTTCTGAAGATTGAGCATTCCCGTTGATTGGGCCACTTATCTCCTAGCATAAACCGAACAGCAGCCAGCACCTGCCAAAGCGATTCGATTTTCACCTTAAACTCGATGGAAGCCAATCTAGGAGCGAGTGGCTGTAAAAAGTCAGACATATTTCACTCCGGATAACCACTTATCGGAGTGCGTTTCCTGTCCCTACCACTGCATGTACGATACCACTTAACTCACATGGGTAACAAGCATCCGGCGTCGTCCAGCCGCATGGGAATCTACTCTCCGTGAAGCTTTTCTCGACCATAGTTAATTAAACAATGCAGTCAGCAATAAATTTTCCTACACTTTTCACTTGCGCGTTGCTCATATGAGTCCGTGGTGGAATATTTAGTTGCCTTCCCTTGGGACCAATGCACTACACTGCCACCATGTGTGGAGTGTCCTGTTGTAGCTCTCATCAGACATACCTACATAGCAGCCTTGCCTGTGGCGTTGCATTGCGAGTGCCAAGTAATGCTGATGGCTCGGTTGCTGGTCAGTAACCGTAAAACGCGTCCGAACATAAACTTGGGCAATTTTTCATTCACAAATTAGTTTCCATGAAGGCGAAAGCGGAAGTGAACACATTTTCTCCATTTACGACCGGATGCTGGCACTGCTGGCCGGAGTTCCAAACATCAACGAAGCATGTGAGGGAAAGCTTACGGGGCGGCGGTCAGCCGGCGGTGTCGTTGGTTGGCAGATTTGGCATAGGAGCCACCGAGTGCTGCTGCTTGCTACTACTACTACTGGGTACTTGTCGGGCGGGAATGAAGTGACAACTGTTTTGTGGTTGCCATTTTTTCCAGTTTGCTGACTGGCGGAAAGTTATTGGTTAGTTTGGTTGGATCTGAGTTGTATGACCTGATTTAGTAACCGGATGAGCTAACGCAAAGCTGTGCAAATCAGTTGCTATTAAGCTTTCCCTGCTAAACTCCTGAGCAACCTGACTTATTGCTTAGAGCTCTTAATTTTTTGTTTTCAGAACAACCGCTAAACGTCTACTTATTTTCGTAAAAAATCATTAATTCCCTTCAGCAGTTATCTTAATAATTTCAAAATTTCACAGCTAAACTAATCGAAGAATATTATAATTTGATCTTTTGCTTAAAAATCCGGGGTTTATTAAATCTCTCAAATTGCAAAGTTTCTAGTGCCAACCAAAAGAGGATGAAACTTACATCGTAATTCACAGGGACAATCAAGTCTGATTTTCAGTACTGTTCCATAGGGTTAAGATCTAATGTTCGTCATACTAAACACCACCCGTATTTTGCCTCTTCTTTTCGCACGGGTTTGAACCAAAAATGCAATGTTTGTATTAAAGATGACTTCTGAATTTATTTACCTTTCCATAAAAGAGTAATAAATTATTTTATTTTATTCCAATTAGTTTATTGGTTAGGCTCAAATGTCCAAAAGGACTCCACAGAGCCGAGAACCATTATTTAATTGTATAATCATTAACATGAGGGACAATCTTTGTGAGTTCTTCTTACTCTCCCTTGGATGCGACATCAAATTAGCTTCCGCTTTCATCTGTGCCATCAACATTCTTGCTTCTTCCAATTGTGTTTCCTTCAGCTGCGCCTGCCGCTTGGCCTAATCTTCATCCTTTATCCGCTCCTTCTCGGTATAGTCCACTATCCCGAATTTGTAATAGTAGTACGCGTCATGTTTGCACTTGAAAACAGGCGGTTGCTTGTTCTCCGTTGTTATTCTCGGCGTCTGGCGTTTGGTGATACACCTCAAGTCACTACATTACCACTCATTCCATTGTTCGTTTTCTTCTTCCGTTCGTTGCTTTTGATCCTTCCGCTTGGGGCAGGAATTCTTCCGATGCCTCTACGTCGTACAAAGGAAACACACATTTTTGTTCCCTTGATGGAATATATTCCCCTTTCGATTGAGGGAATGCAACGAGTTGGGAGTCTCCTTTTTTACATCCATATATAGACCGCGCACATCTGCAAGTATATCGAGGCCCAAAGTGGCAGGAAATTTCTCCTGAACTACACGCTTCACATCACCGTATTTCCCTAGCACCAATGCTAGATCGCTATCTGGGACTTCTGGTGGGATATCGTACACTCTCATGTATTGAACGGTATCCCCAGCAGGGGACATGCGTACTTCAACTGTCTTCCTATCGGCACAATGGAAAATAAATTATTCACGGTTGTGTAGCAGACAAAAAAGTATCGAATCTTCTGATTTGAACTTGAAGAACATTGAGTTTTCCTCCGCTATGCGATACGTAGTGATCATCTGAGTGGGATCCGCACATAGCGATTTCACAAAATTCACAATTTCTTCCATATATGGCTTCCCACTGGTATGTGCGGAGCTGAATCTTATCGCCAGTTTTATTTACACTGACATCTTCGCTAGCTGTTTGCTGTGTTTGAACTTTCAAAAAATGAGCAAGCACTGCAATAACAAGTTGCTATCGATAAACAGACTAACGCGTGACTCCCACCGAATAAAACACACAGCTGCTTGTGCAGACAGCTAAGAGCGAACTGTGTCATAAATTGTTGAAATATTGTTAAAAATCTAGCACTGCTTCTTGATTCCAATTTCGTCATACGAGATTCCATTCCATCCAAACACATTGGATGTTATTGGGTTTACACACAGTATACGGATGAAGGCAGAGAATATTGATTTGCTAGGAGCGCTTATTTTTAATTAGATTCTACGGGTTTGAATGCGAAGAGGTTTTTGAAAATTAAAATCCATAAAAAGTTCTGAGAAGAACTCCAAAATGATTCTAAGGAGATTGCTATGGGACCTGAGTATATTTTGGAAATTTTGAGATACTTTGAAAAATATTTAAAATTTTCAAGAATTCTGAGAAGAGTTTCAAAGGAACTCTAAGAGAAATCTAGGATATTCTCAAAGGACTACTGGAGAGAATTAATATTTAGTTCGGGGGCCATTTCGTGGGACTTCAGAGGAGACTTCTGAGGGTGCTTCCATAGTGATTTTAAAGAAGTTTTCAAGAGAATTATAAAGGGACTTACATGGGGATAATTTAATGTAATTTATGGATACCTAATTTCCATTTAATAATAAGAATTATTTTAAGTGAATTATGAAAGGAATCCTAAGAGAATTTTACGGAGAGTTTTAAGGAATATATTAAATTTTAAGTAGTGATGAAAGCTTAAAGCAAATTATGTCATTCTTTACATGAAAAGAAAACATTAAAACAGATAAAACAGCAAAAAAGGTTATCTTCCATTTAATTCCACTTAATTAATTTTGGTATCCATGACAGATACGTATTTCGACTACTGCAGTGTGCAGTCTTCATCAGTGTCATTCCCACTAAAGAACTTATCAAAATCTAACCCCCTTAAGTACTCATCCCCTAGGTATAAAAGTCAAGATCACAGGTATATAAATGAAACTACAATGTGTTGAATCGGAACCTACCTAACTAATTAAAACCAAAGATTTAAGTAAGCTAAAGGAGAAAAATCTATTCAACTCTCTAATAAGGAAAATCCCAAAGGCTTGGTAGCCATCATAATGAAGTAATGAAATTGGGTTGTTAGCGGAATGCTTTAATAAAACAGCAAAAAAGGTTATCTTCCATTTAATTCCACTTAATTAATTTTGGTATCCATGACAGATACGTATTTCGACTACAATGTGCAGTCTTCATCAGTGTCATTCCCACTAAAGAACTTATCAAAATCTAACCCCCTTAAGTACTCATCCCCTAGGTATAAAAGTCAAGATCACAGGTATATAAATGAAACTACAATGTGTTGAATCGGAACCTACCTAACTAATTAAAACCAAAGATTTAAGTAAGCTAAAGGAGAAAAATCTATTCAACTCTCTAATAAGGAAAATCCCAAAGGCTTGGTAGCCATCATAATGAAGTAATGAAATTGGGTTGTTAGCGGAATGCTTTAATAAAACAGCAAAAAAGGTTATCTTCCATTTAATTCCACTTAATTAATTTTTGTATCCATGACAGATACGTATTTCGACTACAATGTGCAGTCTTCATCAGTGTCATTCCCACTAAAGAACTTATCAAAATCTAACCCCCTTAAGTACTCATCCCCTAGGTATAAAAGTCAAGATCACAGGTATATAAATGAAACTACAATGTGTTGAATCGGAACCTACCTAACTAATTAAAACCAAAGATTTAAGTAAGCTAAAGGAGAAAAATCTATTCAACTCTCTAATAAGGAAAATCCCAAAGGCTTGGTAGCCATCATAATGAAGTAATGAAATTGGGTTGTTAGCGGAATGCTTTAATAAAACAGCAAAAAAGGTTATCTTCCATTTAATTCCACTTAATTAATTTTGGTATCCATGACAGATACGTATTTCGACTACAATGTGCAGTCTTCATCAGTGTCATTCCCACTAAAGAACTTATCAAAATCTAACCCCCTTAAGTACTCATCCCCTAGGTATAAAAGTCAAGATCACAGGTATATAAATGAAACTACAATGTGTTGAATCGGAACCTACCTAACTAATTAAAACCAAAGATTTAAGTAAGCTAAAGGAGAAAAATCTATTCAACTCTCTAATAAGGAAAATCCCAAAGGCTTGGTAGCCATCATAATGAAGTAATGAAATTGGGTTGTTAGCGGAATGCTTTAATAAAACAGCAAAAAAGGTTATCTTCCATTTAATTCCACTTAATTAATTTTGGTATCCATGACAGATACGTATTTCGACTACAATGTGCAGTCTTCATCAGTGTCATTCCCACTAAAGAACTTATCAAAATCTAACCCCCTTAAGTACTCATCCCCTAGGTATAAAAGTCAAGATCACAGGTATATAAATGAAACTACAATGTGTTGAATCGGAACCTACCTAACTAATTAAAACCAAAGATTTAAGTAAGCTAAAGGAGAAAAATCTATTCAACTCTCTAATAAGGAAAATCCCAAAGGCTTGGTAGCCATCATAATGAAGTAATGAAATTGGGTTGTTAGCGGAATGCTTTAATAAAACAGCAAAAAAGGTTATCTTCCATTTAATTCCACTTAATTAATTTTTGTATCCATGACAGATACGTATTTCGACTACAATGTGCAGTCTTCATCAGTGTCATTCCCACTAAAGAACTTATCAAAATCTAACCCCCTTAAGTACTCATCCCCTAGGTATAAAAGTCAAGATCACAGGTATATAAATGAAACTACAATGTGTTGAATCGGAACCTACCTAACTAATTAAAACCAAAGATTTAAGTAAGCTAAAGGAGAAAAATCTATTCAACTCTCTAATAAGGAAAATCCCAAAGGCTTGGTAGCCATCATAATGAAGTAATGAAATTGGGTTGTTAGCGGAATGCTTTAATAAAACAGCAAAAAAGGTTATCTTCCATTTAATTCCACTTAATTAATTTTGGTATCCATGACAGATACGTATTTCGACTACAATGTGCAGTCTTCATCAGTGTCATTCCCACTAAAGAACTTATCAAAATCTAACCCCCTTAAGTACTCATCCCCTAGGTATAAAAGTCAAGATCACAGGTATATAAATGAAACTACAATGTGTTGAATCGGAACCTACCTAACTAATTAAAACCAAAGATTTAAGTAAGCTAAAGGAGAAAAATCTATTCAACTCTCTAATAAGGAAAATCCCAAAGGCTTGGTAGCCATCATAATGAAGTAATGAAATTGGGTTGTTAGCGGAATGCTTTAATAAAACAGCAAAAAAGGTTATCTTCCATTTAATTCCACTTAATTAATTTTGGTATCCATTACAGATACGTATTTCGACTACAATGTGCAGTCTTCATCAGTGTCATTCCCACTAAAGAACTTATCAAAATCTAACCCCCTTAAGTACTCATCCCCTAGGTATAAAAGTCAAGATCACAGGTATATAAATGAAACTACAATGTGTTGAATCGGAACCTACCTAACTAATTAAAACCAAAGATTTAAGTAAGCTAAAGGAGAAAAATCTATTCAACTCTCTAATAAGGAAAATCCCAAAGGCTTGGTAGCCATCATAATGAAGTAATGAAATTGGGTTGTTAGCGGAATGCTTTAATAAAACAGCAAAAAAGGTTATCTTCCATTTAATTCCACTTAATTAATTTTGGTATCCATGACAGATACGTATTTCGACTACAATGTGCAGTCTTCATCAGTGTCATTCCCACTAAAGAACTTATCAAAATCTAACCCCCTTAAGTACCAATTATTCTAAATTCCAAAATCCCAAGACGATTTTAAGGAGAATTCTGACAGTAATTTGAAGGAGTTTTCTGAGGCTGCCTATAAATTAGGTACAAACTTTTGGATGGAGGAGAGTGGGGCCTGTGGCGAGTGTTGACAATCCATTTGTTTCAAGGGATTTCTGAATAGAGTTGAAATGTATTTCTGATGAGAATCACATATGTACATGGATGTACCAATAATTACAAACAAAACTAAGGAAAATAAAAAATAAAACAAAAAAATTTTAACACATTTATGTAGAATTGCACGAGAACTCTGAAGAGAAATCCAAGGGAGTTTTAGAGAGAACCAGTATTTCTGAATAGAATTTCAATGGAATGCTACGGATAATACTAATTTCCATCGAAATATTAGAAAGCATTATGAAGAAAAATGTTTACCAATTCCGGGTAAAATATTTAAATGTAGGCAGAGAAGACCCCAGTGTAGTGATAACATCCAAACCTTTCACGCTAAAATTCAAAGAATTCAAAACTCATCGCGGGACAAGAGTAGCTAATAATTCAAATTTTTCTTTAAATTGACGTTTGTCCCAAGGTATTTATCCTAATAATCTATCACCACACACAAAAAGCCCTCCCACATTCAGAACCTAGCTGCTTCCTTGCATATAACTGAGCGTGTTACTGCTTTCCTCAAGGTGAAGCTACACATAAACAGGATACTACAATTTGAGTTCAGGTACTCCATCCGCAAACAAAGGTTCAGTACTTTATCAGTTGTGAAGAAACGTAATTTTATTTTGATGAATAAACACCTAAAGTCGATCACAAATGCTTAACAAACTCATAATATATGACTAATTTCACTAGTGTGGCAGCATGGATGGAAAACAACTCCCAAACTAGCACATGGTCCACTTAGATTCCTAATTGCTAATCAGTGTACGTGTAGTGAACATGTAATCTTCAAGTGTTTACATGTGCAAAATGCTTTAAAATATATATTCATATTCCGTCATGAAGCTATGGTTGATGTGGCTCAAGAAAGCGAAAGGAGAACGAGAGACAAACGATTGAAAATTTGTTTGTAGACGACTATTGAGGTGCTAAAATGATACGAATCCGCTTGACTTTAACAGAAAAAAGAAAAGTTTCAGTCTCTTAGTGGCATCGATTTTGTCGTGCCTGAAATACTTTGTCGTCACAACTATAAATCCCGCATAATATATTGTAACTCCACGAAACTTAACGGTTTCTAAACTTCAGTCGGAACATTATCTAATACTTGGTTCAGTTTGTAGAACTTCAAGACATATTTTGCCAATATAGCTTATGACCCACATAATGTGATTTGGTGACGCGATGCTTACGGATTCGTTTAATAAATCAAGATATCATACATGTCATTTTTGAGCATGTAGAGCATCAAGATCTAAACAGGACAGGATACGAGTCTGGAGATCTGGAGAAGTTTGTCATTTCAACTACACTACAATACTACACGATATTATAGAGCACCAAGCCACTCTACGGGTTACAACATTAATTCAGGATATCGTACAACACCTAGTTAAGGCTGTTCAACTTTACGATCTGAACTCCAGACTCTTTGGAGAACGCAAGATATTTTGTTAATTCATCTTATGTTCAACATGATGTGAAGCGCTACGGATTCGTACATTCAATTCGTACATTAAGCAGAACTTGATTGAAGATGTAAGACGACTTGAAGATACCTATTAAATGGTGTTATGTACTATGTGGGGTGAAAAGTAACCTCCTGCTGCTAATGCAAAAAAGGTTATGGTGCCTTGTAGTCCGTTCATATTTAGGCAGACATGCCTAATTTCAGTGCGATACTGTCTTTAGTTTTGCTTATGACAGCTGATTGTTGTTGACGTGTTTGGCATCATGTTGAGTATGGATAAAAACGATTTTCGTTCTCTCATAAAACATTATTTGTTGAGAAGCAAAACGGCACAGGAAACAAAAGAAAAGTTGGATAAATATTATGGGGCTAATGCTCCGTCAGATCACACCATCAAATATTGGTTTCGAGAGCTTCGTGGTGGCCGCAACTCCACTACCGATCAAGTCTGCAGTGGCAGGCCCTCCGATGCGGTTACAGAGGACAATGTCAAAAAATACATGAAATGGTGTTGGCTGACCGGAAAGTGAAGCAGATACCGCAAAGATTAGTACTGAGCGCACAAAAAGTTATCCTTCCACTGGGTGCCGCGCAAGCTCACTCCTGCCCAAAAAAACACGAACGCGAGAGCACTTCGAAAGAATGTTTGGACATGCTGATGTAGAATAGGGTGGACTTTTGGCGTCGGTTGGTAACTGCTGATGAAACCTGGATCCACTATTACACCCCAGAGAACAGAATGAGTGCCCGGCAATGGACTGAAGCCGGCACGAGTGCTCCGAAGCGGCCGAGGGAGGCTCGATGGGTCGGAAAGGTTATGGCGTCGGTTTTCTGGGATTGTCATGGCATACTCTTCGTGGACTACCTCGAAAAAGGACAAACCATCAAAAACCAGTATTACTGTGCATTATTGGAGCGTGAAGGCCGAAATCGCTGCAAAACGGCCTCATATGAAGCGAAAAAAAAATTGTTTTTGCAAAACAATGCGCCGGCGCACAAGAGCATCGCAACAGCATTGGCAATTTTTCTTATAATCATATCACAACAGTAATCATACGCTCTTGGGTCATTCGTGACTTGTCTGGGTGAGATTTGAACTCGTGACTTTGGCGTGAGAGGTATGGATGCTAACCACTACGCCGGGGTCGCCCCCTCTCTCATCAACAAAATGTCAATATTTTTCTACATAATTCAAGACTGTGGCACAATTATAAAATCAGCAACTAATAAGTTCATATCGTGCAAATAAATATCCCTATTCCCATAGCTTCAAAAGATTGCCTATAACTGCCCTTGTCAATACCACTGGCACTGCGGAAGCTTAAACGTGTAAATCCCAGGTCACGTGTAAATGGAAGTATTGTCGAGGACTATACTTGGACTTTTGATAACTAGCTACACCTTTAAATGTTTTTGGTTGATGCCTATAGCATATTTAACAGGACATTTATATCTGTAATTGTAACCAGTTCGATTTTGTTTGCAAACCTGGTTAAAATGTTTATATTTAATTATCTTAAAGATAACTCGTCCAGCTCAAACCTTTGTAGGGGTAAGAGGTGGGACCATCATCATCAACTCGCGTTCACCCGAATCAGGAAAAAATTAAAAACCGTTCCATTGAATCTCTTCGCACCGTAGCAGAGCTTAACATCCGCAAAAAATAACGACACATCCCACCGCGCGTAAACTACACCCATTCCCATGTTGACCAGGTTGGATTCGGTTGAATCCAAACCACACTTGTCACAAGAGCCCTCTGCAGCAGCCAGCAGATTTCCAGCATGAATCAAAGCAAACCGCAGAGTACTACCTGTACTGTTGAGCCTGGTGACCTACATCCACACAGGTCCATACAAAACCCGACAAGGCAAGGGCTTTTCCATTTCAACCCATCCGATGACGCTGACGAGGACGCCGTCACCGGAGGGGCGGTAGTATGTCAGGTTGAAATGGAACCTGATCCCATGCTGCGCACTTGCTCTGTTTTCTCTCCCACGGGTTCTACCTGTCTGGTAATTTTGAGAATCCCTTCCCGACAACCTTTCTTTCAGTCATCCCCATTCATGCATGTGCCTATTCATCGTGGGAAAATTTAATAATGCCTATTCGTACAAGTCTGGATGCCTTTTTTGCTTTCAGGAACAAGTTGAATGTAACGTTCACTTTCAAAACTGCCGCTCGTGCACTTGTGCGGTTCTACCAGTGGAAGGTCTGATGAATAGATTGGAGTTGAAATTTGTGTATGGGCAAAGAAAGGGAAGATGACGGTCTGTATTCAAAAGTAGCTTGAATATTGTTTAAAAATTAATTTAAAGCTTTGAATAGGACCCCGGCATCTAGGTCAAGTACCTGAGCCGTTATCATGTGTTATGTGGAAAAGAAAGAAAAGGAGATTTGTTCAGTTGGTTAGCGAAATGCTGTTGAAGCACGACATTGCACATTTCAGCAGCTTTGTCTGCAGATAGGAGAAGTGAACCAAAAATCGTATTTCTTGCGAAGGCTCAAGATTCAAGCGAATATTTTATTAATAGGCATTGGTGACAATGACATCTTAGGATCCCACACTTTGAGTTATATTCTTATACGCGAGAGTGTGAAATAAAAATGAGCAATACACCAAAAAGGACCCTTCATATAAAAAAGGTGCACCATTCAACGTTTTGCATATGTCCCTTTATGGCTATGGGCGTTGGCGGTTGGTTGATCGCAAAGGGTTAAGCCCGAGTGCAAATTTGGCGTGAAAAAATGGGACTGCGTCAACCGACCTCGTCGACGCTAAACTGTAAAACAACAACCACGCGAGAAAATAAGAATAAGGCCAGCCACACGGGAGAGATGCGATCGTAAAATTAGGCGCTGTAAAAATTTTATAACGTCTTTTCTGTTCACGGACGCGCGCGTTCCCAGGTCACAATGGGATGACGTTTTATGGCTTCCAAAGGTTGCCGGTCTCCGCGAGCAGCAATGTCGTTTCACACTGATGCCCCTGCTGCGGTTGTCTGGCAAATCTCTTAAAGGATCTCCCGGGTGACTCCTTCGGTTAGGGAGCTAAACGATGCGACCGAGGTGGAAATTGGTGCTGCTTTGACGTGTGATTCGCGTGGGATGGCTTCGGGAAGGTAGAGGGATGATGGGTTACAAAATCGGAACAAATGAGTGATCGTAAAAAAGTGAAATGAGATCACGCGATGGATGCGGAGATTGGCTGGATGCTGGTGGGTGGAATTCGCATGATTAAATCCTTGTTTAAGGAAACACATTTTATTTTACTTTTGAGCTCATCTGAACCAATTTAGTTCAAAGGTAAAGATAATGTTTCCACCATGCAAACGTAGCTGAAAATGTCTTAGCATATGCAAACCAACCAGCATATACATCATATTTAAGTCTTACATCCTCTGTGTGTAAAATTTAGCTTACGAGAAATGTTATTGTAGTACTTACAAGAACAACGGAATTATTTTATAAAAATGCAAAAATGTTTGAAAATTTTCAGTTCCAATTCTGACGATTAAAGTCAAAGATTTCAAAAGCAGTTTATGTTTGTATGAAAAGTAGTGATTTTTTGACAGTTTAGAGATTTTCGAAAGCTTATTATAACAAAAAAAAAAACTTTACAAAAAGTGGTTCTCGCAGTTTTATTCTCAAATCACCTTTCAGAATCCAAGCGTGAAATTAGTTATACAACTAGCTGTGATGTTAACAATTGAAAACTGCAAGTTAAGTTACACCCAAATATTTTAATTAGCTTAAATGTGCACTTTAATTTCCCTTACAACTTTTATAAAGATCATTTTTTCAAAAAATTTAAAATAAAAATGTTAGAATAAAAAAAAATATTTTATTAGAGGCACCTTAGTTTCAAGCCGAAAAATATTTCTAGCATGATCAAATGAAGAGCTAGGATAATGGTGTTTTCAGCAAAGTTGCTTGACAGAACTGTTTCTACAACTATGCTGGAAAATGTTATCTCATAAAAGTTTTACTCCTGATTTAAGTTAAAATGCGGACCACCTTAATCATACTTTGAAAGAAGAATTATTTAATTATAAACATCTTTTCCGCAGACACTCCCTAAAATGAAAAAAAAAACCAGAGTAAATAATTGATTTCCGATAAATTTCCGATTCGAACCACAGCATTGGTCACAGCCGATCAGGTTCCAGGAACCCCAAGGAAGTGACCAGTTTCTGGCTAGGACCAAAGCCAAACAGACAACACAAACCACATCATTCGCAATTTGAAAGCCTGGTCCAAATGGGACTGTGGACTATCCTCGCTGTTCGACTTAATCATGTTTAATAGCCTCTAATTGTACTCAACCAGCCATTGTATGAAGGGCCAAAAATGGTTTGGGTGAATCCGTGGACAACATTGCCCACGTGCGCCCACGGGATACATGAGAATCTCCTTCCAACAGGATCATACAACCGGTCAAAAACAGGCCATCCAACAGGAGGTGCTCCAATGAGTGGAGAGAAGGGCCCGCCCTCTTTTCTCGAAATATTAAAGACAGGGAGTTGGTATTTCCACTCTCTCTATCCATTTTGCTTCAATCGGGTGCCCATGGGAACCCTCCTGACCTAGCTTATAATGTGTAATATTGTAATGGAATTAAAATTGAGAGAAAATTAAATGAAAAATCTCACCCGATATGTTGCAAAGGCATCCATGACATCAGGATGATTAGGAAACACACTCTAGCTGCTCTAACTAGAAAGATCTCAGTAGAGAACTGTGTCTACTTTTCATCACCAATCCCTGAGGGAGAAGCCAGTTTCAAACTAGTCAAAACCCATCAGATGATACATAAAATTGAATAAGAAGTCTAAACAAGTTCATTGCTGCACTTTTCAGAGCTCAGGAGTACATTGGCAAATACCTGGACATGATCCGGATACCAGCAGGGAAGTTTCTCGAAATTTGACTTGGCTTGAAAGGTCAGATCTCATCACAGGTGGATATATTCAGGTTTAAGTTAATTTAATACAGAAATGCTGCTATTTTCAAGGGTTGTTATTTTCAGCAGTATAAGAAGTAAAATCTACTCATATGTTGTTTTAGGTGTAACTAATTTCTTACGTCATCTACAAAAATGTGCAACCAAACGCGTGGATTGATTTAAAAATAGAGGAGTGCAACATTTTGTAAAATTTTCCAATATGTCAAAGGAAGTGAAAGCCAGGTCTTAGATTAAAAATGTTTACTTTGTTCGGAATATCGAAAACTTACTGAGATCTCAACAATTTTCTAAAGTTTTAAGTCTTGAAAATGTGCCTAAGCCCATTACTAAGCACATATTCAAAGTACCAGGGTTCTCAAAAAAATATTGTCTCAAGCATTTGAGTTATTTGATGTTCGCAAGTTTAAAGCTATTTCAAAGGCCAGCATTTTGAATATTAATATTTATTTTAAATCTTGAAAACTTCTCGTACTCCAGAATATTTGAAATTTGTCCTTGCCTGATATGTTATTGATCCTTGGAACTAAAATTTGAATATTTTCAATTGTCGAAAACTTTTCTAAATCTTGAAAATTTGTCGTAATCCAGAATCTTTAATAATTTTCTTATCATTGAGGTCTTAAAATAAATTTAAAATCTCATATCTTAAAAAAAAATAATCTGACTCTGTATTTATACTTTTTGTTATGTTAAAGCCCTAGATCTTTGTCTTGCTAATGCTTTTTGAATTATTTCCGCTAATTTCTTCGTGTTTTAAATAATTGTTATACAATTCATCGATTTTCAGAAATTAATAACTGTGGCTGGAATTACCTTTGGTATTCCTTTTGAATTCTGCTCAGAATTCTCTTGAAGTTGTTACATATATTCCTTGAAATTCTCATCTAATATTCCCTGGGAACTTTCCTTTGAATTGTTTATAAACTATGATATTGAAAAAACTTTACAGTACATCTTGGAGCTCTTTATTATCGCTCTTAAATATTCTTTGTAATTTTCTTCAAAATTTCATTCAACTTTTCATTGAATTCTTAACAAAATTCCCTTTGAAATTTCTACCAACCTCTAGACTCACATCTTCAAGTATTCCTTGGAATATTTTAATTTCATCATTTTTATTTGAACACCTTTCGGCAAATTCTTAGGAATACTCATAAAAGTTTTTTTGGAATTATGAATGAATTATCATAAAAAAAAGTTCTGAAATCTCCTTTGAATTCTCTTCCGCTCGTTGGAATCCTACTAACGATAAACCTGGAATTATGTTGACGTAGAACAACGTATTTGTGGGCTACCTTTACCGGGGTGCAAATCAAAAATAATGTTTGACGATATAGTGTTAGTTTTTGAACGCTTGTAAGTTTGTCATTTATAGATGAAACTGTAATGCAAATACGTCAATCGATAGGAAGTAGCTTTACAAATTTGCTGGAATAAATACTTTTCCAATTTTTCATAAAAAAAAACTATTGAAAAATGTACAAATAAGAATGTTATCACTGTTTTCATGAAATAAACGTTTTCCCCAAATCCAGTCTTCACAATCGAGTACCATTTGGTTGCACATCGTTCTGCTTGAACCTGAAAAGTTAGCCTCTGCTCATTTCCGCTTTGGTCATGAAGAAACATTTTCCTCGCAGTGGACGGCGTGATCACCTTGACAACCAGCGATGAGGTGGAAGCCCAAGTAACACGCAAAACAGCTTTTTAAATAAGAATTTGAAAATATGTTCTATAAGTGTATTATAAGTGATGCAGAAAACATCCCGAGCTTTGGAAGAGCTCTTTAAATGTTTTCTCGCTACTTCACAGATTTGTTTCATTCTCCATGATGATCGTATTTGGCTTTGATCTTTAAAAGTTATATAAATGTGCATCTTACTTTTGTAATACAAAAATAAAACATTTATAATACCACAACAAATGATGCTAGATCGATTTTCATAAAGGAGTTGAAATGATGATTCAGATGCCGCTTTCAGTACTTTTCAATGATCATCGGCTTCATCTTTATGACGAACCAAACGCATTTTATCTAGAATATAATGTTCCTGCCATTAACGAAGAACATCATAGATAGTAAGCCTAAGTTAGTCATCTTTCGAAATTAGTCTAGTTAGGAAGGTACAAACCTATCACTCCAAGAACTAGTGTTTGAATTCCATGCTCTATTTTTGACGTAGAACTACGTCTTTGTCGACTATACTGGGGTGCAAGTCAAAAAATATGTGTGGTGAAGGAGTGTTAGGTTTTGAACGCTTGTAACTTTGTCATTTATAGATGAAATTAAAATCCAAATACGCCAATCGATAGGATATTACATTACAAACCTGTTGAAATAAATATTTTTCCAATTTTTCTGTAATTAAACTTTTGAAAATGTACAAATGATAATTTTATCACTGATTTCATGAAATAAGCCTTTTTCCCCAAACGCAGTCATCATAAACGAATACCACTTGGTTGCACATCATTCTGCTTGAACCTGAAAAGATATAAATCAGCGCTGCTCTCATGCCACTGCTCATTAACGCTTCGGACGGCGTGGCGCTTGGTCCTGCAGCAAGCAGGACCAAATCAGCGGCTTAAGGTGGATCACGGCGTGACCACAATGAGGAAAAGCAAAAATGTAAACCCTCCGCCCTTCACAACAATCTCTCGCCCCCCCCCCCCCTCAACAACCTCTCGCCCCTTTAACAACCTATCCTACCCCCCCCCCCCCACTATCAAACCTCTCCTACCCTTCTCTCCACCATCAAATCCTTCCTACCCCCCCACCCCTAAAATACCTCTCCTAAACCCCCCCCCCTTCAAATACCTCTCCTACCCCCCCCCCCCAACAAAAAATAACCCGAAAGCGAGACAGACTTTAACGATCCCTTTTTTCCGGGAAATAAATTTTAAACATACCACAATCATTAGTAAAACCAAGTTTTACCAAATTTGAACAAAAAATTGCTTTGAAGACATGTTTGATGACATTCAGTTGGTGAATTACACACAACTGACGGTAAAACATATCTGGTGCCTCTACATATGCAATTATATTAACATCCAAAGTCCATCCTATTTTACATATTCTGTACAAAAGAAACTTTCTGCTCCGCCCCATTCATAAAAAACTGCGGGAAATTCTATCAGGTTCTGAACCTGAAAAGATATAAAACAGCGCTGCTGTCATGCTTTTGCTCATCAAACCAATCCCACCAAGGTGGTCATACTTTAAAATAGGCCTGATAGGACTAGGAACTGTAAATAATAATTAAAATCTCAAATGTACCAAAGTTGAAAAGACGCATCTGTGTCACTTAACAAATTCATACATGTAAACCACACAATCACAAGAAATAAAGATCATTTAAATGGCATGCTTTTGCTCATTTTCGCTTCGGACGGCGTGGCACTTGGTCCTGCAGTAAGCAGGACCAAATCAGCGGCTAAAGGTGAATCACGGCGTGACCACAATAATGATGTAAACCCCCTCCCCCTTTCACAACAACCTCTCCCCCTCCCCCTTCACAACAATCTCTCCCTCTCCCCCCTTCACAACAATCTCTTCCCCTCCCCCCTTCACAACAATCTCTCCCCTCCCTCAATAACCTCTCCTTACCCCCCACCACCACTCATCAACAACCTTTCCTAACCCCTCCCCCACTCATCAACAACCTTTCCTAACCCCCCCCCCCATCCCTCAACAACCTTTCCTAACACCCCCCCCCCCCTCAAATACCGCTCCTAACAAATCAATATCTATGTGTCGGCCACATACTTAAAATATGTACATTTAAAAACCATGCGTGACCACACATACTATTCATTTGCGTGTAAATTTCATGTGTACTTCTGAGTGGATTCTGTTTATGTGTGGTCAAATGAAAATCATGTGGAATTTCACATGGATATTTGTAAAGAAAATGTGTAACTTGTTTTGAGTCAACCATAACCGAAACATTGAAATACTTGAAAATTTTAAGATAAAGTATAATAGTCAAAAATGCATGAAAAACATCAATTTTGTGTGGTTCTACGTCATACTGTGGTCGTGTCTAGGACACAACCCTTTACTTTTTTATTATTATCTTGCATCTAAAATTTATTGGTTATTATGATGTTTTCCAAAACATGTTATAAGACCATAACTTACTTTTACAAGCTCATCCTCTCGCTTGGTTTTCTGCCATGTGTGAGAACTTGATGGATTATAAAAAAATGTTTACCAAGAAGCGGAATTGGTCTACTAGAGAAGTTCCAAACCTATTACGCTGAATACCTGATTTCGAATCCCATGCTCGGTTATGTCTTATTTTTGTTTTGGAAAATACTGTTTGGCAATTCAATTTTATTAGTTATTATGATATGCAAAATATGTTATATGACCATTGATTTGTTTTATAACGCTCCGAAAATTGCGCTTTTCAGTATGAAATGCAGTATGTTCAAATCTAATTGAACACTCGAATATGTTTTAAGGCAGTATTTTAAACACATTTATGGCAAGTTGTGTTGCCTGGGAGGAGACTCACTTCTTCAACGAGCTGTTTTTGCATTAAGCTATTCGCTGGTTTCCGTATTTATCTCGCTCTCATATTTATCTCTCATATGTAGAAAGTTGAGCTTTAAGCTAAGAACGATGTCGTACCGAAGTTCATTTTCGCATCGGACAACGTAGTGGAGACCGAATAATCGGTATTTTTCAGGACCACACAGATTCACAGAAAGGGGGATATATCGGCGGTATTGATCGATTTTCAGTGGCACTACAATATTATTTCCCTCTTAGGTCCCGTTCAAATATTACAAAACGCGAAAAATATTATTTTTACAAAGCACTTCAAAAATTGTGTGACGAAAAAGTGTCAGGTTTTGAACTCTTATAACAAGGTCAATTATGAATGAAATTAAATTTTTATTACATAATTTTATTTAGATTGAAAGTAAAACGTGTTTGGTATCGATAAAATAGTTGTTGATCAATGGTTAACTTTTGAAAAATGATCAAAGTTTTTAGCTGCAATCAACCAATCACGTGCTCGCTCGCTATGACTATCGAGATAACAGTAATTTCTTTTACTTGGGTTTTTTTCTATTCATTGACCTACACCAGCAAAATGAAAAAAAAGGTAGGGCTTAGAATGCTAATCTAAATGCTTAAGTAAGGAAAACGTAGAAAATTTGACTGCAGCCATCGTTTGACTGCCGAGAGCTGTTAAGAGGTGTTCGTTGCGTTGTACACTGAAAATGAAACTAACTCAGAGAGTGAGTAACCTACAATTTTAGAAATTTCTCCATATGAATCAGTAAAAGTAACTCACTCTCTGAGTAAGATTCGTTTTGAGTATAGTTTGACATCTCAGCTAGAAAAAAAATGATTTAGATTGCATAAGGGGCTTATTGGATGATCAATGTGTGAATTTTGCACAAATTCTATGTTTTAACTTAACAGCATGACCAGAAAGAAGGTTTCTGTGTTCAGAGGTTGGGCGCTTAGTTCAGAATTCATTCTGCATGGTGCTAGTGTTATTTTATTCGAAAGGCTTGCTTAAGCAGTCTATATTCACCGAAAACGAATTTTATTCAAGGAGTGAGTCACTTTTACTCATTTGTATGCAGACATTTCTAAAAGCGTAGGTTACCAATGCGCTGATTGACCTACGATTTAAGAAATTTCTCCATATGAATCAGTAAAAGTGACTCACTCTCTAAGTAAGATTCGTTTTCAGTGTTTCAACTAGGTAGGAGGTTGCTGTATTTAGTAAAGTTATTCTGATGGATAAGACCTATTGTGTACTGGACAGCTCAGATCAGAACTCTCATATATGTCGCTTGCTTTACGTTGACTGCTCGATACATAGAATGCTGCTGTATTTGGAAAAGTTGTTCCGACGAATACAACTAATTCCAAACTTTATTGTTACGTCCAACCATCATTATGCGTCTGTCTTCATCTTCTATTTTATTTGCATTTACTTGGGAAATGGTGACAATGCACAAATATTGTTTTTGTCAATCACCTATATTCAGCGGCGCCAGTGGTGTAGTGGTAAGCGTGATTGTCTCTCACCCCAGCAGGCCTGGGTTCAATCCCAGTCGGCACCGCCGGGATGTTCTGAGGCATAACATCTCTGATCACACCTTCCTTCGGATGGGAAGTAAAGCCGTTGGTCCTCGGTTCATGAGTTGATGAGTCGATAGGGAGGGTCCAGGTGTAAGAGCTGCCTCCCTGGCGTCGGTAGCATCAAAACCGTTCGAACCATACAAACATTTTTTTTTTGGTTTGAAGGAAAACAAGAATATGGGTGAATGTCTCACGATACATGCACCCTTTCTCGAACAAGGAATAATGAAAGTTATGAACTTGGACTTTGTATTGTATGTATGGAGTTAATGATTGGATATGGAGATTTTTCAAACATTGCCAATTTACTGTTAAACATTTTACCGGAGGCACCGTGTTCCAATGCAGCAATTCAAAAATGATAGCGGCGTAAAACGCCTGATTCTTGGCACAATATGTACCACAACATTGGGACAAGACGCACCACAACATTGAGATAAAATGCATCGTTTGATGGAGACAAACCATAACCTGCAAGTAGAGAATACAAATGCATGAGGTGTTTCAAATGATTATTTCTTTATTTGAACTGTTATTCTTAAAGTAAAACATCTAAAAAACATACAAAAAGTTAATTCGTTCCATTTTTTGCGATATATGCTGTATATTAATTTGTAGCCGATGATTTTAACAACTGTGTCAAGTTTGGCAAATTAAATATTTTTTAAAAGAATCACTAGTTCAATATATGATCTCATGATTAGGAATTATTTGTGAAACCTCCAGATGAGAACAAGCATAATCCGTTACCCAGAAAAAGCATCTGAGGAATGGTTATCGTTGTTTTTCTTCAAGTGGGAATTTTACCCCTGGGGATCATTATGGGCTGTTCTCCCCTACTCTTAGACTTTCACTATTTGTCCTTCAGCAAATGATTCCATTCCAATATTATCCTTCTTACGGTTGTGTATTATGACAACCTTGGCATAAATTTTAATCCAATGAATCGTTATCGTAGCAATCGGTTCTGTCGGTATGTTAGTGGCAAATATATCCATATTAATGCACCACTCAGGAGTGTTGTCCAACGGATTATTAATGTATTAAAAACATCATTTAAACTGACCGCATATCAATAGCTCTTAATGTTACAAACCACGCCATCAAGTGTCCATCAAAACAAACCACAATAGTATTCACATTGCTTCGCAAGCCCCGGCCAACAATTTCCACCTTTTTGACACCGATGACCACGAACTGCTGCTGTCCCGCTTGTCAGAAATCCTAGACTGGCAAAATATCACAATAAACCACCCGATTAACACCAGAACATAATGAGTTTTAACGATGATTGCGGATAAACTAAACGCACACCACACACTGACACAAAATGGTGTTTGTTTTACATAGAAATACGATACACTTTGCCACCACCCCCAAAAACCACATCATCACATTCCCCCGGACAAGCTTCATGCAAATATTTCTAATCGAACCGTGCGCAGCAAAAATGAGCTGCCATTTTTTCGCTGTCCTTATGCCTGAGCGCCATCCAATCGACATAAATTAATTTGACCAGGGATTTCGGGTCCCAGTAGCTGTGTCCCGCGACCCGAAAGCTGTGTCTCTCAGCCGCCAATTTTCATGCAAAGCTGACTCTATTATTATTGCAGCTCGGATGCAGGCTCAGCCATCGTCATCATCATCATCATCATCATTATTATATTTCATCACCACCTGTCTCGACCACGGCGGAAAAGGCTTCGGTAGGAGTTGTCGCGCACAGGATTCGAATTATCCACCGATGCGCAACCCGAAAATGGTTCGCGATCACATGAACTGCTGAGGCCAAACGCCACCGACACGGTTTCCATGCTGTGAATAATTGTTATAATAATTGTAATTTAATGTTAATGAATTTATTATTTTAATGCCCATGAATAAATTACCCGAGCTCGTTTGGCATTCGATGTCGCCCCGTGTGCTTACTTCGCGTGTCGCTCGTCAATCCTTTTTACGCAGTGATTCCAGTAGAATTCAGCAAGATCATCCCTACTGTTTACTGTTTTGTTACCCATCATTATCAAAAGTTGGAGTGGAATTAATAGCTAATTGAAAAGTTTTTTTTTGCCGTTTTGGTGGACGAACAAAAAAGGAAACGATGCGCTAAGACGATATAGTGAAAAACATCCTGGTGGAGTCGTCAGTAAGTCAGCCAGTCTGCAGGACGACGATGTTACGATGCGGTACCGAACAATGTTGCCAGGAAGCGTTGAATGAGTAGTGGTCATAAAAATGGCGACTTGATGACTGTGCTCCGACCAAGCGGCGGCAACGACGTCGACGACCCTCGAGACGAGGAGCAACAGGGAAAGATGGCTGCGGTGGGAAATTAAGTTCTGCGAGGATAGCTACTGACTACATGGTTGGCGGGTAGTACACAGCAGCAGGACTTGGTGCTTGGTGTGTAAGTGCATGGTTGTTTTTTTTTGTGTCGTAGTGGTTGGTAGTCGCCGTTTTGGCGCTCGGTTTACGAGGCAAAGTTTTCTACACGCGTTGATGACTTGGGCTATGAGCAAAGTAAATTACTGCAAGAAGATTGCGCGTGGTAGTTTTTTGTTTATTAGAAACATGCCCACATTTCGGAAGCATAAAACGTTTATGGATGACTATGAAAAGATTGAGCTTACTTTTTTCAAATTTTGAAAGAAGTGATTCCCGCCTGAGAAACGTTTAGTTATTTTGGTATGGATCATTTGGAAAGCGCTATTCAAACTAGCACCCAGCTATTGTTTGCATGCTATTATTTTTTCTATAATCAATTGAGACTGATGCAATTTACTTTAATTATATGTCACCCCCCCCCCCCCCCTCCCCCTTCCATTTCATAAGTGGTTTAGACATTAACTCTCTAATCCCCAAAGTCTGATACTTAAAATGCTAAAACTATCATAACTCCGTCATTTCTGAACAGATTATTTGTCTATGCATCTAAAACAAAAACCGAAAACTCCGCAAGTTTTGATGAGATTTAACAGCCGTTTTCAAACTGTTTTTCAATATATTTGTTAAGATAAAATGAATACTTTTAACTCCATCAATGTTTAAATCATGTTTATTAACAAAAGAAGATTTCAATTATATTTTTGTTGTAAAAAAGGATTTGATATCATTAAAAATTGCGGCCGAAAATACCCGTGTCCGCTGTGCACTCCTGGCTGGCCGATAAGTTTTATCTGCAATGGCTAATCTGTAACACATAAACGCATGCAATTAGCAATCTGTATAACTTTGACTATATGTTTAGTATTACTTCTGCGCGAAGTCAACGATTTACAAAGTTGAATATGCTTATTTCAAATAACAGACTAAAGTGGTTATTTTTATACAATAGATGGAGGAGATGAAAGTCTAGAGTTGATAGTTCCGTTAGAGTACGACAGTGTGAAAATTGCATATAGAAAGTAGATAGCGAGCTAGGACAACTTTTAAGGAAGGTACAAATCGGTTTTTTCAACTCTCTTTACCAAACTCCCCCTTTGGAGAGGGATGGTGAGGGGGGTCCCCCCTCGCCACTACTGGCAAAAAGAGATGAACGCCGACCCGCTCAAGTACCAACTGTGTGTTTGAAACAGTTCTACCGATTTTTACCGCACTTCAGTTGTTATTTGAAGGAAGGCATCCAGTCGTAGGTTTGGAAATTGCAGCTATTGTTTACCCCTACCACGATATGTGCTCCTGTCATCGTCGACTTGACGATCTCGAGGGGACACGGGTGGGGTAGGTGCTACTACTGTACCTTCAAATTTTTATCTTCATTCGATAGGCCGAAGTGAATTCATTGGCGTTTCAATGCGTTAGGCCGAGTTTGGAATCCGTAGGCCGAGTTTGGCGTCAAGAAGCAGTGTTAGACTTTTGATAATTTCTCAACGATTGGTTGCTCTTCATCAAATCTTACTGTACATACGGAAAGGGTAAATAAATTTGGAAGCCATCAGTAATAACAACATTCCGTTTGATACTAAACTGCGCTAGATTAAGAAAGACAAAGTGCGGGTTGAGCTTAATAGCCCGGAAATGGGGTAATTAACCCTATGAGAAAGTACAAAAAAATTAAAAAACAAAATCAATTTTTTGAAAAAAAAAAGTTAGTAGGGGGTCTAAAGGATTTTGAGAAAACAGAGTTTAAATTGGGGTGGTTTTTCGACTTTGGGGGTTTTATTTTTGAAAAATTCGAGTGATAAAATGAAAATACAATTAGCATCGGCCTTATTTGTAAAGGCTCAGATGCGGTAGCTTTGCGGAGCCATCAATAGGCATTAACAATTTTTCTTTTAGCTAATGTTAGTAAAATGCGGTCGAATACTAGCAATTATTTAAGTGGTTGGAATGTGACTAAGGAAAAGGTACATGGAGCAATATTCAAATTTAGAAATAACTATAGAGCATTTCCAGCCCAAAACGCAAACCGGTTGGTCATGAGTGTTTCCGATTTGAATGAAACATTTCTCACGTGTTCGCTGCTACTAATGGTTGCATTTTTCATTTAAATATGATTTTTTCCTCCAGAGTAACTTTTGAAAAGGGCGTATAAAAAAATGGATTATTTTTTTTTCAAAAAATCATAACTTGAAAACTATTGATCTGATCAAAATGGCATATGAGAAAAAGTTTTAGGTAGTTAAATTATCTTTGCGGAAAAAAATACACTGAAAGAAAAACTTAGTAAATTAGTATCTAAAAAACGTAAAACGATGATTATCTCAAAACACCCCCCCCTTCGATCTTTATAATTTTTTTTTTCAAGAAAACTGAAAAAATGCCCTAATATTTGGTGAAGATTGTATACTGGTAACTTTCTTTAAAAAAAATTTATAATTTTTGAAATTTTTGTTGGTTTTTACAAGTTGGTGAAATTGCATATTTTTTAGTAAAATAGTAATTTATTTGGATTCTACGCATAATTTTCAAAAACATTGCACATAGAAACTTTTTTTCTAAATCCAGCCGTTCTCAAGTTAGTGCAATTAAAAAAAATAATTATAATAATTTTCTACATTTTGGGCCATTTTCAAATGTTAGTCGTGATGTCCAGCAACGAGATGTTTTTCCATGAATATATATTAAAAAACAGACAATTCATTCTCAAATATGGTAGCTGTCAGACTTACCCGTTTCTATTTAGACGCAGCGGAAAAGAAACAAGTTTATAAGTAAATACTCTCAAATATACCCAAATAATCAACAAACCCACTCATGTGCCTTTTTTCTGTCCTCTATTAGTTGTATACCTGGATAGAATTGTGTATGTCATAACAGAGGCTCAAAACATAAACAGGTAAACAAATATGTTATTAAACCTGTAATTGAGATAAATTCTCTAGGTACTTCTCTGACGTATACCATATTGTGCCTTAAGAGCTCATCCCGCGATATCACAACTACATAAAAAGGCACCCCGTGGAGGCTTCTTACACTCACACTTAAAAAAGTTTGCTATAATCAATTGTACCTAATGAAGATAGGTATAATGTCAACATTGTAATTATTCTGCTACATATATATATATATATTGGGACGATCTTCACCTGTTCCATTCAGTTCATCTCTCTTAGCGTTTCAAGTTAAAAAGCAAGTAGTTTTTTACGATGGATAACAATTTCAAGTGTTGTAAACCTCCACCTAAATCAATTTCAAAGCATGACACAGTAGCAGTTCAGTTGTTTATCTCAAAATTATTAGAATTTTTAAAGTTGCAAATAACAGTCCAAAAGTGTATTTTTATGTCAGATGGAGCAGCATCACAATACAAAAACATAAAAATTTTTGCTAGCATTTGTGGATTTAAAGATAAGCATAATGTAGAAATTGAATGGCATTTTTTTGCAACTTCACACGGCAAAGGTCATTGTTATGTGATTGGCGGTACCCTTAAGAGAATGGCAACCAGAGCAAGTTTAGCTAAGCAACACGAGCACCCTATAACGAACCATTAACAACTGTACGACTGGGCAAATAGTCGTAAAGAAGATCTTCAAACAAAAATGTCATTTTGTTATGTTTTTACGGAAGAATACAAAAAGGCTGACACGGAATTTGATCCAATTTTTAAGAAAGTGAAACCAATTCCTGGAACTCGAAAATATCATTGCTATATTCCAGTTTCAAACAACCAAATTTCAGTAAAAATATTCTCTAATTCAAACGATACACCCAAATTATTCAATGTATTCAAATAATATGAGTTGTAAAATAAAATAATAAATATATACTGTTTTTTATCTCAACAAATCTTTCATTTGACCATATCAACGTGCTTCTCTTCCGCTGCCTCTAGATAGAAACGGGTAAGTCTGACAGCTACCATATCTGAGAATGAATTGTTTGTTTTTTAATATACAATCAAGAAATAAAATCTCGTTGCTGGACATCTCGACAAACATTTGAAAATGGCCAATAATGTTGAAAATTGTTATAATTATATTTTTTTTAATTTGCATTAACTTGAGAACGGCTGGACTAAGGAAAAAAATTTCTATACGCAAAGTTATCGAAAATTATGCGTAGAATCCAAATAAATTGTTATTTTTCAAAAAAATATGCATTTTCATCAACTTGTAAAAATCAACAAAAATTTAAAAAATTATAGATTTCTTTTTAAGGAAGTTACCAGCATACACTTTTCACGAAATTCAAGGGTATTCCATCAATTTTCTTGAAAAAATTTTTTATAAAGATCGAAGGGGGGGTGTTTTGAGATAATCATCGTTTTACGTTTTTAAATACTAATTTACGAAGTTTTTTCTTTCAGTGTATTTTTTCCGCAAAAATAATTTAACTACCTAAAACTTCTTCTCATATGCCGTTTTGATCAGATCAATAGTTTTCAAGTTATGATTTTTTGAATAAAAAATAATCCATTTTTTTATACGCCCTTTTCAAAAGTTACTCTGGAGGAAAAAATGATATTTAAATGAAAAATGCAACCATTAGTAGCAGCGAACACGTGAGCAATGTTTCATTCAAATCAGAAGGGGTCGAGACAAAATTGACATTTTTTTTAACGATTTGAGCTAGAAATGCTCTAATAGTTACCCGTTGACTATATGTTTTAGTATTACTTCTGCGTGAAGTCAACGATTTACATAGTTGAAGATGCTAATTTCAAATAACAGACTGTAGTGGTAATTTTTTTATACGATAGATGGAGTAGATGAAAGCATAGAGTTGATAGTTCCGTTAGAGTACGGCAGCACCTACCCCACCCGTGTCCCCTCGAGATCGTCAAGTCGACGATGACAGGAGCACATATCGTGGTAGGGGTAAACAATAGTTGCAATTTCCAAACCTACGACTGAATGCCTTCCTTCAAATAACAATTAATTAATTAATTTATCTTTATTAGGGAGGCTTTCAGCCTTGGGCTGTTCAAATAACAACTGACGTGCGGTAAAAAATCGGTAGAACTGTTTCAAACACACCGTTGGTATTTGAGCGGTCGGTTTTCATCTCTTTTTGTCAGTGGTGGCGGGGGGGGGGGGACACCCCTCACCATCCCTCTCCAAAGGGGGAGTTTGGTAAAGAGAGATAAAAAAACCGATTTGTACCTTCCTTAAAAGTTGTCCTAGCTCGCTAATCTAATATATATATGCAATTTTCACACTGCCGTACTCTAACGGAACTATTAACTCTATGCTTTCATCTACTCCATCTATCGTATAAAGAAATTACCACTACAGTCTGTTATTTGAAATAAGCATCTTCAACTTTATAGTTACCCGTTAATTCTTTTTTAGGGATCGGCATCCTTCTGGGAATTAATTTAATTTTCATTTGAGATCCTCCAGCGCTCATTTTGAGTATCTTTGAAATCCCTCTTGAATTTTTTTAGTTAATTTATCTTCATCGGACTAATATTGTCTTTTTCAGATTGCCTGACTTCACATCCTGCTCAAACAGGCGTAAGAGATTCGTATCTTTTCCTAATGCAACGCCAAGAAAATAATCAGTTTGAGCTGAATAAGTTATTTTAGCTGAAGAAGCATAAAAAAGCTCTTATTCAGCATTCAATGTTTGTTGGGATCACAATAATTCAAATCAAAATACACAATACATACAACATATTACAAATTAAATTAAAAACGTTAAATCACAAGTCCTATTCATTGAAATCAAAATCATCCTGTGCAATAAAGTTGCCAAGAAGCCTGTGCTAGAAGTTTGTACTAATCTGATGCAGGTCTGCGTTAATAGTTGCAGACAATTTATCGCCTTTGCAAGTTTAAAAAAGTTTCAGCGGGACACTGAATTCGGATCACCGAATACGGTAACATTTTACCGGGCTTTTCAACAGCTGAAAAAGTAGGTAACATTTCAAATGACCATTACACGTCAAAGCTCAATGAAATTGACCAATTTTATGTTTTGTCATTGAATGCGATTAACACTCCAAATACGGTGGGTAAAATACTTTACGTCGACTACAAAGCCTCCGAAAAACGTGTAACAGTAAGTTTGCAATGACATAACATAGCCATTTCTTGATGAATTTCAAAAATTGTGGAACCTTTAGAATTCTTAGACTCTATAGATTAATAGCAGAAAGATTGACAATAGGGTCGCCTGCTTTTTTCAAAAGTGAAAAGAGTCGTTACACCTTTTTTAAAAGGTGTGTTTATGGGTTCTGCAAGTGGCTTCAGATCCATAATTCAGATTAATGGGCACAAATGATTATAATTAGCCAAAATACAGTGATGATTCCTATATATGGAACCTGGAGACAACGGAACGCTCCTTAAAAGATCCGGAACATCCGTAAAAGTGGTATATGCATAAACCTGATCCTAGAACTCCGCAGTTTTTTCGAAAACATTAGGAACTGTGATATAAGAAAGAATTGGGGTTTATTACATTCATGTTTCATGAGTTGATGGGTCCAGGTGTGGGAGCTGCCTGCCTGGCGTCAGTAGCATTGGTGCTCAGCACGGAAACTAAGATCTACGAAAAACAAATCATGAAAAAAACACGTAACTGATCCTATAGTTCAACGGTTTTTTCGAAACCATTTGACACTGTGATATAATAAAGAATTTGGGATCACGACATTAACATGCACCCGATTGTCCATGAAACCGTCTTTTGGAAGATCCGTAACAGTGATGCATCGATGATACTGATTCTAGAATTTCACGGTTTTTACAAAAACACTTCGAACTGTGAAGCTTTCGAAAAAATCACGGTTTTTTCACAGTTTCATGTATGAAACTCTTTCAAGGATCTTCCGGATCTTCCGAATGACGGTACAATGGCCATACAGGTTCATGTTTATGTCACGACTTTTAATTCATTCTTATAACACAGTTCCTAATATTTTCTGAAATAAACTGAGGAGCTCTGAGATCAATTGCATGGATTTATCACTTTTCAGGATGTTCCAGATCTTCCAGATGACGGTCTCATGCCCATCCAGTTTTATGTTTACATCACTACCAAGTTTTTTTTTCCTATATCACAGTTCCAAGAGATTAAAAAAAAACTGATGAGCTCTAGAATCAGTTTCATGGATGAACCAATTTAAAGGATCTTTCGGATCTTCCGGAGGATGGTCTCATGGTCATCCGGGACCATGTTTATTTCACGACCTTACATTATTTCTTATATCACAGTTACGGATGTTCCGAATCTTCCAGAGGATCGTTCCGTTATCTTCAGGATCCATACACAGGGACCATGACTGTATTCTGGCTAATTAAAGGGTGATACGGTCAAAATTTGGTCAAGGGAAAACGCGTGTAAATCGGTGAAATCGTTTATTTAAAAAATCAAATTAAATTTCTTTTTCAAGTTCAATTAGTATAAAATTCAGGAAAAATATTCAGTTAGGCTTCCGCTTTTCCAAATCCGAATTGCCGGGCCTTACGCTTGACCCCTGCCATCAGATTTTGTACAGCCACCTTGTCCACCTTCTTCGCCGCAGAAAGCCAGTTTGCCTTGAACTGCTGCTCGCCCTTAGCAGTTTTTTTGGTCTTCTTCCGCTTGACAATAGCCCAGTATTTCTCAATTGGGCGGAGCTCTGGCGTGTTGGGAGGGTTCTTGTCCTTGGGAACCACCTGCACGTTGTTGGCGGCGTACCACTCCATGGCCTTTTTACCGTAATGGCAAGATGCCAAATCCGGCCAAAACAGTACGGAACAACCGTGTTTCTTCAGGAAAGGCAGCAGACGTTTATTCAAACACTCTTTCACGTAAATTTCTTGGTTGACAGTCCCGGAAGCTATGAAAATGCTGCTTTTCAAGCCACAGGTACAGATGGCTTGCCAAACCAGATATTTCTTTGCGAACTTTGACAGTTTCATGTGCTTGAAAACATCTGCTACCTTTCCCCTTCCTTTTGCCGTATAAAACTCTTGTCCCGGAAGCTGCTTGTAGTCGGCTTTGACGTAGGTTTCGTCGTCCATTACCACGCAGTCAAACTTCGTCAGCATCGTCGTGTACAGCCTCCGGGATCGCGCTTTGGCCGTCGTATTTTGTTTATCATCGCGATTTGGAGTCACTACCTTCTTGTAAGTCGATAGTCCGGCTCGTTTTTTGGCTCGATGCACGGTTGTAGACGATACACCCAGCTTATTTGCGGCATCTCGGAGAGAGAGGTTAGGGTTTCGCTTGAAACTACCGGCAACTCTCTTTGTCGTCTCAGCGGCTTCCGGTTTTCGATTTCCCCCCGATCCAGACTTCCTGGCTGTCGACAAACGTTCCCCAAACACTTTAATTACATTTGTAACGGTTGATTTGGCAACTTTTAGCGATTTTGCCAACTTTGCGTGCGAGTAGCTCGGATTTTCGCGATGCGCGAGCAAAATTTTGATACGCTGCTCTTCTTGCTTGGACGGCATTTTGACAACTGAAGAGTGAATTCCAAAATCAAAATAGGAGCAACATTCTACACACACACACCTTCAAAATGAGGGGTGTTCAGGTTTTTTAAATGCAAAATTGAAAGAAATACGTCAAGTTGATATTGACCAAATTTTGACCGTATCACCCTTTATGATCATTTGTGCCCATTAATCTAATGGGGGTTTATAGGTCCTTAAAAAAACGTGTAACGACTCTTTTTGCTTCTGAATAAAGTAGAAGACCCTCTTTTTAATCTACGGACCCTAGGAATTCTAGAAATACCACAATTTTTGAAATTCATCAAGAAATGACTAAGTTATGCCATTGCAAACTTGCCGTTACACGTTTTTTGGAGGCATCGTATTCGGAGCGTCGATATAAGCTCGGAATAGATTTTCAAACATTTGAATTTTTCACTGATTTTAAAACTATTACCGAACAGTTCCGTAGATAAAAAATTACCACTCAGTGGAGACCTGGATTATTGTGTTTGTGTGTAGTTGAACTCTTTGAAGCACGGTAACATAAACTGTATTATAACAAAAAAAGCCGTATTTCACAGTACGGGGTCCAAGATGAAGGAATTTTCAAAGAACCAACTCAGGTGCGTAGATTTCAAACCTACTAGCACTTTTGCTGCATACACTGTATACAGTGATCCAGAATGGTAGTTTGGTAGGAAAGCTGTCCAAGATCTTTTTAGTACTGAGGCGTTTGGTGTCTTTGGATAAGTTTCTGTGCTAAAAGTGTCACTACGTGTTAAACGTGGTTGAAAACATAAGGGTGGTCCTCAAATTATATAATGTTCGAAAATTAACTTTTAGAAATAAGAGATATCTGTTCTTCGGCATAGTTGTAGCTGAGTTAATATCAAGCACATTTGATGAAAATTCTTTTTTCTATCTCTTGACGTTCTCATATTATGCAATTTTTCAGAAATAAATTAGGGTGTACTTGTAAATTATTGTTTTTAAACTCTTAATCATTTTAAAACGTGTTATAATGTACATTTTGGTCCAGTAAAGTATATAGATACGTTTTAAAGGTAATGCGATATTAACAATCTTCTTTATGAAATACGCCCTTATCAAATATTGATAACTGAGTATGGAACAAATACACACAAATTTTCAAGTTCGCATGTGAAAGGGCACAACTTGTTACACACATATCGGATCAATTTGACTTTATTATTTGTTTTAAATATAATTGAGCATCTTTTTTTTAATAATTACTTTATTTGTACAGGCTTAATTTAATAAACTTTACAGAGCCAAGTTATCATTTTTGCTATACATTATAACTGTCTTATATTCAAAATTAAAGGAACTGGACAGAATTTTAATTGAGTATCAAGGTGGTTCAAAAAATCAATTTTGCTACACATGATGCTGATTGAGTGAGATCAATTAAAAATCAAATAATCATTCATCCAAAATTTGAGCTCATTTGGATGCCAACTCGTACTACACTGGCCCTTTTAAGGAACGGTACACAAATTTCGTAACGCAAATAATCCGGATTTTGAACCTCCTCTGTAAAAATAAAGTAACGCTTGACAAGACCCCCTCCCTTAAAATTACGTAACGCTGACTTTCTTTCCCCCCTTCGTTTCAAAATTGAATAAAATTCACAAATAACTGTTTTGTTTTCGGTAACAATAAAAATTTTAAAGCAAAAGAAAATCAATCGCTGCAGACTCAAATGGTCTTCGATAGTAGTTACTGGAAAAGTACCAGAATCATCCACATCTGTTGTAAACTGTAGTTCTGTATCATAATCTTCGTCGGTCCAAACCGGATCAGTGTTTTCCATCCCTAGCATCCCCTTTCCTCGCTTTGCAACTGCCTTTTAGGTGTACTAACGTTTTCCAAGGACTCCAGTTTTGTAAAGCTTCTGGTGTTCCTTGATTATGACTTGTGATGCGAAATGAATGGAACAAATTTTGGTTTTCAAAAATATCTGCTGAGATGGACAATAAGTATCTTACGAAAGTTCCTTATATACGGAAGATGCGACACCGATCGACAGATCGTCCAAACATCAGCCAATGTGAATTTGAAATTCCTCGCTTCCAGTTCCGGGTCCTTTGATTTGAGTTGTTGATCAAGATGAGACCCATAATGATCGTGGGGAAGTATCAAACCTGCTATCTCCTGGGAAAGATGATCCATCCGACGTTCAACGCGGTTAAATACACTATGTCCTGGAGCGTTTGTAGCAATGAATATTGCTTCAAGGTTAAATTGCACGAAGTGATGAATCGCCATATCATTAACCCTTTAGTAACGAGGGTTCTCGTTTGGTCTTCCGTCCACCGTAATTATGGTTATAATCATGATTGTTTCTTGATCCCGTATAATTTCATCAAATTCAGGCAGCTCGCACACTCTACTGAAAGCGAGCTATGAGAAAATGCAGTTGAAGAACTGTGTTTACTGAACGAACTACAACATATGTTGGACCACTGCATCCAACAGCTTTGATCGTGGTAAAGGGGCGACCCCGGCGTAGTGGTTAACATCCATACCTCTCACGCCAAAGTCACGAGTTCAAATCTCACCCTCGGACAAGTCACGAATAACCAAAGAGTGTTAAAGTGACGGATGGAATAAGCTTATGCTTTGCAGCCGCGACAAAATCATGATCCGGAAGGTGTACGCGATACTCGACGTGCATTAAAATCGGTATCTGCTTATTGGCAGCTGTAATGCCCATTATGACACGAACTTTATCGTCTTGGATCAGGAAACATACCTCATTCTGCCCCAACATCGAAGCCAGCTGCTCAAGTACCTTCACTGGTACTGTATTTACATGGAATTTTCCTTCTGTACTGGTTGCTCGATGAGGAATCAAACGTAGGTACGTACCCGACCGGCTAAAGAATCCTCTGTGGTTCAGTGCTTCAGTCAGTTCATAGAGGGTTTTAACGCTTCGGTATCGCTCGTCCTGGCGCTTCTCCTCAGCAGTTGATCCATGCATTGCAATGTCATAATAGTATAATCTGCTAGCTGTTCTTATCTGAAATTTTTCCTGCTAGGGTAGACGTACCAGTTATGGCTATACGTTCCCATTATGGTGTGTTCCAATTATGGCCTATGGAATTCCATAGGCCATAATTGGAACATACCATAATGGGAACGTATAGCCATAACTGGTACGTCTACCCTACAACTTTTTGATTCAATGTCAGGATAATTGGCAGGACCTGATTTGGAATTGATTGAGTGCGTTGGAGCAAAATTGATGTTTCGAGCTAAAAAACTATTTTTTTTTCAGATACACCTAAATAAATTCTGATTTTTTTTTCACTAAAGTCAGATCGTTAAGATAGACAAAATATTTCTTCAACAAAGTTGCTTCGGGATACCGAATACATGAATTGTATGTACGTGTTTCTGATACGGATCTATTTGAGGATTAAAAAGTATCTTATCTACTGGTGTTCCTCCAATGTGCAGTGTCAGCCACGCATCGGTGTTCCACCATAGTTCGTCTTTTGTGTTTCGTTACAGTTTTGTCATCAATCGTTCGTTCGCTTTGTTCGACATCCTGAGCACTTGCCCAACCATCATCGCATCACAGCCCACGTTTGATCGTCGAATTCAACAAAACAATATAGAGAGAAAATCTAAAATACACCTAGTGTTCATTGTCCTTAACTCCACGTCCACCTGTTTACCCAATTGTTACTCCTAACCTCAAGCTAGTCACGATTAATCGGCCCTAGCTCCACAAGCGTTAGTTTTAAGAAAACCTTGTTTAATGAAAATTAAACTTCAGCTCCGTGAAGCTAATGCGAATGAGTCTGGACAAATAAACAAAGTCTCTTGAAATTAACTTAGGTAAAGGTAATTTTTGAATATCAAATAATTCTAAGACGAAAAGCGGCGCCAGTGGGGTAGTGGAAAGCATTACTGTCTCTCACTCCAATGAGCGTGGGTTCAATCCCAGTCGGCGTCGTCGAGATTATCTGAAAGATAAAATCTCTGATCACGCCTTCCTTCGCAAGGAAAGCAGAGCCGTTTATCCCCGGTCCATGAGTTGATGGGTCGATAGGTAGGGTTCAGGGGTGGTAGCTGTCTCCCTGGAGTCGGTAGCATTGCTACTCAGTATGCAAAACAAGATCGATGGAAAACAAATCATTAAAATAACAGACAGCAAACGTCTAAATATTAAAGCAAAAGTTCTAGGACTTCGTTCCTGCTAAATTCTTATGTTGGACCACTGTGCACTGCCTGACTAACAATCTGCCTGTGATCATTTTTTTCTGGTCTAAAAGTTGTTAGTGGTACTTTTAAGGCTGGAGATCAAATTGAAACCCAAATTTTCTGCTATGTAGTAACTAATTGTATTACTCCAGTTAATCTCGTTTTGTATAGATTAACAACGGTTAATAACACAGCATACATTTAGAGCATAATTTTAGACTGTTGAATCATACGGACAACTTATCCGGCTTTCAAGTGAATAAATTTGATTGCTGATTTGGTATTAATAAATCATAATATTTAACTGGATACGGGTTGATCATAAATGGTAAGCATCCATGTTTCTCATGCTGAAAGAATTTAGTTGAAATCTCACCCGGACAAGTAACCTAACATTTGTTGAACAAAACAATCAAACAATAATCGTTAGTTCAACGTCAAATTACATGAAATTTAATTTATAACCAGACTTTATCAGCAAAACTTGAAGTTGAGATGCTGTTATGTTAATTACTCTTGATTGCATAATGAAAGCTTAATATGATATCAGACTAATTACGCAACAATTGAAATCAAAATGAGTTTTCATTATGATAGAAACAGCAAACTTTAATATCAATATGCCTTCATTTTGTTAACGAACTTATCAAGGATGAACAAATCGGATGAAGTCTGAATGAAAAATAATGGAAACGCATAGCCTTTCCTATTTCACATGCCCCAGTTTTAACTCCATAAATTTCCATTACATAACGCTGTAGAATAATGAACTAATTCATCACCCCCAAAGCACCATCAGCTCCATGCTACTACAAAACTAACCATGCGTCTCCATCAAAACGCACTCGAACCAGTCGCAACCAGCTGCCAAACAAAGGGCATCATTACACACTGCTAATCTCTCAATATGCGCTGATAAATGTTTGTTCTGGCATTAAATAATTTATGAAATCTCATAAAACAACAACGCGGTTCCATAGCAGTGCTGTGTGAACCACTTCAACCTGTCATCACACTCGCAGGATTGACGCGATGCTCGCACGAAGCCCCAAATCGTTGTCGGTGGGTTGGTTGGTTAAATTCTGCGTTTCTCCAAACAAGCCAGGGTGGAGTCGTAAATTCCTGGAGCCCTAGCCGCACGTCATTTCGGGTGCGCGTATTATTTGCTCTTTTCAATTCTCCACATTTTTACATGACACCGTTTGGCGCTTTTTACTGCCTTCGTCGTCGAAGCCGTAGTCGTTGTGGTGCTGGTGTATGACAATTTTGTAACAAACAGTTGCCGCGGTTGTTTGGAAATGGAACCAAATTTTATCGACATGGAAGACACTGGAAGAGTGTAATTTTCTGCGCAAGATTCAATCCGTCTGTGACAAACAAAGTCATGAATCTTGAAGGTCCTCCGGTAGCCACGAGCGCTTCCCGAGCATAGCTGGAGAACAATTTGAAATCAAAATTTGCTGCTTTGATGAAACTTTTGTTGATTACTCCAGTTGATCTCATTGTGTATGGATCAGTGCTGATAAAAAGCATTTCTTCTACACTCAACTTAGCTGAAAATGAAGACAACCTTAACAGACAGATCAACTACCTGCATGAATTTGAATTTTGACATAACAGCATTCTCTTGATCTAAGCAACCTCTGAGTATCGACAACAACATTTGTGTTTCTTCATTCGTGGCTGGATGTTCATTATCGCCTCTATTATTGTCATTTTCATTTTACACAAATGTAGCACTGAAGAACGTGTTGTGCTGGTTTTTACACACATATCGATGGAAAATTATTGCCTAATGCTAAATTGATGGTAATTTTGTCCGAACTGAATTTTATTATTTTGCTTTTGAGGATCAATTCTGATTTTGACAATTTGGATAATCAAGCACTGGTGAGTATCAACAAAAACGTATTCGTTGATGTATATAGAACTCATTTGTTCATTTCACTCGTACGTAACAGCGAAGATTTTCAAAAGAAACGCAATTCATCTACACTGGGTTGAAGCGCTACTCTTTGCGTGTGATGATGCGTGTGATGATGATGTGAGTTTATGATTTTAGTAGCTCTAAATTCTTTGGTGAGCAACTATGTTGTGTAGCGTTCCAGCGTTTTGCACAACAACACCGCTCAACAACTACTCATCAAAACGTTTTGAGCTACACAAATCAGAAACTCTTGATCAATTATTATAGGAAATTTACCGCACTTTCCAATTCTTCAATAATATTTAGCGGTTACTTTTCACTGTGTTTAGTTACTGTAGAAAACCCGTTGTAACGTCACGTAGAATGTGTCGTTAGCATCACGCTGAAAGACTTGAGTTTTAATCTCACCCGGACAAGTCTCGAATGACCTAAAGTGTGTTAAACGAAACAAACAAACAATATCGCTAGTTCAACGCAGGTAAAATTTAATTCAATTTCCAATAAGTCGTTAACAGCAAAACTTGAAGTTTCATTTAAAAACTCTTGACTGCATCATGAAAGCTTAATACGATATCAGATTTATTTACTAACAATTAAAACCAAAGTGAATTTTGATAATGATAGGAACTGCGATTTGCTTTCATTTTGTAACCGACTTTGCTCGGGTTAGGCTCCACATTTAAGATACGCGATCTGTCGACGTCCTTGGTTCGATTGAGCGATACCAAAGAATGCTATATAAAAATTTATTTATTATCTCGAAGCGCCATAACCATGGGAATGTCCAACTGTCAACGACGACGACGACAACGACGGCGAGAAGCGAAGACAAGAAATCAATTCTGAAGAAAAATTGTTTCTCTGGTGGAAGTCAGCCGGTAATACTTTATTGTATCGAAGGGCTGGCGCTGTGCTTCCCGCCGAGGCATCCTTGTGCAGTGTGGAGCCCTCAGGCCCATAAAGAGGGCTAAAATAGTAGATTAATAAATTTTATTGTTATTTGAGGAAATAAAGTTTTAATTTTATTCTCTTGACTCAGAAATGCGGTGCGGCCACCGTAGCGTGGAAGAAACTTATGCCAAGACTAGGCTGTAATAGATAAAGGATGTAAAACTTCTCAGCACAGTAGGAATACAACATGACACGGTAGAGTAGTAAACGAGGTCAGGTAGTAAGCTTTTTTTACAGCTCTTACTAGTGAACGAGCAGCACTGTACTATTTGATCGATCAAAAGCCTCCGGGGGAAAAACTTTCTTAATCAAAAACAACGTAGAAACTTATCGACCAAACCAAATGCTCCGGCAGCGACCAAACGGTTGAGGTGAAGTTTGCCTTTTGCTCTAGTTAACGGATTTTTACCTTCGGGATTAATTTGTTTACTTCCAGTTGACAGTGTAGTTAGTACAATGGAAAGCTAAGCAAATCTCCATCGGAAATCGGTCGAACATGACTCTTTGATCCACTTTTGGTTCAAATGTCGACTCCCGATAGCGATCGCTGTTATATCAAAGCACTTCCATTCACATTTATGAGCAACGAAAATGGCACTAATACACCACAATATTAGCTCCATTGAGCTAGCTGATTTCCTGGGAAATTTGTCTGGCAACTTTCTTTGTCTCCGACTGCTTCTATGTACCTAGTCCTGCCCCAGCTGGCGCCAGGCTGCTGAAATGTGAATTAGACGGAAGTACACTACATTGGTTAGCCGACGGCGAAACACTTTTTCTACGCCGTCTTTTATCCTTTTCCTTCCATTGAAAATAATTCGCTTCACACAGCTGCCACCCTTGTCGAATAATAATGATGGGGTCGGTCGACAGCGTCGTCGGCTAGACGAAAATAATTACAGGCCTCATGTTGTTAGTTGGAAATTTATGTACTCGTCGGTAGTTTTCCCTCATCGCATCAATTTTACCACCCATCACCGCGAACCGATTGGCCATTTTGAACCGATACTATAACGGCACTGCTGCACTGAAGATTTCTATCACTTTCGCATGGAAAATTCATTGTCTAATTACGAAACATCCTGTGCATCGAAGTCACGAAAGTACTCGTCAACAAGCGAGATTTAATTGTTTTAATAACATTGTCAGGAAGACATTAAATCCTCATCAACCTCACCGTCTGTATACAAGCGACTTATGCACACTGCTTCCAGATATCGGGAAGAGCTCCATCTACTGTACATTGTACACTCCAACACTAAGAATCAAACTTACTGGTCACTTAAGTTTCTCGATTCTCACATTCTGCTGGATCGAATTTCGTGTATCGCCAGGTAATTTCCCGCAACGGAAACCATGGGTGTCAACTTCGTCGACATCATACGCCTCTGCAAAGATGCTGAGCTAACAAAACAAACATCAGCAAATTTCAGCGAATAACGACGGAGACGACGGCGACGATGATGACTTGAAGAGCACAAGCACTTGAGGATTCCATGCGGTAGAAGCATATCTATAGGACGCGTGCAGCCCGGAATGCACCCGGGACAGTCGGCTATACCCGCTCCTATCCGCAAACCGTCAACACTCACCGCGCCTCCGCTGATTTCCTGTAGATATGTGGAATGCGTGTATGATTCAAGACTTTCCAAGAAACACTAAACTGTCAACAATTCAGAATGTTGCATTTTGCGAAAAGCTACATTGCTGTCTAGTTGGAACGTCTCGGTCGTGTATCGTATTGCATTTTGAGCAAGTGCGCTGCGGAGGGATGGATTGGAATCGTGGATGGCGTTTGCTAGCTCTGCTTTGGAAAAGTGAAACGGTGGGAAATAAACGGTTAAGATTGCAATCTGGGATGTGTGTTTCTAATTGATTCGGGACTCGGTGAAACTGTTTTGATTACGAATAAGGATTTATTTGATTTCCTCCTACAAACTTGGCATCTACTTGAATTGCGCGGATATCTATGAAAAGATTCATAAGAATGATCGCTTAACCTGATTTGATCATTCAAATTGACAGTTAAATTTATGTTTTATATAACTACTCAAACTTCTTAACTAAATTCAAAGCATACTCCACACTTCAAGTGATGAGTAATTTGTTATGAATTATTTTAAATATCTGTTTTAAAGGTTCATAGCTATTCAGGAATGTCTATGATTTTTTTTTTTTCGGTTTAGGGTTGTTTTTGGGATTTTAAAGCAATTTAATCATCTAGTTGGAAAGTTTTCAAAACTCAGTTTTGGAGTTTTAAAACAAATGACCCAATACACACAAACTGTCTTTACAAACGTCAAAATGGCAATTTTAAGGTAATTTTTAACGTTTTTCATTCATTGTCGTTTTATAGCCGTTTTGATTATTGAATACCATTTTCTTAGGCAATTTTGGTGATTATTGGCTCTTCCAACAAGTAGTTTGAGCTGTAGAACAGGGCAAACAGCATTGCAAATCAAAATCATGACTGATTCAAACATGAATTATTCCTGGAATTAAACAGACATTTTGACAAACTTTATAACTGTTTTGGTGGTTTAAAGCCATTTTTGGTGCTTCTTAGGCCATTTAAGACATTTTAGCGCCATTTTGATGATTCAAAGGCATTTTGTCGTTTCGAGGCTATTTATTGTTTGAGAGGTTTAAAAATTAAAATTAATAAACTTAATTGATTTCTGATGAATTACCCCCAAGCTCCTCCCATTTTCCAATCCTCCGATAATGTACCCCTTTAACCTCGGGAAGCCGCGAGTATTCGGTACAACTCCTACTAGACATAGAATTAAGTGAATTTTGTTACAAACAAAGAACAATGAATTATCGGCTCCGTTAAGCTAACGTGATTGAGTTGTAAGGCTACGAACTAGTTAAAAAATTCTGATAAATGCGTACATTTTGGTGTATAAATGTGTTCAGAAGATGTTCATAATTATATCTTTCGCTTATTTTAAAATATCCACTTTAAGTTTTTTTAAGGTTCAACTGTACTTCATTAATCTAACTTTTTTATTCCAATAAACAGAGAGTAAGATTTGTTGACAATGTTATTTTTTTTTTCGTAATGCGTTTATTTTTCCAGGCACATTTGGAGCCGATATTCAGTGTTTGGATTACAAACTTACTTAAAACTAACGTTAGTAAAGCGGGGGCCGATCAGTCGTGGCTATCTCTAGGTTAGGGGTAACAAATTGTAACAATTGGATGTCAGGGAAGGGATTGAGAACACTGGGTTTGGAGTGCAATGTGCTCCTGATCTCGAACTAAGCGACATACTGATGAAAAAGATAAACATGGGGGTACACCGATGAGGAGCTAACAACTCGGGAGAACACAAGATGACACTAACTACTAAATCCTCAGGTCGATCCGCTTTAAAAAAAAAACATATCTCTAACGGGTTGTTTTCCTCGGGCCCTGAGGGATGCGGATAACTTGGATCTAACAACACAATGGAGGGTGCATGACCAAAGTACGTGGTCGATATCGTGATAGCCACTACCACAAGCGCACAAATTGCTGCCTGTGAGCCCGATTCGAAAGAAATGCGAGTCTAACGAGCAGTGATTGGACATGAGCCTCGACATGACACGTATAAAGTCACGGCTCAAGTTCAATCCTTTGAACCACGGCATGTTCGACCCCTGTGGTAGAATAGAATGTAGCTAGATCACTCTCATTCCATTTTTGTTGCCATTGCCATTGCGTAAATTGATGAGGACTTGCTGAAATTCCGCAAGGGCGATTTGTCGATCAAAAATATCGCCCTTAGTTAGCGAGTCCACTTTTTCGTTACCCGGAATAGAACAATGAGATGGGACTCAGTTTAGATCGTATTTCAGGCAGAAAATGCGAGGAGTGCTTCATCGGCCTCATTGGCATGGTTTCTGCAGTTTTTAGGAGGCGCTATGAAATTCGTTGAAAACTCCAAATCCAGAACTTTTTTTTTGTTACTGACATGGTGGTACTTGTTTGCAAAAATTAAGGGAACAACCATCGTCCGATGGTGATCTGGTATTCCACGGATTTCTCGCAACATGGTCAGATCAAAATTTACAGAGGAACTATAAAAGTCTTGGAGGCAAACACGAGAGGAATTGAATGAAGAAGGGCCAATCTCCAGCGTCATGTACTTGTAATAGAGACTCATGAATCTTGTTTGAGGATATTTGTCGAGCGGTTTCTCAAAGTGTTCTATAACCAATGGGTTCATAACTTCACAACGGATTAGAAACCAGAAGGACAGTTACGCGAAACGATCTGTCAGTGGGAAAACACCCGCGAGTACTTCGAGGCTCATCGTATGCGTTGAGAGCAGCTTGTGTGTTTTTGCCGCGGATTGAAAGCAGAAGCTACCGTACTCTAGAACCGACAAAATGGTTGTTTGGTACAACCTGATAAGATTTTCCGGATGTGCTCCCCACCAAGCTCCGGTAATTGCACGAAGAAAATTGATTCTTTGGTGGCATATTTGTTTCACATACGCAATATGTTTTCCCTCCGTGCTTTTGGAATCGAACCAGGCAGGAAAGATATACTTGAGTGATTGTTATACCCTTTAGTTGAAGCTGTAGCTGTGCAGGATGATGCTTCATAGAAAAAAACAACCAACTCAGTTTTTTCCGGAGAGAATTCGATGCCTACACAGCTAAAAAAAGTAGTGTAAATTTCCGTTACTATGATGCACATAAATGGAGCGTCATATCATACAAGTTTAGATTATAGATCGTGTAAATTAATGAGACATGTCATGCAATATTCCATATATTGTATGCAACTGTCCACTTTTGTTTGCAATATTTCTTGCAAGCTGCTAGTTTACGTGAAAAGGAAGTTTACATGTATGAATGTTTGCATGCATGGATGTTAACATCGCCAGTATGATTCAGAATTTTTTGGTGTGTAGCTTCATAGCCCAAGTAGACAAATTGTCTAAGGTATCTTGCAATGGTCCTCGCAGGTCCGTGTCCTTATGTTGACAATGTTGTAAACATATAATTTCAAGCAACTTTGCTGAAGACATCACTACCATGACTTCAGTAAATCGAGATAGTTGAGGTAGTTTGACAGTTACATTTTAAAAACATTTTTTTGAAGTTTTATACATTTTAATCATGTTTCATATTTTTGGCATGTTCTGCAAAGTTTTATAAAATGAAAAAATATACAACTTAGCCAAAGACACCATGTTTGCAAATCTTTGATTGTAAAGGAAATATTGATTTTTCAACATCAAATAGCCCTGTTTCAAAACGTTCTAACTAAGTTAGCTGCAAATAGCTGCACTTGCAACAAGTTTCATGTTAAAGCATGAAAAACGAAATTTATTCGATGTGGAGATCATTACTATCCGTAAGTATCCTGGAAGCTGAGGTGAGTTTTAGTATACATAGAATTAAGATTTTATATGGCACTATTTGGGTAAAAATAATATGCTTCTTACTATTTATTTTAGGGGTATTTTAGGCTTCTGGGGATTTCCAGCCAATTTTAAATCAAAATATTTTTTTTTAATTTCAATATACTTCTGAGATATTTTGAGGAATTACACTCTATTTTATGTTGATTTTGAATTATTTATGACATTTTGCGGTCACTTACACATTTTTTGTTTAGAAAATCCACTCAGAAAATCATGTATTTCTTTCAAATTTCATGTGATATACATTTTTTGAGAACACTAAAAATAATAGCATTCATCTGAAAAAGATTTCATTGATCATTATCGATCGAGGAAAAATGAAATAATTATTCCTTTGAACGATTGATCAAAATATAGTACTAAAAACATGCATTTCAGGCAAAATTTATAACACTTCGTGTATCTCAATTGTTCCAAAATGTAATTCTTTTGTGCCATCGGAATCATTTCATAAAATTCTACGTTCTACAACTTTGCTGAAAACAGCAAACTTCTATCTAGTGAAATAAAATATAAAATTTCACCTAAAAGAGGGATACCCCTCACCATCCCTCTCAAACTAGGGAGTTTGGTAAAGAGAGATGATCAATCCGATTCGTACCTTCCTCAAAGTTCTCCTTGCTTGCTTTCTACTCTCTATATACAATTTTCACACTGCCGTACTCTAACGGAACTATCAACTCTATACCTTCATCTCCTCATCTATCGTATAAAAATGACCACTTTAGCCTGTTATTTGAAATTAGCAGCTTCAACTGTGCAAATCGTTAACTTCACGCAGAAGTAATACAAAAAAAATAGTTAAAGTATCGTCATTTATTTATTTGGATGGAGACGCTAAGCTTGAGTAGAACCAACAAATTCATCAAATAAACGTTTGGAGCCTTTGCCGTTAAATTTGGAGAACTTAGAAATTTTTAAAGACAAGCTCAGAGGATCACCAAGAGAAGTTCAGAAGATTTGTGACGGTAGGTTTGATCAATTTTGATAGTTTTTCTGAATCTATGTCCAGATGAGCTCTTAGTAAATAAGTAATAAATATGTGACCAAATGCGGAGGACTGGTAACCAAAATATTTGGCCAGGTTGGAATAAACCATCTGAACTTAAATCAAATTACATTTAACTCTTTGCTGATTCTCAAATTTCTTGTTGGATGCTGTGCTTCTACCATCAGCTTTGTCAGTAAGACTAAAAAAATGCAAATTTTTTAAATGGTTACACCCAGAAAGATTCTATTTCCCCAGGACCCGTAGATCAATCTCAAAGTCCTCTGAAGTTTTCCTAATATTGCTGCCAAAATATTCTACAAAAGTGCAAGAAGTTGTCTGGAACTATCAACCTCCAATTGCACTAAACCTTTCTTGGGAGACCCTCAGACCTGCTATGGAAAACCATCAGACCACCATCTGCCTTTAAAGTCATTTGATCCCGTCAGAGCTCCTGAAGTGTCTCAACGTGTCAACATCGGAAATTTTCTGAGCTACCCAGCATCAAAATTGTATTTTCTAGCCTTAGTTGAAAGATACAGCAATACAACTTATCTTGCCTAGTTCGTTTATTCCGAAGGCTCAATCGCATTAGCTTTAAGGAGCCGATAATTAATTGTTCATTGTTTTAAACAAAATTCACTATGTCTAGTAGGAGTTGGCGGCTTATCCGAGGTTAGAGGGGTACATTGTCGAAGGATGGGATCAGGAGAGGAGCTTGGAGGTGAGGTTTCGTTGTCTCATCAGAGCATTGTCCCATGAACGGTAGTGCGGTTCTAGATTCGTCTGGAGTAGCAACGTGAAAGTATTTAAACTATTTTAGTATTTGACTTCGTTGCTCGTTGAAAAATCAATAAAAATACTTGATTGCATTGATTGCTTGAAGCATTCTCATTGATTTTTCAACGAACAACGATTTTAACGTAAATTTATGATATCAGGGGGACGTGTCAGAAGGCTTCCAAATAATATACCGAATAAAAATATGCATGCATTCGAATATTAATTTGCAATACAAACTGTCTACAAGGGGACCACAAAGATAGATACGAATAATTGTGGAGGTAAGCCATATTATTGGCAATTTAACACATTTCAGGTCATTCGTGACTTGTCGATCATCATTCTCATTCATCCCCATCAATGAAACTATATAAAACAAAACACACCGGCATTCATGCAATGCCATCAATAGCAGCACTTAGCCACAAGGACTTTCACATTAGCGAAGATCAATTCATCCATTCAACTGAGGCAGTTTCCGAGCGTAATTGCTCACCACCGCCGCTAGGAAAACTAATTGGAAAAGTTCCCGTCTAGAGTGGGGCCTCTTAACTCCTAAAGCATAGAGAAATAGAGAAAGGAACTATAGCTACAACTTTTCCTAGACCCTTTTCAAAGTATTATTCAGAGATCGAATAGGAAGGGCCAACGGAGGGCTCGGACCGGAGCAAAAATGCGACCGATGCATCCTGTCATATAATTTTCGTTCCGTCACTTGCCGTATTTACTCGGCACGTGATCGGAATCTAGTCGAGCTAACTTTCCTTCGCACCGAACGTGGTGGATGAGAAAAATATCTAAGGACATGACCGGGAGCAGACAGTGAGTGCAGCGCAGAAGCAATCTAGAAGAAAAGAAAAGTCGTTGATAAAGTCACGTGTTCTTACTGGAGTTTTTTTTGCTCTCCTTCGCTGCGCTGTTGTCTTCTTTTTAGCAGCTCTCGTGTTGGAAGAATTTTTAAAATTGGATGGCTTTGACAAGTTACTGAATGAGTTTTCACCGGAGCTGCCACTGGGTAGTTAGGACACGAGGTACGAGGGGGAGGGGGCGTATAGAAAAGTTGTTCTTTGCCAGGAGGGTACTTATTCTCTTGGTGGCACGTTGCGTAAAGGTGTAAAGCCACTTGCTTGCTGTAGAGCTGCACACACCTGCTTGGAGAATTTGAGAGGAAAATGTGGTAATATAGTTTACCATGTAGTTCATGGCGATAAATTGAGTTAGTTCCAGCATGCCAGGTGGAGCGAACGATTTTTGGCTGAAGAGTTGGATTGGCTATAGAATTTAGTTTTCGAACGAGTTGTAGTTTGGAAAAATGTCAGGTGATAAGCGAAACAGGTCGGCAAGCGTAGATTGTTTTTTCACACACTTCACAAAATTCAACAATATTTACATAAATGTGTGTACGACTTTAACTCATTTAAATTCAGCCGACTACCGCAACCTGTCATAAACTGCACAGTACTTATGTTTCCATTTTACATCGTAAATTTACCATGAAATTACTTAATGAAATCCAAGGAACTCCCAACACGCCGGCAGCGGTACTGCCAGTGCGGCTTTGCGCTTGCTAAAGAAGTGATTACCGCCATGAAATGCAAATTTTCACACCCCAAATCGTTCAAATGTTTACGCTTCCTTACGACCGTGAAGGGTCCTCGCTGGTGATCCACCTTCCACCACCTTTTTGCGACTCTGGTTCAACCACACGCAATCTGCGAACCCACGTATTTGCTACGGTTCACCAGACCACGTTTTTCCCTGACCATTGATTTTTTTGTTTGAATTGTTTCCAAATACTTCAACAACACCGCACATTCCTGCAATCGAAGCTTCCCCTCCAAATATGTTACTGCTGTATACATCATCGGTCATCTGACACCATTCCAGACGGAGTCTATAAACTTTAATTCATCATTTCTGTCCACTCACACCAGCGTCCTACACTGTAATGGCAATGGTCAACGAATGCGAATGTGAAATGAAAATTAACACACAACTCGTGCAGCAGTAGCAGTGTTGGTACCGGAAAAATCCTCTACACACTACTCGTAATCGGAGGAAAAGCTGCTATTTGTAGGTACGGGGCAGGGCGGAAAATAATCTCGTAAAAGTTTTATTTCCACTTCCGCGCACTGGCATCCATCATATGACCTCGGAAAAGCTTTCCATCAGCTGTTTCGTTTTCAGAGAGGGCAGCTACCTACCGAACCGACCTGTAGTCAGATGCGACTACCGGTGACCCGACGACGCTCCGCACGGCAAATTATTTATTGCCTGAATTTAATTTATTTATGCGTTTATTCCCGAGCATGAACCGACAAAGTGATTTGTTTTGTAATAAAAAATAAAAGTTTTCTCTTCTTGTTTTGCTATTACTGCGTACGTTGTTATGTAATTGTTGGCAGAGCGTGTTCCGTTTTCAAAACCAGCGAACAGTCAGTCAGAAAGTTTTTTTTTCTGTCATTGGGTTTCGGGTGCTTGCACGCAGTGTAACTTTTTTTTACAGATGTTACTATTGCTTTGCACAATTTGTTTTTATTGTCCTACGTAGAAGTTGGAGAGTTTGGTGTAGTTTAATGTGCAACGTCATGTTAAGGTATTATTGACTTTATATATTGTACAACCTTCTGTCTCTTGAAATGTCAACGTTATTCCTGGATTGCCTTCGATTTCTGGCACTTCATCGCTTATTTCTTTGATCTATAATTCAGAAATATTTTAATATAAAACATTTCACATTTCTTCAGACCATTCTCTAGCTAATAAATTATCACACTTAAGCTTGATGTTAGATAGCATTTCTAACCAACTCTAAAATTCAAAGTGATTTATAAGAAAATCGAACTATTAATTACTGACTAGCGATTGTAATCCAATGAAGTCGTTTATATGCAACTTTAAAATAATATTCATGTTTTTCCAAAGTAACGGGTGCTAACTAAAAATGAGAATAGCTTCAACTCTCTCATATCACAAATGTCCACAAAAAAGAGACAGCGTATGAAAATCAATGATCTCTCTCTCTCCACAGAACTATAAAAACTTGTATGTTGTTTTTACATGCTTATTTGTGTTCAAAATGGCATCAATACAAGAAACATTTCGTGGGCGCATTGTACAGTTCTTCAAAAAGCACGTGGCATCGTGGGAAATTTTTTTCGTTGGATCATTTTAAATCTGAGAAAGTACCAATTTCTACTGTTTATCATATTCTGGCATCATTGACCACAGTTCAGAAGAGGGGTAGCGGAAAACCAGCCATAATAATAAATAGAAATGGACTTCTATTGCTACACAGTTCAACTACAAAGATTCTATAAGTCAGCATCAGGACGCCATGAAAAAGTTCAAGAACACGCAACCTCACATCTGTAAAATGATTAATTGTTTTCTTTATTATAGAGACTTTCAGCCGTTGGCTGGTGTGTCTTTAACAGACCTGCTTCAGAATACAAATTTCGAACGTGAAAAACCAACGCCGTTGGATGACAAGAAATTACTCAGGAAAATCGTAGCTTCATTTGATTTAGATCACCTTTCTTTTCTCAAACCTTGACAATTATTGAGTGATCACCTAATTGCCTCGACATGTCCTGTCCCAGTCTGCTATGATGTGGTTTATGATATCAATATAATGATAATCAGATCACACATTACTGGACTGTATGTAACCACAATCGGGAAATTGTGATCCGAAATATTCATGATAAAATCACCACCCTCTGAGTGATTTACGCCTTGCCTAGCAGATTGGATTCTGATCTGTTCTAAATACCTTACCTTGCTAGATTGAGGCGTACAAAAACAACTATGAACTTGGAAAACTATTGTTAGATCTCACCAGGCTGCGCAGTTAAAACTTCGGCAAATAATCTTATCATATCAGATTCCAAAGAACACTTCAAGAGGAGATATCATAGGCTCGTGTAAGAGCTTTATAACCACGAAGAAGAAGACTAAGACAGATGGTGTCTTGGTGAATTAGACCAAATGGGCACTTGGTTGGTCATTAGGCCAAATGGTTTTCATGCTTCCTGACAAAGTTATGTTTTTAAGAATTTCAACACTTAGATATTTTTCGAGAATATTTGGACTTGGATAACTTGTTGAGACATTGCGATTTTTTGTTTTCCCGGAATAGATGAAATTTCACACATAACCCTGAGTTTTAAAAGATTAATGTTTGACAAGCAATTAAATTGCAATATTTTTAAGATTTTTTTCCTTCTTGAAAACATGAGCAGTTCTTTCGAGTTTTGTTGGTTTCGTGAAGATGACCGTTCTTTTATCATAATTATCTATTTGACTAACTCATAGTTAACTTTGGCTAAGGATCTCTTTGGTAGTTTTTCTTTATCTTGCTAATATGCACCGTTAGAAAAATTCATGTAAAATTCTGCAATACACACAGATAAAAATTCTGAATTTTAATTGTGATGTAAACATTCAATCACGTAGACTTGTATTTCATTTCACGCAACCGAGCAACTTGCAAACAATGTTGTTTACAAATATGGGTTTTTGTAAACAAAATTTGTTGCTACATTGCATGAAATGTGTCAAAACTTTACATGATATATAATGTAAACGTATATGATATGTGACGCTCCATTTATGTGCATCATATTGAACAGAAATTTACACTACTTTTTCGAACTGTGCGTGATCAGAGATGTTATGCCTCAGAACATCCCGGTGGTGCCGACTGGGATTGAACACAGGCCTGCTGGGATGAGAAGTAATCACGCTTACCACTACACCAACGGCACCGCTAGGAGTTGTACTTAAAACGAAACGTTTGTGTATTTCGTTTCATTGAATGGAAAGTGCATGGGTATAATCCTTTGAGAGTGAAAATAGACAAGAATAAAAGAGTGCTGAGTTGTAATGTTGCATTGCTTGGGTTGACAGTAACTCAAATGAGTGACGTATTTAAAAATATCAAATGAGTTTTAATCAGAGCTGATACTTGGTTGGCGTGATATTTATGATACAAGTGATTTGCACTACACTGCTTGCGAAGAACATTTGCTGGTCTGAAAAAGAAAATAAGCAGCAAATAATTGAAGGACAAGGCTAGATCTGAATTTTAAACATTGCGTAATATCTCGTCTCATTTACTTTAAGCTGAACTCGGCATAAATAAAAAAAAAAAATAACAAGTTTTTATGCAATAGTGCTGATTTATGCGAAATCGCGCTTAAATTTACATGAAATATCGTGTTGATTTACGGTAAATCTAGCGTTAACAACGTGTGCACTGCACAGTTCGAAAAAGTAGTGTAAATTTCTGTTCAATATGATGCAACATATCATATACGTTTACATTATATATCATGTAAAGTTTTGACACATTTCATGCAATATAGCAAAAAAATTTGTATACAAAAACCCATATTTGTAAACAACATTGTTTGCATGTTGCTCGGTTGCGTGAAATGAAATACAAGTCTACGTGATTGAATGTTTACATCACAATTAAAATTCAGAATTTTTATCTGTGCGCCTTCCTTCGGAAGGGAAGTAAAGCCGTTGGTCCGGGTTCATGAGTTGATGGGTCGATAGGTGGTAGGGTTCAGGTGTGGGAGCTGCCTGCCGGAAAACAAGATCGACGGAAAACAAATCAAGGAAAAAAAAAAGTACAACCCCTTTGAGTGGTATCACTGTGTACCAGCTACCACTCAGTCAATAGTATATTCTATATGCGCGAGTATTGATGTTTCGAAAGTGAGGATAACATTAACAATCCAATATTTTTGGTTGGAGCGAAAGTGCAAGATGGGAAGTGGCTGTCAGATACGAACAATCGTCGCCTACCTCGCATAACTGGTTCCAAACATAAACAACCCATAAGAAACCTACAAGGTTTATTTACGTTTGGAACCAATTTCATACAATAATGATCAGTAGACTGATGTGACTAAGAGGAAGAGGAGACAACTGGCTTCTTACTCTTTTATCTCTATATCTATCTCTATATATACCTATCTCTATCTCTATCTTACGCACTTCAAATCGGCTGGTTCGCGTTTGACAGAAAAATGGTTCGTTTTCGCCCCCGTATTGTCTCCTCTTATCTAATTTTCTTCCTGGAAAGATGACACTCATTTTCAACTTAGCCGCTTAGAATCTGGATCTTTGCGTTGCGCGTTGCTCCATTTTCACTTTCTTTTTTTTTTGGGTAGCATCCACTCAGATCAGTCAAAACTGAACCTACCCAAAAATAGGTAAACTGTGTTTGAAGTGACAAGTTGACAAATGAAGAACATCGACATGAATCCGATCGACGTTGTTCATTTGTGAACTTGTCACTCCCAACACAGTTTACCCATTTTTGGGTAAGTTCAGTTTCGACCGATCTGGGTGGATTCTACCCAAATTTGGGTAGTTTTTAAATAGCGTGTAGATAAAGACATTTAAGAACATTGAAAATATCTTAATGACAGAAAGCATAGCCAAATAATTCACGGTTGATTCAAAGGCCGTGTGTGTTATAAGTAGAGTGACAGAAAATCTCACGTGAATTTTTTTTATGAATCAAGCGAGTTTTTCTATCATTTGAGATTGTAACGATTGATGTGTTGAGTGAGTTACAATTGCATATCACTAGTGATAGCGGGTCTATTGTGAGAGCAAATTGATATTTTTTTTTATCGTGAGTGGAACAACACTGTTCACAAGCTTTAGGAAATAATTTTCCGAAATTCAGCCTAGTGTCCATTCGGTATTATAACCTTCAGCATAATGACCTTCGGCCTAATCATCTTCGGCATAATGATCCCTTAGTCTTTCACATGTAGACAAAAATCCAGAATGTTAATCATTGCGTAAAATCTTCCCTCATTTAACTTTGAGCTAAAGTTGGCTTAAGATTCAACAAACCAGCATTAAATTTTCAATCATCAAACGCAGTTTTTTCGTTCAAATTCAAAATTCTGCCAATGAAAATGTCATCACTGTTTTTCGGTAGGCCAGTACAATGCAATGATGACATTTTCGTTGGCAGAATTTTGAATTTGAACGAAAAAACTGCTTTTGACTTTGTGATGATGATTGAAAAAAACAATGATGGTTTGTTGAACCTTAAGCAACGATATTGTTTACAAGCTTGCATACAAAATTGCTGATTTTTGCGATATCACGCATAAATTTACATAAAATATCATCTAAATTTATGTCACATGGAGCGTTAACTATGTGTGCGCTAGATATCGATACGAATTTTTCAACCGATGCAAGCTTGTTTGTTATGTACACTGTAAACGAATTCTAATCAGAGAGTGAGTAGCTTTTATTCATTCGTATGAAGACATTTATAAAAGCGCCTTTAGAAATGTATCCATACGATTAAGTAAAAATGACCCACAACTGATTAAAAGTGACTCACTCTCTGAATTGGATTCGTTTTCAGTGTACTTTTTTTTTCAAGCCATAGAGAAGAGATTGAAATTGTAGCATCCTGACATTATTCTAACGTTATTCGATGTTATCAAAGATCACCCGCCCTTTTCATTTCTACTTGTCTCTGGTCACTTAAAACAAACGAAATTATCAGTATATCTCACCACAAACATGCAACCATTTGCCTGGTTTTAAACAACCCTAATTTCTAATCGTTCTGTCAAAGTCAGGCTTTCGCATATCCCAAATAACAAAATAAAACCGCACGTCCCAGCAGCCGTTTTGCGTTGGTTATCGGTGCTTGCAGCAGCGGAAAATCCTCCGCTTATATCGATATGTCAAAACAGGAACAATTGAACCGTTGTCTTCCGTGCCCAACCAGCCTTCTTCTGCTGATTCGCTCCTCCATATCAGATATCAGACTTCCTTCGGGGGACAGCACATGACAATGCAATAAAAAGCACACAAAAACAACAGCATGGTGCATAGACGCATGAAGTGGAAAATAACTTCCAATCGATTCATTTCAACAGATGCACTCAGTGCAGCCAGGACCCGATTCAGGCTATCCCCGAATCAACTGCGGCCCCGGCACCGATTGTCTCCCTGGCGTGAATGTACACAAATTTATCCGACAGCATCGATATGATTCTCACTCTCCTGATGCCCCAGCAGCAGATAGAACGCTTTGCTCCGCTGCACAGGGAGGGATTTTTGCTCCCTTTCGAAGCCAAAAGCGACAGGTATTCGGCTCGGTTGTACGATTCGAACGATTATTCTAGGATGCGGCAGGACTTGTGGAAACCCGAGTGCCGCACCGGTTTTGGGTAGCAAAAAAGTTAAAACGAACTTTTGAATAATGAACCAGAAATAAATCAACTTTAGGGGAATAAATTTGTTAAGCTGATAGTTCAATTATTCAAACAGGTTGCGGAACGTTTTTCGGGTTCGCCGGAATGGGATGGGAGATGAGAGCAAACTTTCAAACAGGTGCTCATCGTGGCTGGTAGTGTCGGGAAGTTTTCCCCGTTCGTTTCGGGAAATGGGGTGGACTGGCAGCATACCTTCTCAATAAGGAACTTGGAGAAGATACGAGTGACAATTTGCATTTTGCGTCTAATTGAATTAACATATAAATCTGGGCGTTTCGAATCGCGCGTGCCACGTCTGAGCCTGTAAAGTAGAGGACTTTAAATCACTTTGAACGACTTTGTGCTAAGTCCGGACTAATTATTACTGGAACAGAGCAAGATGACTGAAGCTGCACTTGTATAGACTGTCAATATAGGCTGAAGTGTATCCGACCAAATTACGAGTATGCAGCACATAGCTTCACTGCTGACAGCGACGACCACTTTAATAATCCTTCAATTCATTATACTGCACTCTAGATATGCGCTTTTCAAGCTCATATTCACCGGATTGTACGGTGAGAATTGTTACACGCTTTTCCACTCTATTTTGCGCTTCACCGGAAGGGGATCTACTGGTCCATTGCCGAGCGCTTTACATTGTGATTTATAATCGTGTACATCTTTTTCACGAGAACTACAACGATAATGGGACGTGATCAAAGCGAATGGGGTTCTACATTATAATCTGTAATCATTTTCCGTATATCTGGCACACAATGACACACTTCTCTACGCTCTGTAGATAACTACCTACCTACATTCATGGATGTGAGCAAGGGGATGGAGGGTGTAAGGAGCCATTTTCCATGCCACTTTTCCACTCGGTTGATTTTTCGTCACTCTGACGCTGTCACTCATCATAGATCGACGATGGCAAGGACAGGGTGAGTGCTTCCGAAAGGTGAATTTTTAAGTGTTTCGAAGGGGTATAGCATGGAAAAATAGAGTTTGATGTTGATGTATTTTGACTATCTAAGTTATCATAGAATGGTAATGCAATTTACTAAATGTTTTTTTTTTCTTTTATTACAGGTGAGAAAAATATTTAAATATATTGCAAGGTGGATAGGTAAGTTTATTTAATTCGTGGTATACTTAGCTAAGCTAAGCTTAGACATCCTGCACATATCAATGGTTGCTACTCCGTGATTGATCCGAATAAGTGAAAATGTACAATTAATCAACTGAATGGTGGAAGCAAGGGTATACTATAGTTTTCCTACCCCATACCTTCAGCTATAATCTAACATATCTTCGATTTTGGTTCAATGGGATTTGATGTTTTGGTTCAGATAATCAATGGGAAAATTAACAGACTGCTTTGATATTCCATAGGAGTTTGAAAAATTAAAAATTTACAAAAAAAAAACAATTAAAAATTAATTTAAGAATTAAAAATTATAAAAACTTTCACTTAGATTTGAACATACAGTGTGACAAGTTTCATACAAAATAGCAAAAATAGTTGTCCATTTATTTAATGAAGCCTTATTAGCTGTTTGGATAAAACAAATAAATTAATCTCAGTCACAGTTGTGGCCAGTTTAATTAAAAAAAAAAACATGAATTAATTGGGAAAACTATCGATCGAAAAAAAAATTAATCAGTTTCGTTAAAAGTTCTCTAATCTAATTTAATCTAACACCAAGTTCTTGAAAGCATACTGGAAAATGATATATATATACACCTATATCATTTTTCTTGTCTATTTGATATATGTTTCACATCGAAGATGCGTCACATATATCAAAACGGCCAGGCCTACTGTGCAGCATTTAAGGGGCAAGATTATTCAGAATCCAATAAATGGATGAAACGTGGACATCTCGTACCGTACGTTCCGATTTTCGTAATTATATGATTGATTGGTCATTAGAAGCATCAAAGCTAGAAAGGTTAAGTGATTTTCTTCTGACGGTTGAGGCATGAGAACTAACTCTTGTCCTAGCCTTTTATGACTTATGACTATAGCGCCATTACTCTTTTTTTTTAAAGAAAAGAGGGAAAGGAAAAGGAGAAGGACAAAGGGAAATAGATTATGTGAAATCTATTAACATAAATAATATTTTTGATTTGAAATATACAATATAGAAATGCAGTTAATGCAGTGGTCACTACCCGAGTCTTGTCACTATTATCAAGTCATAAAAAGTAACAAGGACTAAAATGTGATCCTTGGTTACTGGAAAATCCTGATGGTTGGGACTAGCAATCATCCTCAATGTGTAAAAACTGGTGATCTCGAACTAGGCAATACCAGCGCCGGCCGAGCCCTAACGCAGGTCAAGAAAGGAATGGGTAGGAATGTGTTGACGTGACACTCGCTTTGATGGAAGCCTCTGCACTTCCACGAGGAATCACTGGGGTGTTGGGTAAGAGGGATGGGTTTGCAGCAGGGTTCTATTTGGTAAACCAAGTGAATCTGTATCAAGCTGCCAAGCAATGTTCCAGCGCAGTATTACAAATCGTTTTCTTGATGAGGATCAACATCCGATCTGGCTGTGTGGTAAAACTTGAATGAAATGTCCTGAATCGAGTGGTTTTTTGATAGGTTCATCACTCCAACTTGCTCCTCAGTATGATCAAGACATCGTGGGTCCAATGGAGGATTTACTTCGTTTTGTAAACTGCTTAAGCAGTGAGTAGCAGGGACGTAGCTCTAATACTTCTTTGATAATCTTGCAGGATGGCTGCTATATACCATATAGGCGAACTCGGCACTCCCTTCACTCTTTCTCCTCTATCCAACACTGACCGATTGTCCAACACTCCTCCCCACCAATACAAAAAACTTCACTTCCTCTTCCAAACAAGCAATAAACGACTCTATAAGTTTCTTTAAAAGTTCTGAACAATTCCTCGTGAGACTGTACCAATTCTTTTAAAAATTATGGACATTTCAATGTAAGACGGGAATATTTCCGCTAAATGACTTACCATTTTCGTTGGAATATATGTATGATTTGAAAGTTAATACCAATTTCATAAAAAGTTGTAGCCAATTTAAACGTTATAAATTAAGTTCTGAATTCGCCATTTTAGTTCAAAGCTGTGTACCTTCCTTTGCAAAAGTTTGTAACCGATTTTGTTAGAATTGGTGACCGATTAAGTTAAAGATGTTTACGTCAGATGGCGACTTGAGTGTGAAACAATCGATAGAACTGTTTCGGCACATCGAAGGTACATGAGCAAATCGGTGATCATCTCTTTTGCCAGTGGTGGATGAGAAGGGGGATACCCCTCTACCGACCTGATTTTTACCTTACTCAAAATTGTCCTTTGCTCTCTATATACAATTTTTACATTGCCATACTCTAACGGAACTATCAACTCTATATTTTCATCTCCTTATCTATCGTATTAAATGACCACTTTAAGTTTGATATTTGATGTTAAGCATCTACAACTATACATAATTTGATAGATTTAAACTTATGGGAACTTACATCCGATTGATGACCATGACAAATGTCCAGAAAAACGCTTTAACCAAATGTATGGTGATCCTGCAAAAGGTTGAGTAATGCTAAGCTATTAGGGTGTTCAAACAGATATTTGACGTTAAGCATCTCCAACTATGTTAAAGCTTGACATAAGTTTATAAAAAATAACTATCGCTTGAAGTTGTGAAGGTATTTTTAAAGAGTTTTCCAATTTATTTTAAAATAAAAAAATGTATTAAATGGATGACTACTATCGTTTATTTTTTTTTTTTGTCCTTGATTTGTTTTCCGTCAATCTTGTTTTCCATGCTGAGCATCAATGCTACCGAGGCCAGGGAGACAGTTCCCATACCTGGACCCTACCACCTTTTGACCCATCAACTCATGAACCGGGGACCAACGGCTTTACTTCCCTTCCTAAGGAAGGCGTGATCAGAGATGTTATGCCTTAGAACATCCAAGCGGCGCCAACTGGGATTGAACCCAGGCCTGCTGGGGTAAGAGGTAATCACGCTTACCACTACACTGGCGCCGCTACTATTATCGTTTGGAAACAAGAGAATTTTGTTAATAGATATGCACCAATTTTGAAAGTATTAGTCTTGATGTTTTTTTTTTACAAAATAGGTAGGATTATTACTTTATATGATTATTTCAATTATTTGCTTAAATTTAATGTCATACTGGAGAAATATTTGAATCAGCATGCTCCAAACATTTAAATATTGTCTTGTTCTTGATTTTTTTTTTAAATCTCTAAAAAAATATATTGCATTTTCCTTTAATCGAAGTCGAAGAGTCAGATCCCGTCGATTAAGATCTGACTCCTCAGCCCTGGTAAGATTTATTATAAGGTATTTTTTGGAACAATTTCAACATTCAGAGACTTTGAAAACTTGTCGATATCTTTGTCTGGAAGTATGGAAATAATAACAACAAAAAAACATGTAGAAAATAAAAGGATATTTATACTTCAAAATACTGATCATCATTAAACTGAAATCGATCGACTTGGTAAAGTCTTCAAGATTATGGAACTTTGTTTAAGTAGAAAGTTATGAAGGAGTAGTCAATGTTTTATGAACTAAGACGATATCTCGCATATATGAATCTTTCCATATTCGGAATTCCACAGCCTATGATCAAACTGTCAAAGCCAATCAAGCGCCTATCTTGTGTGCTCTAGCGTCTGAAACTCTGAAACCCTCCTCCAGTTGCCACTAAAAAGGACAGTGGGGATAAGGCGCGCAGTTGATTTGTTTGGTTCAACTATTGAATTATTGAGTTTTCGTCACATCAACTCTTAGTTCACGGTATTTGATGCATTTCAGAATACACAGCTTGATACGGGAGCTATCAAATGTTAAAATCTTGGGTATATCTTTGACAAATTCTAGATGATAAATCGTCTTACTAAAAGCTTAGCTCCAATCTGCATGTTAATCCGTAATTTATCCTATTTTGCTCGTACTAAAATCATATTGAACATTTAGTATCTGGCGATCTGCACCAAAAACTATTCTTCAAAAAATAATTGTTCTACAAATCATTTAAGGCTTTGCCATCATTTACAAATAACCAAACTCTTTCCCAAAAATGTAGTTAATAGAAATCCAAAGATTTTCTATCATCGATGAACTGAAAAATCAATCAATAAACCCAGCCTGAACGAAGGCTGAATGTAAAGATGTTTCGTCATCGAAGAGCTGAAAATAAACCTAAATAAGTTGTTGTTTCTTTCTTAAAGAGACTTCTGATAAACTCAAATAATGTAAATCAATGGCAGTTTTGTAACATCTGGTTCCCAAATGTTGTGCTGTTAATTCTAAAGATGCACGATAAGCTGATATGAATAACAATCCTTCCATAAAACTTTCACTTTTTCCTTTCTTGTTGGGATTTAAAAATGCGTTTTATTTTTCATAGTTCAATGTAACAGCTATACATTAGTAGGTATAATGCTTATTGTAAGACCATTGCTTCAATCTTCCTTCTTACCATAGACCATTGCTCAAACTTTGCTTTGTACACGGCCTTTTATCTTTTGCACGAGCCCTGTTCCAACTTGTTTGGCTGCCAAATACCATTTCCGCTTGAAATCCTTCAGGTCAATTGCAGTTCCATCTTTTTCTTCAGTATGTGCTTCACAATTGACCAGTATTCCTCAATTGGGCTTAGTTCCGGAGTATTGGCCGCATTAATCTCCTTGGAAACCACTGTGAGTCCATTTTTGCTGTGCCACTGTTTCGTGTGGTTTGAGTAGTGGCAGCTTGCCAAGTCCGGCCAGAATAGGCAATCCACCTCATGCTGCTCCAGAAAAGGCAGTAGTCTCTTCCGTAGACACTCCTCCTGGTAAATTTGCTGGTTCATGGTCCCAGAAGTAAAGAAAGTTTTGCTTTTCAGCTTACAACTGCAGATTGCTTGCCAGACAAGGAGCTTTTTGGGGAATTTAGACTTCTTTTTGATTTTACATTCGGGGCAGTCTTCCGGTCAACCAAGGTATAAAATTCCTACCAGGAATATGATCGAAATCGTCCAAAAGTGGATGGACCGGGATTTTCAAATGAACAAATGAACTTATCCTGACAACCAATGCCTACTGTGATTCTATACAGCTTTATTCAATGAAATTCTGAAAAAAAAATTACTCAATAAACGCCTTAATGGCAGTGTTTTTAATTGCCTAGATTTTTTCGTGGTCTTCCTTCAATGCTGATATTACCAGCAAAATGCTATATTTTTTGGCGATAAATAAATATCATTCCTTAGGGTGTCCGACTCACCTCCAGTTCCCCTAATTGTACCTGTACCTGTCCTGTAATGCAACCCCAATTTTTCAGCTCCTTTTCTTCATCCCCCACGATCACAATGAGATTCTTTTTTTCAAAACTCTGCACCACACTCGCGTAATCACCAAGAGCGTGATGCAAATGGAGTGCGTGTTCATCTTGCGGGAAATGATGCCTTTGCAGGCCAAACAACAAACTGAAAACAGTCGGTCGAGGCGGATGTGTTACAGTCACGTTTTCAGATAAATCAGCATTAGAATAGCAGTCGCGATTTAGGATGCGTATTGCTGCCATACACCCCTCACTGCCAGGTCAGGTTGTTTGGTTGTAAGAAAGAAGGCTTAATGCGTTTTCCTTGCCACATACCAAAGGACCATGTTTGCATACGCACAGCAGACGAAAGTGGCCACAGCCAGCAGCGGGAAGAACGATGGTGGAGACACATGGTGGGTGGTTCATAAAAAAAATACGACAGCACGGCGAATCCCTCTCCATAAACTCGAATAAAAAGAAGCCCAAAAGGAAACAAATTGAATAAATTTATGACTTTTATAGCTTCATATGTGAATGTGAATTTGGTTCGCGTACGGCAGCAAGATTTGCTACTCTCGTGGGAGTAGTGCGGAACGGATCGGTATTATCCTTCTGGTATGAATATCGAATTATGATTAATTTATTGAAAATTTATCGTTTTTCAGCATGAGGAGGCAGAGTGGGAGTGTGTATCTTTAAGCTGACGCCAGCAGCAGGCATGATTTGCTTGAGTGAAAGAACATTATTGGAATGCTATTAGCGGCATAGGGGTAGAGCGTAAGCACCCAGCTTAGTTCAAATTATCCACCATGCGTACTGTCAATATGTTCGAAAAATTCACGGTTTAATCACACGTAGTTAACTACGTGCGACACACATTATCTCTTTTACCAGGTCTCTCCCTCCACAGAAAACGCTGTTTTGCCATTTCGTTCACCAAACTACCCTCCGTGCTCCAAAACAAATTGAACAAATTAAGCAATTTCCCATCGATTTAATCCACAAAGCTTCATCATCATTATCAGCTCTACCGGAGTGACTTCCGCAAGCATTCCTCTGGATGCAAATAACCACCATCGCTCGGTTACCCCTAGGTTCGTAATTTCCCGACCAAATCAACGCACATACTCATCAGATCATTGTCGCCGCTGCCTATTGGAAGGTATAGATATAGTTATCACGTAGCGAGAGTAATGACGCGTGTGTGTGTGTTTGTGCGCGCGGAGTGGTGTTGCCATTTATGACAGGGGACAGACGGGTGTGAAGTTTCCGTAAATAAATAATACCATCATCGTTTAGCGGTGTTTCGTGCGACAGGGATGAAATCACTGCAGATTCAGAGACAATCAATGGTCTGTACCAGCTTTGCTAATCAATAACTCGAAAATGTATTTTGGTTAACGTCTGCAATGGTAAATTTGCATAGCAGGTGTTGAAGAAAATATATTATCGAGACATCGATTAACAACCCTGGTCTATGCAATGGTAATTTACAGAGTATTCAAAGAAAACTTCAGATGAAGGGAGAACAAAATCGAAATATCAGACTACTTGAGATCAAGTATGAAAAGGAAAATAATAACACAGTAGCAGATGTTCTGCATCCTGGAATCCAGAATTGTACTTGAAATAAATCTCATGGATCCCGATTTTCATAATATTTGGGCATTTTATCATTCAAATTCTTCAGACTTAACATCAACCATTAAGGTTCATCCCTTCTCGTACTCATCATCGACCCGTGCCATACAGGTATGCAGAACCGTAACCGGTGCTCTAGGTTTGATTCGCATTCGTGAAAATCATCGTGCAATCATAGTTGTCACAACACGGGCATCAAGCATCGCATCGGTGGAATCACCGACATTTCAAGCATATCTCCTACACCTTTCCACATTCTCTCACTCGCATTCATAGAATTGTTCGTGCGGCTCTGATGACGACAATGATGATAATGATGATGATGATAATGATGGGTAGCGATGACATGGCGCGTACACAACAAAACAACAGTCACCCTAACGTTCGTGCATCGTTATCATATCTCCGCATTCGCGGGACGATTCGAAACGTGTTGACGATGATGGGACGCAGTTCAATACCGGCTCGTCCTGCCCTGCACTACTGCTATAATGAGCCTAAACCAAACACGTAATGATACAGCAGTTGACACTGGCCATAATGCACGAGTATGCTGATGATGACTATTTGATGTCTTTGTTGCACACTAATGACTCGGAGCCTTCACACGGAATTGTACCCTTCGTCGATCCTTCCCAACCTGTAATCCTAAAACGGCCACATAAAAGGCGATAATCAGTGATCTGACGGAATCAGCTCACTTCCAATCGCTCAAATTAGTTAAATCCTCGTGAAAAGTAAATTCCCCCCATCTTGAAAAGCCTTCTAAACCAATTCCATTACGGTTCGTTACGGAAGAACGTTCAAGTGCTTATTTTTCACGAGAAAAAAAAGTGGTATGGAGACAAACCGGTGATAAACTTGGTTCGAAAGAATGTACAAGTGGCGTGCCAACCAGCCAGCCCTACAGCATTAGCAACAACACGTCATCCATCATCCTGTCGACCTAGGGAGGTTACAATCACTCCGTTACGTCACCGAGAATTACCCCGAAAAGACGGCGACCCTTGAACACTCTCTTCTGCTATCTTTGGCCTTGATTGGAGCGCGATGCGATACGACGCGACGATATTAGTTGTGAAGGATATGCTTTCGGGCATGGAAAACCGAACGCGAAAGCCCTGCTGCTGCAGCCATTGATAGTCATTTTTCGGTTGTACGATTTTGTTCATTCCCCTACGGATGCCTAGGAATCTGTACTAGGGAGTTTGGATTGGGAGTCGAAACGAGTGGCATGTTGTGTTTTGTCTTTTCGGTTCGAGAACCGATGGACCGTATGACGGGACACCACACTGTCACCGTTGATATCTGGCGCTGCTGATGATGGGAATGGCCTTTCAGATATTCGTAAAAGCTTTGAACATGGCACTACCGGTATGATGCAGACCCACAGGGTCATGGTGCGGATTATTTAAACGTGTTTTTAATTTGAATTGCTTTTTTGGGAAACTGTGTACATTTTGGATGATATAACAAGCTGTGATATCGTAGCTCCAAATGACAAGCTAACAAAACTCAGCAGCTATAGCTAATTGTGGTGAGTTTGATTTTCAAGATTTTTGCTTTACATCCGAGCGCGACCCGAAACTTCCGTCACCTGAGACTTCGTATCTGCAATTGGTGAAGAGCAAAGAGAAATAGCGAATTTGTTTATTATTCAGTTCCAACCTGGATCGGATATCAAGATCGGATCTGCTTGTTTTCTGACAAACGTCACTTTGATCGTTTGTTTTTAAAACCTACCACAGGTTGAGGTTCGTACTGACAAAAAGTTCGGTTTCACTCTGGATTGGAACTGGTTCCAACCCCGATAATAAACAAATTCGCTATAAGCCAACGGATATGTTTGCGTCGAGTCAACTCTCAGGTACAATTTTACATGCTGCGAATGGTCTTGCAATATCAAAGGAACTTGTAAAATCAATATCATAAATAATATGTTGTTCCAATTTCCCGCGTGATATTGCAAACGTATGAGAACGAAAACAAATAATTTTGCAAATGATTATACCATCACTGTTTTCATGGTTCATAATTAATTTAAGAAATTTCAAGTATAACATTGAAAGTTTCTTTCTAATTTTTTTTTTATTATAAGCACTTTAACGCTCTTGGGTCATTCGTGACTTGTCCGGGGGTGAGATTTGAACTCGTGACTTTGGCGTGAGAGGTATGGATGTTAACCACTACGCCGGGGTCGCCCCCTCTTTCTAAAATTTGTTTCGTCTTCGAAATCCAAATCGGAAGCCATCAAAGTTCGGACGACATGCGACGAAGAAATGATCATTTGCGACGGTTGATCCAGAGGGTTTCACTCTCGATGCGTTGGCCCTACGGAGGGACAGATGCCCCGAAAAAGTGGTACTGTCAAACCAAAGCCCGTCAGTAACAGGCCCAGGAGTACCAAAAGCAGATGCCAAAGATGCCAACAAACAAGCTCGTATTCGGAAGCCCGCCTACGAGTCTGAAAATCCAGTGTCAACTCTCACAAAAGTACTTCCAACGTGATATACGAGTGAAGCCATGGAAGGAAAGGCAAAAACGACAGAATGAATATCTGGAGGCCAAAATATAGCTGAGGAATAAATAGAAAGAGATGCAGCATTTTAAACAAAGTTGGAAATGGTGATAAATGTGCACGCTGAAGAAGAAGAAGAAGAGCAAATGACTGTGAAGCAAGGAATTCTGCGGAAGAAGAAAGATTGAGCAGATGAAGGCGAACTAGAAATTGATTGAGCAGCACATGGCGGATATGGATAAAGAGTTGACGGAATTATCGGTCATCAAAGTTCAAAAGACGGTGCCCTCAAAAGTCGACGATGGAACGCAAGCAGGACCCTCCGGCAAAGATTGCAAGCTAAAACTGACCAAGAAGGACGTGAAGCACGCCACACCACCCTACTGCACTTCTCTCTGAGATGGTTACGTTAGTCATGACGAGAGATGCAAAACAATAGTTGGATAAAGAAGAATTGCATTATAACATGCCATCGCCTGTAAATGCTTTCGGCAACGTTGGGCTTTAGATAGTGACAAACGTCGCTAGAACTTTTCCACAGCCGTAGGCAGTATATGAGCATGTCAAACGCGAGCTCTTTTACCCGTGAAATTGAGGACATACCTCAAATCCCCTCACCCATCAATGTATGAGCAAGACAAAGGAGTGTATTGTCGCATTAATGGCCCTTCGCTCAATTTCAACTTCTGCTAAATTTTCATACTGCTGTACTCTAGCGGCACTATCAATCTATCCTCTTCAGAACTTTTTTCTAGCTAATACATTATCGTTCTAAAGCTTTCTGTTGATATAAGTATAGCATTTCCTCCCAACTCTGAAAATCATAAAATTCACGTACGAAATAACAACAAACTTTGACTGAACGTGAATACGTTAACAGAAGACAACGAGAACACCGAAGAAGGGGATAACGAGGAGACTGACAAAAATGACGACGAAGATGACGACGAAGATGATAAACGTTCGAAAGATTTTGATCCAACGAGCCAGTTGCGGGCAGTGCTAACTCACGATTCGCTGGAACGTTGCACACTGGGTCAGAATGGTAGTTTGTTGTATAAAAATTGTAGCATCCCACTAATACATGCATAGAGGTTTGGTGTCTCCGGCAAAGCTGTTCAGGTGATTAAGGACCATCATAACATAATTAGTTTAGTTTCAGATCACGCCGTTTTTATGGCGCTATGACTATATTTTGATAGAAGTATCCTAAAAAAATGGCAAATTTGTTAGTTTCATTTTACCTATTGCCGTAGATATTATAAAAAGGTTAATTCGCTTTAACGTTACAAGTTGATGCAGCTTGTTGAAGTACCCAAATTAATTAAAGGGCATGCCTTTACTTTCGTCGCAAACAGTAAGCTCTTGCAAATACCTCCCATGTTTAAAATACTTATATTAAGTAATTTAGAATTTAAGATTTAAATTAAAAACGTTGATGGTCTTGAAGGTTTTTACAAAATAAGCTGTTAATACGTGCACCATAAAATGCCTGTATCCTTCTTAAACTTTAGATGGTTTATTAGAATTTAATTTCCACATAAGCGGTATGTATGAAAAAGTGTTGGGCCACTGTACTTACCTGGCAATCGTACATGTCTCTCTCCAATAATAAAAGTTGACTATTTACCATCTTAGTCTCATATTTGGCCTGTCCATGGCCGTTCCATTTAAATTTTTCAAATTTTGTATCGATTAAAGTCTACGAGGGGGAAAAAGGCTCTGGAATGGCAAAAATTGAGTCTACCAATGAACCTGCAAATTTAAAAAATCTGAGAAGAGCTGGGATTTCGAAGTGATCGGGAAATAACCTGCAAATTTCGATGCCAAATCGGGAAAATATACTTCGCTCTCTTTTCGAAAAACAAATAAGATTTTGGACATTGAAAAAACATTCAAGATCCTTGTAACGAAAGGTGTACTCCGCTTTCCGCAAGTACAAATCGCTTGCCAAATCAAGAACTTCTTGGTGAACTTCGACATCTTCTGTGTCCGGAGGTTCTCGGGAACATCACACTTATCCTTGGCAGTTACATACAGGTTTATCCTTGGCAGTTACATACAGGAATCTGGTTGAAGTTCGCCTTCACATATGTCTCGTCATCCATCGTGTTGTTTCGTTAACTTCTGGTCGTACAACTTCTTGGAACGGCTTTTTGCAACCGTATTCTGTTTCTTGTAATGGTTTGGGGACTTCTGAACCTTAAATGTACGTAGTTCAGCTCGAATTTTTGGTATTCTGCACGAAAGTATTGCTCACATGCAACTTCTTACCCACATCTCTGAGGCGTTCGGTTTCAGTTTAAAGGCACCAACTACGCGTTTGTTATCGTTCTCGTTGACCTGACAGCTTTTTTCGATATCTTCGCTTTAGATCGACAGTCAGACGTTTTTCGAACCGTTTTATGATACCAGATACCGTGGAATTCGCGATTCCCAACTTTTTTTTTCCGATGGCACGATACGACAGACCCTTATTCTCAAAGTACTCGCTCAAAACTTTTTCCCGCATGCACTGCACGTGGCTATTTGGAAAACTCTTGCGCACCTGATGAATTTAATTCACAGAGTGTAAACAATGCACAATAAACTTTGTCTACGCAAAATTTCAATTAATTTTACTCAACGGATCTAAAGTTAGAAGAATTTGAGTGTGTGCGGATTTTAAACGGTACACTCTTTTAATTAATTTCATCAATTTAAAAAAAAATAGTAAATTTCCAAAGGGTTTATTAAAGAAATCTACGATAATTTTGACTAAAACTGCAACTGTATTGGGAGGGTGCAGAGTAAAATCTGTGTAAAATTCCAAGACAACCGTGAAAAGAATTCCACAATTTGTGAAAAATGCTAAGCGAATCAAATTTTGAGGGTATAATTTTCCAAGAATTCTGCGAACAGTTTTAAGGGAATTACGAGCATATCTCCAAAGCAATTCGAACAGAGTTTTTCAAGTGCATGTTCGGAGAAATTCAGAGAAGAACTTCCATATTATTCTGAGCAAAATTTTAAGACAATTCTGATGTAAATTACAAGAGAATTTTAATGAGAATTCAAGCGAATTAAAACAATGGACAGAAGTTTCAGTGAATGGAGAAAGAAAGTAAATTAAAATTCAAAAAGAATCAGACGACAAATTGCGTGAAGTTTTTGAAGTGTTCTGTAGAAAATTTCTGGAATAGTATGAGAATATTTTCAAGAGACTTCCAGAGAGATTCTCAAATTTATTCTAGAAGAATTCTGAAAAGAATTTTGTTAAGGTAACTGATTCTAAAGGAAATGATTGAGAACAATTTAATTAATCCTGTTCAGAGTTTTGAGCGAATTTTCAACAAACGCAAAACCAAATTCAAGATCCGGGAAAAATGCTACGAAAGTCTCAGTTATGACCCATTCCAACTATTGATCATATATCATAAAATATTTTTATTCGGTTTTAGGCTAAATTTAATTGCATATAGCACAATCAGTAAATACAAACACGTAAAAACAGGTGTGCGGTATTTTTAAAAATTTCAGAAATAAACAAAGGTTTCAATTTTTCCACGTTAAGTTTCATTCAAATTTTCCAAAAATACCTGAACATCCCACATTTGCATTAAACAACAATGGAATTTTCTCAGGATCCGAAAAAATCTATTAAATAGAAATATTTTCCATGAAGTTGTAAGCGATAAATAGTTGGTAAAACTTTTACCAGTAAATGAGTAAAGTAATAGAATTAAGTAATCCCCCTCCCTACACCACCAATGGTTTATGTCTTGACAGGCCTTACCCAGCCCGCCCAACATCCTAGTTACGCCTATGCAGAGGAGAAACTGGCTCGGGAAATATTTTGGCGGACCATCGAACGTATCGGTGACCGCTTTGAAACCGGGCTACAGTGAAAAGACGGCTGACTCATGATTCCTGGACAGTTTTCCCGTGACCGTGTTAAGAGACTAGATAATAATCCGGAAGAGCTGCATCAGAACGTCTGCAAGCAATCGGAGTTTTTTTTCCTCTGTTCGGGACCTAACACCACTGAGACCAGTTATTTGATCTATTGTAGTATATCCCGTGTCCTTTGTTTAGTGCATGTCGTATTACTCCATCACTATTGAGAAATGATAAAGTATTCGATTTTTTTACAGTTGTCATTCTTGCATTTATCGCAAAGATCCGACTCTTATTGAAAGGTCCCGCTATTTATACCCTTCGGCAAGGTTGCAAATTCTCATTTCAGCTAAAAAAATGTTTTTTTTTTTTAAATTATGAAATAATTAGATGCCATAATCATATTTTGAATTGGCAGGATACAAGAAGAGGTTGCAAAAAATGTGTTTGACATAATAAAATTGTTTAATTCACTTCATGAGAGTCACAATCAGCGATTTTTCACACACTCACTCACTCACTCAGCGATCAGAAAATCGCTGATTGTGACTCATAGAAAGCAAAATTTACACGTTTTATGTTTCAAACGCATACTTTGTAACCTCTTCTTGTAAGTTACAAGTAAAACATGCCATCATACCATCTTTTGGTTTTATTATTCCGAAAAACATTATTTTAGCTGAAATGAGTATTTGCAAACTTGCGTTGGAGGCGAACCAGCCCAAGGCTGAAAGCCTCCTTAATAAAGCTAAATAATAATAATAATATTTGCAAACTTGCCCTTCGGAGTGTTGAAACACTCTTCAAAGGAATCACATAGATGAAGACTAACTAACTCATTTTTCCTTGTTTCAAGATCATCCTCGGTGGACAAAGCCAAGTCTTATAACTACAAACAAGACATAACAAGTAACAAGGACTAAGATGTGTTCCTTGGATTACTGAAAAATCCTGTTCCCCTAGTTTGAAGTAGTCAGGAACTAGGGAACAACGGATAGAAGATTAGGAATCACATAGATGAAGACAACTAACTCATTTTTGCCTTGTTTCAAGATCATCCTTGGTAGACAAAGCCGAGTCCAGTCTTGTAAGCGGTCACGGTAGTCGACACATTTTCTGTGATAATTGACTGCCTTTGCCTCCGACACTTGCAAAACAAGCTATCATAGTACCGTACCAAACTAAAATGTCATATGACAGGCTCTATCATACGACACTGTCGCCGAAGACCGTCACCAATGTATGTATTTTAGTTTTTCTCATAATAAGAGCTGCTGATGTTGTGCTTGTGTGAATTCTGAAAATAGCAGGCAATGATGTCCTAGTAATAATATTTCTGATCAGAAATGGTTTGATTTACACCAAATTGAGGAATTACAACGAAATCACACATGTCAAATGATAGCTATTTTGATAATTTTCTTTTAGCTCAAATGTTATTCTACCACTCGTGTTGTGTGAGAGAGACGACGGTAGAGCATGAGTGTTCGAATACAAACAGACTGTCGCCCACGACAACGAAGCGAGTGTAGTAAAAAACGTCAACTGTTTCAACCCCTGGCCGAGTCTTGTCACTATCAACAAGGCATAAAAAGTAACAAGGACTAAGATGTGTTCCTTGGATTACTGAAAAATCCTGTTCCCCTAGTTTGAAGTAGTCGGGACTAGGAATCGGTGGTAGATCTTACATCACGCAACGTACCACGAAAAGGTGATCTACCCACGTTACGGGGCCATAACGACGATAATGACGATGGGAAAGGCAGTCAAGTTGTGGTAGGAGGTGCATTTGGTATATCTGAAACTGGTTTTCCAACTCGCTAGAAGTTGTTCGAAGTCTGAGTCTGTTCTTCTTCTTATTCTTCTTCTTCTTCTTCGCATTTAAAGCTTATTGCATATCGCATATTAGCTTATTGCGTGCTCTCAACTTAGTGTTCTAGATGCACTTCCACAGTTAATAATTGAGAGCTTTCGATGCCTGTACCATTTCTGCATTGGTATAATTGTTTGGCAAGTCCAATCATACTTCTATGCCCAGGGAAGTCGAGAAATTTTCCAACTCGAAAAATTCCTAGACCGGACCGGGAATTGAACCCAGCCACCTCCAGCATGGTCTTGCTTCGTAGCTGCGCCTTTACCGACTGAGCTATGGGAGGTCCCGAAATCTGAGTACCAACGCTTTTAAACCAGGGCAAGCAGAATTCCAACGATCGAGTTCTAATAAGAATCTGGGAACCAGATTTGGTCGAATCCGCTTCTTCGGCGATGAACCACAAGGGGTTGTTAGGGGACTTAAACGAGGGAAAAGATCGACTTGTTGCAAGCAGAAAACGTACTTTTCCGTTGCGTATCTATTGGTATTATTGTTTGATATTGTACTTCTAATGTCTAATGCTAATCCATACCAATTTAAGGTTCCTGCACAGTTAAAATTATTTTGTAATTTTACACGAATTTCCATGCACATTAAACGAGCATGCATATTCATGTAAAATTGAATTGGTTTTTAAATTTACACGACTTGAAATGTACATGTATGTAAAATTAAACGTCTCTTGAATTTTACATGGATAGCTTTAGATGGACTCACTTTGTAATTCTACAGGACATTTAGAATTACACGCATTTGGGTTTTTGAACGAATTTGCATAAAATCGAACTGATTGTCAAGTACGCGGAATTATCACCCACGTAGAATAACCCGCCTTTACGGCACAGTACATACCCTACACTTCCACCGCTGCATCAAAACGATCAGTCAGGAGAAAAAAGGAACCACGAGCGCATTTTTGAATGTTATTCTATTTTTCCATATCCAAATGTTTGATTTTCTGCACGAACTAAAAGTGCTCTCTGTATAAAACATCACTATTTTGTCTGTCATCCATATTCTATTTATGGACGCGCGTATGCACGATAAATCGTTCCACATAACCAAAACAGAGCGCACAAAACAAAACAAACCGAGCGGAGAAAAAACTGATGGAATAATCGGTCCGTCCGCCATATTAGCTTTCTCAATGTTTGTTGATTCAAATTTACACGAGCATGTAAATTTATAGGTTTTATCGTTGAAAATCCGATGTTCTTCGATAAGTTTTTACATCGCGTGGTGATATTACACTGCAAGAGAAAATTAATCGAATAAACGTGTAATTTTATGAGTTTCATCATGTTTTTATTATGTGCATGATTTTTAATTTAAAATTAAACTAAAACATAGTTTAAAGCTAAGTAATTTTAAAATGGCTTTAGTTTACACGTCATGTAATATTCATTATTTTTTGCTGTGTGCTCGGGAATTGGTACCGTGACAACGTAGGGGATTTAATTGAAAGTTACATTAATTTACACAATTACCCTCAATTCCGCCCAACCGAAAAACATTAGGCAATCATCTAGCGAAAGTTGAAGAAAACTGAAATGGGATGCTGCAGAGAAGACCAGATGTTCGAAGACACTAGCCACTGAGGTTGACCAGCTCAAATTCTCCAGCAGTTTAATTTCGGTTACTCTGTGAGATTCCAACAGACGCAGCTCACTTTACGGTTCATCCATTTACTCCTACTGATCAAAGGGCCAACATGAAAGATTACCAACGGTAATTCCACTGGATTCAACAGATTTGTGAAACAGGCCCTGTTTGATGTGCACTGCAGATAACGTTACCCCACACGCAAAACAAATGGTATGAACATCAAATGTAAGGGTGGTTTTCTTACATCCTCAGCATGTTTTCTTACAACAAATGTAATGCCAGTTCTTAAAATGGACTGTAGCGACTGCTTTAAAAACAATTTTTCAAAAACCATCCAGCGACAACATTACACAATTTGATCATGCTGTTAAACATTACAAAGTATGTATGCTTTTTGCAAATCTGTAATAGAATCAAACAATTCCCGATTGGGTGTAGTAACCTGCACCCAATCTCTTCACCAGATTCCGTCCGGTTATATCAGCGAGGCTCACCTGATTTAAAGGAAGTGCGGTGAATTTTGAACACAATTTTAAGAACCTGGTTGATAGTGGGCACTCCTTACAACTATAATTCGAGATGTTTTGCTCGAAATATCAATGGAATATTCCAAATTCCCAAAAATCAAATCAGATTGTGGGTAATTTCAAGAAGCAGCAAGATTAATGTTCTCCTCAATGTTCTCTATACTTTCAATTGAACCTGAATTAGAAAATATCACGGAGAAATTCCTATGGTTGATTCACAGAATGCCGCAAAACCGTGGCAAAAATTTCCTCTGTCTCCGAACGCAAAGCTTACAATCAAAATTCTCCAAAGTGCAGAAATAACGAATCAAGAATTCGTTCAAGAAGTTAATAAATATTGGTAACTTCTTTTACCGGTCAACACACGACCTGGCCCACCCCAAATCTACCCTCCTTCACAACCAATAACAAAAGCCTTAGTCCAGTGACACTCTCGGGGACCACAATAATATTTTCCTTTCCATTCCCGAGCGCAATTTTTGTATAAATTCCACAACACCTAAATCAGCATTATTTTTGCATACAAACAACTTTTACTCTGTAATCCCCTGCTCTTCTTCCCCTGTGGCTGGGCACAACCAAACCTAGGAACTTTGCTATAAGTAGCAGAAAAGTACGTATGTATATGATGCCCGACTCTCTTATCAAAGGACGAAACAGCCACCCTCCAGGCTTTGCACTGCCAAGGTGAGCGGTGGAATAAAAAAAAACTTCTTACAATTTTGCATCAGGACGAGGGATTCTTTATTACTTTAATAGGAAAAAAAATCCAAAGAAATTGCAATGGAAGCGAAGGTATACCTTTATTGCTTTGCGGGATGGCGGATGGAAAAATTGTTGGGAAAATCGTGAGACTAAGATTTGGTATTGTGGTGGAAACGGTTTGCATGCACCGGGAATAAAATGTACAATCGTCTGCCATAAATAATACCATCTTCCTTGGGCTAGCTTGAAACTAAATAGACGCTGCAGTCTCTTTCTTCCCGGCACCCCCCACCACGCAAGAAAACCGGACGTAGGAATACCCCAACGAAGCTGGCAGTTTAATCCGATTATAAAGACAGAAATCATTTCGCCAGCAGTGCTGGTGGCTCTCGGTACCTCCAACTTTTTTGGCTATTTGGCCAATTTTGTCGGGACTAAAGGAGCGGAATAAACAGATTTTTCTGCTTTTGTGAAAATATAAAGCATCCCTTTTACAATCTGCAAAAGTGAGCTACTTTTCCGAGTAGCTAAAATAGGAGGGACAAAGTCAGTAAAACTAAATCCGAGTTAAAAAGTTTACAATTTCTAGTCTGCTTCGTCCTCTCGCTCTCACTCTCGTTCTCTTGGCTCTGTGGGCCGTGCAGTCAGGTTCAGGTCGAGTTGCTCCCTATAATGAAAGTATCAAATTTTACACCACCGCCCTCGGGATCCGTGTTGAATGTATAGCTACAGACGATCGCACAATGTTAGATGAGGAAGAAGGCAGCAAATTAAAGTAATAAAAAACTAACCGCAGCTCGGACAATTTTAAAAACTCCGGTTAGTGGTGGAGCTCATTAGCGAAAAGTCACATGCGGCTCTACCACCATGAACCTCGGTGTGGTCAGACTTGTTGGGCTATAGAATCTGAGCCAGTTGAGATGAGCTTAACTTTTGCGGCTTCGAGCGAGTAATTAAAATGTCGCGTTCTAAGACTTTCTCCAAGACCTAGCCATAGCTTAAGCTCTGTGTTATTCCGAAATTTTAATATCACTCCCAGACACAGTCGTAAAACCTTTACTTTTCTTCTGTGATAGTATCTTCCCGTAGTCATCTCCTCAATCATTCCATATCTGCTGGAAATAGATTTTTAATACTTCGTTCGCATACCTCGTATCTCGCATTACAAAACCAAGCGTGAGCTTTCTCCGCGCCACTCATAAATCACATGGCTTATTTTTCTTTCCTTCGTGTGTACAATTGGTAGAATTCAGACGCGTTTCCCATTGCACTACTCTCTCCAACACGGCTTCCTCCCAGCACTCTGACAGATATAAAAATGATTTACATCGCGCGCATTACAACTCGCACTCTCGATAAATATTCGATCTTCAGCAATGTTGTACGCATCGCACACTTGCCGCAGACCACCCACACCAGCACCGATGGCACTCACTCCCGCGTTTAAATGATGATTATGGCGGTCGGAATTCTCTTCCATCAGCCTCCCTTTCTACGTATCTACGTACCTACATATCATCACGTGGCATCATCTTCGGCAATCATAGGCAGCGAAACTTGATAATGCATTCGAATCGATGCGGAGGGTGTGTGGGAAACTAGCAGTGCGACGAGAAGAGTGCTTTTTAGGATGGTTTTTGTTGTCTTTTCAGTTTCAGTTTTAGGAAGATGCTGGAAGGCACGAGGCAATTTGGATGAGTAGGACTATAAATTTCACTGGAACACGGGATGGTAGTTCATCATTTGAAATGGGTGTATGATCTTGAATTGATGGGCTTTTCCAAACATTTGGAAGTTTTGGTGTAGGATCCTTGCAATGCGGGAGATGAAAATTGATCAGATTGATGGATTGCAGATAAAGCGAAGTAATTTCAACAATATCATAAAATTGATTAATTTTCCAATAGCTGTTGTCAAATTAACTGATGCTTATCGTTAATTGGTACCATTTGTGGATTACCGTATTTTCAGCAGATGTCAGGTTGGAAAAAGTAAATCATGGGTGTAGCGTTTTGTCGGCTCTCCGTTGAGTGTTCTTTGCAGCACTTCCACAGTTAATTGTGAGCTTTCTATGCCAACCAATGCATGAATTTGTATATTGTGTGGTAAGCATACGATGCCCAGAGAAGTCGACTACATTTCCAACATGAAAGATTTTCAAGGTTCAGAAATTGAACTCACTGCATTCAGTTTTTTAATACCGTGCTTAGCTGAATAGGCTATTGGAGGTCCCTTTCCAATGGTATTCTAGAAAAAAAATACATGTGACTTCTGATCATAAGTATAATCAAATTTTAATGAATGTTAGATGAATTCCAGGTGAATTTTAGGATAATTCCGATACAATTCTGTAGAGAAGGCCATTTTGAAAATAATTGCAGAGGAGAACGTCATGAATTTTGCTAGTATTCTAGAAGAATATTCAAGGGAAATCTAAGGAAATGCTGGGGTTAATTCCATTGAAATTATCAGGATACTCCCGATAATATTGATGGGGATTCTAACTTGTACCATCCCTTCGAAGATCTTGTCTTGTATGCAGCTCCACTTAATAGCAAGATCAATTTGAGCTACCAATCTGAATTCACAATATCGCTGTATGAAGAGCCAAAAACGGGGGGACGGACCCGTAAGCAGAGACACTTTTGCGAAATCCACGGGAATTTAAGAATCTCCTTCCAACGATACGATCCAACAAATCGAATAACGCAATTTACAATACTTATGAAGCTTCCTACTGGATGGTTTGTTAAGAAGGGCGCGTCAATCTCCCTGAAACTGTTGGAGTAGAATTCACACATCACAATCGAATCGATAGGATAAAGAAAATGATAGTGTTTATTCCCTCCTAGACTCCGGTTGTCATACCACTCCAACCTTCCAGTTCAAGGTCAAATGATACCCTGATGCTCCTTCCCAACTCAGTATTTATTTATATATAGTAAATATATGTAATGGAGAAATTAAATATATCAGAACATTGAATAATGAAAATAAATTTGTATGGTAAAATTAGTTGATATTATGGAATGAAAATAATAAATATTTTACATGCAATAAAATTCAGCTCTTTGTCTCCTGGGCTCCCAATATAAGGTGGATTTAATACTGAAATTTCAAGGTTAAATTATGCAAATAAATATGTTTAGCTCAAATGATACTTGATATTTTTCAATAATGAAAAAAAATAGGGCTAAAAATAAAATGGAAAGCCAATCTCATCTAAGCATGACGAGAAATAACCTGTTAAATAAATAGATGTATATAATGTTATGTATTCTTGTTGCTTGCTCTGCTTCATCAGCTTCATTTTAATTTTAACGAGTAATGCAATATAATTCTTCATAAAATCTCCAAGAACTTGAATCCAAGAACTAGAAGGTGACACCTCTATCGTAGATCCAATAGCCCATTACAAGAACGCAGGTATTCCGGTAAGCCCTGCTCCAGTACATTATCGATGCTAATATATCGCTGAAACATTTAATCAAGCAGTAATGCAGTACCTGATTGGTGCGTATTTAATGAGCTACTGTTTATTTTATTGAATTTTTGTATAAGAGCCACAGAAGCAAATGCCAAAAAATAACTAAGCTGAGCGTCGGCGCCGGCTGGAACAAACTGCTGTCATCTGGAAGACTTCATTATTCATCAATGCCAATTACTAGAGCGATGGAATCGAGTGGAGCTCCATTTGGCCATCGTCAAGCAATCCACTAAAAACTCCACTTCACAATAGTTACATTTAAATTAACATTAGGGTAATTGATTCTGGTTGGACCTATCCAAAAACTGATGATGGTTGGACCTATTTTTTCAATCGCTAGTTTAGTCAATCTTAGCTGAATTTTTATTTTCAAAGATCACTTTACTATCATAAAAAACTCTTTTTCTTCAATTTGCATGGGTGTTTTATTGAAAAAAAAACTTCTTTTGATAAGAAATAAATCACTTACCGCGTATCAGGCACAGAAAAGGTACAATATTCCGAAAACGACGCTTCACGCAAAAATTAAGGGCAGCCACGGCAAGAAACATGGAAGGGAAATAGTGTTGAGTGTTGATTTGGAGAACCAGCTAGGGGATTGGGTTTGTGTGTGCGCTGTTTCTGGCAGTCCCAAGACGACCAAAAAGATCTTGGAAGCTGCTAAAGACCTTGTGTCACTAGTTGCGCGTAAATTTAAAGGAGGAATTCCATCGTCAGGTTGGCTGAAAGGGTAACCACCGACTTCCGAACTACCACGAAAGCGCACTTCTCATACACCTTCTGTGTGTGAATTAACTTGAAATTAAATGTTAACAAACTAAAAATTGCTAACTGAAACTTATTTCCGAAAAAAAAAACTCCCAGGAGAAAAAAAAAACTATAAAACCGGAATTAAGTTCTGATGTTCTGTCATTTTAAGCCCCTAAATTCCCCGGGGGCACCCAGAACATGCCCGGAAGTGGCCAATGTGGTCCAAGGCACTCAATTTTGTTATTGATCTTGTTATCGAATTTGGAAGTAATGTGAAGTGTCGCATGATACTTGCTTCATTTAGAATTGGAACAAACTTTTGCTCATATTGTGGTGCTCCTGGTGGACGGATTTGGAAGTTCTTGGCGCCCACGTGTCGAGAATTTTATCAGCTTCACGTATGTATTTTTGACATTCCGCAAATCGACTGTACTTTGTAAACAATCAACATGGAAGCCGAAAGAAGGGAAAAAATTGTGCACAGTTATTTGGAAAATCCATTGTGGTCTGCATCTAGGCTAGCTAAACAGCTGAAATTGCCCAGAAATACCGTATGGCGCGTTATCAAACGGTATAAGGAAACATTGACGACGATTCGGAAGCCTCAAGCCAATCGTCGGAGTGGAACTGTTGACCGGAAACTGCGTGGTAAGATTTTGAAGACGATTAAGAGGAATCCCAATCTGTCGGACCGTGATTTGGCCAGAAATTTCGGTGCTGCCCATAGTACCGTGAGGAGAACTCGACTCCGGGAAGGAATCAAGTCGTATCGAGCTAGCAAACAGCCAAATCGGACCATAAAACAGAATAGTGTGGCCAAAATCCGTGCGCGGAAGCTATACGACCAGGTGCTGACCAAGTTCGACGGGTGTCTTCTGATGGACGATGAAACCTATGTCAAGGCTGACTTCGGGCAAATCCCAGGTCAAAAATTTTACTTGGCAACGGCTCGGGGGGATGTTCCAGCCAAATTTAAATTTGTTTTTGCCGACAAATTTGCACTAAAATTATTTATGATTAGGCAGGGCATTTGCAGCTGTGGCAAAAAAACGAAAGTTTTCGTTACAAATAAGACAATGACGTCGGAACTATACCAAAAAGAGTGTCTCCAAAAACGAATTTTGCCGTTCATTCGATCCCACGACCATCCCGTAATGTTTTGGCCAGATTTGACAAGCTGTCATTACAGCAAAGTCGTTCAAGAATGGTATGCAAAGAAAGGGGTCCAGTTTGTTCCGAAAAACCTTAACCCACCCAACTGCCCCCAGTTCCGCCCTATTGAGAAATACTGGGCAATCATGAAGAGGAGACTCAAGGCAAAGGGAAAGGTTGTCAAAGACATCAATCAGATGAAGACCTGGTGGAATAAGATAGCTAAAACGATGGACGAAGTAGGTGTGCGCCGCCTAATGAGCCGTGTTACAGGAAAAATTCGAGAATTCCTTCGAATCCGTGACGAATAATTTTATCCGTATTTTTTCTTAAATGTTTGAAGAAAACGCTACATTTGTATAAAAAAGGTCTTGAATTCAATAATAAATAACTGAAATACAGGCAATTGTTTTTGTTCCAATTCTATCTGAAGCAAGCTTTAGGTTTTATTCCTTCCATGTCAAAATTAGGTCCATGTTCCACCCTGGAACTTGTTCCGGCCATATCTCCGGAACCACTTGACCGATTCCAAAAATATGCGATAGCTTTCAATGGGACCACAATACCTATAGTTTGACGTTAAAAATTTTCCAAATCGGGTCAATGATTTCCGAGAAAATGAGCCATGATGAATAGCTTATGCGTGGAAAGTGAACTTTTTTAAAAACGAAGTCAAACTCAAATTTCATGATTTTTTTAAATAGCAAATTCATAAAAACTGTATAAAAAGGGTTTTTTGATGAAACCAATAAGCTCTTAACAAAGTTTTTGAACAAATATGGGCTAAACTAGCATCTGCAAAAATAGGTCCAACCATCATCATTTTTTAGGTCCAACCAAAATCAGTATAGGTCCAACCAACATCATAATTCTTTGCTGAATAAAAACGTTTTATAAAATCATTTGATCATAATATTTAACTTTTTATGTTTTTATTAGAAGCAAGAAAGGTAGATCTTTCCCCTAATCAGCATTTTTCATAATTATATGTTGAATTCATAGAAAAAATACGACATGAATGTTGATGTCGTGTGAAACCAGCCTTAATAGGTCCAACCATCATCAGTTACCCTATTTGTTATTTGAAATTTGAATTTAACTTTTCACAAGAAAATCACGCAACACAGTATTTTTATATATACATCGATATTGATGGGGATTCTAAGTTATTCAGAAAAGAGTTCCAAGCAGCTAACTGAATAGGCTATCGGAGGCCCTTTTGAAAGGGAGTTCTGCGTAAATTTCTATGTTAATTATGTCTGAGCATAATTCAAATAAAATTCTAAGGTATATAAGATGCATTACAGGTAAATTTTTGGGACAATTCCAATCAAATTTTGAAGAGAAGGCCATTCTGAAGATTATTTGAAAAGTGTTCCGAGGAGAGTTTCATGAATTCTGATAGTATTCTGATGTATGAAATCTAGGGAATGGTGACGAATTTCATTGAAATTATCAGGAAGTTCCTTGATATTTTGATGGGAATTCGAAGTTATTCAAAAAATAATTCTAAGCAGCTGTCAGAAATAAAATAGACATCGTATAAGATTTCAAGTAATTATGGGTTAAAAATCTAAAAAAGTATTTAAAGGAATAATATTTTTCTAAAACTTTCTCTCAGACGTCATTTCAATGGAAATTGACGTTTTCGTGTTATGATTTATGGAAAAATATCGAATACGACCTGCAAATCGGAGGATGTTGAGTCTGATCGATTCATCATTTGGCGTGCAAGTTTTCAGTTTCTGGAATTTAGTGTCTCAGCTTGATGATGTCATCAATTTTTCTCCTATTCATTGGAACCTTTCCATCTGAATAAGCAAGGTTTCTTGGGAAATTCACATTTCCTGATTTAGTCGACAAAAGGCGGAAAGTACCACAAGGGCCGGGAATTCCTCAGTTCGCGTTTGGCTTTCAACGTTAGCAGTTCGCTCGTGCCGTGCTTTGTGCGTGCATTTTTTCTTCCCTTGCTAGCTGTGTGCTGGCGTTCCGCCTCCCGGACGAAAGGTGCTTGTCAAATGTTGTCGTCATCGTATTTGTGCGTTGAGGTTGTGTTTAAGAAATTAAATCGAAGTGGGCCATGGCCGCTATTAGACGCGTTTGCTTTCGGTCGCTGGAGTTGTGGGTTCTGATTCCGGCGCTGGTCCCGAGTTGATTCGGCTGAAGCCGTTGGGTCACGATTGATTGGTAATAGAAAGCGGACGCAGTATTTTTTATCTGCTGATCCCTCTAGTTGGAGCAGCTTGAGTGTGTTTCGTGGTTGATGAGGGTTTCCGCTGCTGTGTGAGGAACGAAAAGCGAGCGTGCTGTTTAGAGAAGAAGTAGAGGCAGCATATCTATGGGAGCTCTTCGAAATCATCGTGATATCATGGATTCCTTTGCAAGAAATCGGGTGAAATTATTCCTTTATTTTCCTCTTAACTTTCATTCCATTATTATATGAATTACTAAATGCTGGGTACTGGAGGGTCCACCAGTGCACTCGATTGAAGCGAAATGGATAGGAAGAGTGGAAATGCCACCTCCCTGTCTTTAACATTTCGTGAAAAGAGGGCGAGCTCTTCTCCCCGCTCATTGCGACATCCTCCTGTTTTTTGATCGGTTGTATGATCCTGTTGTTGGAAGGAGATTATCATTAAACCCGTGGATCCACGTGGACGATGTTGCCCACGGATTTACTCAAACCGTTATTAGCCTTTCATACAATGGCAGTTTGAGTACAATTAAAGGTTATTAAACTTGATCACGTCAAACAGCGAGGACAGTCCACACAAGTTCCAGGAATTCCTCTCTCCTATACATACCTTACACGAGAAGATACCGTGTAACCGTTGATTTGATTAAATAATTCTAGAGTTAGCTTCTAATACAATTTGAAATATATGTACTCTCATCATATAATAAACCAGCATCTAGACAGCCAAACCATACTTAGCCATGTGGCATTAAAATAAGCTCAACTCAACGCCTAATTGATGGGCTCTTTGGATTTGAAGCACACTGTTGACAAACAGCCACTAATTAAAGGAAACCTACCTACCGGTTGCCATGCACAAGATACAACAATCCCGGACTACAACTGCAAAACAGAAAATCCTTCTACGGTGTATCATTAGCGCAGCAGAAGCCATTACCCTACCCGAACAACCCGTGCAGGTGCGCATTATTTAATGCAACTTTGAAATACTTTTGAAATAAAATTTATTTAATCTTCTTACGAATACCGACGACGAATAAGACGCACTGTGGCAATAAGACGAATGTAAACAGAAACGCGTGTATATGCTCCCAACGACAACGCCGGTACCATACTGATGCTCGCCTGGGAAAGCAGGAAAATGAATAAATATTTTCTTAAGAGAATTATTAATTACGAAAATTTGTTTTAATTTAACTTTTCCCGTTCCCATCGCCACCGCAGGTCTCTCTGGCGGACGGAACAGAAAGAGCATTGTCGCCGCACCACGCACCATTCCAAAGGCGGCGGGTGGCACTTTTCCATTCCTCAATTTTTATCTCTCCACCAGTTGGACCTTTTAAATACACGCAACTGTTCCGGGTGCGATACTGGTTCTCATAATTCGCCGAAATCGCGCTTCAAATGGCTCTCGCGATGGTCCTCGCGGCTATGATTCCACCCCCATCGCACCGACCGAAACGGGAACGACCGTCCCGAGAGAAGAGTGTAATAAGAAACAAATGTTTTTCGTACTTAAGCTGTAATTAAGCACAAATTATACTATAATCGACCATCCGTCCCAAACTCAACCATAGTCGGCGTAGACGACGCGTCCTTTATGATGACGCCGGGCGACGATGACGATGGCTAGGCTATGTTCTTTAGCAAGATAGACAGGGACAGAGCTCGCGCCAAGGATCCGGATGATGCCATGCTGCCGCTGCAATAAATAAAATGCGACTAACTTTTGTCGTTTTCCATTATTTTTTGCTGCATTCGCTGGAAGAAGGAAGAGGAATCCTGTTGCACGTTGCTTGCTGATACCAAGAAGTGTAGTATCTCTCGCACCCATAGCTACAGCGTTCCGGAAGGAAGGATGGACGACACCCTCTTTTGTGGTGGATGGTTCTCGTGTGGTCTGTGTGACGTTCCTCGGGGGTAAGTTGGGACAGGATGCAATCCGATGATTCGGTACAGAAAGCGGGGGTGTTGCGCGATGTTTAGTTGGGCGTGGCGTGGAAAATGCAATTATAATTTGCATAAGCTTTTACGAGCATTTTATTACCGTTATTTTGCTGCGTCCAGTTGGGATGTTGTTCGAAATGTGCGGTTTGTTTTCTCTTTGTATACTTTTTTGGCATGGCTAGTTGCGAATGGTTCTCCCAGTTGGCACAAGGTCCTTGGCTTAGAGATAACGATTGGGACGGTCTGTTTGTTTAATTTATGCATTGTTGGGGAAGGGCCAACACTTTAATGGGGCATGTTTCGGTAGTTGCCGAATTCACGCCATAACTCATTAGGAGGCTTTCGTCGAGGGCTGTACGAGGTTGAGATGTATTGTGCTTTGCGTTTGTTAGAAATGAGGAAAATATTAGATTGTAAATTTTAATGACTTAATTTGGGATGTTATCAATGTTTCAATCAAAACTTTGTAAATTTCATGTCACGTTGATATATTTTCTGACCTTAATTAAAACATACATCAATAAAACACTAATTTTAATGAAGCATTTAATATTACATTCATTTACATTTAATTTTTCATGCTTGTGTGTTTTAACATAGAAGTCAAAAGTTGAATTGGAATTGATTTAATTTTCAACGATCAACGATATAAATTTACATAAACCGCGTTAATTCCAGCTTTAATTGATTGAATTTTAGATTTTCAAACGTGGAATTTTATATTTGAAAACCTGCTCAAGTTGAAAATTACAACATAGTTTTATTTATCCGGGAAATTGAATGTTGTTTCTAGATCTGTCATTCAAATTAGTTTTTCTAAGTTTACGGTCTTAATTTTTTTTTCCGAAGTCCCAAAATGAACAAATGGTAAATGCATTAAAAAACGCTCAATTAGTGCGAAGCAACATAGGCTTAATACCCTTCCAGTGTATTGTTTTGAATGAAAGGAGTGTAGCGGCGACCAAACTTGATTTAGAAGTAAATAACTGAAGTAGCTTTTTATTTCAGTGTATCTCTTTATTTCATGTTCAAAACTATATACTCAACGCAATGGGACGCTCAAAACTGATATGGAAATGGGTAAATCAATGATGAATCCGAACCAATATTTTCCAGTTTCCCTAAAGAATTATGACCAACTTTATCGCCGGATGTAAACTCATTGAGGCTTCAGGATGTGGCATGAGAATTGACAAATTCAAGACAACTTTCAAAAACAATAGAACGAAATTCCTGAACATCAGGTGTGAGCCGCTAGCAATGCCATCGCGAACCGACTATGCTAAAGGTGATTGAATTGAACTATTTATAAGTACATCCTGTTATACTTCAATATGTAAGAAGCAGAACCCAACAAGTATCTATACAAAATATCATCTCAATTGATTGATGAGCGTTTTTTGTAGAATAATTGTTAAACCGTTTTTTTTTCCTTTTAATTCTACTACTTTTATATCACTGTCACCTTCACTTTCACTATTCACTTTCACTATCACTTAAAAAAAAACTCTAACAGATTCGTGTTTCTTTTACTACTTGCATACTTCTTCAGAGCCTAGTCATTGATTTGGCTAGCTTTCAATGGTATCCGGCCATTAGGTCAAATGGTCATCAGGCCAAATGATCATTATGTCGAATGGTCATTAGGCCAAATGGTCTCCACCTTACCCAGACCTTAATAAACTGACCAGCTTTCGGACATCATTATGTTTGGTTTTTCCATAGTAATTTCCAAAAACTTCAAATGGTTTGTGCCACGTCAGTTTCTTACCAAATGAGTTCAAATTTAGGGAGGCTATTTGGAGCCGTTTGAGCGGAGTGGAGCGAACATTTCAAATTATCAGTCTAATGGCCAACCTTTGTCGATCTGTTCGAAAGTGCCTACGGTGCATACATTTTATTGGACGATTACGTATGCGCAGGAATAAGGTCTAAAACCTCTCAAAATTGGTAACAGTAATTTATGAATAGCCCCTAACACCTATGAGTACCGGTCTTCGACTAAGTACAATGAAGGCTTATTATCAGTCATGTTAAATTTATACCTGCTTACTTATTGATTTTTTATATGTGCACCCTCGCCCACCTCAAATCCATGCGTTCTTTTAAGGAGCAAAACAAATTGAGGAATATAAACACAATTTAGTTCCCTCTAAAAAAACTACGGTACGGGTTGTTTGTAATCAGCTTACTATAACATTTTAAAATACTATTTTTTTACATCTTGGCTTTTCAGTTCTGATAGTTTATTACAACTGTTCTTAAGATTGTTGAACTTAAGTAGAGTTCTCTAGACTTCCTTGATTTTATCAGAAACTTTTAAAAATTCCTGCAATTTTGCTGAAGTTAAAGGAACTGACATGATAGTCAGTGATATGTCCTGAAGCTCCCGCAATTTTTTGAAGATTTCGATATTTCTTTGAAACTTATGGAACTTCCTTCAAGTTTTCTAAACTTCGCTGACCTTCTCTGGACTTGCCTATAGTTTTCGTTCCATCAGGATATTCTCAATATTTTTATACAGTTCTTGGGTTAAATTCAATTTCTCTATTAAAGAGACTTTCAGCCGTGGACTGATTCGTCTCTGAATAATTTATTGTAACTTTTCTTACGTTCCAAAACATGTTTTAATATTCATAGAAATTATGAAGACCCCGCATTTCTCCAGAAATTTTTGAAATATTACTGAAACTCTCGGCATATTCCATAAATGCTCGACACTGCTGTTCCTGCAGTTAATTAAATTTAGCTCAAAAAGTTTCTAATCTTTTCTAGAAATACCCAGACCGTTCCTAAAAATAGTGAGACTACTTAAAAATCTTTAAACTTATCAAGATCTCATTCCCTGAGATTATTGGAACTTCTGTAAAGCACCTGCAATTTCTTTGAAACAAATTGAATTGTCTTGAAGCTATCTGATCATCCTTGATGTTCTCGAAGAAACATTGATGTTCTCGCAATTCTTCTTAAGCTTCGAAACATTCCTTTTGAATTGAAGATCATGAAGATTGTTTACTTTGAACTAGTTTTATTTAATATAAGACGTATTTTATTTAATAAGACTTTAATTGCATGTTTGAAAAATTTCCCCAAAGTAGCAACACTAAACCAGAAGTTTAAAAAAAACTCTATCTGGCAAAGGTATGCTTCATCGACGAAGGCAACGGTGAGCTGTCCTCCAGGGCTGAGATCGTGGCAATGTGTTCAATGCAGTCAATCTTCATTAAAGAGTGGGCTAGGACAGGCAGATTTGAGTGATCTGATCTTGAAATATTATTGATGAATGTGGGCGTCTCGTGGAATAATCAATAAAGTAGGATTAATAGTTTCCTTTTAATTCCTAAAATCTTGATGTGGTAAACATTGTTGGTACTCAGTGCAATGGGCACGGTGATTCCTTGAGAATTACACTTCTCAGCGACGACCTTGGCTACGTTGGGGGAATTTCTCAATTAGTCTTGACCTTCATTCCATGGGTAACACATGAAACTAATTTCTTATTCCCAGCCACCAACGGTGCGTTGAAATTGGCTTAAACATAAGCAACTTCATACACAATCTTACTTTCACGCACTTTCTCGAACGATTTTGATTATGTGGGGAGCCACCTTACAATATTGTTTGACTGATTTCAATACTCCTTTTCTGCTTTGAAACGGAAGTGTTGAAAAAACAAACTGGCACTGTCAAAATCATCAAGCTCAAAGGTAGATTCAAAGCGTTTTTTTTTTTGTTACTTCATACGCGAAGTTTGCGATTTTCAGAGTTGGTTGCAAATGCTATCTAACATGAAGCTTAAGTGTGATAATTTATTAGCTAGATAATGATCTTAGAAGAGGGTAGATTTTCACTTCTCACGCTTACCTCACCTTAATTCACTGCTCGCACTTGGCTTACGGTTAATATTTTACTCCATGAACTCAGTGCCAACATTTCAAAGGGGCGTAATTGCATTTGTAAACAATGGCTTTAGCCGTCGATTTGTCGCGAATAAAAGCTCACTCATGAAAAATAATGACACCACTAGGTAGATGAATGTTTCCTCTACCAGCTAGCATTGTTATTTTGGAGAGGTAAGATTTCATTCGCGAGAAATTGACGGCTAAAGTCATTGTTTACAAAAGCAATTACGCCCCTTTGAAATGTTGGCACTGAACTGATTCATCTAGCACCGCAGAACCCTTTAGCCTATTACTTGTGACTACGTGTCACACCTTATTTAGCAAGAATTGTGGTGTCAACTGCCCAGTGGGTTTCTCCACATCCATTCTGCAAATTTAACTAAGCGCTCGATCACGTGGTTCGCTTAAAAAAATGGTTGAATATTTGTAATAGAACAGGTACATACACAGCAATAAATAAATTTTAATATTACATCCATGAGGATGCACTTCAGTCATGTCGAAAATCTCATGTTATTTTTATGGCCACAAAAATAAACAAATACACTTGAAGCAGCGTAATGTCAGTTCATTATAAATGATTATTTTGTCTATTTTGGAAAGTAATAACTGCATAGCCGAGATTCCAGTTAATCACTAACCAACAGTCGGAAAATAAAGCATTAACAGGCATATGAACTATATTAATTATTTAAATTTGAAGGCAAATGACAACAGATTTGAAATGGGCTGCTCAGGGGACCAGACTATTCCGTGCTAATCAACTCGACATTTTGTCGCATTTTCCGAAACATCCGAGGGATATAATTCTACAGAAATTATCCATCAGACTTCGTGTAAACCTGATCTGATTTTACTTCACATAATTCGAATGAAACGCACTAACACAGACACAAAACGTTACGACTAAACCTGTCTTCCAGGAAATGCTTCGTAGAAATTGTGTCAAATTTTATAGAGCTATTTTTAGGAGCACGTGTCTGCAAATGCAAAATGGGAAAATCTAAGAAATTTAATTTTATGCCATACATTTAATTTGTGCATATTTTTGATATTTGCTTACCTTTTGTTTAAAAATAATCGTTGAATCTACCTGTAATCATAACCAAGTATCCTTAAATTTTGATTTCTATTACCGACAAAAAAAGACCCACAATTCAGAATGAAATAAACCAAGTCATCAGTTTAAAAAAAAACCCCTAATGAAACCCTCATTTAGTTTGAAATAATCCACCTAAGCACCTAGTCAATTGATAAACATTCCTCATTGCTCTCAGTTACGCTGTTTATTTGTCGAACCTTTATTAATTTCCTTCTTGCTTCTCTTGTTGCAGGTAAGCGATTGCCGGAATTCAATAACACCGTCTCCGCCGACGGTGGTGCAAACAGCAGTAGCAAAACAAACCGAAAGCAACCCAACTTCTCGGAAGCCCCCTCCGACATATCGAAATCGCTTCAAATCGCTTGCATTAGACCCTCTCCGTTATTGATGCCATCCTCGGTTACTGGTTCCTTGCAGGTATCGCATTAAGTATTATTCGATTTCCAGAGGGTCCCAACCTCTTCTGCAAACAGCTTACCGAACCGGTTGACCAAGACCACCAGCCTACATCGAACGGGCGTGTTTAATAAACTTCAAAATTGACTAGAAATGGAGAGCACACAAACAAACACACGGTGGCACACCTTGCTGCTGCTTTGGAGCACAAACAAAGGTCCCATCTCCCCAGGACCAAAACCACAGAAACCAAGCATTATCGTGCCCAAGGCATTCCATTGCGGTTCAGTGTCCAAACTAGCAACCCGCCCACCTGTTCCCCGGGGAGACCTTTTCCTTCCTGTGACAAGTAAGTCCGCCAGGGACAACAACTCCTTTCCACACCTTCACAGCAGGACGAAATGTAAGATTTAACTAGCTCACCCTACCTCAAAGCCTCCCATTAAACAGTATAGACCAACACGGCTGACCGCTGAGGGAGAATGTGTGATTAATTATGGAGATTGAGTTTAAATTCCAACCCACCGGGGAGTCGTCCGGCCACAGGGAGGACGTGTCATTTAACGAGCTGGAAGCCAGAGGCACTTGTCATTCGAAAGGGCAAGATTACATGTTCAAGAGTTACTGTTTGTTCTATTTGAAATGGCACCATGTTAAACTACGAGCTTGCGGAACAAATTAAATTGTTCTATTCGCAAACCGATCAAATTGTCCGACCCACTTTCCAATGGTGAATAATCGTTCAACCACATCCTAAATTCCATAATCCCTTCATTAACAGCACTTTTCACCAACCTCACCCCCCTGCATTCAACGAGCAAAAACATAAATCGCAACCACTTGATATTCCCGGCTAATCCAGTTAACCGGCTTTAAACCCACCAAGATTCCACCGAGCGCTCTGTTGTCATTTTTCGCTACCAAACAGCTCGCATACCACCACCAGCAGCGGCAGAAGCAGCCAGTATCCATCCCATGGCCCATTTTTCATCGCATTAAAGTCGAAAATCTCGTCGCCTTAATCCTATCTTGTGTGAGAGCCTGCTGCCACAGTGAAGCTCAAGCCCCGGTCTCGTTCACATGATGATATCCATGTTAACACCCCTTTGCTCCTACGGAGACGGTGAGGACGACGCCAGAGCCAGAACCCGCGGCATCAGTCGGGAAAACTTTCTTCTGAGAAAGCCACTTTACTGGATAAATTGGATTATGCTTCGTGGCAAGCCGGAGCGGCCCAGGCACGGGATTCACCCTCTGATGAACCTTCGGGGAGTGAAGTTCGCCGAACCATGCGCTAAGCCATCGCACCACACCTTACGTTGCTACGTATGTGGCTCACCGGCCATATCGATTTCCATTATTATTGGATCTCAGCCCCTACATTCGGGGTGGTGCAGGAAGAGGAAGCACTCCCTGAGTGTTTCACCTCAATTCCACACTCTTATTTATAATCCTTTTCTGCTTGATGCTTACCTGGGTGTGCAGCTCTGCCGCAATCCCGCAACATTTGAAGCCAATTGAGAGTTTCATCACTTGCCGGCCGGGATGAAGGGTACCCGCATGTAGGTAGTCCTAAAGCAATATTTACTCGGTTGCGGGTGAGATAGAAAACCACGCACTCTTAACCCCCGTGGGATCGGGTGGTATGCTTGGAGAAGGCTATGCTGCTGGGTGTTTACTGTGGCTGCCTCGGGAATGAGCACAAATTGGATTCGGAAATCCAGTCACTTGTTGTAGTTTTGGTTGAACTCGGTACCGGAAGGGATTGCGGAACGTAAAGTTCGAGTCCGTTTCGAGTCTGAGGGAAATTGCAGAATATTTAGCATTTCAAAACTTAAGACTCGAGGGATTTGAAATGTTTTGACATTGTAGGACAAACTTTCAGAATTCTGGCAGTTTAAAATGTTTTCAAGACCTTGGATGAAGATATTTATGCAACACTGAGAAAAATCCTCCAACATGCTCTCAAAATAAATGGACAATATTTGCTATTTTTCGAGGTACTATTGTTGAAATTATCTTCGAAACGCAGGACGTATAAAAAAACATTTGATATCGACACCTGTCTTTAGCTGTTATTTTTTGTTTTACTGTCTTGGAAGCGGAAAACTCATTGATTCAGTAACACAATAGGCTCATGAGCATGTTTATTTGTATCACCTGTCGAATGATCTATGAAGCATTAAATCTTTCCTCCGATGTTTTTTTTTTTCTCATTTTATTCTAGGAGTTTTCCCCCGAAATTCTTGTGCCAATTATGTTTTTGCCCGAAGCTTATTTTTCCTCATGACATCAGCGATGATTTTTTATCGATTTCCGGCTTCTCCTATAATTTCCATCTAACTTTTCAGGATTTTTTTCCGGATTTCTCCTGAAAATTTGATTTAATTTTTCCATAAATAATTTCCCATCCATTCTTTAAGTTTCTCCCAGAAGTTGCTTATAAATTGGCTTCTACCGGATATTTTTTCCGTCTTTGTCCGAAAATTTCTTTTGATTTTGTCAGGGATATTGTTCCGTGTTCTCCCAAAAGATTCTACCGATACCTCCGAGAATATTTTTCTGATTTCCTCCGGAAGTGTCTTCCAGCTTTACCCTAGTCTTTCAACTTTGTTCTGACTTACTTCGAGAAGATTCTTCCAATTTCTCCTAAAAGTTCCATTTCTGCATTCCAACGGAAGATTCATAGCTTAGCTGAGACTGAGTGCACGTATCAATGGTTCCTAATCCGTGATTGATCAGAATCAGCAAAACTGCTCAATCAATCAGCTGAATGGAGCTGGAACTGACCTTCCATTTCCATTGCGCTAGTTTCAATGACTCCATATATTGAAGATCAATAAGTGAGTGAAGAAGGAATATTAGAGTGACCTCCCAAGTAGCAATGCAATTTTTTTCGAGGTTTTGAAGCATTCAACAAGTCTAAATCATGGTCTACAGAATCAACATAAAACCAGACCATACTCGGGCTTTGTTGTTTTGGGAACTGTGTTTATCTCTGTACCTCCACAATGTTCACTGAAGGAGAGATATTGTTAGTTGGTAGGGTTTTATAGAGCAGGATGCATCTTGATGAGTGATGTGATCATAGTTTTAATAAAATCTAATGTTTTCCTAAATTTACGCGAATCTTTTAGCGATGTTTAAGGGCCTGATGGGTAAATAACCAGACCCTATCACTTCAACGATCTTCTGCTCAGTAAGCAAAAGCATCTTCACGGCATCCACGTCTAGTCGCGGCGTAAAACTTTTGTCCGGGAAGCTGCTTAAAATCGAGTTTGACTTGTGTTTCGTCAAAACACGGTCGTACAAGAGGCTTGCCGCTTTTTGGCCACAGAATTCTGCCGGTTCGGATGTTTACTGGCTTTGTACAACTTATATCCTTCCCTGGCATGGATGTTCCGCACCGTTTGGAAGTTGGTGTTGTACCTTCTAGCCACTCCTCGGATCGAAAGACCGGGGCTGGCTTTAACCTCAATACCTTGCTGCGCAGCTGACGATCCCTGGTTCCTGTTTCGTTTTAGGACTACGTCTTTAATTTCTATACTGGGGGTCACGTTTAAAAAATCAAAATTCAGACATATAACGAAAAACCCCAAACACGGACGCAAATCGAACACACGACACATTGCGCATGCTCACATGAGCGAGCTCAATGCTCGGTTGACCACTCATCTTTTCACCAATGAAAGGAAGGGAGGAGAAAAGCAGAGAAAGTAAAAACGCTTGCCAAATCGGTTTCTTAGTCATTTGCATTCGAGCAACGGACGGCTAAGCGTCGGAAAGAGTTAACAACTAAATGATCAACATATTTGTACTGTCCACTAGCGGTCCTACGTCGAGCTTTCGTTCGTGCCCCTAGGCACAGACCCTTATACTTTTTTCGTAGGTCCGCTGATTCCTTTCCACACTAATGCTGGGTTTAGACTAGGCAAGTCAAATGATCAACTCAGTTGAATTCAATTGGCTTGAAAAGTTGAGCCTGGTTCAACTTTTTTCAATTCAAGTGAGTTGATCAAGTCAGTTGAATGGCATGGTTTACACGTTCAATTCGCGTTCAAGTCAGTTGAATTCAACTGAGTTGATCAATTGACTTGCCCTGTTTAAACCCAGCTTAAAAGTTTCCTTGTAGGTTTTGAGCACGCGACAAACTGTTGTTTTCGGCATCTTCAGCACTTTAGCCAGCTTGGAACTGCACCACTCCGGATTTTCAAAGTGTTTGTGCAAAATATGTTTTCTTCTTTAGAGTTCCATTTGACGTTACTTCTGAACGCGATCGACTACTTTGATCAAACTTGCACCAGTTGTTCTCTATAGAAGTGTAAACAAACCACTGTCAAAGATTTTCGATTCCCAACACTAGAGGCGTGCTAGTGGCGCGCGAGGGGCATACCAATTTACTTTTAGTCAGCCTTAAATGCTATGTACAGACCAGCAGCTAAATTCCGGGCATAAATTTCATAGAAGAGAAAGAATTTTCTCCATAGGGGAAATGGATGTAATGTCGGCCTAAATGCCCCTAATTTGGGCCCATACATAAATTCAGCAGTCGACTAAATTTTCAATAGCGACCCACAAAATCCATTAGTACCGTCCCAATGACGCGTTCATCTAGATAAAATGGATAAATAGCAGATTTTTTGCGATGGGCCCAATCTTAGATCCATAGGCCAACATTAGAGCCATTTCTCCTATGTGAAAATTGCTTTCTCTCGATGTCGATGTTAATAACGGAAATGGAACATATCGCCGAAATTTTTTTTGCCGAAGTTTATATTGTCGAATGGGTCATTTCACCGAATGAACCATTAAACCGAATGGGCCATTTCACCGAAGGTCATTCAGCTGAATGGGTCATTTCGTCGAAAGGGTCATTTCATCGAAGAGCAAGCCATTTTCTATGGTTTAAAACTTTTCTTAAAGTTTAGTAATCTTTGAAATCAGTCTCGAAAAAAACATTAAGAAGGTTCGATTTTTTCAACCTATTCAAATGTAATGCTTCCTTCGTTTGAACATTAGCAGTTCTTTTGAGTTGAATTGATATTAGAATTTTACAAATAATGTTGAAAGTCTTGCAAAAATGAGACACAAAACAAATCATTCCTTAAAAGAAAAAAAGCAGTTCAGGAAGTGTTAAATACAAACATGCATATAGAAAAACGATTAAACATAAATTAATACTTACGAATATATTTACTTACCGGGATACCAAGATTTCCCGGGATACCAAGATTTCCCGGGATACCAAGATTTCCCGGGATATTGAATTTATATTTTCCTAATCTCGATATGGTGAAAACCGCCGGAAAAGGACGCTCTAGCACTATTAATCCCAATTCACACCTGGATTCGGTTGAAAGTAAGTTAATTTAAATTATATTCATCAACATCCCATCATAACTCATGTGGTTTCCACATTTATCACTGCTCCCGGTCATTCACTCCCATTAGCCAAATGCCAAGGTCACACACTGCATGTGGTAAAATAAACCTGTGTTAACATAAGCCTACTTTATCACACCAACCGGACAATAGATCACGCGCGATCGAGATGAATTCATATAACAAAAGGGAACGCAATATCACGCATTTCTTTTGTTTTGACTTCCACCGGAAGATTCTTCCGACTTTCTTCAAAAGCTTCTTCCAAACTTTCCCATTAAGTGTTTTCCGTTTCCTCCAGGAAGCATTTGTCATCCACCACCGGAAGCTTTTTTCGAGTTCTCCCAAAACATTCTTTCGACTTCCTTAGGTTAGCGACTCATACTGAATGTTTCTTCCGAGGGCTTTCTGGCTTCCTCTGGAAATGTCATTTTACTGCCCACGAAGTTCTTTTCTGACCTCTCCGTCTCTGGATCTTCCCTGCGTACAGTTAGAAGTATTTCTGAATACCCTGAAATCTGCTTCTACACGTTTATCCTTCGGAAGTTTTTTTCCCGACATATTTTCCCGAAAGGTTCATCCGACTTTATCAAGAAGAGCTTCTTCCTTCCTGTGAATTTTTTGAAAATTTCTCCGAACTACCAAACGAAGGTTTTTTACACCTTTTCCTGGAAATATCTTCTAATTTTCCATTGGAAGGACTAACGTACATATCGAATCTACCAATATTTAGCCATTTGCATGTTAACTTGTGACTAGTGGCCTATTTCACAATTTACGTTATTCCAATTGAGGCTGTCAGATTTGGAATCCGGAACATCCGGTTTAGCACACTTCCCACGGAAATGTAATGGAACAATTGGAACAAGAAACATACCTTATTTGCACGACAATAGTAGAGGAAATCGATTTGCACTTGACGTTTCGAAGCGCTTATTTTCTCCTTGTCGGTCTCCTTGTGGTGAAGTGCTTATTCATCAAAATATCAATCAATTTAGTGCACACAGTGTTGGAAAGTTCATTTTCAAAAAAGTCCTTTCGCAGTTTTTCAGATAATCATTTTGCTGAAGAACTAGCTATACGAAAATCGCGAACGAAATGAGAATAAAGAGCTCCCGAACGAGATGTGCGAAACACTTCAGCAAATGATTCCAAAAGAGAATTCCGATTTCACTCTCTTAACCTATTTCACAAAAAATTGAGAAACGAACTACCTGAGGTTCTTGTCTCCAATATCATGTTTGGTCGCGGAGTAGAATGAAATTATCTCGCTTAATTTCTGCCACTCAACTGATGTTGTGTTTTTCTAGATGAAGTGTTATACTTTATGCATAACCAGGAAAATTTCCCCTATATGATGGTAGTGTTAGCATGCGTGGGCGAGCTACCAGTTACGCCAAATCGACGATCAAATGCATTGTTTACAAAAGCTGATACGTCCCTTTGAAAAAGTTATCGAGATATCGAGAATTGATCTTTTCAGCTCGATATAAATGGGCGATTACGACGAAGTAGCGCTCTACCCTAGTTCCACTCAATCTCAAACAATAAAGTTCGCTCGGGAAATGACGCTTTGCGAAATTCCCATCGATAATTTGCCTAGTGAAAACATCTCGCTTGTGATAATGAACTTTTCCAACACTGAGTACATATGCCTTGCAATCGATGCATCTTCAATCACAATAATTTGATAATTTCACCACTAAAAAGGTTAATTGATCAGTGTGCTTGTGTGTTCAATCTAACCCCCACTGTCCGACAGTGTTATCATGGAAGAAACCTGCTTTTTATTACCCTTAAATTAAAGCAGGTTTAGTCCGGGAGTTAGAAGGTGTTAGCTCTACTGCAACTCCAGTGACCCATTTCAGAATGTCTGGTAATTCACGACCACTCCGAGTTCACTTTTACTTACAATAAGCCCCGCATGTTCACTCTACCTTTATCAAATGGATAATGGTATCATAAACACACTTCCAGATTAAAAAAAATACTATTTCCAAATCTGGCACGTATATAGTTTTAAAATTTGTTCAACTGTATTAAATCGATTTGAATGGACATTTCTTAGCAATTTTGTTTCGAATACATCTTGATTCATCTGCTGGCATCCCTTACTGGCCCTTACCGGCGACCAACGCGTCTGCCCGCAAAAGCAACTACACCCAAATCTTAAAGCTCTCCGAATCGTATGCAATTTATAAGAACAATCTTCAACTGGAACGTACTCACCAAAACAATATATCCGGGAGCACATTCTCGATGCTTATTTTTCTCTCGTAAACCCGTCGTCGTCGAACGGCAAAAAAGGGAACTCAGTGAGCAATTTTGTGATACAGAATTTTCACAGAAAATCAACCGCGAATCCACGAGTTTCACCACACCCAACTGCGAAACACGTTCAAAAGCACTTTTGGTACACTTTCGATATCAATTTCGTTCTAAAACACTTAATTTTTTGCAAAAATAGTTGCAAGTGAACCATCATTAGGCACCGATCGTGCCGAGATCTTTCACGGTCTTGCAGCGCGTAAATAAACTCTAAAAAGGTTAATTGATCAGTTCACACCAAAATTCAATCTTATCCCCCGTTTCGCTATAGTTTGTTTTCCCTTAGCAAGAAATTTAAAAAAACACTCGTCATTCCTTTTTCCCATGGGTTAATCATTAAACAATCACGTAAACCTGTAAATTTATCCAATTTAGTTTGGGCATGGTTAATTCGAAAAGAACAATATCTTAATAGCCAACACTCCGTAAAACAGTTTGCCAACATGGCAACTCAATCAATCTATCGGTAGCATTTAGTTCACACCCCGAGCGAGGTCAAGTGGTCAGGTCAGGACCAGTCGTACCATCATCAACATCAACGAGCGAAAGATCGTTCGCAGAATTTGACCCGTGCGTGTTTGGCGAGCATGAATTTAGTAGGTACTCACAGTCACAGCCCTGCCATCACCGCCAGCGACGAGTCGATAGGTCAACGTCAACTAGTATGTGTGTGTGTGAGTGCGTGTCACATAGTCAACCTCCAACTCAGTCTTCATCAACTATGCAGTACTGACATTTACTTACCGCCTGGTGCCAAACGCCCTCGAGCACGGCATCGTTGCCTTTCGGCAGCCGGCGAACGATTTCGCCGCACAGGATAATTTGTCACTCGTTAACTTAATTTAATTTATTTTTGGGGAAACTGAAAGCAGCGAAACGCCTTGCGATCGGCCTCCGCTTTCCGAGGCACTCAAAAACGAGAGAGAAAAACGCATGTAATTCTGTTGAATCATCGAATGCTAGCTGTTAAAATTAGACAAAGTTGTGATACTAACGACCAGCGATGGGATGCATCTCTACCTAGGACCAACCGGCCTCGCTGTTCAACATGTGTACGATTGCTATTATTAGGTTGCAGTTATTTTTAGATCCACGCGTTTTTCCAGTGCTGCTGCTGTACACGACGATTGGCGGAGTCGATCATATTTTCTTCTCGGAAAGGTTTTCCTCAGCAGACGGCTACGACCGTCTTCACACTTGTTTCGGACATTTTAGACTGCCTCCGATTCTTCGGGTTCCTTCGAAGTAAAACCAACGAATTTATGAATTATGAATTTCTTTTTCTAGGCAGGGACCTACCTACAATAAAGTAAAATTTAGACGATGGTGTTCATTTTCAACCATGGAAATCGGGAAAGATAGAGAATTTATAAAATATTCAGTGGAGGTTATTCTCTGAAAATCGTATAATTCATTCTGTTTGCAAGTTGATGAAATCAAAAATAGAGTAAAATGTCCAGCAAATTATCAAATCGATAGTCATTGTGCTAAGTAGCCGGTTGCACTACTTCAAACGACAAATTTATCGGTAGCCTGCATCTGAGTCGAAGACAAATATCAATTTCTTACAGTTTCCTACACCGAGAAGATCCAAAGCCCAGGAACCAGATGAGTCCTACTGACTGTGCAGTCACACACCGGAATCTATCCCCAAGACTCACATTCGTGTTCACTTATTTATGACACTACACTACTGCCGCGCCGTTACGGATCTCGTCCTACTCTGACAATTGAGATCCTGCAAAGGGAAAAACCTACACTCAGTCAGAAACACATCTTGCATGGTTTTCTCCGGAGGCGAGCACATTGCTCGTGCTGTTGATGTAAAAGCGCCTAGCAAAGCATAAAGTAAACGTAAATATATTGAGATGAAGGCTTTTTAATATTACAGAAAATCGTGACGTGAATGCGGAACATGTTCTCCATCCGAACGGAACGAGACGGAGTCAGTATTATCCCGCCCTGGCTTTGGTGAGCATTTTCTCAAATTTTCCGCTCTTCATCGGCTAGTTGTCTGGCGAATGGAACGCGATGTGGTTAGGGATCCAAATAGCGCACACCACTTTGGTATGGTTCGTGTGTCAGTTCTCTCCGTGCGCTTCACAGGATGTTGCGGAATGTGCTGAACGAGAACGAGTCTTTCCTTTAACGGAACCGAAAACAGCAGACCAGACATCAATCGTGTATCCCCTGCTGCTTTTTCCCCCTGATGCGATAAGATATCCTATAGACAGAGAGCGATTCCGGAAAATGGAGAAAAGCGTCAGCAATGTCTATCCGGAGTGTTGTAAAGACATTATTGACAGGCATCAGATGGATTGAATGTACACTGTGTACACATTCAGCATAAAGTTTCTCGTCAATCCTGTAGCTGTGTGCTTTATGGGATCTTCCAGAGGATGGGCAGCAGTACAAGGATGTTGCTTCGCATTAATTAAAGCAATCGGTTTAGGCTTTTAAGGTGTAGCTCCCTCCTGTCCAATCTGTCGGAAGTTGCCAACCTAGAGAGCTAGCCACAGCTGGGACCAAGAGGAGAGCATAGTAGGTCTAACGATTTTGGTCCGGTTGGATATGGCTAACTATCTCGTGTACAACCTAAAGTCAGAGTATCGCATGAAATATTCAATTCGAACAAGCTTTCGTCCGTCTCTTCCCCCCTGATAGCTTTCAGTAGTGCAATAAAGGTGAGGAAAAATAGTGTGGGATTATAGGAAGAGATTCGTGACCACTACGTAGCACCTTGATTTCGTATGTCTGCAGTTGAAATTCACAATGAGTATTCGCATGACCGTAGATTGACAACCCTGGGTGGTTTAAGCAGGAGGAGATAGTCGATTTGTAGTAAATTCTTAATTTTTCCTGATGGAAGTGCAATGTTACAGTAATTTACTTAGCTTGGAATTTTTTTTCTGTATTATTCTTTCTCAGACGTCTCGGTTATTGTAGGACCTTTTACAAGAAATCCGTAATTTTTTATTCTTTAGGTTTATAAAAAGTGTTGCGTATTGCTTAATATTACCAAAATAGTATGGTGTTTTCTTGTCAAATAGCACCTTATATTTTGTTTTCCTGGATTATGATAACAGTTTTATTATTGAGTTGGTGCAATTCCTTACAATGTAGATAAGTCGTTTATATGGCACACAATAGGATCCTCATATATACACAGCTAAAAAAAAGTAGTGTAAATTTCCGTTACTATGATGCACATAAATGGAGCGTCATATATCATAGAAGTTTAGATTACAGATCGTGTAAATTTATGAGACATATCATGCAATATTCCATATATTGTATGCAATTGTCCACTTTTGTTTGCAACATTTCTTGCAAGCTGCTAGTTTACGTGAAAAGTAAGTTTACATGTATGAATGTTTACATGCATGAATGTTTACATCGCCAGTAACATTCAGAATTTTTTGGTGTGTAGCCGAGTCAATTTAGAAAAAAATATTTTAAGCTGTAGACGGTTATTTCGATTTCGAGTTTGGCATGTATTATAAGCTAGTGTAAGCCACACAATCTCAGTTGAAAACAGTATCTTACTTTTGATTTACATTTTAAAACCATTAATGCAAGGCTTTACGCCGGGATTTTCTGAGGCATAAAATCTCTAATCATGCCTTCCTTTGGAAGGGAACACACCAAAAAATTATGAATTTTAATTGTGATGTTAATATCCATGCATGCTAAAATTGAAGCATGTAAACTTCCTTTTCACGTAAACTAGCAACTTGCAAGAAATATTTCTTACAAAGATGGATGGTAGCATACAATATTTATTTCATTAAATGACTCATAAATTTACACGATCTGTAATGTGAATTTGTATGACATGTGACGCTCCATTTATGTGACAGAAATTTACACTTCTTTTTCGAACTGTGAAGTAAAGCCGTTGGTCCCCGGTCCATGATGGTTGATGGTACTTTAGGTAGGGTCCAGGTTTGAGAGCTGCCTCTCTGGCGCTGGTAGCATTGGTACTCAGTACGGACAACAAGATCGACGGAAAAAAAAATCAAAGAAAAAAAAATCTATATGTATGCCCTTCTTTGTAAGAAGGGTAAAAAGTCTTGACATCATATAATACTTTTCAGAGCATGTACATAGTAGAGCCTTTATTTCATTTATTTATTTGTCGTTAATCAGTGGAGACCGTTTAACAATAGTTGCCTTAATTAAGAGCATGAAGATATAATCTCCAGTATAACTTCACAGAAAAAAAATCTGAATTTTAATTGTGATGTAAACATTCATTCACGTAGACTTGTATTTAATTTCACGCAACCGAGCAACTTGCAAACAATGTTGCTTACAAAGATGGGCTTTTGTATACAATATTTGCTACATTGCATGAAATGTGTCAGAACTTTAATGATATATAATCCCCCTTATTCTGCAAGTCACGTGACTCTCTCTCACCGGTGAGGTGACAATAGTCACCTCGTGTGAGGTGACTCTCCATTTGATTTACATGGAGAGTCACCTCACACGAGGTGACAATTGTCACCTCACCGGTGACAGAAAGTCACGTGACTCACAGAATAAGAAGGAATGTAAACGTATATGATATGTGACGCTCCATTTATGTGCATCATATTGAACAGAAATTTACACTACTTTTTCGAACTGTGTAGGAGATTCTGATATTCTTCGTTGTTACAACTACACATTCCTCATTAAATAATGAGGCTCTACATAGCTCAAAGGGTTAAAGAATTTAAAAGAGAAAACGTGCAATGCCTTGTAGAGACTGTAGATCATCAAGATCTGAACTTGATTTAAAGAATAAAGAATATTTTGTTCACAGAACTATACAATTTGACATACAGAAAATCGTAAAAGGCTTTGAGGAGCCTATAATACTTCGAGATATAACCTTCAGGACAATTTTGTTAACCCACAAAATATTGTCATTATAACTATGCATCTCACATGATATTATGAAGCTTAACGAAGCTCTACGGGTTGAATATTTAGTTGAGACATCGCAGAATACCTTGTTGAGTCAGTAAACATCTGTAAGACCTCAACTCTCGGTCTAGGCACTTTGGAGAACCGAATACCTACACCGTCAAGGTATAAATCTAAGTTATCACCATTGCTTACCATTACTAACTACAAGGTTGTTGAGACTTACTCAAAATTGAGAGGAATTCCACTTATTTCGGAGAAAAAAAAACTGTGCCAAGTAATTTACTCAAGAATTGCGTGCATGCACATAACATATGTGGAACTTCATGCAAAACTGCTGACTAAAAGTTGACCCCTTTTTTGTGTTTCCTCTGTGGTATAACTGGTATCCCTCCCCATGGACATGGAGGTTGACGGTACTGAAGCAAAGGGTTATGTTTAATTTCTTTATATTTGCAACGATGATGATTTCCTGACACATATCACCTTCTTAATGCTTCAGCATGCCTCAAACGATTAATTCTTGGTTGTTAATAGAACTTTCTTGATGAAATCGGCTGCTTCATGCAGACTGAACAATTCTGATTATAGTATCAGATTTGTTCTGTATACAGAAGAACTGGGAGGGCTTATTAGAAACTTCTCACTAATAAAGTAATGATCTTCTAGTAAATTTTGCATATAATTTTATTAATATTTTATTTTACATTCAAAGTGTTTTTATGTTACTTCATACGTGAAGTTAGCGATTTTATTTAAGTATATTATTTTTGTTACAGTCAATTAGCATTAGCATACGATACAAGAGATATAATATTACTTGCTCGTTTTTACGTAAAATAATCAATATTTATTTTACTTGTAATTACCTTTTTTTTCTTTTTTTTTTCTTTTTTTTTTGTGATCTGAAATTTTCCCAATTTGGTTAGAAGTTTCGAAGCTAACGCATGTCCACAGGCCTAATAGAAAGATAGACAGAAAAAGTGTATCATGAAGAATGGTTGCATGCAAGGTTGCCTCCACTCACTAGCTATAGATGAGTGATTTTCGGAGTTTTGAATTCGTTAGATATTGTAATGGAGATTTGTGTTGTTGGATGCGGGAGGAAATTGGGTGGCGGGTGTTTGATTTAACTCCAAGCTCTTCCACAGCACAATAAATCGCCACCATCATTTGTATATTTGATATTGAACATTAACCTCGGAAACTATTTGCATATCAAGCGAAAACGTAGTCCTGTATTGTCGCGAAGCGTTGTGGTTCTGAGATGTTCGATGACCCTGAGCAGAAAATCATGGGTTTAATCCCAAGCTCTCCGTCATGACTCTTAAAATTCATGATCACTAAACAAAATGAATATGTTCTTTCGATAGCCGGCTATCGAGAGATTAAATAAACAACAAATAACAATACATACTTTTGGTTGCATCGCCAACTTGAGGTGAATCCTAACCGAATACCCTACCCAACCCTCCCACTCCGCAGCACTTATGAGGGTGTCGCTAAGTCGGTGGCCTCTCGTTAAGTAAGTACTACATCAACATTTCCTTCCATATCCCTAGTTATGGTAAAGATGGGCGTGGCCGGGAATAGCGGCAGTCATGCTTCTGTTACTCTTGTTTAGATTGGAACCAATGTTTACTCCCAAGCATTATTCCTGAAAGTAGTCTAACTGAGAATTTCAGAAGAGACGTGAGTGTCGCTAGTGTCCAATCTACGAAGTATATCATAACAACGCTAATGCTGTGGTATAACAGGTATAGTTGGACGTTGGACATCGATCTGTCAAAATTAAATTTTCGTGAATCGATACTGAGTCTTCATATCGGCCAATGTCGGAAACGTAAGCAATGGCTTCATTCGTAAATATCTTGTAATTCAAAGTCAATCCATGTAACCCAGCAATTCTATCAACTATGGACTTTCTCTATACACAAACATCGTGGTGGCCTACTTGAGCGAGTTTTCATTCTCAAGAAATTCGTGGAAAAGTCAATGTTTACGTTTGTGATAATGACCCTTATGTAAGAAAATCAGATATTTGGTTGCATGCTCAGTACACGCTATTTTGAAACTACCCAAATGTGAGTAAAATCTATCCTGATTGGTCAAAACTGAATCTACCAAAAAATGGGTAAACTATGTTGGGAGTGACAGGTTAACAATTGAGGATTCTACCCAAATTTAGAATAGTCCCACTGCACTTACAATGAGATATCTCTTTAATAAAGAATGTATTTATAAAAAGCTTACAATGAGATGGAGTACCAACCTAGAATCTGGATTAATAAATTTAATGGATAGGATGTGGATCATCGTGGTGTGTCTAAACTTTGCTGCCTAAACAAGGTTTTGGAAAAGTTGGCACACAAGGCTCTGTATCCTACTGCATCCTCAATTATCTCGAACATCCATCATGGGTTTATGAAGCATCGGTCTACAACAACAAATTTAATTTGATACGTCACCGGTCTACCCGTTGGTGCGCAGTATATTGAAGTACGCTGCATCAGTAAGGCACAAAACAGAAGGGGACGTGCAAACAAATCGGTAAATCAAAAAGTTGTTCGTTTTTCTGCTCAACAAGCGATGCGTTGTGGTAGCGTTCCACAATATCATAGCAAGCTGCCTATCTTAACTGCAGGCAGAAGATGCCTTCTACCGCTAGGTGCGCTAGGGTTTGCCAATGAAAAGTGGAACCACTTTCTGATCCGAAGTTCCACTTCTGTCTCCCTATTATGTAACGCAAACTCTTATGATCGATCGCGTACAGAAATAGTTCATACGATTCGCACTCCGGCAACTTCCTTCAAACGGTCCAGAAAATCTTCCTCCCAATTCCGACTGATACAAGTTGCTTAAATTGGAACCTCTTTCTGTCAGGCGAGTCAAAATGTAAAGTGTATTTGTCTTTGGCCTCATCAAAAGAATCATTGATTGTCCAGCACCTCATAAGCAGATTCCGCTGAATGTTCCTCCTCGACACTTCCGCAATACATCGCTGCAAGCTATTCTATATCATAGAACAAACGATGGCCATAATCATCCGTTCGACTCGTGCCTTCGAGCATTCAGTGAAGAGTTCAATTTTAACATGTCTAAACATATGTTTAGCAGTAGGATTAAATATATAGTTCACTTTTGATTATCAGGTTTTAAGTATGTGCAACTCAGTTGAAGATGGTGAAAATAATAATAATAATATTGAGAAATATTAAATCTTATGAGAAGCACTCGTATACTTCCCGCCATATTGTAAGTCTGTAAAATCGTTGTAACATTTTCAAACTTCCGTAAATGAGGGCATTTTTAATTTAAAAAATGCACTGCCCTGATCGTACCTTCATGAACCAACTATACATATAATCAACGACGGAAATCAAACTCCCAACCACAACCGCCACCGAAACCCGAACTTGACAAATGCACTCGAGCCCAATTTGACGCTCGATTAAGTGTAATATGTTCTTTGTTTCCTCCCGATAAACAATTGCCTGCTCATAGCCTCCCCCCACTTCCATCAGTCACCGGACCCACTTTCGTAATGAACCATTTTATACAATTTACAATTGATCGCATGTGGTCTCTGTCTCCCCGGGCGATTTTTGATGCCATCGGAAAAATGAATGGGATATTTGCTCCCAGTGGTAGTCCACCACCGCACGGTGGAATGGGAATCCCATTTATCGGTGCACTCCTGGTGACAACGGCAACGGCACGGGAGAGGTAGATTGGATAACAATGGGAAATAAATACCGCTTTAGGCCAGATACAAATACTGAACGCTCTCCGGCTGCTGTTGCACTCCTTGTTGCAGATGCATCCCGGCATTCATTCATATGCACATCATCCATTTATAATGTAGCATACATTCGGTTGGATGGTTTGGGTCGCAAGTATTACCATGACATCACCCTGCCCGAGAGTCCGGGAAAGTAGTCCTTTTCATCTCCTTTCATCCCCACTCACACACACGAGGTGGCGAAGATGGGGTAGCAGCCAAGAGCGGCGGAAAATTGATGTGGCTGTTGCTGCCTCCAGGACATATTGAGTCCACAGCGCACAGACAAGATGAAGGAGGATATCATTTACATCTTAATGCTACACTCCTGCCTGGCTGTCCAGCCTTGGACCTGGTGTGCAATGCGTATGATGAGAACAAAAGCATTCTCGTTCCTCGTGGTCAAGCATAAATTTGAAAATCCACTAGCGATGGACCCGGCAAAATGTCCGTGAGATGCGTATGAAATAGTGCCTACAGCTCGAAGCCATTCACTGCCAACCACTCAGGAGATAGTGTCAAAGAAGAATGTCATTCACATATTAACAATCAGCGGCATAATTTATGGGCGCCCATAGCAGCATAGCATTGTGTTCTGAATGTGAGTGAGAGCCGAACGTTGCTCACACGCCGATCTGATAAATAAAACATAATCCGGCAAATGTAAATATGATTAACTCCTCGAAGGCTTTTAATTGTAAACAGTAGCACAAAGTGCACACAGGCACACGCCACCGAATCACGACCACAGTGATTTTGGCACCAATAATGGTCAACGTGACATGGCAGCCGACGGGGGACCAACATTTATAGGTTGAAATGGGAGATGAGCATCGGAGAGCCGTCCTGTTGTCCGGTATGATTTATGACCGACGAGTGTTGAATTAAGCACGGATCATCGACTCAGACTCATCGGTATTTGGTGTGACAAGAAAGGTGGTATATTTGCAGATATTCGTCTTGTGTATCAATTAAGGCAAACTAGTCCGTTTTGCAACAGCAAAAATGCCCAGCATCGCAAGGGACAAAAATGTAGTGCGTTTGGATTTTTCTTAAAATATTGGGAAAATATATCATGTTCCATGATTTATTTTCCCCTTGGATTCATAAAAATACTTAAATATTTTTTTTTTTGAAAAAAGAAAAAAAAAAGGTTATCTGCCATTTAATTCCACTTAATTAATTTTGATAACCATGACAGATACGTATTTCGCCTACAATTCAGCAGTATTCATCAGTGTCATTCAAACTAAAGACTTATCAAAAACCTATCGCCCTTAAGTACTCATCTCCTAGGCTAAAAATGTCAAGATCACGGGGTTTAAAATGAAACTACAACATGTAGAATCCGAACCTACCTAACTAATAATTACTAAATAGGAGAAAAATCTATTCAAATCTTTGATAAGAAAAAATCCCAGAAGCTTGGTACCCGAGCAAAGTCTGAGATCAAATTGAAATCTAAATTTGATGTTGTGATTTCGCTGATAATGATTACTCAGGTGGCTGTCATTTTGGTCGTTTTAACGGTTAAAATATCACAATTGAGAGCAAACAAATCTTCCTGTGACAAAACTATTTCTTCTATCAGTGAGAGCAAACTGATAACTAAATTTGATATCCATTTTTCCTGTTGATAACAAAACAAGTATTGAATTTGATGTTATGCTAAGGCAATGAAAACAAACCCGCAACAACATATTTCTGAAGAGCAAATGTACAGAAAAATGAAAACAAAATTAGGTATCAAATTTGTCAATTGCGTGAACTGAAATCAAATTATGATTTCAGTTTGATGTTGATATCAAAACTTGATTTCAATTTGCAGTCATTTTGATGCTGGACTTTGCTCGGACAGCCATCATATTGATTATTGTTTATCTCATCATGAAGACAAGTTGGACTCTACCTGAATGATATAAGTTGACCTTGCAGACGATGCAATGATTATTTTTTTGTTTTTCCTGTTCTGTCTACGCCTTCGACTATATCTGCAAGCATTTTATTTATAAAATTGTAGAACGTTGTAGAATTGTTGTCTCCATTTCCCATTCAGCAGAAAAAGGATGCGAAATCGATTATGAGAGGAAATAAGCGCTTCTTATTCGCTTTTAGCCGATTCATATTCCGTGGCACGCAGAGAGCGGTGGAGAAAGCATAGGTCTCATTATCGCATCGTTCGCTGTTCGAGTCCATTCGATAACCTTTTCTATTTTTCTCAATATGATTTATTTCACTCACTAATACACTCCCCATTTTTCTTTCTCCATTTTCTTCCATTGGACCACAGCTCGGTACATCTCATCCTCCGTTCATGCAGTCTCCACTAACATCCTGCGATGATGAATCCCTCATTATCGTTAGCAAATCTGCGGTTGTAACAAAACCGAACGGTCAATTTTTGCGGTTTTTAAGGCCAATTAACAGCATAGAAAAAATACACAGGAATTTTCTTTAGTTAAAAGTTAAAAACTTATTTTTTTAGATGTTCGATATCTTTTCCAAAATTTTTGGAAAAATCAAAACGAAATTTTTACAATTGACTGCTTACCTTATCCAAACAGAACCAATCGAACTGAAACCCAAAACAAAATCAATTGAATGCATCCATTATGTCTGGAGCTATTTTTCTTTTCCTTTTCATGTTTGAATATAACGATCCATTACCCAATTTATTGATCCATCTTTTGCCTGGATTCCCATTATCGTTTCCCGGAAGTAATCGAATTGGAAGCCCTTCCAGTCGCGCGTTCTTTCATGGTAGAAAATTGTATTATGAAAGATTTGATTGTTCAGCAAAACCGGCAGCAGCAGTTGCGCACCGCTGCAGCAAAAAGTGCAACCATCGAAAATTTCTCCCAAGAATGATATCCCCGCGAGTGCGCGAGCGATTGCATCAATAAAAGACGAAGTTGTTTTCCCATTTTGTTTCTATCCGCCAACTTTTCCTCAAACTTGCATCGGTTATCGCAAATTTGATATTTTCCCCCATTTTTCCTGACGCCAATATTGCTGTTTTTGCTACTGCTGCTGCTACTACTGTTGCTACCGTGTTGCAGCCGGCAGAATTATGGTGCCTCAACTGCAAAATGAAGGTTATTGCATCAGTTTCAATTTGAAAAGTTTTGCCGTTTTTCGTCGGACGCGTGGGGAGAACTAGTTTTTTTTTCAGGATGTTCCATCATACTTACCAAGGGTTCGGAGAAATGGGATGAAAGTGAAACCAGTTTTTTCCTGGCGCCATTTTTTTATTGCTGCGGTGCATAGTACAAGGAATCATAAATTCGTCGTGCGATGGATGGGATAAGGGACGGGGAACATAAGCAGCATAGGCAGGGACGAACGGTAAGCATTGCAACCAACGAACTGTGGGTGGATAGAGAACGATAGCTTATGGATGTTGTGGCGGTGAGTTTTCACTCTCAGAAATGGATTGCAACTGTCTGGTGCGAAGCAAGTTTCCCTTCTCAAGTTTGCATGAACTGGTGCAGGAATGGATGTTTTGCAGCTGCAGCATTGTAGGCGATTATTGCTTACACCCGCAAGCACCGTGTGTCGCGTGGTCTGCTCTCAAGGCGAAAAGCCATCTCACCACAAACTGAGCACTAATTGTATTGAGCATGCGGCTGTTATGATTAGCAATAGTGTTCAAAATTTCAGATATTTTTCAAAATAATACAATACAATAAAGAGAAAGAGACAAGGCAAGCCGAGAGTGAGAAAGTAAATTACGTTTAATTTCAGTACAGTGACGTTGAGTGAGGGTGCACTGCTTTTAAGGGTGACACTCCAGTCCGAAAAAGTACAGTAACCCCTCCATTTATGCGGTGGATGGTATCGTCCACCCATCGCTGTTTCCAGCTGTCCTTCAACCAATTACGCTGATTTTTTGCACTAATCAACCATAAACTAGTTATCTACAGAAATATCAGCTCAATTGAATTAAAGACCTATAAATACGGTGAACGATACCACCCACCGCATAAATGGAGGGATTACTATACAGCAATCCGGGGGCAAATTGATCAACTAGGTGAAATTGATCAAATACCTTGCGTTTTCATATATCCCTGACAATTTTCGGTAAATTGTAAATTTTGAGAGTTTTTCATCAATAGACTCAAATGATAATTTTGATGAGTTTTTCTCAACAAAAAGAAATATTTTAATACATTTCATTTTGATTTATTATACTGCCATTCATTAGCATACATTAGGGCCCATGCACTAATTATGTCACGATACATCGAGGAGAAATGTACCCCTCCCTATCGTGACGTTTTTCCTATACCTAATGCATTGCTTGTCACAAAATCATAATACATGCATCAACCCTTATCATCATTTAAACAATCGATTATAAGGCTGCAATGACTCTTGTTATTAACTTTCATGTGAATGTTTCTCTAAAGTTAGTGTCTCTGAAAACGAAGTATTTAACATATAGCGCACAAAAAAATTCTAGAAATTAGAGGATTTTCGTTAAATTCCTAAACGATTTTGGATGAAATTGTCTGAATTTAGGCGAACTGTGTATTTTTTGAGATTATGATTGCTTAAATATACTTCACACAAGAATTATAACGTCTGATTCGAATTCAGCGAACGCAAATTCATAAAGTAAATTTACTAGGAATGCACCAGGTCGCTTTGAAGGGTTGATCAAATTTACTGCATATCGACATTTTCAAATTTGAGATTTCTAAAATTTCCTAAAAATAATCAAAACATCCAATATGATAAGCAACCATGTTGAACGATAGTTTTTGTAGTAATTTATTTCGATATTCACGTTTAAAAGTGATCAGTCTGCCCCCGGTTTACGATACATAATTTCATATTTTTTTTTATTCATTCCATTGTGGCGTAAACAGCAAGGCAAGTGCACAAATTGACAAATTATCTCTCAATAGATGCTCAAGATAGTTTCATCAGCTTTCAGGCAAAACGTGTAAAGGAATAGTTAGTACAGTAATTACCCGATTTATTTCAGCCCCTACACGTATCAGACTTTTATCTATCCATAAGTTCTCACATAGCTGTTGTTATTGAAAATCTTTCTCATGCACCTTCAAGATGAATGTTTAAGGTATACTTTGGTGCAATTAGACCAATTAAAAAGCGCATGGAATACGAAGAACATTAAACAATATTTTCAAAAAGGAACCTCACAAAATTGGGTCATTACTGTAATGGATTTTAAAATAATTATTATTTATTGAATGAAAAATGACAGCTTATTAATAGTACTAAAAGCATATTCGTCTACAAAAAGGAATATTTAGTTATTAACTCTTAACGTCAAAACACTACCCCATTTAAATTCAAAATATTGTAAGAAATAATTGATTTTTCCAAAGTACTTTAAAGCTCATCAAACCTTGAAGAATTTGTATTTTTTTAGATGGACAGAAAAAAATTAATTCAGATATGACAAAAGTATGACAGTTTTAACATTTAGCAGTATCAGACGTTGGGGGTTTGGGAATTGATTAGTTAACTCTTCATTCAGATTGCTCAAACTTTTTGGGTGTTATCCAATTATACTTCAGACACAGACAAACAGATATAACACTCGCAAGTTGCTCATCGAACAAGCATTTAACGGTCAATTCAAAAGTATCGTAGTTGGTAGTACAAACACCTGTGGCACGCATAGTCAATTCCCTTGCGTTTGACGTTCACACACTACCGCCATCTGTTCAGCGTACTACCCACCACAGTATACTCAACAGATGGCGGTTATGTTTAAGCAACGATGTTTAACAGTGAGAAATATTCATGTTATGTCTGAAAATTTTCGTTTTGCTCGAATGTTGTTCTACCGTTTGTGTTGTGTAAGAGAGACGACGGTAGAGCATGAGAGTATGAATACAAACAGACTGTCGCGCACGAAAACGAAGCGAGTATAGGGAAAAACGTCAATCGTTTCAACCCCTGTTCTTGAACAATAAAATAAATTGAATATCTTTAGAAATGTAGATATACGTTGTTATATTCTGTATTAATTTGATAAAATTAAAAGCTATTACGCTTGCCTTTATGAACAAACGATGGCAATTAAGCAGAGTGAACAGTGAACCAAATTACTTTGCAAGGCAGCGAGCTTGAAAATTCAACAGTTTTTGTTGACATGAAACATACGATTTCATCGGAATCGAGAATATGGCTGAATGATTTAAATCTAAAAAAAATCGTGGATACCACGGATTCATTGATGAGAAAGCTCGGACCCTCATAAAAAGGTGATGATAATATTAAGAGGCCTTTCGAATGAATTCAACTGAAGAATCTGAAGAAGGGCTGAAAAGTTTTGTTCGAAGTTTGATTTGGAACAAAATATTTCAATCGAGTTACCAAAATATGAAAGACATGTATCTTGATTTTGTATTATTCAATCGATACATTACTACACTTAGTGTTTGAAGAGTGATTGTTTAACATTCTTGTTTTCGATTTTGTTTAAAAAAAATGTGCTATGGAAAATATTGACGATAAACAATAAAAATCACAGGGTATGGAGAGATTGATTGATACATGATTGTATCTCTTATTACTTTTTGATTGTCTCGTTCCCCGTCTCGATGAATCTCATCGTCGTCCACTGGTCACCATAGCCGGTCGAACTCCAAACGAATCTAGAACCACACTACCATTCATACTGGCGACATCGCTCTGATGAGACAACGAAACCCTACCCCCAAGCTCCTCTCCTTATCCTATCCGTCGACATATACGTATTTTGACTACAATGTGCAGTGTCTTCATCAGTGTCATTCCCACTAAAGAATTTATCAAAATCTAGACCTCTTAAGTGCTCAATCGCTAGGTAAAAATGTCAATATTGTAGTCGAAATACGTATCTGTCAAGGATACCAACATTAATTAAGTGGAATTAAATGGAAGATAATATCTTTGCTGCTTTATTTAAGCATTCCGCTACCAACCTCATTTCATTACTTCATAGATGAAATTGTATAAATATATTTGGATTTACTAGCGGCGAGAATGTAACATTATTGTGTACCTATTATTGCTTCATTAATGTTTACTATTCGTAAATACTGTCAACACAAGCAAATATCAGTTTCGTGGGAAGCTTCTACTGTTCATGAGCTTTCATAAACATTATTCTGTTAGTTGAGTGTTAATGTAGACAACCATCCACTACGAAATAACTGACATGTCATGTAAACTTATGTGCTCCTAGACTAGAAAGTTCGTTACTCAACGAAAATTACATTTGATTAAGTTGAATTTCGCGTCTATTATTGTCTAAATTGACCCTCGTAAATGTTAGTCTAAGAACATCTAAATTAACACAAACATTTCTAAGTGTGCACCTATAAAATAGTTTAAAAGCCACCTGGTTATGAGACCGGCAACTAAACGAAAGGTTTCGGCAATAGACAAAGTTTTTGTAGTAGGTATAAGATCTGCGCCAGGGATTATCAACCAGATTAGACCCGAAAATAAATAATTTTTTATTCAATCTCACATATGAGAATTTGTGATTAACAATTAAGAAAATACGTAGTTGCGAGATCAGTGTTGGGAAAATATCAAAAAATTAAACCTCACCAAAAAACTAGATCACGCTTTATTTTCGTACACAAAAATCAACAAGCAAACAACTACGGTTGATACTGCAAGCTGTAATATCGCAGCTGATTTTTACGCCCGCACGCAACTGAAGCTAACGGTAAAGAGATAGTATGTTATACCTTCTCTTTCTAAGAAAACAAGTTGCAACGGAATCATTTTTGCTGCGATTTAACTCTCAGCTTCAATTTTACACGTTGTGAATAATATCGCAAAATCAACCAAGCTTGGAAAATCATTTTTTTTTTCCTTTGGTTTGTTTTCCGTTGATCTTGTTTTCCGTGCTGAGCACCAATGCTACCGACGCCAGGAAGGCAGCTCCCACACGTGGACCCTAACTATCGACTCATCAACTCATGAACCGGGGACCAATGGCTTTACTTTTCTTCCGAAGGAAGGCGTGATCAGAGATGTTATGCCTCAGAACATCCCGGCGGCGCCGACTGGGATTGAACCCAGACCTGCTGGGGTGAGAGGTAATCACGCTTACCACTACACCACCAGCGCCGCTGTTGGAAAATCAATATCAAACATGATTTTTTGTTACAATATCACGCGTGATATTGAGAGCGTATGAGTGCGGAAAAATATCAATTTGCTTATGATATTTTTTTTTAAACTTTATTAGAGAGATTTTTAGCCGTTGGCATGCCATCATGAAGTATGATGTGAGTAGAATTTTTGCTGTAGTTGTCAAGCTCAACCAAAGCAACTTCACGTCTATTAAATCATATAAGTGAAGTCCTGTGTTCAATCAAGAAGTTATTCGGAAGTGTTGATAAAAGATAGAGTTGTAACTTTCCTTTATGTGCATCCAGCTTTGGAAACTAGTGGATCAAATAAATTCTGGGCTTGATTGGCTGAGTTTGTACGAAGTTTGTGCAAAAAATAATCGTTGTACTATAATTGCTATAACTTCATGCAAACTCAAACTGCTCAAGCTCAAAACTATACCGATAAGCTTTGAATAATGTTTTTCACCAGCAGTAAAATTTTCAGAAATATTTAAGCTCATATTGAAAATTTACATTGAACGTTTTTGGAGAGACAAAAACTTGCGGATTTACTTTATTATTGCGAGTACTGAATAGTGGTAATTTGTATGTGAAAATGTTTTGATTTGTTTTTACTTATTGATTTTTTTATCAATAAAAAAATAAGAATAATTATTTCACCAGGTGGCGCTAGTCTACCGTTTGCCTTCAAATTGTTTACTTTAACATAACAGATCGACTTGAAAGAACATTGTTGTATTTTGCATAGCTGTTCAGATGAATTTTCAACCAGAAAAATTTGCTAGACTCGACCGAGAATTGAGCTCACCGACTCCAGCTTGGTAATACCGTCCGTTCGAATTCTATGCGAGTTGCAGGTTGAGTGAATTCAAAAAACCTTCTGCAAAGATTTCCTATAACATCATCAGAAAAAAATCAAGAGAATACAAGTGAGAATCCCCGGAACTTAAAGGAAATTCTGGGAGGACCCTAACGCAGTTTCTGAGAAAACTCTACATCAATCCTGTGAAGAGTTTATAGGAAGATAAAGATTTTGGTCTAGGAAAAATATACAATTTTTTAAAACGGACATTTTTTAATTCAGGAGCTAAACGAGGATACAAACTTTTAAATTCCTGGAATGGAAGGTTGAACTCTGAGACCAACAATTGGATTGGTGGACATCCAAAAGTTTCTGAGAAAGCGAGCTTAGCTAAAAATTCAAGTGGGATTAAAAAGCTTATAGTTAGTTGTCGTAACATTTTCAAGGAACAATATTTTAGACTATGATTTGAGCTTGAAGAATGCTTTAAAAGCACTGTGGAATTGTTACTTGTGTTGCATAGCAAAATCCTGCTTTGTAGAAGTATGAATTGTTTGATCTATCCGTTCATATTTTCCCTCGCAATAGTGTCGAGAATGATGAATAGGAACGAATAGCCATGACTGGTACATCTACCCTATAGTATTTTAATTTTGTTAGAACTAATAGTTCTGGACTCCCTGCACACTTAGTTTTTTCTACCGAACTCAGCTGTGCAAATCTCGGCAAAACAAGTTTTTCTGAGATCCCAGCCAACATTTCATTTGTTTGCTGAGGTCCATGGAGACAATCCAATTTAAAAATTAAGTTTCATCGTTCTAAAAAATTTGATACTCGCTCTTAAAAACCAATATCATGACGCAATAAGCAGTAATTGTTTTTAATATCTAATGTTCAACGTTTGCACCGAGGATTATGAGTTCATGATCCACACCCGTATATAATTAAATAAGCTACACACGTGCTATTAATCACACGGCTCCGCGTGTAATGCGATTATAAAAATCAAACAAACACTCTCTGATTTACTCATCTGATGATGAAGCAATAATTCATTATCAATCTCCATTGTCCCCCGAACCCACCGACCAACTTTGTAAACTGTCCACTCACACACTGGATAAGGGCCAGTCAACCGTGGTGTCGTTGCTGTCACACGCGCACCCTATCACTGGCATGGCGCGTGACCATAAGCTTGGCTGGAATCTGCATGTTTTTGCTCTTTTGCCAAATTTTATTATAAATTAAAACTCGGAACTCGAACCCACGGTACGCACACATATTTGATTAAACATAACTCATAATGATTTATGTCCTTCGTGTGTGGCCTGTTGTCGGTGGGTAAGACTGAATCCCCGAAGTCTTGACCAGGCTGCATCAAAAAAGTATAATTTAATATTAACATAATTAAGTTCCTACCCACCGCTCCGATTCGGATCGTCCTTAACGGATTTTTTACGGATTACATTTTCCTTGTTTGTTCATTACCTCGCCTTTCCACCTTCCCGCCTTCCGGTGAAGGTTCGTCGGCAAGAGGATCTCTGTTGTTTCAGCTTCCGTATTGCTTTCCGGATGTTGAGTTGAATAGGTTGGGAACGAAGAAGTGCTAGCGGGTAGCGGTGCTGGGATCCATTGTGTACCTGTTATGTTAATTGCCATTCCGATAATGGATAGCTCCGATGGGTGCGGGAGTGCTCTGCTGCTAGTGAGTTTGTAGTGTGTATTTATTATTTGGCTCTATCTGCGGTTTGGTGCTATACGCGATTTTTTTTTCAGATCTGTTTGTTGGGGGCAACTCTGTGTATGTGCAAAACAAACAGAAGTCTGAAAGTGAGCGGTTATTGAATTCACGCTGCTTCAATACAATTAAAATGTAATTTATTTGCGAAATTGAAACAACAGCGCTGCAGGACACATGCAAACCTACTGCAAAAAGGGTCATTGTTGGCTCGAATTAACGACGCCGTGTTGTGCTGATTGTAGCTAATTATTGCGGAATTCGTGAGACCTGAGGATTTCATGCTCCCAGTTTCAGAATGAAGTATGTACGACACTAGATGGTTATATTTTACTAAAGGTGATGAGATTCGCAATTTTCTCGAGCTTAGATGCCGGAAACAAAATTGCAACATAAATTTCCGCTACTTTTCGGTGTTTATTCGTTCGTTCGTTTTGCCCATGCTGGTATGAGAAAAATGTGCTCTTCTATTCGTGCTAAACGAGTTGCAAAATGTTTGAAATTCAAATTCGCTCGCTTACTTTATGGTTTTCCACGTCTTGCCGTGCACTCCAAGCGTTACATTTGCAAACCAAACTGAAATCCGAGAAGAGCATCCGCTTTAGTTTCTAGCGTACAGTGATGGTATGACTGAGAGGGTGATATTTTAGTGCAGTAGCTGACGGGACATTTTGCAGAATCTACAGAAGGCCAATCATTCTCATAATAGGGCTCAGGAGAAGTGATAAACTGAGAAACTTTTGAAATGTTTTTTTTTATTTAATAGGAACATCATCGCATCTCTTCTGAAAAACTGACACAAACTGACCAACGGTTTTTTAAGGCACAACAAACGAATAAACATCAGTTCTGCATCTACCCCTATATTTTCATCAAAACTAGTTGTTCCACTTTAAGATCAATCTTGTAAAGAGACTTCCCACGACGTACACACATTTTGTACTTTACAGCATACCAAAATACCATAAACAAACTGTACCCTAGTGAAAAAAACAATCTTAAATTCACATTCACCCCTGAGGCATCGTCCAGTTTTGCTCTACTTCAACAGCTTCCCATCTTCATATTCTTGTTTTCTTACACTATGAGAGCAAAAAAAAATCTAGCATCCTCATCCGAACCCCTTTCCTAGAACAAAACTTGAAGCATCTCAACTCACCAACATCAGCACCGAAAATTCACAACGCACAGAGAACGTCTCAGGAAGTGCGTCCTGCCGTTCGCATCCATACTGGGGCTCAAGAAAAGCCAGCAGTAATAGAATAAAATATTCAATAACAGATATTATCTCCCCAGGTGTTCCTCCCTGCTCTCGATTCGAGGAAGAGTTGACCTGAGGTCAATATGTCTGTCCTCTCGCTGCTGATGGTGGTCCGGCCGTTACGATAGCTGCTCGATTTTATCGAGGAAATCTAACGATCTTTGGCATAGAACGAAGCTAGTGGAGGGGAAAAGGAATCGTGTCGTGTTTGGATGAGCTATCTGGAAAGGGTCGTCCGGAGTTAGGCGGTATTTCGAATGGGAATGTGCTTGTTTCTTCGCTCCGAAAGGATAGCCAAGGCAAACAAACGATTGTATGGATGTGTATGTGTCCGTGTGTAGTGCGAATCTTCTGCTGCCGACCGGCCAGGCTACCGGGGAGTTTCACTGTGTCACAGCAGGACAGGAACGATTTCGTTCGAAAGTAATGAGCCTGAAGCTAAATAAATTCGAATTATTTTCAGTGAATTAGATTAAATTGCTTTTAGCGTTAATAGGCTTAGGAAATGTCGGGGTGGGTTTTCGGGGGCTTCAATGTATGAGAGTTGTGTGGGAAGGCTTTGCAAATGAAGATTATTAGTGATATGCTTTCAATGCTGAATACATTGTTTCATTCGAAAATTAAAAGTAAAATTAATATGTTGAATATTATCCTTATGTTTATATTCTAGATAATCTATACATGTATATATGTATATATCTATGCATACAAAGATAATGGTAAGGCTAGAATCATTAATCTTTACATTTGATCGAAAAGTGGTCTTCAACAAAGTTTTAGCTAAAACAAAATTCTACAAGCACAGCTATCTTTTTTTAAGTAGAGTGGTATTGTGAATTGGTGAATAGATATGAGCAAACAATTTAGTTCTCCCATGTTTGATTGATGATATGCTAGGAGGATGACTTAATTCAATTTATATTAGAGGAAAGTTAAGAGCTAAACACATGTTTGTACACAAATTCCACGAAATTCCACGATTTTTTTTTCAAACAAAGTGGTCAGCATAATCTGATCATTTTTAAAATTGCTGGAATTGTCGTTTACACAAATGAGTTAACCTGTTATGCTTTACAAAAACCATGGAATAGACGACGATTTGGACAATTGTATTGGTAAGAGGAGAGTATATAACCCTTTGACTGTGCAAAAAAAAAAACTTATGGTGTATGCTGCCACTATGGGAAAAAGACAATCGAGTGGTACGATGCGAATAGCGTGGTTGTGGTACCCAAGGACCACAACCTTCCCAACAGCCCAGATATCCCCCCTATCGAACGGTATTGGGCCTTGGCCAAACGGAATCTAAAAAAACTAATAAATCCATGAAAAACGAGCAGCAGTTTAAATCTAACTGGCGTTCGGCGGCGAATAAGGTCGGTGAGACCACTGTGCAAAATTTAATGGAAGGGGTTAAGCGGAAGGCACGGCAGTTCGGATTTGGCAAACCAAAAGAATAAACGAACATTTTTTTCCTTTAATTATATGAATTGAACTACCAAAAGAAACATAAGGAGATTTTTATGATATGAATTTTGACTGAAAGAAACGATTTTTTTGTCGACCATTTTTTGCGCGTTCCAGTCATTAGTCAAACTAATCAACAAATAAAAAAGTTAAACCATCCTAAAGTGACCTGGGGTTATATTAGGTACAGACCAAGGGTTAACAGTGTGATACAATCAAGGCACTTACACAGTGAATTCAAGAAGCCGCAATCCTATAGCACTTGCTAAAATTCAGATAGTTCTTGCGTTCATATTCATAAGGGCAAAACTAAAATGATCGATTCTCTTCATCTTTTGTAAATATCTCGGCTGGATTAAAATGTATGGCTAGGTTTGCTGTTAATTTTGCTAATCAATACAACCTTTTGCATCAATGTATTTAAAATCAGATAATTTTTTTACTTAAGTAAAGTAATATGTTATAGTATTGAAAATAATGAAAAAATCTATGAAGATAATCGATTATGATACTGAATATTAGAATTGTTTTAAGCTGCACTTAAATCACTGCTATGGCCCAAAATCCCTCACTCCGGGATTTAAGCCAATCATCGTGAAGTATCCAGAATTGTGCCTTAAACATTTTCCATAACAGAATCCTTTAGATTTTGCCATGGTTACGTTTTAGCACGGATCAAAAATCGAACGCTTAAAAAATAAGACTTATTAAGAACAGATAAATTATTTATACCATAGAGCATAATTTTGCTTTTATTCATCAACTTTACATTCCCATTGGAAAATGTCCACAATGAGTCGATTGATCAGAGTGGCAGTAAACCATCAGTTTAGCTTCGAATCATTGTTTGACACTCGGATCTTCACGAGAAACTATTCCTGTGCAATTTGTCAAAAGTAACGATTCCTGATTTCCGGGCATTCGATACAGTTTCCCGGAAATTATCTTTTTTTTCACAAAATAGGTACATGCATTAAATTTCTATACAAAAACATAATTCACACCCAACGCGAAAATATTTCTGGTAAATTGGATTCATATTTTCGGAGGGGATATTGGAAGTGGTTAAATAAACATCGGGGCTGGTCTGAAAACAACTTTCGAAGGAAGACAGAAGATAATTCTAAGAGAAAGCAAATGCTTTTTTGGAGTAATTCGGGAAAAGTCAAGGTTACTTCCAAGGAAAGCCTGGAACATCTACCGGAATCAGTCAAAAGACACTTCGAAAAGAAGCTAAACAGACTTTTTGGGGAATTTGGAGAACTGTTCCAGGATTAGTTGCAAGAATCTAGTCCATGGGGAGTGGAAAGAGACTTTCGACTACAACGTTCCAGGCAACCGGAATACAATTACAGGGAATGCCAGAAGAACCTCGGAAGAAACTTTCTGTATAAATAAGGATAAGCCTTCGAGCATGTCCGGACAATCTTTCAAAGGAAATCGAAAACAACTTCTGGGAGAACTCAAAAGAAAATTTCAGTGGAAGCTGAAAAGTTTTCCTGGAAAAAAAACAGTTAGCTGGAAAAGAATCTCCTGAGATAGTTAAAACTATTTTTCTGCATAAATTCTGAATCTAACAGCGTAAGCCAGAAAAGTATAGGCATTTAGAGCAAACTTCTATGTGAAGCCAGTACATTCTTCCAAGAGGATTTCAGGAGACAGACACTGCCTGGCGATACCTGAAAGAGTTCTCATAAATGCTCAAAGACGCTTCAGGGAGAAATCTTACAGGAAATGTAGGAAGAAAATCCGGAGGGAAGTTTAAAGAAACTACCGAATTAGCATAACTTCAATCTAACAATTTTCGAAGGAAGAAAAACAATATATTCAGGGGAAACAGGAGGCATAAATTTTTTACAAGCTATTGAAAAAAAAACTTTCTATGGTATATGTATTAAGTTTCCGAGAAAATAGGATAAACTTCCAAGTGATATAAAATCTGGAACTCGGAAGGCGATTATGTATTCTTCATATATCGTTTAACAGAAATATAAAAAAAGCATTCGGATACAGCTACCTGTTCATAGGATACATAGTATTTCCTAATTTTCGGGAATTACCTAGAAAAGCCAATATCTGTTAACTTATTCCCTGATCGCAAAAAAAGCCAGGAAATGGTAACACTAACCCCTAATTATCGCTCACCGAACTTTATTTTTTTAAATGATATGTTACATAATACCTTTTAGTTCTAATCGGGTATGTTACATGTCTGTGAGGGCAACTGGAACATGCTTTAGTGACCAGTGTTGTCATAGATTTTCTTCTGGTCCACCAATGATCGAGATTTTAAGAATAATGAAGTATGGTGTATCGTTCGTTAAAATTTGGCTTCAATCTAATATTTTTATTTTCTTTGGAAGCAACTGAGAAAAGTCTGGAATTGCCACGATTTGAGAGAAAGTAAAACGACATATCATTAAAGATGGTTTCTGGATGGAGCAATTCTTAATTAATAAAAAGAAACTGCTCAATTTTGCCACGGTTAAATTTTGGCAGTCTCATTAATTGCTAAAATCAGTCCGGATCAGAGCTGGTAAATATCACGGCCGTCATGTGACGATGAGAAAACAGGTCCTCTCACTATCACAAGACGAAACTACCTTTCAGCTTTCTTGTCATATTTCAATGATCAGGCACTCACTGTTGTTTATTGTTTATCAGTCAACAGGTAAAATGTTTACCCCAATGACACCTGTTCTACAACTAAATACAAAACTAACGAATAACATAAATTAACATAAAACTTGTTTAAAACTACGCTTGTTTGTTTCTCGTGACACGTTGAAATCGTACACATAATAACACCGGTTGAATACACGGGACATGCTTCGCAAAGGTTCGTGAAAGCCATAATTAGTTCTTGCCGGAGGGATGGTGATAAACGAGTGCGACCGAAGATTGCGACGACGTGTGTTGATGTCCAAGAAACTAAGAAGCGTAGGACTGTCAATGTTGCCTTGCAGAAGATCCCCAACAAAGCACGCTTTTGCCACGTTGCGTCTTGCTTCTAGTAATTCCAAATTTATAAGTAGACAACGGCTTTCATAACTTGGCAGGTTGAATGGATCTCTCCACCTAAGATGACGTAGAGCGAACCGGACGAATTTTCGCTGAACAGCTTCGATGCGTTGAGTTTCATTCTGGTAATAAGGAGACCAGACGATAGACGAATACTCCAAGATAGGGCGCACAATTGAGCAATATAAAGCTTTTAGGCAGTAAACGTCCTTGAACTTTTTTGCAAAGCGAAATAAAAATCCTAGTTGCGATGAGGCTTTAGACACAACGTACGCGACGTGATCCTTCAAGGTTAATTTTGTGTCAACCAGAATCCCCAGGTCCTTGACTGTCGAATCACGTTGTAGTCACGTCACTCATGAGAATAATTCTTATGCGGTTTTGATATCAACATTTCTAACTGTTTTAGATGAATTTAAGCAAACAACCGCATGTAATCGGTAGAGTGAATATATTATTAAGATTTCCTCGGTACAATTAACTTTAATAACATTAAATGAGCTAGTAAGTACAATGATTACAACACTGTCACGTTCTGTCATGACAAAAAATTCTATGATATTTTGAAGAAAATCTCTATTACCGTTTTCTGATTAAATGATAGTGACATAAGTATCTCTGTAAATATCACGTGAGACCTTTCATTGAAAATGACATTTTCCAGCGCTAGTCTGGATATTGATGCTAAACATGAAGAATTAGACAAAAATCCATCACCTTGATGGACAACGTTAAAACTTTGTTCACTTCCAGACTCTTTTCGAACGCAACCCATCAGCTATGAACTTCTGTGAAATGAAAATCGAAACTACACAATGATTTACACTCCACCCGATTTGTTTCAATAATATCATCAATGTTAAATTATTCTAGCACAACTTGCCACTGATCCACATTTCAGCTTCTCTCTCCCAAACTCGTGTGGATTTCTGCTTCAATATATTTGCATAGCCCCTCTCCCAACCAAACGAACCAACGTGCCCAGGAATCTATTTCTCGTTATCCGATGGCCACAGGAATACATTTATTTAGCATTCAAATTCTAAATTGTTATCTTGAGAAAAAGAAGACCACTGAACCATTCTAGGGGCTAGGAACGGGTTGCATGGCTATCGAAGTTGGGAAGATTAATTCAAATACTATACCACATACGGGAACCGCACACATTTGTATATGCATGTCTCCAGAGGGGGTTAATTTGCATTTTGCGTACCTATACAACAACATGTTCAAGTCCATGATGATGCTGATGATGGTGATGGTGATCGTCCGGTCGTGAATAGTGTAGCGATTCCGTATCCAAAATTCAAAAGCTGCACATCCTGACATCCCTGGGAAACTCAAGTACCTACCTACCTAGCGTTCAACCGTGTGAGTGGGAGGTTGTGGGAGAGTTGCTACATTTTCTACATTGGTACATGCTACACATGTTTCAGTGATGCTGCTGCTGCTGCGAGCTGACCATATTGGAAATGTTCAACATTTATTGATGTCCTGCTTTTGGGCTATACTTCTGTTGCTGCTCCTACGAATGACGACGATACGATGGTACGGTTGGTACCGGTGGTCAATTTGCATTGCTTTGCGGTTAGAACAATATGTGAGTGTGTTCTTCTGTGCGTGGAACATTTTAAAGGGTTTCTGTATCCTTTAATGATCACCTATATGTTTCGGACAGTCGGTTAAACAAGGATACAAGTGTTTTCGGAACTGTCCGGCGAATTGCACAGCTGAAAAAAGGCTGCAAATAAACAATCCAGTCGATATAAACTAGATCCAACGTTGAAAGAGACAACCAACTTGATTCACTGTTGGATGCATGGCTTTTTGCGAGTGGATGAACAGCTGCAGCTTTCCCGCACATAATCATGCACATGTCAAGCATCATCTACCCGGTAATCTTCCAATTATTTGCCCGTAATCCTCGCCAAAACCCCAAGCCCCGACAGGATCCGACTTTCATCCAAGTAATGAATTCCTAATTTGTTGACGGCAACGACGACGACGACGACGACGACGGCAGCGACGGAGAACCGTCTCACCGAAAGACAAATCCCTGCAAAAATAGTGCATGGTGAGTGCCAACCGAGCGAAAAATTGACATGTAAATCTTCGCTCTTTAACCTCACATCCGATCCGCCTGCAGGGAAGCAGCACCAAAGACGAACAGTAATCCGCCCTCAAGTCGTCTCCGAGTAATAAGTTGCAAGCTTTAAGCCCCGGTCCAAGACAAGATATGCGAAGAGTGCTCAGTCATCTCTCTCTCCCTCTCTTACTCGCTGGAGCTTTTCTCGGTGCCCATCTTCCGGCGAAGAAAGCGATGCTCGGAAAAACAGGATTCAATATAAATCAAACGAAGAGAAGCACCGTATTAGAATATTAATCAGCTGGCAGCATCCTTCACACCCGGGAGGATGCGGATGCCGCTGTAAGTGAAGCCAAAGTGAGTAAAAAAATGAAGAGGAAAAGAAAAAAAACGGCAAGTTCAAGACGATCTGATCCACGTAAATGTGTGTGTGTGAGTGTACTAGGAAGTGGTTTGCAGCCTTTCCGCTAGAGACCGGAAGCGGGAAATTATTTTCCTTACTCAGCCAGCCACACTGACTGTATTATTTATGTTCCAGTTGAGAGGAGCGCTAACGAAAGTCGGATTTCCATCATGGACGCGAAAACGGGTTTGCTTTATTATCTGAAAGCTAACCTCCTTCATACATATCGCTCCCGAACCGGGGCTGTGGCAGCGGTGTCAGCAGCGGCAGAGGACATTGGATCGGGTGTCTGTGACAAAAGCGGAAACTACCCGGTTTCGGGCGCAAGGACCTTGTGATAATATGAAAATACTCTCACATAAATTCATCCACGCCGGCTGACAGGCAAGGAGCACTTCACGCTCGGGTAACACGGGAACGGGCCAAAAGGGCACGCTCCGGGTGTATTCCGAGCAAAGAGGGAGCATGGAAAAAGATATCGAGTCGATTACGGAGTATCTCCGGTATTTCTAGAAATACGAATGTGTGTTCTGGTGTCGCAGGACGTGTTTTTCGCATTTGCACTCCATCGTCGTGTTCTTCCGTGTGAGATAAGATGACGACGACGACGATGCCGGCCGTGAAGCATTTGCAAGGCGAATAAATCATGTATTAGGAGGATTGTTGGCATTTGCGGATGAACTATGTGGTGGGATTATTTCGGTGCAAATCCTGAGGTCAGCAGATGGAAAATGGTTTGATTTCTGTTGGGAGGGTCCAATGTCTGTAGAATGGGTTTGCCAGGGTTAAGCTGTGCTAAGGTGTGGTTTCGTTGCCTTTGCAAATGGGTTGAATTGAAATTCTGTCTCCATTTGCGGTAATCTACGGGGGCAGTATGGAGCTTTCTGGACACATTTTCTTGAGATACTTCGTGCTCTGTTTAAATAATTCTTAGAGAACTTACAAATTTCAAGTGGCGAATTACGAAAAATGTTCTAATCCATTCAGTATACATGTGGAATCCGGACCTCGATTGCACAGTGGGCCAGGAATTCTATCTAGCAGGACAAAATTATTAACTTCAAATTTAAGCACTTCCGTGACTTAGTGTGTTCAGCAAAGTTTCTTAATGTTGATATATTTACATAATCAGGTTAGTCCAAACTCATCTGCATAGATGGCGCTAAAATCTAACTATTAACGCTGACTTTCCGGAAACTTGACGTCTTTGGCAAAGACTCTCAAAAGAAAACAAAGTATTTTGAATACTTTAAAATTCAAACAACAGACACGGTTTCTGAGTTATAAAGAAACTGCATGATTTATCGGTTTTGCTATTTTCATTAATAAGCTTAAATTGTTAAGATGTATGTATCGATCGAAGAAAATGCTATAAATATGTCATGCTTCCTGGTAGAAGTTCATATTCGCGGGAGGCAACAACTTTGTCAAACCAAACCGTCAAAATTTTGTACAAATCGGAGAAGATTGATCAAAAAAAAAATAGTTTCGCCGTTGTTCCTGGAATTTTTAATAATAATAATTTAATAATTTTTTTTTATATAATTCATAAATTTGAACATTTTGAAATCCGACGACAGGAAGGCAGCTCCCACCCTGGACGATCCATCAAACTCATGAACAGGGGACCAACGGCTTTACTTTCCTTCCGAAGGAAGGCGTTGTCAGAGATTTTATGCCTTAGAAAATCCCGGCGGTGCCGACTGGGATTGAACCCAGGTTTTTTGGGGTGAGAGACAGTCACGCTTGCCATTACACCACCGACGCCGCTTCGGCCAAATGGCTAACGGACAATTTTCACTTTCGTCTTCAAAATTCTCGCAAACAACAATTTAATTGCACAAATAAACATTACTCCTTACATTGTCTCCTCTACCGTATGCGTGATAATGTTTGCACCATCGTACAAATAAGGTGCCCGTTTCACCTGTGCATACAATGCTTTGGTTTTCTTTGCATGCACGTAACCTATAGCTCATACCGTAGTAGACTGTGTATAAAAGAAAATGATTTACTTATAGCGAATTCGTTTATTATCGGGGTTGGAACCAGTTCCAACCCGTGCGAACCCGAACTTTTTGTCAGTGCGAACCTCGACTCGTGCTAGGTTTTAAAAACAAACGATCAAACTGACGTTTGCTAGAAAACAAGCAGACCCAATCTTGATACCCGATCCAGGTTGGAACTGAATAATAAACGAATTCGCTATTAGTTTGACAGTTGCACCATGACGAAGTGGCAGCGTATTCGTGATTTATCCCACGTGCGTGCATATGTCGCAAAAAGACATTTCAATCACCGTTGGAGTGTGAAGGTGGCCACAGGTCGTTCGAGGTCAGCTCGGGTTCCGAGGGTTATTGCTGCTATCAAAAGGAAGATAAGGGTGAATCCAGTGCGTTCAATAAAGGAAGATTGCGGGGCGAAGTCGAGGGCATGGAAAAAAAACTCACATGATTACCAACGGTATCCGGGAGCTACGAGTCGAACGATGCAAGAAAATCTTGAACTTCCTTAAGCGAAAAAATCCGGTAATCCTGTTCACCGACGAGAGCATGTTTACCGTCGATCCCGTATCAAATTCCAGAACCGACCGGTATAGGGTAGAGAACTACTTCGGTCTAATCGCCCATTTTGGACCTATCGAACAGGAAACTTCAAATAAATCCATGATTTCAGAGTTAACAAGTCAATTATGCGTTTGGTACGATACTTTAGTTAATAAGCTTCCGAACGAAGTCAATGAGAACGCGTGATATAAAGGTTTGCACCCATAATTCCCAAAAAAAAAAAACAAAAGAAGCGCTCCGACCGAATCAATGTTCATCTTAATCCGATAGGCCAAATTGAATTCATTGGCGTTTAAATGGCGTTTCAATGCGTTAGGCCGAGTTTAGAATCCGTAGGCCGAGTTTGACGTCAAGAAGCAGTGTTAGACTTTTGACAATATCTCAACGATTGGTCTCTCTTTATCAAATCTTACGGTACGTACAGAGAGGTAAATACATTTGGAAACCATCAGTAATAATAACATTCTGTTTGGTGCTAAACTGCGCTATATTAAGAAAGACTAAGTGCGGGTTGTGCTTAATAGGCCGGAAATGGGGTAGTTAACCCTATTAGTTATCTTCCGGTAAAAGACGTGGCCGACGAGCACAAGAACGTGTATCTGAACAAGCATCATGCTAGCGTTATGGTGTTTGGATTGGTGACTTCCGATGGCAAAAAAATGGACCCGGTGTGCATTCCAGAAGGCGACATGGTCAACACGGAGGTCTATATCGGGATTTTAAGTAAGTATGTTCTTCCGTGGATCAAAGAACAGTACGGCCCGAAGCCAAATGTTGTATTTCAACTAGATGGGGCTCCGTGCCACACCTCTAACCCCACTCAGAAGTGGTTGCAGGAACATCTTCCGTTCTGGGCGAAGGATATGTGACCGCCATCCAGCCCCGATCTTAATCCGCTGGATTACTCAATATGGCGCGTCATGAATGCCAAGGCCTGTTCTTAACGCCACCCGAGTACAGCAAGCCTCAGACAAACATTGACCCGTACCTGGAGAGAAATGGATCCAGACTACATTATTAGAACCTGTCGTGCATTCCGGAATTGTGTGGAGGCCGTAATAGCAGCAAGTGGAAACTCAATCGATGATTAACATAGTTTAAGGCTCTGAGAAACATCCTCCCTTTTAATAAATAAAAAAAAACTCGAAAAAGAAATTTTTGAGATTTTTTTAATTTTGACATTGTTAAATGGGGCAACGGTATACCATTGTTGTTTTAACTTTACGTTATTGAATGGTCGAATGGTCGAATACATTTTTTTTTAACTAGTTCATTTATTTACTAGGCTCAGTCGTGTGTGACACTTTGCGAAGCCAAATATCAGTGATGCTTGAATTTACATTTTAAACAGCAGTAGTTCTAGGTTAGTATTGGATACCAATTACTCGTGGCGGGCCCGAGGTTAATGGGTAACAATTTCGACTGCAAGGAGCTAGGTAGAAAACTGGTTTTTGAAGCCTCCTTGAGAACTCTCGGACGGTTGACCAAATCCTGGCTGGGCAGGGGCAAGTAGCACAGAAACAGATGGATAATAAGATTGGGACACAATGGCTGGAAATTGTTTGGAAAGGAGGAGATGGTCACATCAGACAAACAAAAGAATTCGTAGATCGCCTGCATGTAGGGAAGATCACGGGTTCCCAATACATCTCTTATTTCACGAAAGGGTTGTCTACCTCGGGCCACAAGGGTATCCAACAGTCGTGCTCTGGAGTCGTCATTACCCGGGCAATACCAAACTGCGTGATCGATGTCATCATAACCGGTTCTGCACCTACATATATTGCTGTCAACAAGGTTTATTCTGTAGAGATGTGCGTCTAGCGAATAGTGGTTGGACATAAGTCTTGACATCACGCGAATGAATCTCCGACTTACGCCCAGACCTTTGAACCACGCTTTCGAAGAAACATTTGGAATAATGGAATGTAACTACCGCCCAAATGAATTACTTGTTCAATCGTTTTGCCAACTTAAAAGAGAACTCTGACGTACTTATGGGAAAAATACATCATGTGAAATTCTTCTATCATAAATCTCACCTTGTTGTGCGCCCACCTTTGCGAGAGAGTCTGCCTTCTCATAGCCTGGGATTGAGCAATGTGAGGGGACCCATACAAAGGTAATCATATATGATCTTTCGACCAGCAAACTCATCTGCTCCCTTATCTTTGAAAGGAAATAACATCGACCGAATAAAAAAGTCAATTATTTTAAAAATTACGCAATGTGTGGTCAATATAAAGTAACTATGAGAATTAATCATTATTTTCTATTCAGGATCTAAGCTATTTATTTTACCTATGTAAATAAGATTGAGCAGCACATTTATTCCCATTGACGTAATAAAATGAGAAATAGCTTCGATCTACACTACTTGCTACCTATGAGACGAAAGTAGCAGAATGGGTCCAAAATATGGATGGCAACACTTGTGTGATAAATAAATTTGCAGAGCTATAGCCAGCTATAGCCCACATTTTAACATTTCGCAAAAATAGCAAAAACAAATTGTTAGTTATTTAACCTCACCACAAAAAGCAAATCGCCTCCGGTCGGCCAAGGAAAACCCACAAAATCCCGTTGATTTGTATCAAATTTCGATGATCCTTCTTATGATTCGTAAGCAGATCATTCCACACTGTTCCCCTCAGTGGTGTATAATGATTCTCCCACATAAAACCTCAGTCCCTGCCTCGTAAGTAAGTAGCCACCCCGGGAAGCAGAGGGTTGACAGAGTTTAACTTTTATCCCGCACCGGAAAACAGCCGGCAACCAAGACATCACATCAGCACACAAAAGCTCGAAACTGTCGAAAAATCATCCCCACAGGATCTTTCAACCACTTTGGTAAATAGACGCGTCCGTGTGTGTATATTCTATACACAAAGATTCCAAAGAAAGCGGATTTTGTTTGCATTCGGCCTTCGTCTTGTAGAGATTCGCTTCTCGTAGTGGAAGTTATGAAAGCAGAGGATCAACACGTTCCGAAACGAAGATACGTACGTATTTACAGGGGCTCTCACATTCTAAATCAAGGGGAGAAGGATTTCCCTTCCCATAGTCAATCCATCCTTCGATTACGGGGTCGGGGTTAGAAAGAAATAAAAACTCTAAAACCGGATCAGTTGCTTACAAAATTTATGGTATAAATATGTGTCAGTGATATTTGTGCCGAGGCTTCTTCCTACTTACTATCAGGACCGGTAAAGTTGTTGTTGTTGTAGGATAGCAATCCGATTCCAACTGAAGAACAAGGATGAATGGGGGTTGAGAGCTTTCCCAAGAATATACTATATGCCAAGCCAAGCGCTGCAGATCCAGATGCAATAAATCAGATTTTTGACTTAAATTCGACAAACGAAAGCAAACGATACCCGGGGTGTCCGACCATTCGGAACTGAAGTAAGCTGCTGCTGTTGCTACTGGTTCCACTTGATTTAAGCAATCAGAAGAATTCTTCTGGTACATTTGTTCCAGCTTGCGAGAGGATGCTAATATTTCTTTCTCTTTGTTTTTTTGTTTCTTTGCAGGTAAATTGAATGATCGATGCTAACGGGTGGCTTCTGAGGTAAACAGGTTTCAAGATGCTTGAAATAGCATGATTGAAAAGGATATGTGGGAAACGGGATGTTTTTTCTTAGAAAAGTGCTGCAGATTTTAACAAAGTTTCCTATTTTGACTATATCTTATAGAAATTTTTATGCATCAATTTCCTTGCATTTTGTGGACAATATAACTTCGGTCATTCCAGCTTAAGTGGGTACACCATCTTTGGTCGATGTCACCGATTTGAGTCAAACTTGGCCTACACGCTTATTTTGGCATTCTGGACAAACGCCTTATTTGATTTTGCTCTAAAGTGCCTAGATCCCTCTCGACTACAACCCTGGATGTTCGAGATTTAAAAAAAAAAGTTATCTTTCAGAAAAGATTACTCCACAACCAAATAAGCTATTCGTGATTCGAGAACGTCAATTTGAAGTTTTTTTTTTATGTAGGTTCACATAGGTGAACCCATATATTTTTTTATTATAGTAACTACAGGAAATTGGCTATTTTCACCTTGGGCAGGATTTTTTATTTTAATATTTTGGGCTCAAATTTTCACCACACTTTGGAAAACTCTTCTACTTGATGATACCTTGGAAACAGGCAAATGAGTTTTACTAATAATTTTTTTTAGATATGACCAGATAAGCGAGTGGTAGTTTTGAGCTTTTCTGGTGGAAAATCAATGCTAGGGGAAATATATGTAATGTCGACCCAAGTGTCCCTAATGTGGGCCCATACATAAATTCAGCAATCGACTAAATTTTCAATAGCAACGAAAAATATCCATTAGTACCGTCCCAATGACGCGTTCATCTAGATACAATTGATAAATAGCTGATTTTTAGCGATGGGCCCAATCTTAGATCCATATGCCAACATTAGAGCCATTTCCCCTGTATAATATTTTTTTTATTTTTTCTTGAATAGCATATTTTTAGCGATGGTCCCAATCTTTGATCTATAGGCCAACATTAGAGCAATTTCCCCTTATTGGAAATATTTCTAAAAACAAACAAAAATCGAAAAAAGTGCATGATCATCTGCGCACCCGATTTCGCAAACAATTTACTTTACGATTACAACTATTTAATTTCAACATGTATTCTCAACACCCACTGCAAAAAAATCCTCCTCAGCCGAATGCATGCTTCCGCACAAGGTGTGATTGCATCATTTTCCATCCACCATCACCATCACCACTCCCACCCACACAAGTATGCCCATTTTCAGACACACATGGTTCTAATTATCAAACCGTACGGAAAATGTCTTAATTTTTGCTCCGGACGATGCGCCCACTGCCTACCATTACTGCCATTCGTTGATGTTGGTTGTGTATTGTTGATGTTGATGTTTTCACGAGGTAAAATTTTCTATAATTAACAGCGTGGCAAATTGGGAAGCAACCAATGAAGCCGGTGTGACTGTTTCTTCGTTTCGCATACACACAGAGAGATACGCACACTCGTAAGACATGGAATATCTGGTGAGAAATGATGCGAAACAAGGTGCAACGTTGAGAACATTTGCGAAACACCGTTTTTTGGTGGGTTGGGGTGGTTCTCGGTGAGAGAAATCGGTAGAATATTTGATAGTGTAGCCCTAAGGAAAGCAACTTTTTTGAAACATGTGACATAACTTGAATACTACAAGAAACTTAAATTAACATAAATCAATGGTGGTCAGTGGGACTGCGCAGTCCTGCTCTTCGACCCTTTTACCCCGATGATGGCCCAAACATAGTTGCAGTTACAGGGGCGTGTACGGACAAGAATACGGGATTTCATCTTCTCTTACCGAACCTTCTATCATCCACCATCTGAAAACCTACACACTCCAATGGTGGAAGCGATGTTTGCTGTAAAATGAATGACAAGCGTGAAGACCAGCTTGCACTTTTAGTTCTTCCGTAAATCGGTCAACGAAACCAATGGATTCAGCAATCGCAAGAATGTCCCACGAATTCTATACAATTTATGTACTAATCATAACAACTCAATGGTGACCGAAACCTCGAACGATTCAGTTTTCATCAAAACAATAAATAATCTATAACTCCAGAAGCTATCTGAACTTTTACAATTACATAAACCACTTTTACGATCAACGGGTGTTGTTATTCGGTTACGTTTCCAACTGTCCTGTCTATTTTAAAATCCGCTCAACCTAGGTTCCCCGCACCACCCCACGGAAGCCGGTAACTGTCGAAGTCGTACTAGAGCAGTGCACCGAAACGCAGAAAAAAACGGACTATTGAAAGAAGAGACATGGCTTCCCAAAAAGCACACAACCGACTGTATGCGGCGACAACGTGGCGACGAGGGCGTTTTTCGTCTGTTTTCCATACGTATACCATATTCTCAGTGCGGAGATCCGCTCGATATTGTTATTAGTTGGTCGCCTAGTTTTGTACCTTTCCCGGTAGCTTCCCCTTGTTATTTTTTGTAACTTTTCCGACCACGGTGACAGTCGCGATTTTTCCTCACGCTCCTACTCTTCGGCAGAGTCCACTCTGACAGACCAACCGTCCACGCGATCACCCACCATGTGCGAGAACGAGTGTGTGTGTATTCAATGGAAATTGTTCGGCGTACCTAGATCTACCACCGATACCTACCTATAAACAGCGACCACGACGACGAAGACGACGACCACGACGTAATGGTTGTTGGCAGTTGAGGAAAACTCGGAAAACTGTCAGTTGGACGTGGTTCGAGCTTAGTGCTGCGAGTGATTTTCATCGTTTCGCGTGTGTAGTTTATTTGGACCGATTTCCTCCGCAGCCCAAGGAGTGCGTTGTGAGTATTTTTGGCACATTCCAGAGTACTGTAGTATCACACATCTCCGAGGAAGAAAGAATTCCTCCCTAGTGTTCATCGCTCGTTAATCTAAACATTTATTAATCATGACGAATGTTTGGGATAAACACCGTGCGGTTCAAGGTTCGAGTTTGGAATGGGGTGTATGATCATCATCTCGAATGGCCCACCGAGCGAGAAAGAGAAGTGCGGGTTGTTAAAAACTTATTTTTATGCCAAATCGTTCAAGATAAAGGCATCAGCGCCAGTGGCAGGGGTGTGAAAATGGTCGTTAAGTGATCAGGATGAATGAGCGAGTAAATAAAAATAAGATAAATATTGTATAAACTAAACATGAAACGCACCTACCGCCTCCCGGTATGATGAGCTTGTGTGTTGTTTCAGCGCTTATGGGAAATGGAACATTTTCGGCATGCTCCTTGGCAGTACGTCAGCAGTGAAATTTAAGAAGATGGCTCAATCGTCGGAATGGTGCCACTTGGTGTAACATATGATGCTGATCGAGCGTGTGGCACTTCACAGTGGATGCCAAGAATGCCAGGAACATGAAATTGAAGTCGAATTAATCATGCATGGTCAAGATCAGAACGAAGTGAGGGTGGAAAGTTTCTGTCATAATCAGAGAGTACTGAGGTTGGAGGTTTTTGGGGTTTTTTATTTTTGAGCTATGCATTTGCAATAGATGCAATAGAATTCTAAAATAGCCGATTCTAAAGAAAATATGGTCAGAAACAACTTGAATTAATCATCTCAATTCTAATTCAATATGGATTAAATAAATAAGCTGATTCTGTTATGCAGTAAACATAAAATCGATTATGAAAATTAAAAATGCGTTCACTTCAAGTTTTCTGATCCAAAGAACAAAATAAATCAAGCAAATGACAACACAGCCAATTGAAATGAAATGGCCCTCATCGTTGAAACAATTCAAGAAACAAGAATTGTGAGAACTTTAGTATTTTGCTAGGAACTACGTTACCTTCCAGCAAAGGCATTTTTCAATATTTAATCGTGAAATTTATGAGTCACTAATTTTATTACACTTAAAGTTTAGATAATCTTTCGGAAGAACAGTAGTTCAAAATTTTCATAAACTAGACTACCAAATGACTTTTGATTTATTTCACACGACTATTTAAATCATAGCTCAGGGCGTTGCCAGGGTTTTAAATAAAGTGGAAATTATTTTTAAATGTCATGAGAGTAAGAGTTGTCATCCATTCATCATCTTATGACGTCAGTATTTTCAATTTTAAAAACCTGAACTTATGAACCTGTTCAGTTTATGAAACGGACACCAAAAATTGTCTAGTACTTTTTATGAATTGTTTATTCCGGATACTGTCCTTACAGCTGAAAACTGAAAAAAGTCACTAGCGATAATCGATTTGACTCTATTAAACAATATGTTTAGATTACGATCCAATCAATTGGAGCATTGTATATATTAATATTAGTCAATCGCATGGCACCAGATGAAAAATCAAATCAAGTCTCCATAAAAAATGCAGGTATTCATTTGGGAATGGATGTAATGTCGCCCTAAATGCCCCTAATTTGGGTTCATACATAAATGCAGCTAGCAGCGGTGCCGGTGGTGTAGTGGTAAGCGTGATTGCCTCTCACCCCAGCAGGCCTGGGTTCAATCCCAGTCGGCGCCGCCGGGATATTCTGAGGCATACCATCTCTGATCACGCCTTCCTTCGGAAGGGAAGTAAAACCGTTGGTCCCCGGTTCATGAGTTGATGGGTCGATAGGTAGGGTCCAGGTGGTGCTCAGCACGGAAAACAAGATCGACTGAAAACAAATCCAAGGAAAGAATAAATAAAAATAAATGCAACTATCGACTAAATTTTCAATAGCGAGCAAAAATATCCATTTGTATCGTCCCAATGACGCGTTCATCTAAATAAAATTGATAAACAGCACATTTTTAGCGATGGGCCTAATCTTAAATCCATAGGCCAACATCAGAGCCATTTCCCCTAATTCCATATTTTTGTTTCTGGTGTGAACAAGCAAAGTGTTTTTCAATTTTCCCATGGAAACTTCTTTATACATACACGTGAAGGCCTTAAAGTAAAACATATTATTCGTTACACTTGCCAGGTCACTTAATTAGAGCAAACGTGTTACGTGTTCACAGCTAAAATATAAAAATAAAAATGTGCTGCAACGAATTTCGATTGAATAAGTTTTTACGAAATTAGTTTAAATTTAAGCAAAAATATTCCACGGGGAATGGCTAGAAAATTGATTGGGGGATTGGGTATTCAATATAATGTTCAATGATCTTTTAACCTATGACAAAAATTTGAATGCCAAAAGGCTCGGTGAAACTTAAAATGACAAAAGGTCGAATAAAACTATACGGGACCAAAATATGAAATAAATTAAAAGATCGATTAAAGATAAATTCAAAATGTCAACTTCAAAATCAACCAAATGTTCAAAAAATCAGCTCAAGATTGAAATAAGAATCAAGCAGCAAATACAACAACAAGTTAAAGGGGCGAAAACTGAAATGAATATCTAACATAAAGCATGACTCACTTAGTAATCGAACAACATCATTTGGTTCTATTTCGGAATTGAATTTACGGATTTGAATACAGTACTTGTTCGCTAACTGGGCGTTCTTTAACTGGGCTGTTTTTTAACTGGGCGTTCGTTAACTGGGCTATATCCCAGTTAAAACGAAATTATACGTCACATTTAGTTTGTCATTTCGTTGTCATAATTTGTGGGGGAAATTCTAATGGAATATAAAATGTTAATACACGCAAACCAAAAATCTATTACAATGAATGTTAGTTCCGTTTCCTATCATCCTCTGTTCATGAACATCGCAACGAATGTTAGAAATTGACCATGCAGGCGATGTAATGGTTTTTTGTCTTTTTTTATTTCGTGTTCCATCTACGCTTTCGACTATACCAGTAAGCTTGTAGAACAACGACGCATATTGTAGAACATTGTAGAACGACGCACACACTTATCTCGAATCTCTCCAGCAGAAAAAGCATATGAAGTTGAGCATGCGAGAAAATGAGCGCTTCATGTTTGCTTTTAGACTAATCGTCTTCACAAGCATGGAGAGAGCAGTGGAGAAAGCACAGGTCTGATAGTCGCAACGTCCGTGGTTCGAGTCCAGTCGGCAACCTTTTTGCTATTTTTTTCGACATAATTAATTTCACTCACTAATACACTCCACATTTTTCGGTCTCCAATTTTCTTACATCGGACCGCAGCTAGGTATATCGCATCCTCGGTTCATGCGGTCTCCACTTACATCCTCTGATGAAGAATCCCACATAATTGTAAGCGAATCTTACATCCACCGGTTGGGTGTATAAATAACTTTAAAATTATTTTCATTCCACACTGAAATCTAGACTGCACAGCGGTATTAGCGAAAGCGTTAAGCTTTTCTGAACTCGCGAGTTTAAATGCTGAGAAAATTTCAATAACAAACTTTACACTGATTCAATTCAATGCACGTGAAAACGTTAAACAGTCGATTTAACAATCCATTGAAGATCCCCTCAGTGTTTTTTAACAAGCCAGCCCAGTTAGCGATTGGAATTCGCTAATTGGGCTGCACTTTTAGCCCAGTTAGCGAACAAGTACTGTTAAGGTTTTCACTCAAGTGCATACTATTACTTATATTTTAAGAAATAAAAAAACGAAACTAATTATTCGTCGAGTTTTCGGAGGAATTCTTGAACTTAGTCCCTTATGTGACCAATTTAGCGGCACACAATGGTATCATCCACTGCTCTGACGATTTTATCCAACCTATTTCTACTCTGAACTGCCGTTTTGATGACTATACATTTTACCTTCAGTTTCCTCTTCATAATTGCCCAGTAGTTTTCAAAGGATCTGAACTGGAGACAATTGGGAGGATTGGCTTTTTGAGCAAATCGGACTCCGTTGTTATTGTACCATAGTTGTCCTTCCCGGCTTTAGGGACAACTCGCAAGATCCATCCAAAATGTTACCGGACCATCATGTGACTGGATGAAGGGCAGAATTTGCTTCTTCGGTTTTGTAAACCTCAGAGTTTATCATTTTCCCAGTGACGAAAATCTTTGTCTTCTGGCCGCAGCTGCAAAATCTCTACCAGATCATATATTTGCGTACGAATTTATCCGCAAAAAAAATTTGAATCTGCCAGGGACACCTGCTTGAGCCTTCGCCTTGTAAAATGTTGGTCCTGGAAGCTGTCCGAAGTCGGCCTTTACATATGTTTCATCATCATCATACTCTATAAGAAGTTTTAAAACAAAATTTTTTGTAGTGTAAATATTTCATTCATTTGTTAGTGAGGAGATGTTGTATTATTTCTATATAAAGCTTTTATTTGAAATATTATACTGATATTCGGGCCACCCGCATATAGAAAACACAGAAGTAGTCGTACGTCAAAAACAAAAAAAAATAGTAGAAAACGGAAACTGTCTTCACCAGTTTCGTTTAGACACAGATACAGTCAGATTTCGCTTGTTGGGCTAATTTTAAGTGGGCTACGTTTCAGTTGGGCTCCCAAGTCAAACGTCATTTCGACCGGCTTTATGCAAAAACCGGCAAACGAGTGGAGTAATGATACAGATTATGTCAATGCGATACAACGAGTTGCTTCCTTGATGGTTGTCAACGATATGGCTGAATGAGGTGTGAAACTAATTTCTGACTTTTCAAGAAATTCACCCGAGACCTAGTTCAACAGCAATATTTGCTTCAGGTGATGGAACAGCATCGAAAAGAGTACCTTGAGAAATCGTAGAATATAATAAAATGAAATATAATCATTACAATCCAATGACATTTGTGTGAATATATCTGACATTGTTTACTGCACCAAAGGAGTAGGGAAGGGAATGGGGGTACTCGCTTTCAAACTGCTCTTATGAGATTGAGCAAATGTTGTTGAATAACCCATCAAAATAACTCGAGAGATGGGAAACTCCGAAGTTATTTTAGTCTTTATGTTTACTTATTGATATAAGTGAAGGGCGGAAAGGATACAGTAAGCTCCCCCCATATCTAACTACGCCTATTAAATTTAGCACATGCTTTTGAATACATCTGAACATACCAACTTTACAAGATCAGAAACACCGAAGTTATTGCAGTTTGAAGCTTTACTTCCATTAATATGAGTGAAGGGGGCGGGGTATATTTAGCCCCCCCCCCCCTTCATCTCTTAATATGCCTATGAGATTGAAAAATTGTTTTTGAATAATTCAAATGAACATACCAAATCGATAAGATAAGAAACTCCGAAGTTATTTCAGTTTGAAACTTTATTTCTATTGATATCAGTGACAGCTTGATATTTTTTTAACGAGGATCATTCCATTGTCGTATCACATGTGCTCGATGTTACTGCTCTTCTTTCGCTTTTACTGTGTTGACTCCGTAGTACCGGAAAAGATATAGATATATACATTATTAGCAATGCTGTGATATAACCAGTAGCTATTAGGAGTACACTTGGTTATGATCACAATCAGAGCGTAAAATTATTGACAGCTTAGGCTGAGTGTGAAAGCAGTGCACTATAGACGAGTGCACGGATGGATTTGAGTTCACTCTCTCGACAAAAAGTGACACAACAGCGAGGCCCTGTTTACTAAAAATGAACACATGAATAATACTCGCGTAAAATTTGAAACGGGCCAATCAGCTTTAGTACACAAAACTTGTTAAGCCTTTTTCGCGCGAACCGAATACACCCACGCAAACTAACGACACCATCGGGTAGGGAAAATTCTCCCCTTCCCGATAGTGCTCTCAGCTTGCGTGGGCGTACTTTGGTTCTCGTGAAAAGGACCTAGCAAATTGTTTACAAAAGTTAATGGGCCCTTTTCAAATGTTACGCGAGCATTATTCATGTGTTCATTTTTAGTAAAAAGGGCCCCACTGTTGTGTGAATTTTGTTTCAGTGGATGAACAAAAGTTCACCGGTGCAATCGTCTATTCAATGCATTGCTCTGTGCAGAACGTTTGTACTAAACGGTAAAGGACAAGGCAATGACAGAGTCAACAAAAACATTCAGTCACTCACGAACAGGCGACTCGCCCCGGTTGCCTTCGCTCATACAGCATGCAGTTGAGGCATTTTTCCATAGAAAATATACGCTCATTCATTCAAAACAAGGATTGGGTACCATCACGGAAGAATAAACGTGCTGACTGAGCTACTGACTGAGTGCTCGGCTGTCAGTGACTCGTTTACTTATCAATCATTCAGACTCTCACTAGGAAGTGAATTATAAGGCAGATAGCAGTTCATATTCATATGAAAATTACTCATTGAACCTGACGGTGTGCACTGTCAGAGTTGCTGGGTTGGAAGAATTTACAGTCGTTCAGCAATCTGTTTGTAACTGAGGATGCTATTTTGTTTCTAAGGTGCGAGTGAAGGAATTTTCCCATGCTTGGTTCTGATAAGTAACGGAGTAGCAACTACGACGTGCACGGGTTTTTTTTTTATAATAATAAAAAAAAATATTAAAATATTCTAGTTATCATTTTCTGTAACTTCAAGATATTTGCACAGACAAACAGTCATCGAAAAAGCATTTTACGGTAAATTTAAAAGTATCGTAGTTGGTAGCACCGCCACCTGTGGCGCGCAAAGTCAATTTCCTTTCGCTTGACGTTTACACGCTACCGCCATCTGTTCAGCATACTACCCACCACAGTGTACTCAACAGATGGCGGTAATGTTTTAATGACGATGTTTTACATTAAGAAATATTCAATGTGTTATGTCTGTTTGTCTGTGATATTTGCATCAATAAACATATTTCAATGTTGGCCCACTGTAACCCCGTTTTACGGTATCAAAGATATTCAGGCAAAATTCCTGGAACCGGTGAACCATTGCAACGATATTAAAGAGCAAAAGAATTCAACTGAAAAAATCTCGAAATTGTTTCAATTACCCAGTTTTGAACGACTATTTAAATACAGGCTTTTCAAAATTCAAAAGAAGAAATCACGTTTATTCAAGCATCATCCAAATTTGATAAAAGCAAGCAAACTGTAGTTGGCCGTACTCTTACAGTATCTGATAATTAGGCAGTCAAATTAGATGAAAATCTAATGCACGGATGGGCTGACAAAATCGGTTATTTACTGTAATATAAAAGGTACGCTGTTACACCGAAAACGGTCATTAAAAAAAATCATAAAAAACCAACCATTCAAAATACCACTTCCATCGGGCTTGGCACGTGTGTATGTACGATTAGCATCTTTCCCTTGCTCCTTCATGCACGTGCTTAAATTCCTCTGTCAAAAAACCCGGCATTGCAATAACCCATTCAAATTCATCCAACCTGGCAGGGATAAACGATTTATTGCCCAAAATAGAGACATGAATCAAAACAAGGCATCTCGCCTTTCATACACACACACACGCACTCTGACTGACTCTATCCCGCTTTGATCGCGTTGAACGCACCCCGAGAACGGCTGGAATCAGAAGCCGCATAAGGGGAAAGGTGAAAGGTCCCACCTAGGGATATGAGATGTACCAAAAGGTTGACGCCTATTTCTTTTCTTTCTGCTCGCTTAAAACGAGTGCTTCTTAGATTTTTTTTTTTCATTCGCCCTTTCTTTGCTATCTTTTTATTGTAGCGCCACTCAGGACGAATGAAAAGGGATTGCCCTACCTTGTACCAATTGGTGTAATCTCTTGAAGCTGTTTTTTTTTTTTTTTTTTGGAAGTGGAATAAAAATGTTAACTTTAGCCGGTTATAGAAGGCACGTGTTCATTTCGCTCTGCCTCTCTCTGAAGTGTATTTAAGAATGTTACTTATTTGGATTGGATTTGATTGCGGTGCAGTTCGAGACCCTTTCGCATAACCAAAAGCAGCGAGGGTATCCGTTTTCCATGAGATGGTTGTAATTGTTATTGAGATTGGGATCAACCGAAATCAACAGAATGGTGATTATCCTTTCCGCCAACCCCTGCTGGAAAGAAACAGAAAGTAATTTTTTCGATTGGCTTGATCCGAATGGACAAACGAGAAAGATGAGGTCCGCTCCGAGTAGTAACATCACTCAGGACTAACGATTATGATGATGAAATTTCTGTTTCCATATCATATCGTCGTGCAGAAATGGGAACCCCACCACACACACACACAAACTCTCTATCGAAAAGTCAAATTATGTAAAGCCTCAAAACAATGTCAAATTGTCTATCACCCCCTTGGGATGGTCCTTGTGCTGAAGAGTGTATCATCGTTCCGTCTGCCCGGGCTTCATTATTATATTGCTGCACATTTGTTATAAAGCCTTTCCGGTCCTTTGCATGGTGCCAAAGTATGGACCTAGGTAGGTGCTTCAATGTACAACACCGAATGGCTTTCACTTTACAGCAGTTGATTCCTGACAGCCGGATTATACTGCAGGGAGACTAAATGCTTCCCAGGTTCTACCAGCGAAGGCACACTATGCACTGGGCATTGAACGAGATAAACGTTTTGTTTTGCAAAATTCAGGATTCCAGTAAAATCTATAAACTTTCTATATACCTACACACACACAACATCCGACCGCCCCTCGTCAGAGATCAAAAACGAAGGTCCTTTTCGTCCTTAGTACAAACACACATCCACCATCACCAATCTGCCGGGTGGCTGTGGTTTGGCATTAGTTATGCGGCGTTGATGATCCTTCGGAGGCCAATACCAGGCCTCCATCATCGCTGGTCACTGCCATGGATGTAGCTACACCGATGCCGAAAAACCAGTATCCAGTAGCTGTATCCACTAAGGCTGGCATAATGAGCGTAATGATATGGAAATAGGTACCTGGTCCATTTATCTCCGTTGGCCGCTCTGAATGACCGCCCATCGGATCATGCTCATTATTTGTCGCTTCTGAACGAGCAGCTGTGCAGCATTCCAGGAAGACGCCCTCCGGGATCCATGTAACAGCTCTATAGTCGATGCCAGCTGAAGATACTCGGCGATCAAATTTGCGCGCCGTAACAAATGGTGAGCTTTTTTTCTGTCTTCCAGAAGAAGACAGCCTTCGAAATTCATATGCATCGTAAGCAAAATACGAAGAGGAGGTGTCCGGATGTCATCGGTCAGCATCTTCCTGACACGTTCCATGATTATTCATCATTAATTTATAATTAGCACTGATTGAATTTAGTTATCAAGTAGGGACGAATTTGATAAAATGCGGGCGAGCGGGTTTTGATTGAAATTTATGAGTCTACGGTGGATGACCGACACCAGCCGGTTTTCCTGGGCCCTGCTAATGATAATGTATGAATGGCACCTTTCTAACGACACTGTGGGCAAATGAGGCAAGCAGCATTCGAAGGACCGTGTGGTCCAACCTGATGCTGAGCAGAGAGCGATGCTGCTTTTGCTTTTGTGTGCGGAATGGTTCGTTTATCAAGCCAAAGATAGATGGTCCTTGGAAAAGCGAGTGATTGTGCTCGGTGCTTGTTTGTGTGTATGTGTTCTGCCCTGCTGGACATTTTATTGATGGCTAAGGATTAAAAGGAAAGGTTTCCCGAGTGGTGCTCGGCTCAGCGGTGCGTACGGAACAGCAGCACAGTGATATATCAATTAGTTTCTAATCAGAGGATAACCTCTGTCGCCTCGGTTTTCCGGATGACCCTTCGTTCTCCAAGGGGGCTTAAAGCCAAGCGGTCATCAGTGATGGCGTTTGCCGTCAGGATTGGGTCCACTCGAGCGTAGATGAGTCGCAATGTCTTGATTTTGAACAGCTCGCTTGATTAATAGCAGCGATGGGTGTGATAAATCTGCCATCAGGGTCGTCCGGTGGTGATGTCGTTGCGTGGAGTGATACATCCGGGATTAAATTTTGAATTTATTTTCAAACACTGCACGGGTGGACGAAGGTTTGTTGTAAGCATCAATCATTGGATCTAACATGCACTCATATGGATTCGTGTATTTAGTTTAAAATACTTCAATTTGAACTTGCCATAAAATGGTGAGCGTGTCTGAACTTCAACTCATCAATCACAACCAAATTTAAGCACAATTCATTGCACTCAATGGAAGAAGCTTGTAAATCATATTATGTCTGTAACGGAGCGTTTGTGCGAAACTCCATTGGATTAGTGTACTTTTTTCTTGACAGTAGACCAGCGTTCACAGATTCATAGGTCGCGAGATTTTAAAATTTTATGGAACTTAAAAACTATGACAACATGTAATTTTCTTATAAGGAATCAAATGGAATCATTTATGAAGTGCTTTTGGTGTTGGTTGAGTAATTTCTATAGAACTCCTTTTTATAACAATTTTTTTCAAAATTATGCATGCGATTTATAAGCTTTATTGAAAATTACTTTATGATGTTTAAGGTTTACTTTAGGTTTGCTGACTATTTCCTATTTTTAATTTTATTGTTTTATGGCAATTAATCATTTTGTCAAGCTTCTACTTCCATCAGATGTCACTGCTGTTGTTTGTGGTGACATCTATCGGAAACTATGCATAATCTGTTTTCCTTTAATTGTTAATGATTTTGGATATATGCATTTAGATTAATATTCGAAGTCCCTCTTTTTTTACACATTCTGCACAAAAAACAGCTAACACCTCCCAGAATTTCCTACCGCTTTTTATGAATGGGAATAATATTTAAAAGGAGGGACTTCAAATGTTAAATTAAATGCATATATAGAGGTACCACCCGTAAAAAAAAGAACCGTAGAGGTACATTGAAATGTATTGTAACCATACAATAGAGTTTATGGTATTTACAATAAATCGTATTCTCGACAACGATAAAATAACAATAGAATGTGTTGTTTCTACAATAGAATCTATGGTAAATGGGGAATATACAATAGATTAAGGGGGTCGTTATGTATCTTAACCATACGAAAAATCACTTTTTCCCGAACAAACTTGAACCATTTACCATTAATTGTATTGTTGTTCTATTGTTGAAAACTCTTACTATATGGGACCTATTGTACATCTATTGTAATAACAATATGTTAAAACTTCGAGTACTATATACACACAATAAGATCGATTGTTGGCAATAGATTTACGTGTAACTGTATTTTATTTTATGGTAATTGTATGGTTATTTTTTTCCGGGCAGACATGTTTTTTAGTGTCAGGTACTCTACTCTGTAATCTGTGAAAGGGAAATAACAAATCGAGTGTCATCCAAATACATGGCATGCTGAGAGATTGAGCTCGTGAGAGAGAATTTTCGTTCTCAATTTTGATTTTTTTTTTTTCTCTCTCTGGGGACTGGTAGTAAAGCGGTTAAAAAATGTATGGGAAAAAAACATTTTTAATTTAATTGTAGCTTGTTTTGGGGGTTTTTATCACTTTCTACCATCGGAACAGCGCTATCTGTGTGGAAAATGGCCGGACGATATGATAAGCGTATGAATATCTTTTTTAGGGTTTCTAGCCCATATTCATGCTTCTAATTGTTGATCTCATAAGGCATTTTAGCACTATTTTAAAAGTTTAAAAAACGTTTTGTTTTTGTTTAAATTCTTCTTCTTATCCTTCTACTTATTCTTCTTCTTCTTTTTCTTCTTCGAAATTAAAGCTTATTACAGTTATTAATTGAGAGCTTTCGATGCCTGTACCATTTTTACATTAGTATAATTGTGGAGCAAATACATTCATACTCTATGCTCAGGGATGTCGAGAAATTTTCCAACGCAAAAAAATCATAGACAGGACCTGGAATCGAACCCAGCTTCCAGCATAGTCTTGCTTTGTGTAGCTGTTTTGTCAATTGAATGCGTAGTCATACGGGTTTCAAAATATTAATTAACTAATAACACGTTTCGTTTGGTGGATTGCGAGTTTTTGAAACGTTTAAAAGTGGTTCACAACCAGACAAAGTTTGAAAACCGCTGCTCTAATCAAATTATTCACGAAGATTTTTCTTTGAAAAATTTGGGAAGCTCAAATAAATCACCAACAAACATCAACCTATTATTTTAAGAAAATTTAGAATTCAATTAAAGCAAACGGAGAACAAAACCATCTGGCATCAATATAAAAAAAAAATGATGTACACACTAATCCAGGCCTTCGCTGATCGGTTATTTATCAACTATCACACTCAAAAAAATCATGTAAATTTAGGTTCTCTGAGATTGACATATACGATCGACAATTTTGACAAAAAAAATCAGCCATAACAGACGTGAAATTCAGCTCAATCGAACGTACATTTCGTCGAGTAAAGAATTTTTCATGCTCGGAGCACTTAATGGATCACATCATTCGAGCAGTTTGAAATGACGTTTCCAACCACTCGAACTTTAACGTGGAACAATATTATGATATTTTTTCTTCTACAACCTAGAGAAAATAGGGTCTTATTTGTAATATGCTTGACAAATCTGGAATTTATTGTTTCATTTCCGTAAAATCGTTGGTAGAAGGTCGTTCCAAAACTGCTCGACAATATGATTAATTTAACATGACATTTTTGTTGACGTCTCTTCCTTTATGTGAAAGGTTGATTCCGTCACCAGGCTTGATGACTCTCAAACTCACTGGAGGTTTTAAAGTACTCTTGCCCTGCGAGTTTAAGCAGCCCTCGCCTCGAGTGAGTGGCGCCAGGAATATGGAAGAAGTAAACTAAAACTCCTCGAGAGATAGGGTGAGAGAACTCAAACGAGAGGATAATTTGACATGAGATGCGCTTTTCAAGGCTCCGGATGACTTTTTTGTTCAAAGCAAGAAGCTCAGAGTTCACCCAGGATGAAAGCAAGAGCGTGTGATAGAAAACATGAAATTGAGTGGCAGCAAACCTCACTGCCGGTTTATCCCCCTTCCCGCTCAAGCTATGAGGATCGATGCTACGATTTGAGAGGAGGAATTCTACTCCTTAGAAAAATGCTACGCTCGGCTCATTTTAGACTCGTAAGTGAGGTTCTATCAAGCCTGTCCAACACGTGTAAAATAAATTATTTGTAAATGTGTACGGAACTGTACGGTACAAGTTAAAATTCAGTGAAAAATTCAAATTTAGAAAATTTATTCCAAATTTGTACAGATTCTGTTCAGTTAGTGTTAACTACATTTAATGATAATACAAAATTGTCAATTTTATTGATTTCTTACTTGTAACGGTCATTTGAAATTTTACCGACTTTTTCAGTTGTTCAAAACCCCGGAAATTTTTTACCGTTTTTGATGATCTAAATTCTGCATATAGTGTCTTTGGGATATTTTGACAACTGGCATCTTTTGAGTTTTTAAGGTTTTTGATCAATCTAAAAGTAAGATGAAAAATTTAAGCCTCTTACTGTTATTACATTTTTTTGTTCACTACAGAATTACACCCAGCATTCACTCCCTTTCATCAATCATTGAATTCAATGTCTGTGGTTATTGACGTACATCTTCAAACCCTCCATTGCAAACCTCCCCCATAAGCAAACCATCACTTCCAAGGCTTCGAACGCAATTACAAATTACCTAAACAAACCCAATTACCCTCCCAGTCAACATCACCCTTCGAACACCGTCGTACCAACCTACCTTCTCTTCGTCATCCCATTTCCCATTCCTTCATGTTATCTAATGTGAGAAGCGTGCTAAGCCCATAAAGGAATGCCGAAGGAAGTCACTGCACAAAGAACCGAACACACCGTTGCACACCACTAAACAAAAGCAAGTGACAAGTCAGTCCTCTCTTTGTCCCATAACTTACGAACAGAGAAAAAAAAAACACCTCAAGGATCTACATAGGGTAGGGAACTAATTTGGCATAAGCGCTCCGTTCTGTCATATCGAGCAAAAATATTAAATATGCAATGATTTCTACGTGAACAAATCAATCACACGTTTCGTACGATTGTTTAGCTAAATGTCTTTGGACGTATGATGAGATGGGAATCAAGAAGCAGTGTTTGATTTTCAACAATATCTCAACAATTTGTAAATCTTAGCCAAATCCAACGGTATGTATGGAAAGGTAAATAAATTTAGAAGCCATCTTTGATAGAAGCATTTTTTTTCAAATCCTTTCAAAAAAGAGAGGTAAAGTGCGGGTTGTGCTTAGTATGATGAAAATTAGAGCTTAACCCTATCCGGCGTTTGTGTTGGTGCGAGAGTGAGTGCGGGTCTCCGAAAAACTGCAAACCGGTCGTAAACGGGTACCACAAAGGAATAGTGTGTTAATAGAACAAGGCTTTGCCGTAGTTATCATTTCGGATCCAAACTGGAAGAAGTGAATAGGGAGAAGTAGAAAGCCTAAAACGATATTAAAAATACTCAGGGGAACGGCACACTTTGGACCCATCCATGCCAACCCACCTAGAGAGAAACCATATTTCTTCCATGCTTTGTCGAACGGAATGTTTACCCCTCTACTGACGCAGCCGACGACAACGGCCGACACACAAACACACACATTTGATTCAGGAAGGAAGAGAAAGGTGTTTGCCCTACCTAACGGATACCACATCGGCGACGACGGAGCAATTTTCGAGGAAAGGTAGGGTGGAGCTAATTTAATGTCCTTGCTATAAATCAATTTGACGACAGTTAGGAAAAGTCACTAGCGAGTAGTTTAACCTCTTGCGGGAACACTTACAACTTTTGACATAATCTCACATGGTGTGTTTGTCTGTTTCATGCAAACTGTGATGCCTCAGCGTCTGAGCGAATGCTAACCGATTAAAGCCCGAAGTAAACTGCTTAATTAAAGTTTGTGTACGTGAATATGTGTGATATTATTCCAAACGGCGGAAGAACGATCCTTTCCAGTTAGACCAATTGTTTGTGGGAATTTATGCAAATTTCGACGCTTTCTCATTTCATAATTTATAAACAACACCTACTTTAAATAGAACTACCTTGAAACTTTCCGTGAAACCGACTTCCTTTCTCGGATAGATGTAAGTCCCGGGCCTATATCCCATTCAGTTCCGCGCTTGATTACGTTATGGAATATAAACGTCTTAATTGCGATGCGGTTGCCTTCACTGTCTGCTGGAAGTATAGAGAACCTGCCTCAGATAAACCCTCGAAGGTGACGACGACGACGACGAAGACGCTAACCAGATATAGTCTACCGGCAGCCTGCGTGTGCGTGGGTGGCGTCACCTGGCATAAAAACATAACAAAACGAGAGGTGCGAAAATGGGTCTTTGAGATGTTTTCGGAAAAGGTTATGGCATGAACGCAAAGATATGTTCAGTGCGTGGGCTCGCTGGGTATACGCAGCGCTTTCATTTCTGTATGTATAGATATACGATGCGGTAGCATGTATGGAAATGTATACAGGCTCGGGTTGGATGATTCTAAAGATTTTGGCAGAAGCACTGTGAGAAACTGTTAATCCTTAAAGTAGCAATTCGTGAATGGGGATTTTGTTTATAATCTCGATTTTGAGATAGTTTGAACTGTAAATATGCCAAGTTAATCATTTTACTTTGAAACTGATTGAACATTCCCTAAGCTAGACTAACAGTCATACTAGCAAGCTCACTTCTGGCCAACGGGACAGGCGTGCTGTGTCAAACCATGAAGATTGTCCAAAAATTAAAATTTCGCGACGAAACCAAAAAAGATTTTTTTAATCGATTGGCATTTTTCTCCTACTCAATCAAACGTGTTCGGTTTCCTAAATCAATTCTGGGGTCATTATGAATTTAAGTTTGTTTGTTTTTTGAACATGGTAATACAATGTATGAAGCTTGCATATAATCATTTTTTTTACCATTAGCTCCAAACTGATCCAATAGTTTTTGAATCAATAAGATTTGTATACCAGTTTTATACAGAGTAAATATTCTTTTTTAACATATACATAATATATATGTTCTGTAAAAATGTTCTATAAATTTTGTTAAATACTATTATTTAACTTGTTCCGCTCAAAAATAACGGTATACCCAAGTATTCAACCTGAAACCAATCCAATCCTGGACTTCAAATGTCAAATAGTTGCACCATTAGTTTCTGCTGATATATGCAAATGAATTAAGCAGAAAATTTTGAATTAGGTGCATATTTTTTTACTAATACGTGAAGCTAACGATTTTCAGAATGGGGTTGCAAATGCTATCTAATATCAACATGAAGCTTTAGTATGATAATTTAATAGCTAGAGAAAGTTCTGAAAAGGGTAGGTTGATAGTTCCGCTAGAATTTACATATATAGTACGACAGTGTTAAAATTAAATAGAAGCTGAAAATGAGCGAAGGGCCATTATTAATGCTTCATTACTAGTCAAACGCACATTCCTTTACCTAACTCATATATGGATGAGGAGACTTGAAGTGTTTTATCAAATCTACAGGCAAAAGATTGCGCTCATACTTCTAGCGACGTTCCAACACTACCTAGAGCCCCACGTTGCCGACAGCATTCATGTTCCAACCAACTCTGAAATACATATATTGAAGTTTTTCAACATATTCTCCAAAAAAAAAACATGTTATTCATCATTTCATCATTTTTTCAGCAAACAAAAACAAAGTCTTCCAAATGAAAACAGCAGGCTGTGGAACTTTGGTGTCTTGGGAAGTGATGCTCATTTTGCTTAAAATAACAACATTTCTGAAGAAATCAAGTTTCCATAAGGTCAGAGCAAAAAGTTAGATTTTGGCATAAACTATGCGGTTGAGTTGCAAACTATCTGTTAACATTGATAGATAGTATTCGATTTTTGCGTTTCGTTGCGTTTGTAAGGAATAATTCGTAGATTACATACTGGCAATTGTCATGTATCAACTTTAACGTTCTTATTCTGATTGCTTAAGGATAGCTATTTGGGAGTGAATAGTTCTCCAATCAAAGTTCAGGACAGGGAAAGCATGGCAATTACCATTACAATCTCCGTTACAAGGAAGGAAGGATCACTAATAGATAGTTTTCGGTTAAGAGATATTAGGTTTGTGGTCCATTAGACTGATGCAAAATTTGAAATTTCCACTCCACAGTGCTCAAACGGTTCCAAATTGGGCCCTGATTAGCCTCCCAAAACTTGAACTTGTTTATTGAGAAACTGAGTTGGCACAAACCATTTGAAGTTTATATGGGAATTACTATGAAGAAACCATAATTTCGGTTCATATCTATCTCAAAATTTACCAGTTCACTCTACTTTAGAAAATGATAGCTGAGCTTTTTGAAAATTTTCCCAGCTATAACTTTGTTCAAAACCACTTTTCGTTCAAATGTAAGTAACACAAATTATTAACGATTCAAGTCACTGATGTCTTTTGATTATGCTCAATTAACTGTTCAGCAGGCAACATTGGTGTTTATGGCGCGTAGAATAGAGGACAAAAATCATGGCTACTATGTCACACTGCAGAATACAGAGTTGCCCACAATATAGTTGCTTAATCTTGCCATAAGATTATCAAGCTTTTAAACAATTAATAACTATTTAATTTGACGTTTGGCTTAAAAAGATTTTTTGCAAAGTTGTAAAAAGAATAGCAATAGAATTTTTTAATAGAACAATATGCAAAAAGTTTTGTTTTCCCATAGTAATTTCCATATAATCTTCAAATAGTTTGTGCCAAGTCAGTTTCTTATCAAATGAGTTTAAACTTTCGGAGGCTAATCAGGACCCGATTTGAAACTGTTTGAACACTGTGGAGCGAAAATTTCAAATTTTGCATCAGTCTAGTGGTCCATAATGCATTTCTAGCACACTGTGCGCAGTTTGTACGTTCGGTAGAATGAGAGTTAATCATTGATGTCATATTCATATTCTTACTACAACATAATTGATTTGTCTATGTCTGCTCTGGATCGGACTTACGAGTGGACTGTGAGGACTCTCTCCGTCCAGACCGCACTGTGCACTTGAGGTCACCGACCTTCACTTGACCTTCTTCAAGTCTCGGTCACTGGAATAAAATTCCTTACACTGGGACCTTAAATTTCTTCTGGAACCGTATGAAGGGCACAATTAGTTTGAACCAGACTTGTTCGTTGTGTGGTAAGATTGATACTAATTTATTATCTATTATCGAACCTACCTATCCTGTTGATTGCGTACGACTAGGTGGGTGAGAGAGAGTGAGCAGAAACCAGAACCAGAATTCTCTAACATTTTTAAATTTTTAATTGTGATACACCGGCCGCCATAGTTTTTGCCGGAATACTTAGAGAATACTTAATAAATATCAAACATAAGAGTCTCAGAATTTCACTCAAACTTTTTGGCCATTTTTAGGTAGAAAATGACCGAATATCAGTAAAATGTTGACGCAAACGCTGAATACCTGGTCGAATAGCTCTATCACTAATTTTAATATACATTGCAAAGCTTACAACCCTGAATGAGTAGAGTATGATATGAGCTCACGAACTTTGTTCACAGTTGCAGAATAACTAAAGTATTTTTAGATTTAAAGAGATGAAAAAAAAAAAAAAATCCGGGATCTTCAAAAACGTTCATTGATTTTTTTTTAATCCGATATTTTGAAAATAACTAAAGGCCCAGAAGCTTTCAGAATTAGTCAATGTTAAAGAACTTTCACAGTGCTAGAGTCTTGACATTTCCCTTCAAGTTTATCTTTTAAGTGGAGTCAGTGGTGCAGCCAGGATTTTTGTCGAGGGCGGTTTGTAAAAATGACGTAATTAAAAAAAAACTATTTTTCATTGAAGTACCAGTGACACAAATTCTATGAACGCTATTTCAATTTTGAGAGGAAACAGTAAAAAATGCATACTAAGTATATTTGTAAATGTATATATTATTACCGATTTTTTTTTTAAATCTAATATTCCCGGGAAATTAACTATGTGAAGAATTATCAATAAACTAAAAAACTAATCGAATAGATACTGATGGACATTTTTTAAGGAGGTTGGAAGGAGCTTCCAGAGCAGCCAGAAGACACTTCCGGACAAAGTAAGCAGAAACTTCCAGAGGAAGCTGACAGACTCCCTACATCCAAGACGGAAAGATAAAGTTAAGAGAAACTTCCAGAAGAAGTCGGCAGCCAATTTTGGGGCATGTCAGCAGGACCTCTGGGGGAACTCGGATGGAGTTTTTAAGATAAATCGTTATAATTGGTGAATGTCAGTCAGAAAATAATGGTTGAACACGAAGAAATCCGGACACTAAAATCTTGTTGGGGTTTAAAAATGCGGTTTATTTTTCATTGTTCAATGTAACAACTATACATTAGTAGGTATAATGCTTTTTGTAAGACCATTGTTTCAGTCTTCCTTCTTACCATAGGCCATTATTCGAACTTTACTTCGTACTCAGCCCATCATCTTTTGCACGAGCCCTGTTCCCATAGCTGCCAAAATCCGGTATGACGGTATTCATATCCTTGGGAACCACTGCGACGCCATACCACTGTTTAGTGGAATTTGAGTAGTGGCAGCTTGCCAAGTCTGGTCAGAAAAGGTAATCCACCTCATGCTGCTCCAGAAAAGGCAGTAGTCTCTTCCGTAGGCACCCCTCCTGGTAAATTTGCTAGTTCAGCTTGCCAGACTAGAAACTTTTTGGGGAATTTCGACTCCTTTTTTGATTTTACATTCTTCCGGGGCACTTTTCCTGTCAACCGATTTATAAAATTCCTGCCAGGAATATGATCGAAAACTGCCAAGAGCGTGCATTATAGAATCGCCATGATGTAAACTTATGAACTCATCCTGACAATCAATGCCTACTGTGAAACAGAAACAGAATTAACGTCTTAATAAAACTGGAACAAGCTTACGCGGAAAAATGTTAGAAAGTTAAGGTAAAAATTTGAAGGATACTAGAATAAATTTCCAGGAGGGGTCTTAAGATTGGCTAATATAGAAACTAAACTTTAAGGATAAGGTGGAAGAATCTTCCGGAGAAAGTTAAAAATACTCCAGAGGGATGTCCGATGAATCTTTCAAAGGAACTTAGAAGAAACTTTTGTATAAAATCAGAAGGAATCTGGAAAATTTGGGAAAAAAATCAAATCTGGAGAATTTGGATGACACTTCCTAGAATAGTTGTATTCGATATTCGAGTTGTTCGATGAAACTTTAGGGGGAATTAAATAGGTCTTCCGGGGTAAATCAAAATATCAAAATAAAATTGATAAATGTATTTAATACGTAAGGGAATTTAGTGGTACATAATTAAAATCAATTCCCATCCTGTGCATATGAAAAACTGTAAAAGTTGACCTACATTTTGTATGAAAAGACAAATTTACATTTACATCAAGGCTCTGTGGATGAACTCTATATCCCGCCCCCTCGCTGCGGCAAGTGAGTTGAGTTTCATATATGAGTAGGTTATGGATTATAGTTTTTTAAGGTTTAAAAAAGACTCAAATGTATCTAAAAAATACTTCTCGGAACCTAGTACCATCAATTTATTTCTCATTTCAAAGAAACAAATTTATAAATATTCTGATGACTAAATTATTCCGATGAATGAGGATTGTTACGTGATCTTCTTGAACTTACTGGGAGACAACTTATTCTTTGCTTCTACTTCCTGTTGTGCCCGCAACTACATTAATTCTTCCTTTCTTCATTGCTTTGCCAAAGCCAACCGTTCGGCTTCCACTTTGTTTTTTATCTTTCTTGGTGTAGCCCATAATACCAAACTTATAGTAGATCATTACCAGCCCAAAGGAAAAAAAAAGTTGATTTTAAATCTCGACCTTCTCCAATTTGCATTAACTTTGCCTAATTGTTTCCTTTGGCCAATCTTCACATTTGAGCTAAAATTTAACCATTTGACGTATTCATATTTCTAGAAATGACGTATTCGATAGTTTAAAATAAATTATACCACTCAAACGGCACTTCCAATTAAAATCACTTCTCTCAAATACTTAACTTTAACAAATTTCCTGTGCCTCGAACTAAGAATTCCACCCTAAGCATAAACAACATTCAACATCTGCGACCAATTCCCCGAAATTGACCTTGAATAGCAAAGCCCTTTTTTCGCCGTGTCTCTCGAAGAGACAGAGTTGCAATGTTCCATGCCGTTCAAGGTACGCTCAAACTTTCCCAATGCGTTAGAATGAATACTATTCTTTATACACTTTCCCAACTTGTCTTACGTGAATGCAACAGCAGATCTGCAAAAACATGAAAAGCATGAAAAGGCAGCAGCCTAACCAATGACGACGCGCTGCTTTTGGCTCATTTTCAAGCGATAAAAAACGAAATTGCTTTTACAAATTCCAGCAAACCTGGGGCCTTATTGGGGGAGTCGAAACGAAGCTTCGTATGAACGCTTGTATGAAAACAGTCGTTTCGTCTTGGTTCCATAATGTGGCCCCTGTTTCTGGCTGCCGATAGCTGCGTTATGGCTTTCCTGTTTTCCCAGTTTGCTGGCGCCTCATGAAAACGGAAAATGAGCATGGTTGTGTGTGTTTCAGAAAACAACATGCTGCTGGTTACTATTGCTTTTGAATGGTTATTGTTACCAATCAGCGCGCCCGCATTGAATTCCCTACAGCAACGAGCGCGCTCGGGGATGGCGGATGTTAAATTTAAAATGCTTGTTTTATATTCAATTTCGCACCGGCGCTTCTCGTCCTAAATGATGTGATGGCTTTACACGGTGATGCCACGCAATACACGACGTTGGCGCCAACAGATTATAATACCGAAAGTTATACCTTAATTGTGGGTGCCGTATTTTACGAAGGATAATTTTGGCTTGCATTTCCGTCGATTTCAAGCGCGGTAATATTTTCATATGGCTTAGAAAATTTAAACCACTTGAAATGGAACTACAGTTATCCTTCGAAAAACGCGTCGGTGAGATTTTTTTGCATGGGAATAATGTTTGGGAGAACTGGTCACTCGCAGAAAATCAGAGCGATTGGTGCTTGCGCGTTCTTCGGGGGGAAGCTGTATCTCGCTTTGCACTCTGGAAGCGCACATTTTCCATCCTCAAGAGCCTCTCCAGCGAATGCACACACAAAAGCCGAAGAACAAATGGCAGCACAATACTATTGCCGAAAGGATTAATCCCACCCTCTTTTTTATACCGTACAAAGTCATCCTCTTAGCGGCTACTATGAGAAAGTATCTGCTCTGGGAACAAGCAAATTAGTCGTATTTATGACCAGAGCAAAAATTAAATTCTTAAAAAGCATGGTGCAAACATTCCTAATTGAGTAGCACAGCTAATAGCGAATTCGTTTATTATCGGGGTTGGAACCAGTTCCAACCCAGTGCGAAACCGAACTTTTTGTCAGTGCGAACCTCAACCTGCGCTAGGTTTTAAAAACAAATGAGCAAACTGACGTTTGTCAAAAAACAAGCAGACCCAATCTTGATACCCGATCCAGGTTGGAACTGAATAATAAACGAATTCGCTATAAGATGAAGAGCACTGGTATTTAACCTTTTAATAAGCACATGAAGTTGCAAACCACCAGAGCACTAGACTGAATTATTTCCTGATCACACGCGCGCCTGACACATGTGCAAACAGCTATATAAATGGCGACATGAAGGACTTTTCACTGCTCTGTTGTGCTCTCAGCAGGGTTCCACAAAAACTGAACTTGTTCGCTAAAAAAGTTTATCTACGGTAAAGCGATTTTCCAAGTTTCGACTCCCACCCCCGGAGCGAAAGTTAACAAGCGCTATTACACGTTGCTGAGTAAATAATAAGCTGCATTTGTGTCGGTCGTTAGTGAGACCAGCAATCTTTAATAATGCCGAGAACTTCACTAGACTGAATTATTATTTTACTTTAAATTTCAATCAACAAACTAAAAGTATCGTTGTAGTTTAATTTAGCATATGGTTTAAGATTCACTTTCACTTGTTTCCTTGAAGAGAGCGGTTACCTTCAACCGAAAGGATTTTATGTACGAGCATATTTCATTTATCGAGCCAGTATGTGCCGATATTTTCCTCGCCCATTATCTGCACCTCCGCTACCGACAAAAGCGATGTGATGGGTGGTGGTGTCGAAGTAACATTATTGGAATGTGATTCTCCGGATCACTTGAACTGTGCTCCACTCGTTTCCGCAGCACCATCATCCACCATGTGAACAACGCACACTCACAAGCACTTAATGCGATATGCCTCTTTCCTATACGGCATATGTTTGTAACCTACTGTGCTTCCACATGCAGGCAGCAGAGCCAACTGTTTTGTCATTTACCGAGCCGGAATCGAATCGTGCCAAGTCACCCCCGCTGGGATGATAGGGTTGTTGCATAAAAAGGTTCTTATTTTTTGCAAAAACAGAATAAAATTTGGATTGCCTTACCGAACAAATAACACTATGCGGCAGATGGCAGAAGTAAACAAGTTATACCAAAAATTAAAGAATGATCTCTATTGAGTTTATTTTTTCAATGAATTTATTTGTTAGGCTCCATTGTCCAAAAGGACTCCATGGAGCCGAGAACCATTAAATAATTTTAAAAATACAATAAAATGTTAATAAGGGACATTGATTTTGAGTTCTTCGTACTCTTCTTTGGAGGTGACGTCAGTTTAGCATCCGTTTCCATCCGTCCCTTTTACCTTGCTTTTTCCAATTGTTTTTCCTTCAACAGCGCCCGCCGCTTGGCCTCCGTTCTTTATTCGCTCCTTCTCGGAATAGTTCACTATCCCAAATTTATAGTGGTAATACGCATCATTTTTGCACTTGAAAACATGCGGCTGCTCTCCACTGTTCCCCTTTCGATTGTGGAAATGCTGCAAAGTTCGACCCCGCACACCAGTGTGCATATCGAGGCCCAAGGCGGCTGAAAATTTCTCCAGAACTACACGCTTTATATCACCGTATTTCCCTAGCACCAATGCTAGATCGCTATCCGGAACTTTTGGTGGGAGGTCGTACAATCTCACGTGAACGGTGCCCCCAGCAGGTGACATACTGGCTCCCAATCGGCATAATGGAAAATTAATTGTTCGCGGTTGTGTAGCAAACAATAAAACATCGAATCCTCTGATTTGAACATGATGAACATAGATTTTTCCTCCGCTCTGACTGGAGTCTGGGCCAGCGATTTCGCAAAATTCACAATTTCTTCCATAGATGGTTTCGTACTGGTATGTTTGAAGCTAAATTTAATCATCGCATTTTTTCCACCGACATCTCCACTAGGAGTTTGCTTCCAACGGGGTAATGGCAAAAGCGAACAAGCTTCAAACAATGAGCAAGCACCACAATAATGAGTTGCTATCGAAAAACTGCTTGTGTCAACAGTTCAGAGCGAACTGATTTAGGCGAGTTAAAGAATATAGCAATTTATGTGTTATAGAGTTATCCCATTTCTGAAATCATTTACGGTTGTTTCAGATATATAAAGTTTTTTTGTAAATTATAATATGATACAATAACCACCGGTTTGATAGATATTTAATAAAGTCATTTCAAATCTGAAAAGATAGTGGAGATTGAAGATTTTAACATAGAAATATTTTAATCTAGAAATGTCTTGTCTCCAAATGAAAATGTACAGACTCGAAACAACTGCTGGTGTTTCTTAGAAGCAGAAATTTGCAATGAATACTGGCTAAATACTCCTGTGCTGACAATGTTGCTGAATACGAGATTTTGAAAATTATCCAAAGTTTGAGATTTATTTATGTCTGCAATTTTCCTTCTATAAAACTTTTGAGTCCCAGAGTATTGGAAAACGATCCAAAGAAAACGTGCAATCATCTAAATCGATATTATGACCTATTCGGCCCAATGATGTTCAACCTTTTGACCTATTCTGCCCAAAGGCATTCAAAGAAAAAACTCAAAAACCGGGTAGTGTTATATAATATTTTCGTAGATGGGGTCAAACCGTGCGTGCGTTTGTCTTTATCGGGATTTGCAAATATAATTTGTGCAAGTGCTTGTGATTTTTTTTGGTGTGACGTTTGTTAAGTGGTTCGAAATAAACCCTTGAGTTAGGTAAACTCATCATCAGTTATAGTATTTTGTTGTTAGTAAACTGTGCGGTTTACCAACGATTTATTTCATTTATATTTTGATTCATATTTAATATGACTGTCTTAATGAATGGTATTATTTGAAAAGCCTCTCTGAGTAAAGTTTAATGTGTTATGTTAATTTAAGCGTTTACAATCAACTTTTGGGCTATCAAAAAGCATCTCTTTTTTATTTTTGATTATTAACCTTTGTCCTTGCTTCCCTCATCAAACTTGTTGAAAAATGTCCGTTGGAATATTGAATACCATTTTCACTAGGTTCTAGCAGCGAATTTTCTGCGACTGGAATTGCTGTGATCGCTAAGGGGAACGCAAACAACTTTCCAACAATTGAAACTTAATTTTGCGTGATGGTCGTCGTAGTCACCGGATTTTAACGATAATACCAACGAAATTTCAAAGTATTCGTAGCGGTCACAGTGATGTACACTGATGTGAGGGGCTAGGATGCCTATTAGCAACTGCTTTTGCTAACTAAACAGGCGATTGTGGGATCGATCCCAAGCTTCTTCAGATTAAAGAGTTTATGGTCGCATTTTTTTTTTCTTTCTTTTTCTTATATTTTCTAACAAGACCACTAAATCAAATCCTTTTGAAAAACTTCATATCACCAGGCATACATGATCGTTAATCGTTATGCTTTGCTGTGATGTAAGGAGCTCGGTGGCCTAGAAGTGACCATTTTGGGATACTGAGCAGAAACTCAGGCTCCTTTCAATAGAAGTCTCAAGATTTTTGTTTGTTAAAGAAATAATTGATTTGATTTCTTTATTATAGCGACTTTCAGTCAAGAAATAATTATAAACTCTAAGTGTGGGCAAAATTGAATAAAATACGATGACGATTCGGGCCACATCTATCGGATAATTAAAAATCCCCTATTTGTTACCTTGCTCCACAGTTCTATGCAGATTTAAAGAAAATTTACAAATAATTTATATCGAAATCATGGAATTCACTGTCTTGATCAGTACAAGTGATACATAAGAATATTATTTCAAAAGTCTATAGGTCACTTGCGAAGAAATATAATGAACATCTGGATAAATTTCCCGAAGTTCTCCCTTGAGTTATACTTTAAACCAAAAACTATCTACATCCACCCTAGTAAGTATCACATTGAAGCTTCAGTGCCTACAAAAATTCACCAACCACCAACAACACAACCCGGCAAAATCCAATGAAGCCTGCCGATGATGGTGTTACTTGCTACTACGGACAACTGCTGCCTTGCACACGCTCACTTTTATGGCAATTTTCTACAACATTTTCCAATGGCACATCGCATCACCATCAGGAAAGGTGTCATCGTCCTTGCGTCACCCGGAATAGCATCTTACTTGCCGGGGCCTTGGTGGGGACCTACCGAACATCGTCGTCATCATCATCATCATCATAATCGTACGTATATGCATTGCACCCTACCACTTCCACCTGCTGATGGGCTTCCACCGAGTAGCAACGCTTCGAGCTTCCGATCTATCGAAGACACAAATCGACAACGCGCTAGAGAGGAAGACACTTCTTCCGTTCAATATGTTTTCATAGAACCGTGCAAGTGTTCCTCTCGCTTGCAGTGCACAAGAAGGTACCCACACTTACTTGTGCACACTGAGCCTAGAGCGGAGCGTTCGATTTCCTTGCTTATTGGGAAAACTTCCTCGATTTTCGGCTGATCTTAGCACCTTGCAAGAAACCGACCGGTACACTCGACGACATTAGTTTCTTACCCTACTTCACCCTTCTCTGAGTTAGCAGAGCTTGGCACGGAGGGTGAGCTGATCTATTTTCAATATTCTGTTGATGACTCCCATGGGGACGCATCATAGGCCAGAAAAGGTAGAGACATGACACAAGAAATTTAAGCCTTTATAGAGAGCTGCGAATGAGAAAAACTCGTCATGAATAATGTAGAAAAATTTCCTCCCGTACGTCGTTGCAAACGAACCAGACTGCTGGCGACGAAACCGAACTGAAAGGTTCTTTAACTTTAATGAAATTCCACCCTCACCCTTTCAACTTCGCGCGAAACACTAACACACTCTGGTTGATGATACCCAAAGACGGTGGAAACTCTGCCATCAACGGGAACACCACCACTGCATCGGAAAGACAGTTTAGATTGCGGGTCCGAGGAAGAAAAAAAAAACCCCAAACCGAACGACGAAGGTGGGCTGAAAAATTCATGACGGGCCAGAAGAGAAAAGTTCAGACTTGAGAGTGCAGTTTGAACTTCCCGCTCTCGCATAGCTACTTAGCAGATTGAAGGTAGCTACATACCTGATACTCGGCGTGCCATCCGAAAGCGAAAACCAAGCTCAGCTGATTGAACGACGGAAGGGGTGTCATTCCACTCCACCACTGTCGTCATGTTACGAAGTGCGCGGTTGTGCGTGTATGCTCTTTCTTAATCAAGGATGTCTTCCTCGCGGGTAATGCTTTTTTATATCTCTGCTTGCTTGCTTGCTTTTGTTTCGCGCCCAGTGAAGAAAATTTCACATTGGCACAGCAGATGGGATGGGGTAAAAGAAAACATGATAAGCGATTTTCGGAAAGTGCTTCGCTACCATAAGGAAGCCCCGGTTTGGAATGAACTGCTCGGGGCCGGGAGTCAAGTTTGTTATGCTGATTTTCCTCTCATCTCATCATGGCTGTTTGGTTGTGACTTTAGGTGATGGTTCCAACGCATTTTCCCGCGCGAGGATGCGTTAAGAGTGCTAATGAACCGGAAAATATGAATATGGAGATATGGATACTTGCGGGAGATTTTCCGCTACATTGGGTAGCAGCAGTTGATTACGCAGTGCACTTATGAAGGCATGCATTCGGGAAATATGCACGGATTGCCGTTTTTTTACATGGGCCAATAAGCTGGTGTATAAGCAGAAACATGATGTCCGTATTTTGAAGTAGAATATTTATCTAAATAAGGGTCTGTGAAATTCAGAATCAATAGAAACAAAAAAATGGGTCGTCAAATAGCCTAGTTCCTCGGTTTTTAGATCGTGCTTCGTGTATACCAAGGCAAAAGTTCGTCATGAGGTTTTCGAAACCCGTCCAAAATAAAACACAATGTTTTAACATTTGATTGGAAGGTCTTTTAGAGCCAGACTCGAAAAATCACGAAAATTGGTGACGTTTCGAAGAGTTACAGGCAAAGATGTTCCCAACTTTGTGGCCGTATGACACGGAAAATTCAATAGTGAAAGAGTAACCTTATTGCAGGGCATGATTGCGTTTCTCTTAATGATGTTTTTATTGCTATAATTTAATATGTTTGGTAAGTCATCAGCGAGCTGGAATTGCCCAATAGAGTCGTGTCCCAAATTCATATAATCATTCCCGCATGTCTAAAAATCATGTATTTACTATAAGCAATCATAACTGTAGCAGAATGTGACACAGTTCCGCGAAAAAAGTGCGACTCTATTGCATTTATTGTGAAAACCACTATTTTCGTGTGAATTTCGTTGATCACCATATTCTGAAAATACTTAGGCACAAATATGGGGTTGCTTATGTCATTCACACCATCATAAGTGGCTTGAATAGCCTAGTTAGTAAAGGCACAGTATTACCAATCCGGAGGCTGCCGGTTAGATTTCCGGTCGACGAGGAAATATTTCGGCCTGGATTTTTTTAAATTTCCCTAGGCCTAATGATACTCCATCATTATGTGCTTGCCATTGAATAAAAAAAATCATACATTGGTGTTGACATAAAACGCTCTCAATTTATAACTGTGGAAGTGCATTTAGAACACTAACTTGAGAGCCAGTAAAATGCTCGCTACTGAATCGTAGAAAAAGAAAAGAAGAACCATTATGGGGCATTTGAAGATTTGTAGTGGTAAAACTTTTCAAAAACATCAATTAACACTCCGAACACGATGCCTCCGGTAAAATGTGTAGCGGCAAACTTGCAATGTTTGAAACATCATAGTGTTCGGAGTGTTAAGTTGCAATTTTTTTCCCCATAGCTTAATCAAACTTTTGCCTCATTAAAGCTCTGTCAGAGAAAGTTTTGATCCATGAATTGGTATCCTGTGTAAAGTACTCAGTACTAAAAACAAGAGCGACGGAAAACAAATCAGGGAAATAAAAATATAAAATCTCTACCGAGAAAGAAAGAGGGGTCAAAATATCTGAAAAAGATGTCTACGTGGCTTATGAACAACCCTACCCAAGCAACAATTTTAGTTTTATGAGGGTTCTGTAGACCATGATTTGGACTTGTAGAACGCTTTAAAACCTTGATATAACTTACAATGTTACTTGGGTAAACAGCTCATGACCAACACCAAAATGGCCTCAAACCACCAAAATCCAATCCAATTGCACAATTATTTAACAAAATATGGGTGAAAGTGACGGCTCATTCCAGCGTTGATTTGCATGGTACAGGTTTCAATGACTCCATATACAGCCATTCCATAGCAAAACGATATAATGGTTCTCAGAATTTCGTAAAAATGGTAGTTATGTTCCTTATCGCAAAATATTGGACTGGTATTTTTTTTATTTTGTGACTATTTCAGTAATAAAAAGATTAGCAGAGAATACTTAAGAAGATTAATGATTTGGTATGCATTGGGCTGCATTTTAAGTATACTTTCAAATGTAATCAACCTGGTTTGCCCAATTTTGCCCAACTTCGAGCATTGACCTTAGAAAAAGTGCTCATTTGGAGTCAAAAGCTTGAATATCTCAAGAAATATTGAAGATAGGGACTTGCTTTCCAGGACAAAATACGCATTAAAAAATAAAAACAAACATTTGTGTACAACATACTTTTGTAAAAAATTGCTTTCTGAAAAGTTATTTGCAAAAAATTGATTTTCTGGAGACTCTTCCTAAAAAAATGACATATCTCTGTTAACATAAGAGATAGAGGGTTGACGTCTTGAGCAAAAATGTTTGTTTTAATATCTTCTACAACTTTGCTCAAGCCATCATTTTGCTATTTCAACAAACAAAACCCGAATTTATCCACCTATGGTGTGATCAGACCCTTCTTACTTATTCAAGTTTATTTATTTTATTGTCATTATCAGTGACCAAGCCCCCACCCCCGTGTCATCCAGTGACGCTACGCCACTGCCTGGAGGTACCCGGAATATATCCGGGTGTAATCTATTTGGTGAGGCTACCAATCACCTTATCATCGTATTTTAATGTGATTTAATGGGTTTTAATTCAATTCATATTCAAGCAACTTCCCCGGGGTACCCGGAACATGTCCAAGTGTGTCCAATGTGGTCTGGAACACTTAACACGACTTGCATTGATCTTATTTTTGAATGCTGTAGTAATTTGATGTGTCGCATGATGGTTTTGATACGTTTTCCGTTAAATCCAGCGTGAAGGCCCATATTCACCGGATCTTATTCCGGCCATATCTCCGGAACCGGTTCACCGATTCCAAAACCGTTCAATAGCGTTCAATGGGACCCCAAGACCTATCATTTGGCGCCGAGTTTGTCCAAATCGGTTGAGCGGTTGTTGAGAAACGTGAGCGCATTCATTTCGTTACATACACACACACATACACACATACACACGTACACACACACACAGACATGTTCCGATCTCGTCGAGCTGAGTCGAATGGTATGGATCGATAGTCGGTTTTTCAAATGATATCTATACCCTTCTTTGTAAGAAGGGTAAAAAAGTAAATTTTTCATTTCCCTGCTAGGTGGATTAATCATAAATGATTAAGCTCAAAAGAAGGGGCTTTTTAAGTGCATAAACTTCTCCGAAGTCACTATATGGCTTAAATGGACCGTTTTTGCATAAACTAAAAAACGCACGTTTTGGCACTTACAGACCATTGTGCAGTGGTGCAAAAAAATTGAAAAAGTTTTTTTTTTTTTAAATCGATTTTTTGGACCACCCTACATGAAAATGGTCACCCTAATGTCAAAATAAAAAAGTAGAAGGGCCTGTGCCTAGGGGCACAAACGGAAACTTGACGTAGGACTGCTAGTGGACGGATCAAATGTGAAGAGGTGTTGACATAAAACTCTCTCAATTAATAACTGTGGAAGTGCATTTAGAACATTAACTTGAGAGCCAGTAAAACGCTCGCTACTGAATCGTAGAAAAAGAAAAGAAAAACCATCATGGGGCATTTGAGGATTTGTAGCGGTAAAACTTTTCAAAAACATCCATTAACACTCCGAACACGATGCCTCCGGTAAAATGTGTAGCGGCAAACTTGCAATGTTTGAAACATCATAGTGTTACGAACAAATGTGAAGAGGATTTCATTCTTTTAATTGAAGGATCAATAGTATTTTTTTTTCCAAAGAGAAAGTTGATGAAGAGAATCGTTCAAAATCACTTGCACCCCTGCTTCCAAGTTTACAAGATTACAACTGGAGAGCATTTTGTGTGGTCGTTGGGGGCGTGTGGTTCTGAATATGGACAAACAGGCGCAGATAAATTCTATTCCAACTCTTTACTGTTTTAAGCTTGATGGCCCTGAAAAGGGCCGTTTTGTTGCCAAAGTTGGTGATGATTTAACCTCCAAAACCGTACAGCTTCAAAGCGTAGATGACATCCATGACCGCTTACGTGTTCAGTGTAAGTGACAGACCAACAGGTCTGTGTCATACAAAGGGAGAAACCGTTTTTCTGGCCCTCATCTCAACATGATACTATCAACCGGTGGAAACTAACGATTTTAAATTGGCTCACTACTTGACTAGCCTATTGGTCCCAAGCAAATCAATTAACGTACCCCATTATAGTCGAAATTCTAGCACTACACTATGCTTGTTTTGATTCGCTATGAAAGTTTGACAGATAAAATGAGGGGTTCGTGGATTTTCCTATGTTTCGAGGGGTGCATCGATTAGCTTGGGACCGAAGTGAGTACCAGAGCTGAGCCAAAAAGTTGAGCACGTTTCATCGGGACCTTCTAGTCTTTGAGTTACATACCTCTATGGTAAAAGTTTATTTATTGAATTGCTATATCACGAAACAATAATTTACACATGATCCAAGGATGAATAATCTACAGCTAGTTAAAACACTTTCTTAAAGACGTTGGTTTTCTTTGTTATCAGAAAGTATAAAAACTATTCGATTATTTCGATTATTCGATTATTTCATGTCGATTAATGTGATGTCAATTACTATCAATAAAAAAAAGTAATCGATTAGTAAATAATCGATTAGTTAGGAAACTCGGACATCACTAACCTTGGGAAGAACGATTATTTCATGAAAACCGTGATAAAATTATCAATTTTTATTTGTACATTGAACATTACCAGTTCGATTATTTCATGAAAACCGTGATAAAATTATCAATTTTTATTTGTACATTGAACATTACCAGTTTTTCAAAAGTGTAATATTGAAAATCATCAGTCAAAAGCATTGCTATTAATGCGTGAATATATTTCTGATTGATTGGTGATACAATTATTGAAATTGGTCTGAGTTATTAATGTTCAAAATCTTTCAGAATTTTGTTACATGTCCCATTTTTGGTTTTCACAAAGTGTACCCCCATATAGAAATCACAGACGTAGTCCTACGTCAAAAAAATACTGTTCTAATATTTTGCGATAAGTAACAAAACAACCCATTTTTACGAAATACTACTTTCTTTTTGGCTTTTTTGAAAAAGTAGCAAATGCATATCTACCTACAATTTTCCAATTTTCAAGAATTTCAAAATTGGTTTTTGTGGAATGAAATTTCATTCTATTTGTCGTCATTTACCATCAAAATCTCAAAAATGAAAAATTTCGACCTGTGACTGTATTGTATGAAACCGATAATATATAGAATACATATCGCCATGGACGATATCAGGTAGGTGCGAATTGAGCTTAATGCAAAAACAAGGAGAGTGATGCGCAGCCAAGTGGTACACGATTATGACGACTGGGGCTAGGGAAAACTTATTTTTCATGAAAACAGGTATAAAATTATCACTTTTCCATGAACATTTTTCAAAAGTTTTTTTTTATGAAAAATTGCAAAAGTATTTATTTTAGCAGAATTGTAAAGTAATTTCCTATCGATTGGTGTGGTTGGATTTAATTTTATCATCAAATGACAAAGTTGAAACCGTTTTAAACCAAACACCTTTTCGTGACAGCCACAATTTTAGATTCTCAATTAACCCCTGTACCGTCTTACGGGATGTTGTCTACGTCAATACAAGAAGATTACAATAAAGACGAATTTTATTCCAAAGCGTCCACTTTAGCAACCTTGTTTACTACCATTTGAGTAGGGCTGAACTTTTTCTTCCTATAAAAGTGTCCATCTTACAATGTATAGAAGACTTGTAGGTGATTAAGTTGTTTTTCTAGAAAACGCTTCATTTGAAATGTTTATTATTTCTGATTGATAAAAAAGGTGATATTAAAAAAATGTGTTTACAAGCAATAACATTTTTTAATAGAAATTTATCAGTGTAATTTTTATATTTTTTATACCCTAATTAGATTAAAGGCAATTTCAACAATTATTTTTCAACGTTGTGTAGGTCTTTCCATTTTTATGTTGCAGTTTTTATGTAAAACAAAATTGAATAAAAAGTGGAGCCGTTTCAAATGGTGGTCCAGTTTTTTTTTAAGGAAAACAAACATGTCAAGTGGTTTAAGTAGAAATTTTTTTTATAACCACAAAGATTCGTTGGAATCTGGGAGGGAGCTCCAAACGACTTCTCGAGCTGTTTTTTTTTATCTGAAATTGCATTTAAAAGGCTCTTATGGCTTTATGTCTTTATAAAAAAAAGTCAGCAATGTTTTTAAAGCAATTTTAATATATTTATGATATCTTGAGAAAATGAACACACAAATTTGACTCGATTATTTTTTTTTTTTTCTTACGAAGTCCACTTTTTCTCAGACATAATTTCAATACAATCAACGATATTCAAGTATTTTTTTTTAATTGTGTATGTGAAAAATATAAGTCTTGTGAGAAAATTATCCCTTGAATTGTGTAAAAAGAAAAATACATGGTATCCCATAACGAAGACATGTAAAAAGTTTCATCCAAATCGAAGAGAGACGTGCAAAATTTTAATCTGGAATTACTCTTCTTGTGTCTTCTCTTTTACGCCGGCTCTCAAATTAGTGTTTTTTGAGCGTTTCCACAGTGGTTAATTGAGAGTTTTCTAAGCCTGTACCATTTTCAATTCGTGTTATTGTGTGGCAAGAACATGGAAATTCGAGATATTTTCCATCCCGAAAAATACCTTGACAAAGCCGCCTCCAGCATGGCATGTGTAAAATTTGAGCGCATTTTGTTATGAATTGAATTGGGGAAGAATTTTAAATTTTGTATGGGAAAATACATGGAACATGACAGGAAACTATTCATTTGCTTGTAGGTATACGGGGCTTAGAAACTTTCGCTGGTTTTCTGCTTCTGAGAATGTTTTTCGATATAATATATAAGGGGTCAGGTCCTCTCAATAAATACGGATTTTAGTATTTATTGAGAGGACCTGACCCCTTAGGCCACCACACCAACCACCAATCTTCTCAGGTCAGCAACAGCAGGTTGCAACCAAATAATCTCAAATTTTAGCAGGAACCAGTCATCATAGGTCCCTGCAAAAATTTGAGATTATTTGGTTGCAACCTGCTGTTGCTGGTACTTATAATTACTCATATTCTGTTAATAGATACTGTGCTTAAAAATTAAACAAACTTTTAACTGAAAAGCTAGAGCATAAACTACACCAGCAATATTTTCCCACAAATTAGGGAAAGTTATAAAACAAAACTTTTTTCCAACTGCAGCCAGTGGAAATTGCAGCATTATGAACAAGCTGCACTTTCTGCATCCCTTTATCCTTCCTCTGGACCAATGATGATGGAAAACACACATAAAATAAGCTGTTAGTGACAACATTGAGTCACAGAAACTCTCATTGTCGCCCATTGTCATAGACGTTGTCGGAACATAATTCCAGCCACGCTCTTTGTCACTGCATCCAGTACAAAGAGTCAATTGTAAGTATCTATGTATTACTGAATACTCCGGGAAGCCTCTCGAGATGTTTTCAGCCTCTCAAGTGCACTCACTTTTACTCGTTCTGCGCGGGTGGTTTTGCTGTTTTGGCATCCCACCCTGTCGGTATTGGTACCTACTGTGAGGGTGGAAAATGTTCATTTCAATATCCTTCCGGGGAAAAGCAAACAGAATACCTAAGTGGAAAATCCGCTTTTCCTATTGTTTACTCTTGCTTGTTTCACATTCAGCCTATTTCTTTTATCGCTCCACAGCAGATGTTGAGGTCGGTCAGAGAGAGTAATGTCTTGCAACCATTTAAATATGTTACATTCCGGAATGTATAGGGTATGTATTCACGCTATGCTGAGTTTGACCAAGTGAGCAGTTTTCAATAATAAATCATGTTCGTGCAATGTTCATCATATTTAGATGTGAGTTGCTTTAAAAAAACTTGAAGTTGACTTCAAACTGTTCGTTTAAATCACCTATGAATGAAAAATATTGCTTAAGCTATGAACAAAACCGTTCATTTCCCATTCAAAACGATTGCCCTTCCATTTTGCGATCACGATCAGAAAATCTCCCAAACAAAACCCAAATTGAGAAATCAAAAAGAATGCCATTCGAATAAACGCCGAGGAGCAAAAGCATATTCCAAATTCGAACTAGCTTCGGGACTCGAAATCATTGTTGTTGCTTCTGGGGCGGGGGTAGCTACCACCCCACAATCTCACATCAAGATTTAATACGATTTCGACTGATTGTGCGATGTTTATGCCGCCGCTGGCTCGCAATGCTGATGCTTGGCCCCAGATGACGACCGGTGGCCGATGACGACGACGACGACGACGATGATGCTGATGATGATGATTACGCCCGGTCAAGCGCAGCGAAGCGTTCGCAATCGCATAAAGGAATCGCAGAATCGGAAAACATGCTGCCCTCTGCTCTGTTGAACTGACCGATGCTTCTTCATTGAAGAGCAGAAAAAAGATACGAAGAGAATGAGATAAAAAAGCAGTCCAATCCCAAGGGGTGGGAAAATTGCTTTCATCCGATAAGCATCAGACCGAACCAGGGAAATACGAGGAGTGTGGATCGAGGATAAAAAAGGGTCAAAATATGTTTTTATTGTTATCAATGTGTGTGCGCCACAGAGACCGAGTGATGCGCTCTGCTACTGTTATCGGTGCTTAAATTGTTTGAAATTTAATTTTTCGGGATGTAATTTCGATTGGACCCGTCCGGCAGAGGATTGAGCTGATTTGGTTAGCAAAAAGGGATTACCGAATTTCGGGATGGGAAAAATTTTCCGCTCATTGCAGGATTTCGATGAGGATTGTTATGATTGTAAATCGGTACAGATTGAGTTGCATGTGGCTGATATCGGTTTTATCTTTAAATTTGGTCTGATGTAAGCCAGGTATATGGCAGATCTTCTAAACGGAGATGGTTAAAAAATCCAATCCTTCTGGTGATGGATAACTCTGTTGAAAAATGATCATCGAATTACTAAATTCATGACTTCTTTAATATCTTAAAGTCAACACAATTTTTTTTTTTTTGCAGCATTGAAGTTTTTACCACAAACGTTGGCCTGCACTAAACTTATGTAATCATTTCAGTCATCACGGCAACCTTAAATCCATGAAGGATTTAAAACAACACTCAATCGCAGCAGAAACTCATAACCACCAGGCATTGTACTATACCGCACAAACCTGGTGGATAATGAAGTGATTAAATCTTCAGTATTTTAATAACTTCTCCACCCAACTAGCACCAACTCTTGTCGTGTTACCCACACACAAGCGAAAAGCTCTTCTCCTTCATGTTAATGTGCTGAAATTTTACTCCTCTGCTCTATACAAACAACTATCCAGTAGAGCAATAAAGTCTAGCTAACCTAACATACATATACGAGGCAATTTATCTACCCAGTAGTGAGTAGTGAGAGCACTTGACACACTGCCGCGTCGTCGGTATGCTTATTTTTATTTTCGCAAAAGGATCAACCACATTTGTCCTCGTTCCCTCGGTGGGGTCGTAATCTTATCAAACTAATAAAATCAGTGATAATCTGCTTTGCTGGTGTGGATCCAAACTCCAAGCCGAATCCACATAGGCAACCGTAGCACCGGTGTGGTGGTACTGGATGGTGTCATTCCGATATGAGAGTACCATTATTATTATCTGGTTCGCCTCTACACATTAGAATCCGGCAGGAGACATTTTCCAGAGAACACAACGACGGTGTCAAGACAAAATCGTTAGGGAGTTGAAGCGAAAGATGAACGGAGAAAAATGCCACTGCAGAAACTCAATGGGTGAACTTTGCGGAAAGCTCGTGCTCGAAGGCATGTTGGACCGTCGGCATCGTTGTCGGGAAGTGATTGGTTCAACACTGGATGCCTCTCGGGAACAGTATTAGGACATGTCTTCAGTGCTGTGCTGTTGAGAGTGTACATGCTCATCAGACGCAACGTTGTCGTTACCATCTTCGTCGCCGTCGCCGATGTCGTCGTTGCCACCGTCGCAGAGATCTAATTAAACAACATGAGAACATATAATATTTTGAAATAAAATTTATGAGCACATTTAATGCACATTATCTTCAGCTCTGCTCCATGTACCAAGATTCCTCTGCAACATGTCCCGGACGCTGTTGCTACTGCTGCTGCTCGCACCGTTCGGCGTAGGTCGTTAGAGCTTTTTTATGCTTCCTACTTTGTGTAGTACGTGCCAAAAGTTGCACTTGAGCGGAGGAAAATTGGAATTCCCATTCATCACCTCCCACACGTTCACGAGTTTGTTCCTACCGAATCCTTCGAATCCCTGGACCGGTTCCATCGTCGTTGGAGTCATCGTCGTCGTCGTCATCGTTGCCGTAGTCTTCCCGATCCCAACGCAAGAAAATATTTGTGCATTTTGATTAAAAAACGACTGAACTGGTGGGGATTAAGTACGGCTTTTCTACATATAGACGGCAGCCACAGAATCAACCAACCCGTCGAGCAAACCCAAAATAACAAATTACTCGACAGATCCTCGAAACCACATCATGCATGGAACATGTCTCGCGTGCGCCCTCCACCTCGCGCCGTGTCGGAAGAGGTGCGCGAGGAGGCGTGAAATTTATGACCCTGTTGTCACGTGTTTTCGTTTCCCGGTGCCTTCTTGAAGGGCAATAAAAACGATGCAATAATAATTTGTTTTCGCACTCAGAGCGTTCTGCAGTTCCAATTCCAATCGTCTTCACTCGCTACTGGAACATCTCAATTTTAATAGCTCGGATGGATCTTCCTCGAACGACCGCACGCACTTTTATTGCACTGTCGATTTCCATTTTCGGTGATTGCGGTGAAGCAATTTCAAAGGAGCATGTTTTCGACTGAAAGGTTAAATAAATGGAAGACTTGTGATTACGCTTGGTCTTGCAGATAGCGCTTCCTCCGTTTGCATAGCAAACAGAGATGAGACTTTTTTGAAGTATTCAACTAGGTTTGTGGGTGGGTTCTGTGTTTTTGGGTAAATCAGAGTAATGAGAACTACGGAAGAGCTGAGCTAAGAGTATCAAAATATTTGATCTCGGCTATCACGTTCTGATGCTTTGAAACAAGATAAAGTCACAGCCACGTATTACCTGCTGTTTACGACTTCAAGAAATGAGATGAAAATTGTAGATGCAGCAAACTGTAGATTTTCATGTTCTATCACGGTCTCCAAGTAATCGAGCCACATAAGAAATATAGACGAACCAGAAGTTTTTACCAGCGATGTATTAGGTATAGTAGCATAAGCTGCAAATGGGAAGGGGTGGGCTAAATTTGGACAAAAATATGCTACGTCATGTATGGATCCCTTATCATAAAAATATGGAACACTCTTGTTAAAGGCTTATAAACAGCATGTGAGATTTAACGTAAATTGTTGATCGTAAGCAAACGTCATGATCAGGATTTCATAATACCAATTTAAATCAACACAATCGATGCAATGAAGAGACTAGCAACTTCAATCTGCGTCTAACATCTAGAGAGGGTCTAGTATAAGACAGAAGTGGATTGCATACAAACTGCCTTGGCAACCTATGCCTAGATGGTTTCTAGCAACACTGCCAATGCAATCAAGATAGGCGCGAAACCTAGGACAGGACGTGTCAGCTCAGAGATAGATTCCTTATTGTGATATATGTTTGAGTTTTCACGGGGCTCACTCCAATGTTGTTAAATATGTTGATATTAATGTTGAAATAAATTAAAAACAAGCACTCACATCCATTTATTACCACTCATCGTCCAATGGAGTGACGTCAATTAGAATGATCCAGGATCGATTGGGATTCCTCTTGTCATTCAGGAAGTGAATCTACAATTATCAATCAACCCAAATATTGATCACTGGAAAGTCAGTTAATTTAATTTACGATTAACATTTTCTACTGTGGGAAAAAATGAATGTCTTCCTCGTTTGTGTTTCCCAAGCAGACTTTCATCCACTCCTGGCGAACAATTGGATTCTTCGGCAACTGATAAACGTGAAGTCCCGGGTTTGACACGTCACTGCAACCACATTTAATAACTATGCACTAGACTGGCCCACAAAAATAAAAGTTCTAATTTTCTATGTGCCATTAGGTCAGAAAACCATTCTCTGAATCTTTTAGCTCATTTGGTTGTAGGATGAGCTGGCGCTTTTAGTTTGAATTTTGGATGGGGATTTTGGATAAAATACATGAAAAAATGACATTACTACACTCTATCGATCATAAACAAGTTTCCTTATTCTCGATTTGATTCAGGTTTTCAAAACTTTTAGTTCAAACAATGAGTAATAACTTTGCTGAAGACTACATTATGAATCCGGTTAGTTTTATTGAGATATTCGCTTTTGAATGCATATGGGCATTTTTTATATGAAAATTTCAACCAAATCCCCTATATAAACATTAAACCAAAAGCGCCAGCCCGTGTTACGTCAAAAATAGCTGAAACATTCAGAGAGCAGTTTTCTCACCTACTGACACGAGTCTGGAAGTTAGCCTGTGGAAAGTATGAACTTTAATTTTTTAGTGGTAATCTAGTTGATACGTTATATAAGCTCCCTGCATTTTGTTGCAATATACGAACAAAATGCACATATAAATTCATGAATTAATATCTCCATAATACTAAAGATACTCAAGATGCTGTCTTGAGCAAAGTTGTTTCTTATGTATTAAGCTACATGTGGCCTTTTCTGACAGGCAAATACCATATTTTTTTTTTCACTAGTAGCTCAAAACCAGTCAGTTCTTTCTTATACTACATCCTACAAGGAAATTTTCAATCAATCAAAGATAATCTGTCAATGTTACTTAAGAGCTAATGCATTGCTTAGCTTGCTATCGTGGTTTATATTATCTGGATCAATCGTAAAGAAAAAACTGTCTCTTTCATTCTCATCAGTTCATATGCGAGTTGTGTAAGTGACGTCAACAATGTGGTTAAGTATGAATGATAAGGAAGCGTGATTTCACATGCCGATCCTTTGTAGATCGAGGTTCATCTTCGATAGGACGAAGTTGCAACCATTTATAGACCCAATTCGAGTACAGTAGACCGAAACACATTCACGTACCTGGAAAGTTTTCATGTTAAAGTGGCAAATTTTACAATTTTAAGACGTGCATACATCCACTAGACTGATGCAAAATTTGAAATTTTCGCTCCACAGTGCTTAGACGGTTCTGCTTAGCCTCCCAAAATTTGAACTACTTTAGAAAGAAAACAGCTTGGCACAAACCATTTCAAGTTTATGTGGGAATTACTATGGGAAAACTTATGCTATTGTTCATATCTATCTAACAATTCACCACATCACTATGTTTTAAAAAATGATAGCAGTGAATATAGAAAATTTTCTCAGCTACAACTTAGTTCAAGACCACTTTTCAATCAAATGTAAGGAACAAAAGTTATTAATGATTCAAGTCACTGATGTCTTATGACTATGCTCATTCAACTGTTCAGCAGGCAACATTGGTGTTTCTGGTGCGAAGAATAGAGCACAAATATCATGGCTACTATGTCACACTGCAAGATACAGTGTTGCCCACAGAGCAGCTGCTTGATCATGCCATAATATTATCAATCTCTTAAACAATTAATAACAATTTAATTTGACATTTGGCTAAAAACGAGATTCCGCAAAGTTATAGCTTAGAAAATTTCCCGTAAGAATAGCTATAGAAATTTTCGAAAAAGCAATATGGAAAATGGGCAGAAGACAATGAACAAAAAGTTTGGTTTTTCCATAGTTATTAACTTCGAATAGTTTGTGCCAAGTCAGTTTCTTACCAAATGAGTTTAAATTTTGGGAGGCTAATCAGGATCTGATTTGAAACCGTTTGAGCACTGTGGAGCAAACATTTCAAATTTTGCATCAGTCTAACATCCACGTTATAGCTATTCAAAGATCAATGCTCCGAATTAAACGCCATAAATAACTTTTCCACATCTGAACATACCATTGATACTTCTAACAGAGCTTATGAGATTGAGCAATTGATTTTAAATAATTCATCTCATCATACCAAATCGATAAGATAAGAAACTCCGGAATTATTTCAGATTGGAATCTGACTTCCATTGGTACACCGCCAGCGTTGGTAGAAAAAGTGATTTTTGGCATTTAATTCAAACCATAAATATGAGAACAGTTATAACTGTTTTTTGAGACATTCTAGCACCGTACTTCCTACGGCAAAATTGTGAGGCACTTCCTGGACTATTTTTGTTGCATGGTTCAAGCGAAATTGTGGTTTCTATCGATACTAATTTCAATACAAATATCAAACGTAATGCGGAAATGCGGGTTACAATCAATCATCCCAAAATTCTGCACAGTTGTTTGGAACCAAAAAAGGATTGTTCTCGCTTGATGAGGTCAAGTTTGCGTTTTTTTTTTTCATATATCGGTGACCCACCCTACTGGCCGCTCATCAATCGCAGGCAATCAATGGACAAATGAAATAGCACGCACCGGCGAGGCACATCTCTTGATTTAAAGGATTTGAGCTAGCTATTCCGATATCTCCATGTTGGGTAAGGCCTTGCAGCATCACAACGGCGATTCCGAATATGTGGTAAACACTTATTGAGTGAGCTTAACTTAACCTTGAGGACATATTACTGATTATAACGCATTCTGGTAAAGATCTCTAGGCTAGGCTCGTGTTAGCTTATGCGATGCGATACTCTGTTAGGAATTACGATAATTCTTTTCATACGCTTCCGTCAGTTAAATGACGAGATACGCTACAGAAAAGTTACGCACAAATCTCTCATCTGTAGAGAACGTGCCACCTGAGCTAACGTTCTGATATCTGTACTGCCGTGAAATGAATACAAAATGAGAAAATCAAGACCAACAATTGAAATGGCCTTAACTCCATTTTGTAAACAAACCTTGTAAGGTCATTTTCTCGCGAACCGAAGTCCGCAAAGGCAAACCAACATAATGAACAGGTAGGGGAAATTCTTCTCTACCCGATTGTGGTCTGGGTTTGCTAAAGGGTGATATGGTCAAAATTTGGTCAAGGGAAAACGCGTGTAAATCGGTGAAATCGTTTATTTAAAAAATCAAATTAAATTTCTTTTTCAAGTTCAATTAGTATAAAATTCAGGAAAAATATTCAGTTAGGCTTCCGCTTTTCCAAATCCGAATTGCCGGGCCTTACGCTTGACCCCTGCCATCAGATTTTGTACAGCCACCTTGTCCACCTTCTTCGCCGCAGAAAGCCAGTTTGCCTTGAACTGCTGCTCGCCCTTAGCAGTTTTTTGGTCTTCTTTAGGTTCCGCTTGACAATAGCCCAGTATTTCTCAATTGGGCGGAGCTCTGGCGTGTTGGGAGGGTTCTTGTCCTTGGGAACCACCTGCACGTTGTTGGCGGCGTACCACTCCATGGCCTTTTTACCGTAATGGCAAGATGCCAAATCCGGCCAAAACAGTACGGAACAACCGTGTTTTTTCAGGAAAGGCAGCAGACGTTTATTCAAACACTCTTTCACGTAAATTTCTTGGTTGACAGTCCCGGAAGCTATGAAAATGCTGCTTTTCAAGCCACAGGTACAGATGGCTTGCCAAACCAGATATTTCTTTACGAACTTTGACAGTTTCATGTGCTTGAAAACATCTGCTACCTTTCCCCTTCCTTTTGTCGTATAAAACTCCTGTCCCGGAAGCTGCTTGTAGTCGGCTTTGACGTAGGTTTCGTTGTTCATTACCACGCAGTCAAACTTCGTCAGCATCGTCGTGTACAGCCTCCGGGATCGCGCTTTGGCCGTCGTATTTTGTTTATCATCGCGATTTGGAGTCACTACCTTCTTGTAAGTCGATAGTCCGGCTCGTTTTTTGGCTCGATGCACGGTTGTAGACGATACACCCAGCTTATTTGCGGCATCTCGGAGAGAGAGGTTAGGGTTTCGCTTGAAACTACCGGCAACTCTCTTTGTCGTCTCAGCGGCTTCCGGTTTTCGATTTCCCCCCGATCCAGACTTCCTGACTGTCGACAAACGTTCCCCAAACACTTTAATTACATTTGTAACGGTTGATTTGGCAACTTTTAACGATTTTGCCAACTTTGCGTGCGAGTAGCTCGGATTTTCGCGATGCGCGAGCAAAATTTTGATACGCTGCTCTTCTTGCTTGGACGGCATTTTGACAACTGAAGAGTGAATTCCAAAATCAAAATAGGAGCAACATTCTACACACACACACCTTCAAAATGAGGGGTGTTCAGGTTTTTTAAATGCAAAATTGAAAGAAATACGTCAAGTTGATATTGACCAAATTTTGACCGTATCACCCTTTAATGAAGGTTTCGGTTCGTGAGAAAAATGACCTTAAAAGGTTTGTTTACAAAATGGAGTTAAGGCCATTTCAATTGTTGGTCTTGAAATGACTCACGATTTCATGAACATTGTGTATTTTCATGTTTTGAAAATACACCATGAAAATATTCATGATATCATGAGCTATGTTTGCGTAACATGATTCCCGAAATCATGAATCATTGAAGTTGAAATCATGAACTAAGTTCATGAATTTGGCGTTTAAACCAAATATTTAAATAAATAAAATAAAGCATCAGACTGGATTCGAACCACGAATCATACGATCATTAAACCTATACATTGACCACTAAACTATCAGTACTTGTATAAGATGGAAGGCAAAAGGCGTATAAGAGATATCTATGTAGTGCGTTGAACACGGTTTGCCAGGCAACGCTTGAAGCGGTCATGATTTCGCTACATTATGAAATCATGAATTTCCATAACAAAATCATGAATTATTGTTATGATTTCGATGGCTGGCAATTTTTTTAAGTAAAACAAATTCTATGTTTCTCCTAAATATGTGGCTTTCGTCAGTTTGTCTGCTTCAATAAAAAATTTCGCAATAAATGGACGATTTTGGGAGTTTTTTAGGAAGAAGAACACGAATATGATGAAAAAAAGTTCAAAACTCCAAGCATTTGTAATAAAACTAAAGAATTAGTTGAAGATGCTAAGCTACAAATAACAGACTTAAAGTGGTCAGAAGTAATACAAACAAAATAGTTAAAGCGCTATAGAATTATTTTTAATGTAAATGACTGGAGTTTTGAAATATTTATCTATGGTGAAACTTTTCCCTTATCGTCACTGCAGTGTATAGACACAGGATCCATGATTGAAGGTTTATAACTTTTCTCGATATGCCTTGATGAATGATGAACAGTTTTTTTTTCAATTCAAAAATATCATTGTGATGTGTAAGCTATGAAGAAATCACAAATATTTGCCTGTTTTGGCCGAACTTGACAAACAACAAAATTCGCTAGAATTTTTTTTTTTTCTTTATTATAGAGATTTTTAGCCATAGGCTAGTTCATCTCTTAAGCTAGAAAATTGTGATTTTCCATAATAAATGCAAAAGGATCACAATTTTTTCCAGCGCTTTTGATACATGCTGTTCCATTTATGATTGCGCCTTTCAGACGTGTGTGTGTGTGTGTATTAGTGGGCAGAAAATTTCAAGCAAGTTTCCTGAGAACATATTCATTAGAAAGTCAATCTTGCCCTGTAATAAAATCATCCATCTACTATAAATTCCCTTATGTTCTATGCCTTTAATGTAACTTTTGCCCCACCTTACTCTGAAGGTAGAGGTAATACTAGAACACTAGAGTCACAACACTTTCTCTATTAAGAACTCAGGCTGCGCGATCAACCGAGATTCTAGGATTAGTCTTAGCTTATAACCACAAAGTCAAATGTCGGCATACAAATTCTCGACGCTTATCTTATCGTCGTGAGCATTCTTCAGTTTCAAGTATAATCAGCTACATAATCCGATTTAAAAAGAAACCTTTCACACACAGCGCCTCCCGCAGATCTTGGCCTGCCAAACACTTACCATCATATCGCGTTGGCCAGGTGTAGCTAAATCATCCTCTCCATAATCCTCATCATCGGTGTCATCCGTTGTCTGCTTGAACGAAAAAGTACTCCCCAGCTCCGCTGCACATCATCTCATTTCCCTAAGCACGCAAGAGAAAGAAACCCGAAGCGGAAGCCACCAGACACAACATTTGGCCTCCGCTCCCCGGTGCGGAGACAGCGGTAAAGCTGTGAAAAATGAAACGCTGAACTCCGCTCCCGGCACCTTGTCTCTCAAGGAAATATTAGTCTTTCCATTCTTCCGGTAACACACACGTATAAGTACCGCAGAAAGGGGTGATCACAAGTAATTTGTAAGTCCATTGAAAAGTGGATTTTACTCAGTACAAGTAGATTTGTCTTTGAGTAGATTTGATAAAATGAACCTGATTAAATCACTACCTTCAAAACAATGGGTAATCAATTCTCAGAATCAAAATACGACCCACATTGAGACTTTGTTGAACTTTGACACCCATCCGAGTCCTAACAAAGTTGTCCAACGAATACGTATGTTTGGAACTGAAATCTGATGCTACACAAACGGATAGAGGAAGAGATACGGAGAGTTGTTGGCAAAAAGGGGTAAATTGCTAACTTCACACACCACTAGTTGCAGAACACAGTATGGCAGATGAAATCCAACCAATTTTTTTTTCGCAAATTTCCAATCCATGCCATTCAGGGGATTCCGGCTTGCTCACATGGCAATTTCGAAATTAGAACCTGCTATTGTTAGAATCGAATTTACCCGATTGTTTGCTTTGATTTCCCACCTTGCTTTGGACAGAATATGCCAAGCGTCAGGGTTGAACCCATCAGCATCAAGCCTGACATTCCATTAGATCTTAAAAATATACATTAAAGGATTTGTCCCTGTTTTGACCACCATACATCAGAGAACGACACACGTCCTCCCTTTTGTCCCGGAACGCAGTGGCGTGTACATATCTAAATGGGTATCGATTGATTATTCAAATATTGGCCTGCATACGCTTTCACTCACACCTCTTAAACAACTCGCTACAGCAAAAAAAAAAAAGCATAACAACTAAACACAAAGCATGCTTCATCGTTGCGTCGCAACGGTTAGGAACGGCATGGCAGGCGTCGCATATCAAACGCTCATCGTTGAACACTAGGAAACAACCATTCAACTTTCCCACAGAAGAACGTCGCAAAAAATAAATAAAACGACGACTACAACGATGACTGTCGATGCTGGTTAGTTCTACGGCTTGCATCTAAGCTCAATGAAAAAAAGCTTCCTCCTGTATGACAAACATGGGAATTTATAGGCTTAAAACATACGCGCGTATAACACTTGCCAGCGTGTGCCATCGGCATCTACAACATTCATTTCTCATACCGATTCCACGCCGTTCCACGGTTCCTGATGGTCGCCAACCTTGTTCCAGCAGCGAGTAAGATACGATTCACGCTTTGACTCATTTGCATGAAAGCTTCTGTAGTGCAAAACGAGAACCTTCCTACATATGCCAGCCACGCAGCATTCGAAACAGGGATGACTGCGAAGCTGAGAGTATTACGGACCCTATCCTACGTATGAATAGTGATCCGGTACGGTCAGGGGCCAGACTGGAAATTTACGAGCTGCGATATATCGATGGATTTCAGGGTCGGCTTCAAGGGAAGGTTCCAACCTAGCAGTTTGGTAGGTAGGGTTTAAGTTGGGTAGCCATCTTGGTGTCAATTATTATCTCACACAAATACCGTATACATTGTAGACAATATTTAATAACGTAGTTTTTAGCATCCAAATCCCACACTTCAACCCTTTCCAACGGAAGGCAACGGTCGGCTTTCTAAGCTTCGAATGAACCGTTTGAGTAGTACCAGTTACTGCTCTACACACTTAGAAATATGAAACCGATTATACACGTGACACAAAATTAAGGGGTGAAAAATTAAGCGTTGCAAAGCCAAAACATAAAAGGCACGAGCAAAAGAACGATGACTTTATGTCATAGGCAACAATTCTAGTTCCGAAATTCACGTGAGTTTTCCGTAGTGTGTACTTTCATACAGAAAATAGGTTTTGGTTTTTTTTTATCAAACTAGATGCATGCATTTTTTTCTCCCAACCTTCCGATCGCCGTCCAATGCTTTAAGCTTCATGCCGTTTCTGAAATGGTACAGTTTTACTCTTTGTTGAAAGTACCCATTTCACGAACAAAAAATAGCTCCATACGCTCCTGTGATAAACCAGCGTCACTAGATGCCACTCCATTGATATGAAACAGATCAATTATTATCGACTGCCAACCAGCACTAGCCATGACTGACTGGTACACAATGAAACCCATCCTGGAATACCTTTGTTCCAATCGGACAGAGGGAAATCCCATTTTCTAATGCTGGTTTCAATTGATTTTTCTTCAGTCAACTCGCATATCAACCACACTTTGGATTTTATGTAATGTGGAAATTTGAATCGAAAACTACAGAAGCTAGAATTCAACCCTCAAAGTCATTATTTAATCTTCCCCTAAAGCTTCAATTACAACCAACAATCAACCCGAGAGAAGCAATCATCTAATTTAATCTTTATCTTTCTCTTTCTCGTCCAAAACAGGTAAGCAGCACCTCCCAAACGACGTCTGATGAGGCAGATATCTTGGCGAATGGAATTAAATTAAATACACACCGGAAGAAACTATCGGGAAAAAGTTTCTATTTTTTGCAAAACGTCTACTCAGTTGAAAGCCAACCACCACCACCACCACCGACCACCGAACACCGAATCCGTTCGCAGTCAAGATAAGCTGTTTTTCCAACCAGTTGGTGTTTTCTAGATCCCTTCATTCCTTGCCCTGTCTAGCAAGCTTCCGTCCCTGTTTCATTTGATCAGTGGCACTGAGTTGACCAACTGTTCAAGTTTCATGAAGTGAGATTGTTCCAAGATACACTAGAAAATCCAACGAACGGAACGGGGGGAAAATAGTGCACTAGTTATTTCTTTTTGCTTCCGATTCGGCTCTCGGCGAGGAGTTCGTGGTGTAAGGAGGAAACCAACCGAAGGGGCAGCGAAAAAATGGACGAGAAAACTCTGGTAAGCCAATTATCTTTGTATACGTGGAGTATCCGGTTTTGAGGCGTGCAATGCGACGGTCGGTGGGTCGGAGCAGGATTATAATAATTTCAATTTATATCTCATTAAAGAAATGCATCGCGTGTGCGGTTAGATTGCCAGTTCGGAAAAGCAAACTGCGCACACAGCGTGTACACTGTATTGCAGAGTGAAGAGCCTTACTGTAAGCGGGGGTTTTGGAGTCTGATAGGGACTGGAGAATACTCCTGGAAAGATGGTTAAACGGATTGTATATCCGGAAAAAGAATATATAAGTGGTTCGAATACTGTGGGTCGGTATAAAAGTTAATTAAAGAAAACTACTGCGGTGGAGTGTTGCCGTAAGTGGTCGATGCTAAATACGATTGGTTAGGATGCTTTAATAGGCGTTTGATTGTTGAAAAAATAGCATTAAGCATCTATAAATGATCATGCAAGTAAAATTTTCGTGTAAATCGATCAAATAATTCAGGCATGTCTTGCCACAGTTTATTACCAGTGCTTTCTGCAAATTAACAATAACTAAGAAAACAAAAATCTCGTGGTATCTAAAATGGGAAGACACTCAATTGCAGTTGCCACAGCCGGGTTCGTAACAACCTGTCAGTAGAAGTTCGTAGCCTATACGATTGGAAATGCAACATTTCAGAGTAGCGGCTAAAGCATTGTAATCGAATTGTGCGGAGATTTCGTTAAAAAGTGGGGTCATAAATTGAATAGGATCATGACCTCCATAATGATTGTTGCGGGAAGGTAGACAGAGGAAGTTTTGTTGACAAATGGGCTGTTACTTACTTTTACTTTGGCTGGTCTGTCGTCTCCTCGTCTCTCAAGATTTCAATGCTACTGCCATTAAAATATACCACCAAAGCCTAGTCCGAACTATTTACAAACTAGGGGAACATGATTGTTTTTGTTATAAATGGAACACATCTTAATCTTTTTTACTTTGTATGCCTTGTTTATAGTGACAAGTCTCGGATTTGTTCACCGAAGATGATTTTAGAACAAGGACAAAATTAGTTAGGTAGTTATTTTTCGTTTACCAAGGGTATAAAGAGTATCTTTCAATTAGAGTTGAACCCTTGCGATAAAGGCAAGAATTACAACTGTATCAAATCCGAATACTTCATAATTTCTTAAGAGTGCATTTGACATGCACTAAACAGGGAATACCACAATAGATCAAATAACTGGTGGCAGTGGATTTATGTTCCAATCGAAGGATAAAAGACAATGATATATTCGTCTGATTTCTTGAGGATTGGGGTCATGAATTCCATCCGATGAAATTAGATATTTCTGATTCTCACAACAAAGTTCTCTTCACGATGGTTCCAGGAATCCCATCCGGGATCTGCCAACACATAATATTTGATTTCTCGTAACGTTTTACGAACGTGTTCTTCTGTAAATTAGAAAATCTCCAAATTTTAAATCTGTCTGGTTGAGTATCATTTCTCGCTGCATGGACGATATTAGCGAAAAGACGATCCTAAAGCGCTCGGTAAAAAGGTCACATTTGCTTGAGGCTGCTAAGAAACAAGAGGGAAGGCGATCCATCTTATTTCTGCCTCGACCGAACAAATGACCAAAACGATTGCGGATGCGAATGTACATTTGTGTGGTCCATGCATCGTTCATACAAGAGTCGATTAAAGCTTTTGTATTGATTACTGGTCACCACGATGCGTCTTTCTAAATGAAGCAAGCTGAATCGAACGTATTTCGCAGAGACGACTAAAGACTGTACTCGAAAAAAAAAAATGCAACATACAAAAATGATCACCAAAAATTCATTTTAGGTCAGATATTTTTAAAACTCTCAGCTATGTTTTTTCAAAGTTGACTTATTCAACCTCCTCTCCTAGGCTAAATGCCTGCATCTTGGACTTAACGCTATCCATCAAATCCTGTACAACACTTGCGCCATCTTTCGTACACACTTTCAGCCACTCTTTCTACAAATCATTATCGTTTTTGAAAACCTTCCCAGTTTCCCTTCATAATCGCCCAGAATTTTTCTATTGAGCGAAGTTCAGACACAAAAACAACATCGTTTGCTTCGTACCACTCCATCACCGGTTTCGCGTAATAGCACGATGCCAGATCCGGCCAAAACAGAGTGTCAGCTTCATGGGACCAGAAGAAGGACAGCAGGCGCTTCTGGAAGCATTCTTTTTTATATATTTGACCGTTGATGGTACCACCCTAGTAGCACGCTTGTCACAAATCGGTTGTGACAACTTCTATGCAACTTATATCTGTCATAAACAAGTTGCTGCAACTTATTGTGACGGAAATGTGCTACTCGGGCAGTCGTTATGTACGAATTGCTGAATTTGCCGCACCCACAGACCGCTTGCCACACTAAGTACTTCTTGGCAAATTAGTCGACCTTCTTCTTCTGGAACTTCTCCGAAACATCCAAGCGGGACTTGCCAACAAGAAACTCCAGGCTGGGGATCTACTTGGCGTCCAATTAAATGTACGTCTCGTCGTCCATTACGATGCATTTCGGCTGCACCAACCACTCGCGGTACAGCTTCCTGGCGCGTTAGCCCCCTTTTTTTGTTTATCGGTTCTATAAGGCCCCTTCCTTACCTTGAATACATGAATTCCGGCCCGCTTCATTGTCTGCTGGATGAATCAGACGGAAGAATTGACCTTCTTGGCCACGTCCCGAATCGATAGGTTCGAATTGCGCTTCAAGTAATCCCTCACCTTCCTTGCGTTCACGGGGTCGGTCGTCTTCGCTTTTCTTCCGCTGCCAGCTCGCCGCTGGGTCGTCTGGGTCTCCTTGAATGATTTTACCACCCGGTCGAATTGTCTATTCCAAACTGTTTCGCGATCCACCTGTGGGACTGGCCTGAATTTTCTACGACCGCTCCCATAATTTTATGTCGAAGCACTTCTTCCTTGGAAGACATCTCGATAACCTCTTGACAGATTGTGGCGAGATTTTGCACTTGTAAACATTATACTCTAAACTAGTTTTACTCAAAATTTCAGCAATAAAAATCTATATTCAAAAGAAAGTGTTGCATTTTTTTTTCGAGTATAATCTATATTTTTCAAGAAGGTTTTAACAGAGGAAGTGGTACGAGTGCCAGTTGCACGACGATGCTGAAAGTCTCAACAATGACAACCAAATCTTCATCAATACTCATAAATCGCAGAAAACTGACGGGTAATGTCAAAGAAATGTACACATCAAGAGCAAGATGTGCAGTATTCATTCATACAAGTGGTTCTATTGCTTCCGACACAATACAGTTAAGTAATCATGCAGCATTGACAAGCGCTAGGTCAATGATCGTAATCGTGAGGCTTCAATATCGATAAGATTGCTTGATGAGAAGCAAGTCATCTTTTCGATCAAAACTTTTCATGGACTGACAAAAGTGGCCTTGGGGACCCAATGTAGACATCAGTCATCTTGATTTTGATTTCTCATGCGATTTGACCTCTCTCATCACGATTTTTGGCCGAAATGTAGACAATGTGATCCTGGGCACTCATGGGCACTGGGCTGCACATGTTATAAGATCTCAATGTGATTTGATATGACGATTGATGAATTTTGACCCAAATCAGAAACTAGTCCCTTTCCTGAGGGCATCCAGAACATGTTATCCTGGGCATGGGTTTTGACTCAAGTAAGATTCTGGCAACTTCCTCAGAGCTATCCGGAACATGTCCGGGTGTACCCAATATGGTCCTGTGCACTCATTATGGCTGCCACTGATCTTGTATACCAATTCAGGTTTCAGGTCCATTTCAGTCCACAATCCCGTTCTAACCGGAATATCTTCAGACCCAGTCGGCGGATTAAAAAAAAAAATCATGCTATAAAACCATGCTAACTATCATTTAGTGCTTTTTGTGCGAATTTGGTGCAAAGGTTATCGAGAAACATATTCAATTGATGATTTGCTAATGGTTAACCCGACTGCTGTCTAGCGAGAGCTTGATCTGGTTGCATTTTGATCCACCTGGTGTATCGCATACGTATTCTATTGTTGATATATTAACCGCTTCAAATTTTTTTATTTAGCTGCTAGTTTCGAATCGAACAACTGGGGCCTAATTGCGGAAGTCGAAACGAAGTGTTATTCGTGTGAACACTTGTATGAAATAGTAATTTTGTCTTGGCAACATAATGTCCAGGGCTCACATTTTGGTACTGATTCTGATTATCTAAGCTTGAGATTTGACTCAACTTTGAATTTTATACTAGCTCTTGAATTTTTCTGAACTCGCCCTTGAATATATATTATATAAAAAATACCTTTTGATGAACCCTCCCAATACTTACAAATCATTTAATAAAAATTTGAAAATACTACACTGTTGTGTATGCAAGCAGAATGATTGTCCATGCCTCTTCTTTTTCTTCGCATTTCAAGCTTATTGCATATCGCATATTAGCTTATTGCATGCTCTCAACTTAGTGTTGTAGATACACTTCCACAGTTATTAATTGAGAGCTTTCGATGCCTGTACCATTTTTGCATTGGTATAATTGTGTCCAAGTCCAATCATACTTCTATGCCCAGGGAAGTTGAGAAATTTTTCAATCCTAAAAATTCTTAGACCGGACCGGAAATTGAACCCAGCTACCTTCAGCATGGTCTTGCTTTGTAGCTGTGTCTTTACCGACTGAGCTAAGGTAGGCCCTAGGGAAGTCAAGAAAATCCCGATACATTTTCTAGACAGAATCAGAAATCGAACCCATTGCTTCCGGCTTGGTAATATTGACAGTGTCTTTACTGTCTAGGCTATCTGTGACCCCAGGTCGTATCAATCACCAAGCTTACCTACCAACGATCAGCAGGTTGCATTTCACTGACCGTTCCTAAACTTTAAACAGCTTCAACGCTCTGCCATCGAAGCAAAAGTAAGGCAACGTGTTGGAATTTTGTACCCTGCTGGGAACAAGCTTCGTTTCCCGTCCTCCAGCATACAACAGGAAAAAGGGAACCCGACGAAAAGGTGTCAGAGAGCGAAATTATTTTTAAAAGGGAGCAAATTGGCTCCGAAAAATATAATAAAGCATAATTTATACCAACACGAACCTAGGCCGTACAGTCGTCGGTCGGCCGCCCTCTCTAATGTAGAAGAGTTTGACTTCCCTACTACAAACAGCCTGCAATTCCAGGGTAGAAAAATGTGTGAATGTGTGACAAAATTGGCACTTTATTCTGTTGGAGCAGTAGCAAATTGAGAATTCCGAAAAAAAACTCGACGGAGCCAAGATTTTTACTGCCTCGTCGAGGAGCGTTTACATTTAATCAAGGCAATCGAGTGAGAAAATGGGACAAGATATGGAGCATTGATTAACCCCTTCTCTGTTGCTTTGGGCGTCTACGGATGATCACGTAAAGCAGGGAATACTTTTGTCTATTTGTACCATAAAAAGCACAACATAATTTTCGACTGCCTGTAACCGGATCCAAGCTCAGAATTGGAGAGCATTTTGGGGTGGTATTAAACCAGCACAGAATACGGCCGAATGAGCTGATTCAATTTTTACCAGGCAGTAATCCTGTCTCGGAGGAAACATCCAGAGCTCTAATCGTGGTGTCTGTGCTGTAAAGTGTGAATTAATTCGAAATTCAATCCAAGCGAAACGGGCCTTGCCGAAGGATTAGCCGCCGGAGCAAGTGTCATATTTTGAGTAGGGGCTGGCTGTGAAGAGGGGAGGCGTGAAAAGTGATTCCAATAAAATTGTAACGAAATTAAGCGGCAAGATTCTTGCGTCTTTAACGATTTTTAATTTAGAAATTTGTTTGAATAATAAATTGTTTAATTAGACACAAGCCGTTTCACTGGTTGTCGAAAGTTTTCTAGAAAGGGTGCCACAAATGAAAAACTTTTCGCATCACGTCCGTTTTCATTTGGAGCCCAGTTAGCGGGGGAAATGCTCCATTCTGGCAAAACAATACCGACGGACGTTTTGATTTGTACAGAACAATCCCATCACATTCGGCTGGTCTGATTGTCTGCGGCCGGTTCTGCACCAGTCGGAGTAATTAATCACGATCTGGAAGCGAGATAAGAGTTCGCTTCCGGATAGGGACGCGTTCGCCGGCGTTGTCCTCCGGGGAACAGTGAAGGGAGAATTCCGACATGTTGAGCTGCCTTGTTTTCCATCGGTGAGCTTACCCCCCCCCCCCCCCCCCCGACTCGACTCGAAAAGCGCTAAAGACGTTTCATTATTCATGAATTGTTGTTTTCTCGTCGGTGCTCATTTGCTCAAACGCACCATTAATTCCTATTAGTTGCAGAGCTTGGTCGGTCGATCTGGTGGGCCATCGTCGGAAGCAAACATCACTCTGGCTGGGTGTTTGATTGCCAATGGACGGAAGGAATCTAATAAAAATTCTGCGCAACACTTTCCGTACATTTTCACACTCGGCCGGAATTCGATCTGCCACAGGGGTTGATGAGCCAGGAAATCGGCTCGTTTAGGCTGGTGTTCATTAGGAGGTTTTTGCAAGGCGGAACAAAGGGAGAATATGGTTTTCTTTCGATGTGTTGTTTTGTTTTGCCGTACTTTCAAAAAGGAGAACGTAAGATTCACTTACAGTTTTGTATGAAAGATCTGCAGAATCTGAGATAAATCTACATGTATTATGATTCTGTATTGTAGTATTTCTTTCTTTCTTTCTTTCTTGCTGTATATATTTATTTATTTATGTATGTGTTCTTTTTTTTGTTATTTTTTTTTTCTTTAATAAAAACACGTATTGATGTCGTTCTATTAAGGGGTTACGCCTACCTGCAAGACCGAAAAAAGCGAAAGTTTAGATTTTTTTTTCTCGAAAACGACGCAACATATTGAAAATCGGTTTTCTGCCATTTATTGAACACACATTAAATGGTACATTTATCAGTCGATGCTGTAAAAACGAGGTCCTGGTGCCCCGCACGGCTGCTCCCCGTGGACGATGTTCTAAAAAACGCTTTTTGCGGTGCCGATTGCGGTTTGTGATGTAATCATCTGAAATAAAAAAAAAACATGCCAAATCGTTAAGCATGTGTTAAACTAGTCCTTGATCGTTCGTTTTTTTTTTTAATTTTTTTGACAAAATGGCGGCCTTGCAAAGTTGAAGTGCCGATTTTTGATCCTTAAAATTTGTCTTTGATCGGCTGTAAAAAATCGTAATTAAATGATAAACGAAATCCGAACGATCGTGGACTGCACAAAATAGTACTGAACAGAAATCAAAACGAATCGGACGAATCGAATGTATACATTTCGAGAAATTTTTGGCACCGGTTTTGAAAATATGATTCCGAGATAATCGCGTTTAAAGTTTCAAGTTGGGTTTAGTCCACTATAAGTGAATATTTTTGTACGTCACATAACTTTCACAATTTTCATCGGATCAACTTGATCTTTTGAGGAAATATTCTTGACTTTATATACTTTCGATTAGGACAATAAAAAAATCGATTTTTTGAAAGTTTGCAGGTAGGCGTAGCCCCTTAAATGAAGATACCTAACCCAACATTATTGTAGTCATCGAGGGGTTTTCAATTAATTATCTCAAGTTGATGTTAGGTAATACCATGATGTCCACCATTTCAATTGGCAATTTTTTAACAATGTTTCATCAGCACCCAAAAATGTAAATTTTTATTGTCCAGATGACGCATTATTCTAAAAACAATTGAAAAACAGGAGGTTTTTAGTGATGGGCCCAATCGCGTGGGCCCAAACATGTGGCTACTGTTCTCCATGGCCCAGGGGTGATCTCGTGATTCACTACATCTCCCTCAAGCACCTCTACCTCTCCTCTGTTTTCTTGTCGTTATTGTCTGAAGAAGCACCTCCAGTCTCTACATCAGCGTACGAACTGCTACCGATCTGTTGTTCGTTTCACTTGCTGCTTCCGAATTTTCCGCTTGAGGTAGGAACTCATCCGGTATCCACCGACGTGCATAAGAAGCATTAATTTTTATTCCCAGCTGAATATATTTTCCTCTACAGATTGAGGAAATTTAGCGAGTAGGGGATCTCGTTGCTCTTGATGCTCTCAGGGCTTAAACACAGAGTTTCTGACAATTCCCGCATCAGATTTGAAGTCTATGGGTTAACACGCTGTTACAGAACACTTATAAGTGTTTCTAATATTGAGCCCATACATAAATTTCACAGAAATTTAGTTTTACTATTTTTTCTAGTTACCAATAAGCTATATGTAAGTGAGTGTGTATGTAGTCTGCTTAAAGATGAAACAAATAAATAAATAAATATCCATTTGATTTTCCCAGATGATTGTTCTAAGGAAAAAAAAATATTCTTTTTTATCGATGAGCCCAATTTTTTGATCCATAGGTCAAATTGTCCGCTGATGACTTCTACACATTAGTTAAACAGCAAATAGAAGTAAGGGTTTCTACCGTGCTGCATACAGTTGATACAACAAACAGCGTTGCCAGGTCATTTTTATACAAATCTAGTCAAGTTAAAATCTAGAATGCTCTGAAAAATGTGGACTGCTCTGAATATTTTAAACTACGTAAAAATCCCTTTTATTAATAATGTTATTGAAATCAAATTTATGAATCATTTTCCCGAAAAAAATCGAACAGTATAATCAACCGGTGGAAACTAACGATTTAAAATTGGCTCACTACTTGACTAGCCTACTGGTCCCAAGCAAATCGATTAACGTACCCCATTCTAGTTGAAATTCTAGTACTACACTATGTTTGTTTTGATTCGCTATGAAAGTTTGACCGATAAAATAAGAGGTTCGTGGATTTTCCTATGTTTCGAGGGGTGCATCGACTTGGGACCGAAGAGGGTACCAGAGCTGAGCCAAAAAGTTGAGCACGTTTCTTCGGGACCTACTGGGACCTATTGCAAGTATTGGTACAATGCGACGAATACGGTGAAATATACATTATGCAGAATTAAAAAAAATGAGTTAAATTTTATATAAAATACAGAAAAATATATTTTTAAGGTTTGTTTTTAATTAAATGAAACCAATTTGAAAAGAATAAGAAGCAAAGAATCGAGTAATTTGAATTAATTATTGTTTAAAGAATAATGAGTTTATTAATAATTCCCGACTTAGTCCTCACTATTTGATGCGGTTCCATATTATGTCTGAAACATTTTATTAGTTCTAAATTATCCTACAAATTTGGACACCATGACACTCAGTGGTTGCTTAGACTAACAAATTTAATTCTTAATAACGTCTAGTACCCAGTAGGCTAGTAGGCTATTTTATTTTTATGAAAAAATCGTCCAGCTGAAGCGTGAATCAAAGCCTCACTTCCTGACACTCGGACACTGTTTACCTAAACTACGGGTAACTCCAATATAAGCAAGTGAAAATGGTCATGATTAATCCATTATGTACTCTACCAGAAATTTAAAGATGATCTTCTTCAAAAATTCCTTTCTACCCTTTATGAGGCAGTGGAAACTATATTGCCACGAACAGTTAATATTTTTCTTGTTCACTCACAATTGTCTAAGCAACAGAAAATGAAAAATTACAATTTGAGATAGCAGCGCCGGTGTTGTAGTAGGAAGCGATACTGCCCTTCACTCCATAGGGTCTGGGTTCAATCTCAGTAAGCACCGTTGGGATTTTCTGAGGCATAAAACCTCTGATCAGTACAGCCGTTGGTCGTCCCCGATCCATGAGTTGATGGGTCGATAGGTAGGGTCCAGAGGTGTGAGCTGTCTCCCTGGCGTCGGTAACATTGGTACTCAGTAGGGAAAACAAGTTCAACGGAAAACAAATCAAGGAACAAAAGAAAACAATTTGAGAGCACTACTGGTGTCAAAAAAAAATCGATTGTTTATCAGAAAAAAATTAAACTGTTGTAACTTTTTTTTGCACTAATTATATTTAAGTAAAATAGAAGCCAGAAATTACTTTCAGTATAAATCAGCTCTTGGTTCACTAATTTTACATTCATATATAGCAGTTTGAAATATGCACTCTTATGAGAAGTGTTTTACTTTTACTAAAGACTTACACAATGAACCCCAAAACCATACCTTGCCTTGATGCTAAGAAAAATTACTCGTCTTTGAACTTTTTTTTTAGAGGAAAAATACGCTATATAGGGGAAATGGAATGGAAATGTCAGCCTAAATGCCCCTAATTTGGGCCAAACATAAATTCAGCAATCGACAAAATTTTCAATAGCTTCCAAAAATATCCATTCGTACCGTCCCAATGACGCGTTGATCTTAGATCCCAATGATGGGCTCAATCTTAGATCCATAGGCCAACATTATAACTTATTTTACTAGAATGCATCTCCATAGAAACAGTCGTCAGAATTCCATTGAAACTATTCTCACGATTTCCTTATAGATTATCTTCAGCATAAACATTGAATTCTACTCAGATTGAATTGAAAATCATTCTAGAAATGCAAATCTCCACACAATCTAAATGCAATTGTTATCAGAGTTATGATGGAACGCTACTCAGAAGTAACTTAGAATTATGCTATGGATTCTCAAGGAATTCGCCTCAAAATTGCCATAGCCTAGCAGAAGTAAAATATCTTATGTACAACAAATTCGATTCCTGATACCATAATTGGATGTTGATCAGCCTGACATACAAATAAATGTAAAATACCAAGGAATAATACCGAAAAATAGCTAAATAACAAAAAATTTATATATGGATACCAAAAAATACCCTGTGTGGTATCGTTTTGTCATTGCATTTGCGTTATTTGGTATTGGAATGATATTGGAGCAACATGTTTTTGGTATAATTAATTTGTATTTTACCTATTATGTCAGGCTGATCCATACCAATTTAAAGTGTTAAGACATTCGTTCCTGCTCGCGTTACAACTCTTTTCAGAATTACTATACAATTGTTTAATTCTAGGGCAATGCAGAATGCTAAAGTCATTCAGAATGAGAAGGAAACTCAATATTCCACAGTTTTTTTAAAAAAAGTGCTAGGAATTATCAGATACCTTATAAATTCTTCTTAAAAAATCTTCTGAATCATCCTCTAAAATCTCACGTACATACACACTGAGAAATTATTACCAACATCGGTAATTTTTTCCGAACATTCACAGCTGAACTTTCGGTGAAGCTTTGATCCTCATTTAAAGACCTGTTTCACCTAATTTTAATTAACACGACAGCTCGTTTTTATTCATGTATTTTGTTCGCTCGGCTATGATAGCCTCGGATGGTCATTCGTAACGTTCCTCGTACATACAACAAGCAGTGCGTCAAACTGCCGATTCGTTGCTGCTGTCTTTGAAATTTTGTTCGTATGTCGTGAGTTTGCTACTACACGTTCGTGCTGCCTATTGCAAAATTTTCATCCGATATTTAAAAAAAAAAAGTGCGGTCTTGAGCAGATCAGAAATTCCGAAAAATATAAGCCTACCCGACACCAACCTGACTTGTATCAAACCCCAACCCGATGTTAGCCCGACATTGACCCGACATAAACACATAATTGACCCGATATCGACCCAACATTTGACCGACGTCGATCATAAATTGACCTTACATTGATCCGTCATCGGGCCGACATGTCTGTTCGGGATCATTGTTCTGGGTTTCTTCCATACTCCACTGCCGTATATCAATTGTATATATTGTCTCGTTACAGCCTTTTCGTGACAGCCACTTGGGTAAGCTGAGGCATGTCGTAGGTTTGTGAAGGCTGTCATGACGACAGAAACATTGAAAACCTGGTCATAAAGAAATGTATAAATAGGGTAGAGCACTACTTCGGCCTAATCGCCCATTTTGGGCCTATCGAGCAGAGAACGTTAAATAAATCCATTATTTCAGAGTTCACAAGTCAATTATGCGTTTGGTATGATTCTTTAGTTCAGTAGCTACCGAACGAAGTCGATGAGAACGCGTGATATGAATGTTTACACCCATTTTTTTCAAAAACAAAAGAAGCGCTCCAAACAAATCAATCTTTCTTTTCATCCGATAAGCCGAAGTGAATTCATTGGCGTTTCAAATGGCGTTTCAATGCGTTAGGCCAAGTTTAGAATCCGTAGGCCGAGTTTGGCGTCAAGAAGCAGTGTTAGACTTTTAACAATATCTCAACAATTTGTTTTTCTTTATCAAATCTTACTGTACGTATGGAAAGGTAAATAAATTTAGAAGCCATCAGTAATAATAACATTCCGTTTGGTAGAAAACTACGCTAGATTAAGAAAGACTGAGTGCGGGTTGTGCTTAATAGGCCGGAAATGGGATAATCCTACAGCCCATTCGGTTCACTACGTTCCAAGCACGATGATTTTAGCAAAGCGGGTATAGATGCGACTGTTCTAATACAGCTTGCATTCGTTCGTGTATGCGCTGTTGCCGTATTCAGATCTGAACGTACGGTAGCAAGCGGTAGTAAAGCACACAAAACAACAGTCAATTCAGTTATAAACCAACTGTTGCGAGAATTTGGAAGCCTGGTTCAGTTGTTGAAAGTTCGGTAAACATTATCGAAGTCGGTAATCATTTCTAAGTGCTTGAAGTGCCAAAATCCTGAAAATATATCTGGCTGAACAGCCTTGCTAATTTTTGAAAGCTCCGTTATGGAATTGGTTGGTATACTAAGCCACTTCGGTGTACCAATCAGCAGGCGGATGGCGAGAACATCATAGTGAGCGGAATAATATCATAAATGGGCCATGAGCACATGGCTAGTTCTCTTTTTTTCTTGACACTATTGCAGAACATCTTTGATGTCGGAGTGTTCACTCGGCTGTCGACAAAAGCAGGCCACTCTCGATGTGTGCTACGCGATCGTCTGTTTACTCGGCAGCAACCATTGTGTGGTCCTCCTCATTGTTCTTCATCAGCAGTTCTTTCGGTCGATGCGTCGTCGACTTTGGAAAGCAACCGTTTCGTGATGTGTGTGTGAGTGCTGACCACATTTTGCGTCCATTGCTGCAATGGACGCGCTCTGACCCTCGTTGGCGTACAACAATTTGCCATACAATGAAACTACTGGAAGCGGCTCCAGTTCTGAGGGAGGAGGCTTTTTGGATAGCGGAAGATAAAGTGTTTATTGTGTTGTACCTTTTGACTATAACTTTAAGATGTATTGTATAGTGACCAAGAATCCTCGGCTCTGTTAAGTTAATTCGGTTGAGCCTTATCAAATAAATTAATAAACAAAAAAAAAAAATCTTTGATGTCGGAATAGTAATAAGTGTGAATTCCATAAGTCTCAATTTATTGTTTTCAATGCTGAACAATTTTTCGGTCTCTCAGCAATATGGAAGCAGTTTTTCAGGTTAGCGGCGCCGGTGGTGATTGCCTCTCACTTCAGCAGGCCTGGGTTCACTCTGCCAGTCGGTGCCGTCGGGATGTTCCTAACATCTCTGATCACGCCTTCCTTCGGAATGGAAGTAAAGCCGTTAGTCCCCGGTTCATGAGTCTGTAGGTAGGGTCCAGGTGTGGGAGCTGCCTCCCTGGCGTCGGTAGCATTGGTGCTCAGCATGGAAAACAAGACCGACAGAAAACAAATCAAGGAAAAAGAAAGTTTTTCAGGTTTGCAGTTCATAAAAATGAACTATCAATGATTTACTAGTCTTTCGGCTGCTCGAAATTAACGTGAGTGCTGTTTTTCTCAAAAACATTAAATGCCATATCTCTAGTGATCAGTATTACTTTATTCCATGATGATCTGTTGTCACAAATTTGTTCGAATTTAGTACAATGACATGCTTCGAACAACTCGAAAACAGTGCAGAAGTAGCCGCCGTTCCCTATAACGACTTGGAAGCAGCATTGGACAGTCTTGTCGAGGGACATGCACAACTCTTTCATTATAACGTAGTCTGTTAAGGGGAGGTTTACTTAGATTTTTTCAAAAAAAATTGATTTTTTTTTTGCATAAAATGAAAGCTACAAGTGTGTAGAATATGTGGCCAAAAGTATTTCACGATCCGAAACATATTTAGCAAGTTATGGCGCTTTGAGTGAACCTTTGTCAGGCGCGCTGAGGGACGCAACAAAAAATTTAAACGCGTTTTTCTCGAAACCATATTTTTTATAACAACTTAGAGCATAGGGCTTGAACAAATGATCCGATTTACAATCGGAAAATTGCGCTTTGAAGGATACTATTTTTCGTATGGCTTATACCTAAAATGAAAAAAAAATTGTTAGTTAGTATTTTTTAAGCAAGGTCAAAGTGAGAAAAAAAGGGGTAAAAAAAGCACTAAATTTTCAAATGTCCATAATTTGGTCAATTTTTGTCGGATTTCGTTCTAGTTAGGTATAAGCCATAGGGAATATTATCAACTTTAACCACAATAAAAAAAATTCATTTCAGTGCACCACCAGAGGGTGTGCACTCGAAGTTCTGCAGCAAAACCTGACTGACACTCCTCCACGCGAGCCGCCATTTTTTCCAAGTATTCAGGAATAGTGGACAAATATAATTATCGAAACCGGAAGTTCGTATGTCTTTTCATTCTCCTGAAAAAAATTCCAAAGTTCAACTGTTTTTCAGCCAAATCCAAGTAAACCTCCCCTTAAGCAAATATTTTAAATCTTATCACTTCTGCGTTTATTACTTTAACTACACTCTGCAATTCGCTAAATACTCTTATTATGGCTAAAGTAATCTTATTTTGATTACATTCAATAAATTTAATAAACCTTACATAACATTTCATAAAATATTTGCTGATAACCATTATAATTCTTTAAACATATTAGTTCCAATGAAAAACGTTTCTCAAAGTATTTAAATTAAATGAAGAATATGGGGTCAAATAAGTCCCATATGAGCTAGGGGCGACCCCGACGTAGTGGTTAACATTCATACCTCTCACGCCAAAGTCACGAGTTCAAATCTCACCCCGGACAAGTCACGAATGACCCAAGAGTTTAAATGTGACTATAATATAAAAAAAAAGTCCCATATGACAAATACCTATAAAAGCGGATTTTAAACTCAATTTTGAAAAACATTATTCACGATGTAAAAAATATTCAGAAACTTTGTTTACACTAGTTTAAAGCCAAAAAATAAACCAGGTGCAAGTTTTGAGCTCATTTTGCACTGGTATCTCTAGTCTGAAAAAATCACCTAAATCGAGAGTTTTCGGATTATTAATGGATTTTTGGGGTAGAATAGGCTCAAAAGAAGTGCTTCTATAGCATGCACCCAAATAAATAAGCAAATAAGATTTCTTTATCCAATGGAACAAATGAAAACTATATGTTTTACATTGGGATTTAAGCGGCAGGCACTTTTAAGTCTTTATGTCCCTATAAACCCCTCTGTGAACTGGTGTGCAACCGTAATAACTGTCAGCATCCCGAAGTGTATCGATATGTTTTACTACTGCATAAAATAGTCGATCATGGTTGATTACTCTATCAACGGCATTGTTCTACAAATAACTGATCGGATCAGCAACCTTGGAGTGCAACTCGACCATAAATTAACGATTAACCTATACCAGTTGATCGCTGAAGCCAACCGTCAACTAGGATTCATTTTCAAAATGTCAACAGTTTTTATCGACTCCGTAACGCTTCAAAGCACTAAACTGATCACTTAGACGTTTTCTTGGTATGGTTTCCTTGGAGTCTTCTAATTTGTAGAAAGGAATTGTGCAGCGTCGAACAAAAACTACTCTGTGATTTTTTTTTCCTAGCGAGACCTCCTTATCCCGATTGATGCAGACTTCTGAGGTTGATCTCCATTGATTGGCGAAGAAATAATCAACAGGCTTCAATTGCGACCAAATTGTTGCATGGTGACATCATGAAAGTTCTCTCAGCAATAGATTTTAGAGCTACATCAAGGATATTAAAAAATGGATCATACTGTATTTGGCCTCTGGGCCGATGGTCAACACTTTTAAGACTGTGAAAGAACTGCACGAGTTAGGAAAATCATCATCTTTCGCTATATCTAATTGGGTTCTTTGAGGGTATTGAGGTAATTTCATATTCATAATCTGCATTACAAATAGCACCGAGATAAAAAAAAAATTTCATCAATTTTGGAGCGCTGAAACGATTTTAAATAAGTGTGATTACATTAGCAAAAATCACTTAGCTTAGCGCCCTTTGGTGGTACTTTGTATGGAAGCGAGCTGTCATTTTGGTAGTTTTGTGTCAAACAGTGAATTGATTATTTTGCTTTTAATCATGATTTAAAAATCGACATGGAAGTAAATGAGGATCGAACAAAATATCGTTGTGTTCAGAAAATGAAGCCCATTCAGATGAAGTATAGTAACCGATAGTTAAATTGTTTAATTTGAAGTTTTAAATCACTGAGACAGTTTGGCTACTGAATGTCTACAATTAAATACAACTCAATTCAAATTATCAGCAGTTCATAATTATTTTGAAATATTTCAAAAATGCACAAGATTGGCAATAATGACACTTAGCTATACTAGTGAACTAGTTGTTCATTTACTATAACTTTTTGAACCTAAACATTGAAATCAATGAAATCAGACCATTTGTCGATCCAGGATACATAAGGCTCAAGCCGATGTTGCCAAAATTTCCCTTCTTTCTCTCATATTTTATTTACAATATCCAATATTAACAAACTCGTTAATCAAACAGTCAAAAATCCCGCGGTTTCGCGTGAACCACTTAATTTTTTTCGAACTTCATTCCCAAAGTCCAAAATGCAACGGGATCAACAGAGGCGATGAAGAGGAAACCAGTATATTAGATTTTATGAGTTTATTTTATTGGATATTTATTACCTTCGTACGAACCACGAGAGCTCTCCCTTACCCCTATCTTCCATACACCCCCACCATCCACAACAACAACCGGATGTTGGAGGCTCCGAAGCACACCGTCGAAAATATGCTTTTTGTTCCACGATCATTCCTCTTTCGTATCCACCACGTACACACACACACATATATATATATATATGTGCCTGTATAGAGGTTCGAGTGCATGTTCAGCACAGTTATTGGAGTGCAAAGCAGCAGGTGGGCGGGGTTCCGCTAGGGCTCCAGACTCAGTCCCAACCCAGGTCGTAATTCACTATCCCACACCAGCACAGGCGTATGTGGCATTACTGCTAACCTCTGTTACTGTCGAAAAAAGCATCGAAAACTGCAATTAGCGTCGGGTGGTTTTTCTCGCACGAGAATTTGTAAAATTTTACATTTTTCGCACGAGATTAATTACGACTACTGGTAATTTAATGTTCCGAGTGCAGGAGGTGGGGCCCAGACGTGGTTAGTTTTGGCAGAAGCTAGGGCTGTTCGTTGTCGATGAAAACAAAGAAATCCGAAAACAACCGTGCGTCTCCATCGAGATGAAGCTTCCGATGGAGGGTGTTTGTTTTCCCTTACAGCAAGTTCACCATCAAACGAGACTAATCCAATAAAGGACGGAACTCGATTGAGAGCCCCGGATATGCTCGTGTGGTTCAGTTGTGGTGCAAATGAAGCAAGAGTGAAAAGGAACGAGGCTATGCTGGTCGAGAAGAAAGTGTAATTTCATGTGAAAGGGGCATAAAAATAAAATTACGCTCAGGAAGAAAAAGGCCAATCGTGTTTGCCGTCATGTGTGAGTGATATGGGACGGGGGGTCACCAGAATGTTGCTTTTGGTACTGGAAAGAAGAAAAAAAAACGCTACTAATCGTTTAAAAATATTATCAGTTTGAGTAATTTTCCCTTAACAAATCATTGATATACAACACTTGACAAATTAATTCAGTCAACATTACAAACACTGAATAGCCCCTCAAGCCATAACGTTCACTAACACCATTTGGCGTATTTTTCGCGTGTCTTCCACTCGTATCAAGAACTTGCGGAAGCCCAAGGTCCTAGATAACCAGAGCCTTGTTTACGACTTGCGGATGAACTTTACGATTGAGCTACGAAGATAGCATTCACTCTGCTTTCCACCTTGTACCTTCTATTCGTTGTTGTGAACGTACGAAAACCATTGGATGCGCCTATATAGGCTCCGTCTACCTCGAGGCTAGGTCGTGTCGGTCGTAGATCGTAAAACAAAAAGGGAAGATAATTATCCACGCCACCACGCCCGTGTGTTCTTCAGACTGTGTATCATGCCAGCGCCAACGAAAGTGCAAGCCAAAGTCGAATCTGGAACAAAGAAAAACAACACCATCTTGTTTTGCTGTAGGCGCGAGAAAACACAGCCCTCCACGTGGAACAGCATGTGTGTTCCGGCAGAAATGTTATTTGCACCCTGGAGGGTTAATAAAGGGAGAGTACCCCTGTACTATCCACTCCTGGTGGTTGTTACTCCCTATTCAGAGGATGTAGGACATGTTTCCGCTGTTCTGCAAAAGAATGTTGCATAAAAACTGTAAATGTTAATTAATTCATTAATTATATCTTGTGTTTTTCATCTCCTTTCAGGTACGTAACTACAATCGGGGCTTCTAATCGTGTGATCAACACGTAAGTAGCTTATATAAGAAAATCTCCAAAATGTTTCTTCCAAAATCTCGACTCCAAATCCCTCAAGTGAAACCTGGAAAATTTATTCAATAATACGCCCGATAATGAAGCCTTAAAATGTGCGGCCGGGAATTTAATCTGTTCTTTATTTTAATTGGAAACCCCTTGGCCTCAAACCAACTCCACACGGCAAAAAGGTTCGCTTTCTAATCAAATCCTCGTAAAATCCTTTCCACCCAGCCACCCGCATCCTAGCCTCGACCACATTACTACGTTAGTTTACGTAAAGTCATTGTACCTTTTAACGATTATTGTCCCGGGACACTCATTATGCTTAACCTATACGTGTGAGTATGGAGACTTTGATGCGGCTCAGGTTGGAAGTAAGTCACCTCTCCCCCCACCATCGCTTCGACCCTTTCCGTTTAGGTTACCGTGTCGTTCCTTCCGGACAATTGCCTCACTATCAGCTCGTTTTCTGAAACCAAACTCGAATTTAGCATTCGAAATCCGGTCCGTTCCATCGTTCTATCCAAATACGTTACGTCTCACTCTCGTCTGCCGTGCTTGATTTCTACTTCGAGGGAGCCCGTACGAAGCACCAAGGCTGAGACTCTTTTCCTCGCTGTCTCTTTATTTTGCATGCAACTTGCGATGGCAGTAGAAAGGAAACCTCAAAATGACAAAAACGGAAGAGCCGAATGCCGAATTGAATTTAGGCAAAAACCGATGTCAAACGGAAGTGGCGTGCCAAACACTGATAATGGAGCTTTGTTTTGGAATCAATTAAATGTGATGGAGAAATCATTTTCGTTTCCGTTTGTCACGAAATGGGGGTTTTTTTTTCTACAAAGGGTTGTATATATGTGGTTTTTTTTTTAATCTTCAATATATAAGAGGTTTAAAGAAGCAAGTGAAATGTCTATTCCCAAATTGAAATATCAATTTTTCAACACTAGACTTCAATTCAGTTGACTTAAAACCAATATATTTTTCCAAGCTTAATATCAGAGAAATTACTGAGTACATGAGGGTATCGACTTAAATCAATAGTTTCGGTATCATAGATGCGTGCATTAATTCAGACATAGATGTTTAGATTCACTCGAATTAACGATTTTTAAATAAATTTCAAAGCGTTTTTAAGGTCATTTTGAACACTAATGTACAGTAATAGCATTTAAACTGGAGTCTTTCTAACACTGACTGCTTCAAATCCGACTTTAAGCCTGCAAAGTCACACACCAGACACCCTCAGTCCAAGTTGGCTGCATCAACTGCCACCCTTGCCACCACCATCATCAACCGGCAACGCACGGTGCAAAAGTCACCGGAAAAGTTGAAATGTGGAAATAGTATGCAATTTATCACCCAGTTATCTCACATTTCAGTCAAGTCCCGGAACCCAAGAATAAACGAAGAACACCCTCCCGGAGACAGCGAAGGTTCTTTCCCGTAGTAGGTACCTTCCCTGCTCTCTGGCAGTCCAAGTAGCAAGGACTCAGCGAACCGGAAGCCATACAACTTGACAGAATTTTTTACTGTTTTGTTTAGGCGACATGCCCTTCCCAAGCTTATAACAACCACCACTTCAATTTTTCATTTAATCTGTTTTTGCCGACGACGGAACGAAAATGTTGCAAAACCGTATTGCGGAACTCGGTTTTTGCTGGGCTGCTCCTGTCCTTCCCAGCTATTTGAGAGGGAAAAAAGAAGCCCACGAGGCGGTAGAGCTAAAATCCAATACAGACGGAAAAGCCGAAATAAAGAAGCGGAAAATGATAAATACCACCCGAATAAGCAGCGAGAAGTGAGCACATAACGTTTGAATAATTTATTGCCTACCTGATAAACTTGTGGCTGCTTCCCGCACTACTAGAGTACTTGCCCTGTTTCCCGTTCGAAAGACGCCAGCACTCCGAAACACTCCCACATATGATGGTGGATTTTTCTTACATTTTTTCCCACTTGCCGTGTAGTTGCACGATAAACACAGTTCCTCGTATGCATGCAACGGCACCGACGTCGTCGACGACGGCGATGAGCGCTCGCGGTAATGCTTCTTGATATTCATGTATGCTGAAGAATAGACGAAAAATACCTTCACTACCGGTGCGGCAGCGGTAGAAAATAACAAGTGCTTCTTCAATATAACTGGGAAATCTTGAAAAAGTGCCACCTCTTTGCCAAAGAGACACATCATGTGTGTGGGTGTGTGTTTTCGAGTGCAAAGGGGCTTATAATGTGATGTAGTTTGAAAAGTGGAGCCCCCCGTATTAGACTGCCATTTCTCTTCTAGGTTAAAAACCTCATTCTCGATGGTTGAAAAAGTTTATGCGACACTTGGCACGAATCTTGTGGCGAGTATGATAAAATGCAGGCTAAGATGGTTCCTAACGAGAAAATGTGGGAAGCGTTCCTAAGAAATCAATCATTGGAAATGATGCCGGATCTGGATATTGGTGTGAGATGGTTTAGTGGATCCAGTAAAAGTTCTCAAAAAAAAAGTCAAACTACAACTAGCACCACAAAGCTTAATTGCAGCTCAAGTACGGCACAAGTCGGATCTAATAAAGCCCGGCAGTCTGTATACATCCATTTAATTTCAACTTGTCCCTGTTCCGAGTCTGACGTCTTCCTTCCAATATTGACTTTTCGTGCTTGTTCTGGTGAAATGGCACAACGGGCGCGCGTACCGCTTTTTGCAATACTTTAGTTATTAAAGTTTCTTTGTCAAATAAACCAAGCGACACTTGGCAGTAATGTTTCCTGTGTTCTGGCCACCCACCGCCGTCACTTAAGAAAGTCGAAATCCCGAAAATATACCCACTCCCGGCAGTCAAAAATTTCATCACGCTACTACGATCGACCACCCGAACCCGAATGTGGGCGGCGGATGACGACGGTGACAAGAAAAAAGACGATGGCGGCGATGATGGCGGGTGTCGTCGTCACCCGATATGGTTTCATAATTAGAAAAGTTTGCCCCGATGGTGGTATAGTTGCGTCGAGCAGTGGAAGACGAAAATGATGTTGACGACGTCGACAACGGCGGTGGTGGTGATGGTGGTGGTGATGATGATGATGGCTAATCCAATCTTGTACATGTTTGCCCTCCAACTTCGATGCATAGAATGGCACCGAGCGTGGCGTGTGTAACGTGGTGATTTTTTTTTTTCGGGTTTCACGTTCTAGTCATTTTAGGGATGCGCACATGTGCGCCCCGTGTTTTCCCACTTAATTAAGACTCTGTACCGAAATTATTGAGAAAAATCAATGGTTAGATCACATTTATTGATTTATCAAAAAGACTGGTTAAACATTGGTAAGGTTGTGTTTTGTAAACAGTTCCAGAGTCAGCCAATGTTCATTATCGCTCTGTTCAGTTGACATGTTTTTTATGAGTTGTCCAAGAAATTCCAAACATTTCCATAACTCGAACGATTGTTTTTTGAGGCAACCAGAAACTGGGCACTTTCTAGCGATTCCTAAAACCTGTTTCGTGGTTATCAGTTTGACAGCTGCCATGGTTTTTAATCCTTCGCATGTGTCAAAAAAAAAGCTTACGTTGTATGTACCTTGGGGGTCAAATTGACCCCCAATTAAAATTGTCATGTCTCAGCAAAGGTTCAACGGATTTTTAAAATTTCAAATGTTTTGTAAACAAGCTTTAGTGTAATTTCAGTTTAAATTATCAAAGTTTATTCTAGGGGGCACATCTCTTATAGGGAGAGGTCATTCTAAAAACTATACTAATGAAGTGACTTATTTTGATGTTAGAGATGTTTATATCACGAGATCCCAAAAAAATAGAATGTTGCTTTTTTTTCTGCAAAGATGTTCAATAATACTACATCTTCAAAACTATGGCAGAAGTGACTCACTAGATGATGCTAAAACGAAAATCATCAAGTTACGTCATCTAAAATTCACATTAACGCTATTTACATATCCTGTTCATATGGATGGTTCCCGTCTTCATTAAAGTTGTTCAGATGGACAAGACCTATCCTAAGGAGAAGACTTTTGTTCATAATTCACTCACCATGCGGCGCTAGTGTGACATTCATTTTGAATTACTTGCCCTAACTTAAGATCTTGACTGGTTCCCATGTTCGGCAAAACTGTTCAGATGGACATGACTTATGTTATGGTAAAGATTTCAACTCAGAACTCACCAGGTGGCACTATACTAGTTTGACATTAATTTTTCATTGTTTGCCCTAAGTTAACATACCCAAGTAACAATTTTGGTTTTATGAGGGTTCTGTAGACCATGATTTAGACTTGTAGAATGCTATAAAACCGCGATAAAACCTGCAATGTTACTTGGGAATGGGCTAGATAGAAGATTTCCGTCTTCAGTAAAGTTGTTCAAATGGACTAGATCAACCCTACACAGCAAAAAAATAATTTTGATATCACATTAAAGTGGATGCACTACAATCATGTCGAAAATTTCATGTTATTTTTATGACCACATAAATAAACAAATGCAGTAAAAGCAGCGTAATGTCAGTTCATGCATTGTATTAATGATAATTTTGTCCTTTTTAGCAAGTAATATTACACCATATTTTCGACATGATTGTAGTGCATCCACTTTGACGTGATATCAAAATTATTTTTTTGCTGTGTAAGTTAAAGAGTTTCATTTTGAATTGTTTGCCCTAGCTTAATATCTTGACTAGATAGAAGGTTCCCGTCTTGGGCAAAGTTCTGCAGATGGACAAGACCCATATAAAGAGCTCAGCTAAGAATTCACTCATCAGGTGGCACTAGTGTGACATTATTTTTTTTCTTTGTTGCCCTAACTCAACATATAGGCTAGATGAATAAGACCTATCCTAAAGTAAAGAGTTAAGTTCAGAATTCAATCACAAAGCAGCGCAAATTGTTTGTCAGGATGGACAGGACCTCTCCTAAGGAAAAGATTTTGGTTCAGAATTCACTCACCAGGTTGCACTAGTATGACATTAATTTTTAATTGTTTTCCCTAACTTAACATATGGTAAGGTAAAGTTGTTCATATGAACAAGACCTATCCCAGACTATAAATGAACAAAAGTGACTGATATGAACCGTATCCTATTTTTGAAAGCTTAAAGCTTAAATTGAATTTGGTATTTCTTTCTAAGTGTTGATGACAGAAATATTCTGAACAAAGTTGGCAACGAATGGAATTTTTTTTCTGACCAAGATTGCTGCAGAAAGCGATATTCTAATTAGTTTAAACGTCAAATAAAAGCAAAAAATATAAACAAAGTTAACTATGATGATTACCATATCATTGTTTTAGTTCATCTTAAAAACTTTGCAGAGAACAGAAACCTTCTATCTAGGCAAGCTATCAAGTGGAGCCAAAAAAAACTCGAAACAACGTGAAGAAACAGTGCGAACTGATGAAAAAATTCCCAAGTCGAGAGTCAAGATGTTAAGTTAGGGCAAACAATACCAAATGAATGTTACACTAGCGTCAGCTGGTGAGTGAATTCTGTGCTGAACTTATTTAATAGGTCTTGTTCACCTGGACAACTTTGTTGAAAACAGAAACCTTCTATCTAGTCCATCTGAGGGCAAACAATTCAAAATTAAAGTCACACTAGCGTCAAATTAACCCCAAGGTACAGACAAATGATTGATAAACTATCTGGATGGAGGGGGATAGCAAAACCAGGGTTAAATTATATCAAACTTTACCACCAATATCTTATCATGCAATTGGTAAGTTGGGCGCTATAACAAGTAAATTGCTTATGCTGCCATGAAATCTCAATTTTCTGTAGTCATGATATTTTGGTATCATGAATTAAAGAGCTAATCTTGATGTGATAGCAGAATAAATTAATTAATTTAAACAATATGTCTATAGCCCAATCAGACATATCGGCAAAATATGATATTAGTTTGCTTTGATTTTTGCTATTCTTTAGATATGGCAACAACTGACTTTGATATCACTCTGTTATGGTTCCATAGATTTTTTGATATTTTACCTCTTACATCAATCAAAGTAATAGCAAGTTGTGATGTTCTGCTCCCCAATTTTAATAGTAAACATTGTTTTTCATTTGAGATTCTCGTCTACTCGGGTATCCATTGATTTAAAAATGATGATAAGCCGTACGAATGGTTTCAGTTGTAAGGATATACCACAGTGGCCAACGAAAAACTGCGAACACCGGGAAATATCGTGGAATTTGAAAATTGGCCGGGAAAGCGGGAGAAACCTGGAAATTCGATGGGAGAACCGAGAAAAATTAATAAACCTTAACATACCCCAGAAAAAGCTTATTCATACAAAAACCTGCTAAAAGTAGGCTTATTCAGCTCCTTATCAGTTCAAATTGTTTGTTGCACGGTCAATTAAAGTATAGGTTGTAATTTTTCATCATTAATTGCGAGGTTAGGTTATGTTTATAAGTGTTCTTGTCATCCACATTGCGAACTGCTCTTTGTAATGATTTGCAAAGATAATATCAATATTACATATTCAGAAGGTTCAAATCCATCCAAACACAAATCTAAATAATCATGATAAAAAGTTGATCTTGAAATACCGGAATGGCTACGGAGGCGTCAACATATTTGAGGTCATGTGAAGAAACCAGTGGTCTGCTTCTTCTTCTTCTTCGCATTTCAAGCTTATTTTATTGTATATCGCATATTAGCTTATTGCGTGCTCTCAACTTAGTGTTCTAGATGCACTTCCACAGTTATTAATTGAGAGCTTTCGATGCCTGTACCATTTTTGCATTGATATGATTGTGTGGCAAGTCCAATCATACTTCTATGCCCAGGGAAGTCGAGAAATTTTCCAACCCGAAAAATTCCTAGACCGAACCGGGAATCGAACCCAGCCACCTCCAGCATGGTCTTGCTTTGTAGCTGCGCCTTTACCGACTGAGCTAAGGGAGGCCCCGGTCCAGTGGTCTGCAGCAGTAATTTTGTCTCAATTTTGGAAGCATGTAACTTTGAAATATGTTAATGATTTGTGCATCAAAGTATGAAGCAAAGCTTTAAAAATACTTTATACTTAAAATATTTGAATAAATGTTTACGCCAGAGTTTCAAAATCAATAAGTTAAACAGAGAAAATCTTCACCAGAAGAAAAACTTTCCATCAGTTATTGACCTTTTTTAAGGATTAATTACTCAGCAATAACAAAAAAAATCGTTGCTGCTCCAATCCAGAAGAAATGTGCATGACCATAGGGAAATATTTCAGAAACTGAACTTTGGAAAAACATATCATGTTTTTATCGTGGTTCGAAATAAAAATTACCATTCATTTTTTCCAAAATTTCCATTGTATTAATCCCAGAATTTCTTTTGAATTCTACTAATAATCATCAAGAAACTTTCCCTAAACTTACCATAAAGTTCCTTTAGAACTCTTCTCGTTATTTCACTAGAATTCCTTTTAAACTCTTCTATAAACCTGTTTTCAATCATATTAAGAAATACTTTGGAACCATCCTGAAGAATAGATACCTTTAACATTCTATTCAAAGTTTTTTTTGAAGTTTACGCAAAACTCTCCTCACACAGTTCGAAAAAGTAGTGTAAATTTCTGTTCAATATGATGCACATAAGTGGAGCGTCACATATCATATACGTTTAAATTATATATCATGTAAAGTTCTGACACATTTCATGCAATGTAGCAAATATTGTATACAAAAACTCATCTTTGTAAACAACATTGTTTGCAAGTTGCTCGGTTGCGTGAAATGAAATGCAAGTCTACGTGAATGAATGTTTACATCACTATTAAAATTCAGAATTTTTATCTGTGCAGATATCCTTCGGTATTCTCCTCAGAATACCTTGGAGTTCTCTTCTGAATTGTTTAAGTAATTTATTCTAAGTTCTCCTCCAATTTTTTTAATTATCCTCAGAAAACGATTCCTTTGGTATTGTTCTATGAACTATTTTGAAATTATGTTCTGAATCTTCTTCAGTATTCTTTTTCACTATCTTCAGAACACCTTTTTGATTATAATTATAATTCTCTTGAAATTCTTGATGCTTGCTTCTCTGCAGTTAACATGTAGATTCATTTTAAACTTTGTACTTAACAGTCAGAACCCCAAGGATGCAAAATGTGAGACGATGCTGTGACACAGCACGCCTGTCCCACTGCCGAGAAGCGTGCTTGTACACAGCATCGCCACACACTTTGCGTTTTAACTGTTAAGTGGATCGCCAGATGTAGACCCGTGAAGCTGCGAAGTGATAAATCAAATTGTATCGAAAAAGGATTCCTCAAAACAAGCAAAATGAGATTTTAAGTGATTAAAGGGTATCAAAATGCTTCCAAAAATAGAATCTTAATGCTTGAAAAAGCGCTAATTACATTTCTATTGTCTCTCACAGTTACCTCTTTGCTTAGACATCTGAGCCAGCAAATTAACCCCTAATTCTCCCCAGTACGCTTCGCTCTTCAAGCATCCCTTTCCAATCCCACCCACCACCTAGCTTTCCAGTTTCACTCCGAACACTCCGATAGACTCAATGCAGCGAAAGCGAGTCTTACTGCAGTAATTTAGAAAAAGCAGCATATTCTAGAATCCGATTCAACGCGCACTCCCCATCCATTGTCATTCTCCTTTGCCGAGGGAGTTTCTGTGTGCGCTGAACTTTATGGCTTACGGAACGTCAACGGTTTATCCCGATTTGGAATGCTTCTGTTCTGCGGCAAGCACACGAGAAGTGCGATAAATTCATTTATTTTATTAAATTACAAATGAATTTCATTGTAATATGCTTGCTTCAGTTTTCCAGTATTCCCAGAAAATCCCGTAGATGTAACGACGGGGCTAGAGCCACGCGGTGGGATTCTGGAAAAACTGAAGGATACTCGCAGCATAGGGACGGGGAGGTTGAAAGCAGGTTAATGCAATTAGACGCTACTGGCTGACGCCAAACGTTTTGCACTCTCTGGGATGAAGCAGTCTTCGTTGGCTGGGACTGGGAGGTCAGCTGTGTTACAACCGACTGTCGGTTGTAGTCTCTGGCAAAAGGTCCGACTTTCGAGGGTGATTGGGAAATATGGCGTCCTCTCCGGTGGTGGTGGCGTGGTGTTGGTGGAAAAAGGCAAAAGGCTTTGTTTTCGTTTGCGTTCCACAGCGGGAGCGCGCTACTCTCGATTAAATTGGTCGAATAAATTACCCAGAGCTGGCTGCTACCTGTCCGGACTGTGCATGGGAGCTGTTTGTAGATTTGATTAATTTATTACCTTAATTAGGTTTGCTTTGTCTCTGCAACTGGTGATTTTCTACCGTGGGGTGGAAGCAATGGAATCCTTTGGTTTGCTTTACTGATTGTTTGGAAAGCTTTCCACTTTTGCAATTCCTGGCTTTCAGTGATGCTGGCGACCTTTAAGGTTCACCTTAAAGTTAGGTTTTTTTTTTAATCGTGTTGGAAGAAATACGAATCTCGAATTTGTACCGGGTAGCTGCAACCTACTTTCAATTCGAAACGATCGGTTGGGCCAACCCAAAGGCTGCCTTCCCAGGGGTCAAATTAACCTCGACCCGTTGCTTCCCACCCCTACCATCTCGGAGTGCTTGTGTCTGTAAGACGGTTCTGTTTTAGTTTTTTTTTTCGCAACATTGTTTGGGTTGCCACCCGCACTATACTCAGCTACAACACAAAAGAATACAAAAAGAAAAACGAGTTTCCTCTGGCTTCCCTTTGTGTACATATTATTATGCCTCCCAAGAGTCAAACGCCGAAATGGCCTTCTTTCTTTTTTCAAGTTAGTGTATTTTCCAAATTGAATTACATTCAAGACCGGTGAACGGTGGAAGGCTGTTTCTTTTGCAACGTTTTCACATGACTATTGTACTAGCAGGCGTGAAATTTTATTTTCTGTTCGGCAGTCATTTTCTGTATAATTGTATTCGTTATTGATCAGAGCATTCCCTATTTCAGAACATTTCTCCCCAAAGTACCAAAAGTTCACCTGCTTGAGGTTTCATCATTTACCACCCCCACTCCCCCACAGAGAGCACGTTTCGGTTGAAATGAAAAATTTAATATTTGAAAGGATTACAGCCATAATTTAAATATTAAAGCAGCCTGAGTCGTCCGTTTTTTCCAATTTCTTAAATGTAACAGAACAGCAGGGAGCTGCAAACTAGTGGCTGCGTTCGGAGCAAGGGAGAAGTACAAACGAAAATTTGTATCTCTTCCAGCTTACATAAAAATTTTATTTATTTTCCCTCCCAGCAGAATTGGCCCGAGTTTGGCTTTGGCTGAACCAGAAAAAAAAGAAACGACTCCAGTTTTTACTTGAGTCTTAACCCGCGTGCTTTGCGAATTTGGATACAGAATCCCAGAAACACAAACATCAGAAAGATGGTGAGGAGATGGTTACAAATGTGTGAGTGGGTGTATGTGTGAGCAAACATCGTTCCGTCTGGAGCTTCTTGAACTCGAATTTTCCACATTTTCTCTTCTATTTTTAACCATTGCTTCCATCCTGACACTTGATTTGCTTCCTTCTTCTACTTTTATTTCACGAGATGGTAGTTTTTTTCTGCTTGTGTCTCATTTCCTCTCGACTGTTGTATGTTTGCTCGTATCACGCTTCGTTAGACTATTACAGCTAATTCAATAATTCATATATAGGAGAAACGCGGGGATGGTGGTGGTGGTAAGAGGGGTAGGGAGTTGTACAAGTGCTGGAAACAGCATCCTCTGGACGTGTACAACATGAAGGAAGTTTGTTAGAAAATTGCATCAAGTGAGAATGAAGCAAGAATGAGCAGAAAACTGAGCCATGCTTGCTTGCTGGCGCAAGCGACTGTGTTTGCACTGTTCAGGGGTGTTCGGAGTGAAGCTTTTGGTTTTTTGGTGGATAAAAGTTACTCCTCTTGTATGCTTCGGTAAAAGGTGCAAGGTTGTGCACCGAAAATTGATAAAGAGGACTTTTTTACTAGGGAATTCAGGGAGTTTGGAACAAGTAGTTGAAATATTAATGTTTCAAGCAAAGACACAAATCTCAATATCACTTTGGTTCAACTTATAGTTCCCGTGGAAATAGTGTTACTTTTTTGTAATTCAGAGGTAGTTTCTTATTCTTGAAGATTGTGTTTTGTTGTCTGTCAAATAAAACATCAAATTTTCGTAAGTGTTATACATTCTAGACACTATCACTGTCAGAAATCATTAGTGACAAAATTTTGCATCAGTATCTCTATCATTGATTTCGGAAATGATTACAAGCTTACCATGAAGGTAAAATGTTAGTTAATCTAACTGGATGGTATTTTTTTAAATTATTGTTGATTAGAATCAAGTGAACTTTCCACTTCTGCCAGGTACTTAGTCACATGAAAGCCTGTAGACAGAGACTTAGTGAGTGTTGACTAAGCCCTTGGCAAATCATGAATATGACGCTCCTTTCCTAATTGTTTAAATAAATTCGAAAAGATGACATTTTTTTAGGATTCTCTCTATTCCTCAATTCAAAAGTTTAGCTAACGATGTCTATTTTCAGCCCCAAAATATTAAAAATCGTTTGACATCGGATTTTTAAATTTTTCCTATGCCTGAATTAGTTTTCTAATTTCGTAAGAGCTCTTCACAGGTTTGTTCAAGAATTCCATAGCATTATTCTTAGAATTTTCGTAGAGTTCTGGTCAGAAACATCACGAAGTTCTTCCCAGAAATCTACTGTAAATTCTCCAGGAACTCTCTTAAGTCATCTTCTCCTAGAAGTTTTTATTTTGTTATTAATCCGCTCCCTAGGAATGTTTCTCTAAATTACCTTGAAACAATACTAAGATTCAGGTTCACTTCGAAATCATCCTTAGAGTTTACTTGGAATTCTTCTTCAAACTCCTCAGAAATTTTCTACAAAATTTCGTTAGAATTTTTCTCAAAGTTATCTCTAGAATAATCCTTAAAACTCCTCAGAATATCCAAATCAGAGCTAGCTTGGAAATCTACTTAAAATTACTACAATTACTCCAGGAAATCATTTTTTCCTTGATTTGTTTTCCGTCGATCTTGTTTTTCGTGCTGAGCACCAATGCTACCGACGCCAGGGAGGCAGCTCCCACACCTAGACCCTACCTATCGACCCATTAACTCACGAACCAGGGACAAACGGCTTTACTTCCCGACGGAAGGCGTGATCAGAGATGTTGTGCCTCAGAACATCCCGGTGGCGCCGACTGGGATTGAACTCATGCCTGCTGCGGTGAGAGGTAATCATGCTTACCACTACACCACCGGCGCCACTATCTCTAGGAAATCTTATCAACATTCTTTAAGTAATCGCCTTTTGGAATGCTTGAAAAACAAGATTTACAAGATTCATAAACTATAAAAAGTTTTCAATTTTCTTAACATTTATATTGATACTAAATTAAGGGGAAGAACTCGACTGCCTCCTATGCTCCCATGTAGATGCCAATGAATTTCATGACAAAAGATTCTAATCAAAAAAAGGATTGAAAAGAAGCTTGTAAAGAAGATTCTACACGTTCGATCATACCAGATCGAGTCGAGTCGACTCAATTTCGTCAAAAGTGGAATGAAATGCAGGACCAACTTAATTACCCCTAACCTGCATTTTTTTAATACACAAAATCTGTTTAAGATTCCTCATACTTGTCAATACACGTATTGATATCAATATTCATCAATATTTCGTACTCAATATTCATGATCAGTAACCAATTTAGTCTCGTTTATAGTATCCCTTAATTTATGTTTACTCATGTTAATCTATTTGAGCATTTTGATAGCAATTTCGATTTCATCACAGCCTTGTTGCCTATGATTTGGACTCATAGAATGCTTTAAAACCTTTATAAAACTTGCAATACTTCTTCTTCAAACATATTGTTGAGAAGAATATGATTGATGCCTCTGAGCCGAGAGCCCCCTCCAAAGTGGAGGCCCTGACTTAATCCCACCATCGCTCTACCGTTAATACGGCATTGGTGAAATGCATTTTCGGGACAATAGCTTTTAAGTAAGTAATTTTTTCAAAAAATTTGGTCGACTCGACACAATTTTGAGTCGATCAGATCAACCGTGTAAAATAAGATCCTTAAGGGGAAGCTCACCGCTCCGAAAAAAATTATTACGTTTTGATTTTTCTAAAAATATTGGAAAATATATCAAAATTCTAAGAAAATCACATATTTTTTAATTTTTCAAAGAAAATTCACGTGCAAAAACATTTTTTATAAGTCATTATGGCATAAAGTTGGACTCAAAAAACCACAAAACATCGACTTTTCGGTTTTGCTGAGAGTCCAATTTTTTTTTTCATGATGAGATAGAAAAAAAATTTACATGTAATTTTTGACAAAAATCTAAGGAACAAACTGATTTGCTTTGATTTTTGTTATTTTTTCCCAATATTTTTAAAGAAATAAAAATGTACCGAAAATATTTTTTTATTTCCGGGCCGGTAAGCTTCCCCTTAAAGAACCATCCAGAAGATGCTTTTTAAGTAGATTCTAAAATAAGCTTCTTTTGGAACTTTGACTATATGTTTTTAGTATTACTTCTACGTGAAGTCAACGATTTACATAGTTGAAGATGCTAATTTCAAAAAACAGACTGTAGTGGTAATTTTTATACGATAGATGGAGTAGATGAAAGCATAGAGTTGATAGTTCCGTTAGAGTACGGCAGTGTGAAGATTGTATATAGATATTAGAAAAGCGAGCTAGGACAACTTTTAAGGAAGGTACAAATCGGTTTTTTTTTTCATCTCTCTTTACCAAACTCCCCCTTTGGAGAGGGATGGTGAGGGGTGTGTCCCCCCCCCCCACCACCACTGGCAAAAAGAGATGAAAACCGACCCGCTCAAGTACCAACTGTGTGTTTGAAACAGTTCTACCGATTTTTTACCGCACTTCAGTTGTTATTTGAAGGAAGGCATCCAGTCGTAGGTTTGGAAATTGCAACTATTGTTTACCCCTACCACGATATGTGCTCCTGTCATCGTCGACTTGACGATCTCGCCTTATGGTGGCAATTAATGGAAGTGCATTTTCAGCACTAAGTTGAAAGCCGGAAAAGCGCTCACTACAGAAGCGTAAAAATCCTACAATATGAAGAATATACGAATGATATCAAAAATGATGCGACCATGTCATATAACATTGGGATGACATCCAAAAAAGGTAGTAAGGCACTTATGATTGTATCGGTTAGAATTGTATTGCAAAACAGCCAGCTTGATCAACTTCATATCAGAATTTAAAATTTGACAATATAATCTCATTATAATTAAGATAAATCAACGGAGCATTTAAAAAACAATGCACCTCTAATATAGGAGCAGATTTCATAATTTTACACGGTGAGTATGGAAATGTTATTTTAAAATCCATCTAATTCTCATATAAAACTTTAAATTTCATTCTATGATTCTACGGGGGACAAAACTTAAGAACTACTCAAAAGACGTATTATTTTAATTATTTAAAATTTGTAAAAAAAATATTTGGTAGATTCCAAATTAAAATTCCCCACGGTAATACACAAATTACGGTACCGTTACTAATTGTCATTCCTCTATATAAAAAATTAATTCATTGTTCTTTAATGCATACACTATTCTGACTTGAACTTAATTAAACCCGTTTTCTCCTCAGCAATCAAGTTAATTGCTTCCATCTGAACGGGATTCACATGCAGCGCTTTATAAATTTACATTTTCACCAGTGGTGGGCTTCGCGCTTCCATTAGGAAAAGGAAACTAAATTGTATTCTTCACTTCAATGAAAATCTGAAATTTGTTGCTTCTAACGACAACAACAAAACGACCGAGCTGCAGTCAATAAACAGAGCGCATCGATATATTGTCTAACATCAAGTACTTTCCTAAGCCCCAGAATGATGAAGACAAATCTAACCCAAGAATCATTTTTTTCTTAGCCTGGGGTCATGCAAAAATTCACAAGTACTAGATCTCAAAAACATTCACAATCTTTGGATCTTATTTGGTTTTCTCATCATATAATAATTTGTTCTAGATCAGATTTTTTTTTATGGTCCAGAATCCAAATTAACAAATTCGATTTTTTATTCGAAGTCTCAGCGATTCAAGAATGACTGAAGTCCCACCAACTACATGATTAATGAATGAGACTTATTACAGATTATTTAAATATTTAGTACACATTTGTTAAAGAAACCTATATCCTCTGGATGGATAATCGAATTTATCAATTATAGCTTTAAGTTCATTAAATCAGCCGGCCCCGGCGTAGTGGTAAGCATTCATACCTATCACGCCAAAGTCACGAGTTCATTTCTCATCTCCGGACAAGTCACGAATGACCCAAGAGTGTTTAAGTGACTATGATGGAATTTTTTATTATAAATATTGGAACTCAATTTAAACCATGCACAGCAAAAAAATAATTTTGATATCACGTCAAAGTGGATGCACTACAATCATGTCGAAAATATGGTGTAATATTACTTGCTAAAAAGGAAAAAATTATCAATAATACAATGCATGAACTGACATTACGCTGCTTTTACTGCATTTGTTTATTTATGTGGTCATAAAAATTACATGAAATTTTCGACATGATTGTAGTGCATCCACTTTGATGTGATATCAAAATTATTTTTTTGCTGTGTGTTTGTTTTTCCAAACGACAGTCATCAATGCCAAAAAATGCGCCATGAACTGGCATTACCGATTTTTGCCACAAACCCAATATGCTCACAACCGAAACAAAATTGCTGTTTGATGTTATGTCATCTCAAAATCCACATTCCGACTGCAATAATGAAGAACCCCAGTCACACTTGACTGCAGCCGAATTCCAATAACTAGGATTCTTTCATGGGGACTCCCCAAAAGTCTAGTCAGTAAAGGAGCGGCTTCGTGGCGAGTTCGATTCTCGGTCCGGTGGAGGAAATTTTCACGGCTGTAATGAATGTACAGTCAATTTGTTTTTACCGATTTTTCTCTCATGCAGGATGGGTACCGCACTTTTAATACCACCATATTTTCTGTGATTTTTTGATTGATTTTTTAGATTGAGTTGCATTCAATTTGGTTGCAAATCAAGATCACACGATCAAAAATAGCCACACTTAACAACTGTGGCTCAAAACATACTATGGCGAGGACAGTCGTAAAGTTCCAGTTGGGACGTGATAGCCAAGGAGCAAAAGACTGATTCTTTCTTCTCCGTCCTTCATTCAACCCAAGACAAACAAGGGAAATCAATTTTTATTTGCTATTTTGGCCCGGCAAACATTATTGACTACTACGACGTATGGTAGTAGATCGACTTACGGTGGGGTTCAAGTGAGCATACGCGAAACACAAATATAGGAGCATCCTGTCAGTCGTCGTCGTCGGAGAAAAACAAACAACAATTTGAGAGCTCCGCCCGTGCACTACTGGAGTGTACAATAGGAACCCTTCACCTTACCAGACGAATAGACTACAAGGATCGTTCAAAAGGGCAAAGCATAAGTGTGCACCTATCTGCCTCCCCCACCAAGCGTGTAGTAAGCCATCACGCGCGACAGATGTGCTCCTTATCTTGCCGTTTGCGGTTGTCGTCGTCGGTGAGAGAACCGAGTGTGCCATTGCCATTCTTTGTTTTTCGCTGCCACACCAAGCAAACGACAAATTTCGACTTTTCTCAAGAGACAATTCCGCATTCCTGAGAAACACATTCTTCTCCTTGGCCTGCTCCCGTTTCCTCCCATAAGCAATACTGCTAACGGTGCATTTTCCATTCCAAAGCATGCAAGAAGCACTTTTGCAAACATTTTAGAAAAGATTTACAAGATCGAAACTTTGGTGCTCCTGGGAGAGACACGATACTCCGCCAACAACATCATCATCATCATCATCGTCGTCGTCGTTGTCCTCATCATTTCACGTTCAGTGGTTCCCATCCCGTTGCTGTTGCGTGACGGTTGTTTGTCGGGAGAAAGTCCGTTGAGGATTCTCAGGTTTATTTTGTCGTAATGTAGCAGAGCGTAAAGTACTTGAAAAGTTTCGAAATTACTAATACTTGACAAAGTTACCCCTTCCAGAATTACTATGTCTATTTGTGATTTTGAGCAAGTGAACTGAGCACATTTCTTAGGATGTTCCAACTTTTGTTTGCCGAAATGGTTTGTTGGTTAACCTTGGTGACTGTTCGTGCCATTCAGTATGACCATTAGTAGTAAGCTTGGGGCATGTGAGCAGGGTGGCGGATGGGAAGAGCCACGGATGAAAGCTTAGCTGGGCGGAATCGATCCAACAACACAAAAACAAGCGAAATTTGAATCAAATTTGAATATTAGAATGCACGAACTGTCGCTTTGTCGCTAGGATCGAAGCGCAAATGTTGTTACTTTGCTATTTTATGAACTGACGTGATGTTGTGGTTGCTGATAAAATTCGTTGAATAAACAACATGCATATGGATGAGACAAACAATGGTTCTCTTTCATAGAATAAAGACTGACAATATTCGACGGCGTTAAGCTAATAATGAAATCTTTTTCTACCTACTTTGAGTGAAGTTATGGATCACGAAGGTTTATGCGCAGTTTTCAAAGAGTATGGGATAGATAATCCCACAATATAAATAAAAATATAGTTGAAAACAGGAACTTGATATGATTCACTGCCCGAGTACGAACTTTGAATACAATTGGTTTTCTTATTTTAATATACTACCATTGTCATTGATCTCCATGTGCTGACTCCTGTTTCCATCGGTAAGTGTGTGCTCGTTTGAAATCTTCTTCAAATCCCGGTCCTGGTGGTATACTATCCACGTTTTGAAAAGGTGTAGTTATGCAATTATTATCGACCACTCTCTGTCATCAGGATCTTTCCCAAATATCTGGAAGATATCATTCGTTTTTCCAATTTACAAAAAAAGCGATAAACGATAGGTCTCCAACTTCAGAGAAATTGCCACATTGTGTGCTACGTCCAAACTATTTGAGCTAATAGTTCCTCAAGCATCATTGCCTCAACTATGTCTCCAAGACAACATGGGTTTATACCAAAGAGATCGACCTGCACTCATTTGGATACTTACACGTCCTTCATCATGAAAACTATAGAAGCTCACAAGCAGGTTGATGCAATGTTTACTGATTTTTCATCAGCCTTCGATAAAATTAATAATAAAACTCGATCGTCTTGGTTTCTACAGTACGTTACTAGATAGGCTAAGTTCCTACCTGGTTGGTCGTTTTATGTGTATGTGTGTATATTCCCTCTAACCCCCAATGGCCGGCAGTGTTATTATAGAAGAACTCTCTCTACAATGTCACATTTATGGTCATTTTAGACAGCTTTAGTCCAGAAGTTACAAGGTGATAGCTCTATTGCAGATCCAGCAACCCATTTCAGACTATCTGGAGATCACTTTCACTCACAATAAGCCACGCATGAGTGCATCACAGTTATCAAATGGGTATTGGTGATACATGCATACTTCCAGGTTCAAAAATATTCTTTTCAAACCTGGCACGTATTAAGTTTAATTTTGATATTTAATTTGTAAAGAATGATTGGACAAACCTCACCATATTCTGCTCTTCCGCCGCCGTTGATTGTCTCTTTTGGAACCCATTGTATTTTTTTTTTTTCTAACGCTTCGTTTATCATTCCGTGCTTCATCGTCAATTTCCTTCCTTAGAACGTCCTTGGTCGGTTTTGAACTTTTCTTTAGTATATCCTGATTATAGCACTTTTTCCCCCTTTTCACGCTGTTCAAATGACAATAATCTGATTCAGATCCTCCACATTTCTGGTCTGCCAGATTCTCTCGAACTCCTCTTAGTGATCAATGTTGTCCAAAGGAAAGAAGATCTCAATTTTTTGTTGGTTTGATTGAAAAAATAGTTAAAATATCAAAAATAACAACTGAAATGCTATGGGACTATAATTCAATATTAGCCAAATAAGTTTTTGTAATATCAAACCAACAACAAAGATCTTTGAGCTGCTGAAGATCAAAAAAAAAGCATCAAACATGGTTTCAACGAATCTCAAAACCCTTGCCGACTACGTGATTGTTGCAAGTGCTGACCACTCATCTATATCAACTTGTTGAATGCGAGAGGAAAACGGGCCAACAGTTTCCTCGATTGTCAAGGTTTATGCCGTTCAATGATAAAAATAAAAGAATCTTGAGCAGACGATGCAACTTTAGCTTCAAGCAGGATGAGGGTGTCCTGCTAAATTGTTCGTTTTGCTATCGATAAGATATTCTCGTCAGGGTACGTGATATTATTATTTAATATTTGATTTTAATTGATCGTGTATGCTTAATCGGGTGTACTTTACTAATTATAAAGGGTAATGGGATGTAGTTTTAGTCTACTCCTAGGGGAAAAGACGCCATCGGCATATTACATATTATCGGCATGGGGTAAATGAAGCCCCTAAGTGCTGATGAACATCGTTTTTCAACAATAAAAATAACGCTCTAAGACTTATTTTTTCACCTTGACGAAACCGTAGTTCCCTTTATCACTAGTCTTATGTTTTCAAAGTAATTTAATGTTGAATTGTTGAATGCTTTGTATGATTTCCTTAGCAACTAAAAAATAGCAAAATTGCGATTATCCAGGATTTCAATCATAAGCCGAGATAAGATCTTAAAACTTACAGTAGCATTTCGAGTTCTATTTATCATCTTGTCAATGTTGGAAGTATTATTTCTCAGAACGATTAATGCAGCTACATTTATAGGTAGCATTTTTGGAAAAAATATATTATTTTTTGGCTTATTACTCAACCAACCGATTTTATCTTGGCATTCCGCAGCAATTAAGATTTTGATGAACATAGTTAAGTTTGCCATAATGGGATTGATAATTGATGTTAACATCGTTTCAAGTCTTGCAATTATTAACCATCCAAAACCCTGATATAATAATTAAAAAAAAACTTATTTGCTTGAAAATTTCGTTTTTAAAATAAAGCAGAATTTATTAACTTTATTGGATCAAATGTTTTGAGTTTATCCGCGCGATGGATCAAAAATTAAACACAAAAAACTGCTCGATATTTCATCAATAAACAACGTTTTTCCACATAAAAGAAAGTTTTTTAAACTTAAGCAAATCGAAAAAAATTGAGCAACAGTAGACATAATACTTTAATTAGGTTTTAAAATCTGTTAACAAAGAGATATTTAGGAGGGCAGACTTAGTTAACATCGTTGCCAGTGTTGGGAAAATATGAAAAATCAAATCTCACCAATGCCCAAGATCACGCTTGATTTTCGTAGACAAAAATCAACAAGCAAACAACTGTGGTTAAACGGCGCCGGTGGTGTAGTGGTAAGCGTGATTTCCTCTCACCCCAGCAGGCCTGGGTTCAATCCCAGTCGGCGCCGCCGGGATGTTCTGAGGCATAACATCTCTGATCACGCCTTCCTTCGGATGGGAAGTAAAGCCGTTGGTCCCCGGTTCATGAGTTGATGGGTCGATAGGTAGGGTCCAGGTGTGGGAGCTGCCTTCCTGGCACGTCGGTAGCATTGGTGCTCAGCACGGAAAACAAGATCGACGGAAAAAACAAACAAAAGGAAAAAAAAAAAAAAAAAAAACACAACTGTGGTTGGTTTTGCAAGCTGTGATATCGCAGCTCGGAATATCAAGTTAACAAAACTAACTAGCTGCAAATCTCAACAAACTGTGGTCAGATTGAGTTTCATGATTTTGCTTTACACCCAAGCGCAACCGAATCTTCCATATCGGCTGGCAGCAGTCACTTCGTGTCTACCATCGGTGAAGAGTAAAAAAAAGACAGCAAACTATACTTTCTCTTTCTAAGAAAACGATATGCAACGGAATCATTTTTGTGTCGAGTCAACTCTCAGCTTGATTTTTGCGTGCTCTGAATAGTCTCGCAATATCAAAGGAGCTTGTAAAATCAATATCAAGCATGATATTTTGTTCCAATATCATGCGTGATATTTAGAGCGTATGAGAGCGGAAAATATAATTTGATTGATGATTTTGCCAACACTGATCGTTACTGTATAATTGATAACAATCCATAATTTGAATTCTCTTTTTGTTATCGAGCACGCCAAGCTGTTTACTCCGATGTTTCTTAATATGTTTTCAATAAGTTATTTTATTTTGTTGAAGGTAAGCTTATCTTGTGATAACAGTAATTTATTTCCCCCAAATACCTTTGAAGACTGAATTAATTTAAAAATAACATGTTGTAAAATACCAATTTTATTTAGCTAGCTTAAAAAAACAGAATTGAGAAAAAATAAGTTTTCAAGAAAATTTTATAAAAAAATTAAATAATGAAACTCTATGAAAATTGAAAATTCTTGGCTAAATGCTTTCTAATTTTTCTAATAATAGCTAATTATGATCTAATAGCAAAATAAGCTTTTGATATGTTATTGAATTGGTCTATTGAAAAACATGCCAATTTTCTTATATGGCAGCAAAACTTTTTATTATTCTTCTCTAATTGGGTATCTACCCGAATGCGACTAATATAATGTACCGAAAACCTTAATCACTTGTTTTGTAAAGAAGGGAATTAGCGGCTTCGGTTGCCTGCTTATTCAGTGTTTCTGAAGTTTTGATTGTTTTTTTTTATCTATTTATGCATATTCATACGGAATCTATGACAAAAGGTTGAAGGGACAAACGGTCAAATGGATGAAGTGCCTTAATGAGACAAAAAGGATTAAAAAGATAAAATGGCTCAAAGAGCTGATCATGATCTAATGAAGGAGTTTATTCAACATCAAACAAAAAAAGTAGTTTCTGCAGCTTTGGGATTTCATTTTATACGTTATCCAAATTTTTAACATGGCCGAAGAAATTGATCATTGTTTAATGCTTTACTCATCTAATGATCATTCTAACCAGCAGAGCTTACGTCTAATTGAAAACTATGGAAATGATCGAGGAACATTTTGCTGGTGCTGCCTCGATCAACCGTTGTCTACATTAGTTCACAGGAGCGATTTTCACTGTACGATACCAATTCCATCTTTCAGTCATCCTGTCAAATAAAACCAAATGAATTTCCGGTCATGCTTCCAAACGGGCACAGGCGAACGAAATTCACATTCCTTCCATGCAAAGGCAAACAGAAATCAATATAATTTAGGGCACCCATCAACCGAATAGCAAATGATTCGTCGTAATTTTGATTGCCAGGAATCAATCCCACTTGTACAAGCCTATGTCGGATTCGTATCATTCGAAAAGAAATAAATCATGTTTTTTTTTCTCGCATTTCTATCCGAATCCTGCAGCTCATCCTAATTTTTTTTTTCAACTTCTGTTGAATGGAAAAGTGAACGACTCCATTGGCATTAATCATCCAGGTCACGTACAGCTCATCACGGCCATCTTTTCCTTCCCCTAGCCGCTGCTGCTTTATGTCAACATTCTTGCGATACCGACTACCCTCTACTGCGCTGCACCATTCAGCATAAATTTTAATTTGAACTGTTTTTCTTCGTCTTGAAGATGGCACGAATATCCGCAAACTGACAACCGAGCTGGGATAAAATACAAAAAAATAATTATCAAATTAGAATATCGACAACACCAATGCCTACCCCATCCCCCTCCCTGAAGTGGATTCCAAACAGTGCCAGTTTCTCGATTTCTTCCCACTTCTTGGAGCCCGACCACTTCGCTTCATATCACATTCATCGAATCCGGGTGCCAATTTTCTCCAGAGGATTTCATTTAATCGTTTGTCTTCTTCTTCTTTCTCGGTCTTCAACACTACATTGCAAATATTTCCTTGTTGCTGATGCTGCTGAGAGAAACCGATCGTTTTGAACTCCCCAAACGGGGTCGCCTCTGCATCATCATCGTCGTCATCTTTCTCTTTTTGTTTTTTGCTTCTCATTCTTCGATATTAATGCGCGAACGAGAGCGAACCAACCACAAAATGACTTTTCCTTCCTTCCGGAAAAGCCCGGTCCTGACGAGGATCGTTCTCCGGTTGTGGCCAGCCAAAAGCGGCTACTTCTCCACCACTGAGCGTTCGTTAGCGGACTTGGTGAGCGGCAGAAGATGCAACTGCCGGAAGAGACGGGAGATTCGGAACGTGGTACTTGTGGATCTATCTTCTCTGCAAAGTTATTCGTATCCCTGGACTAACGACGTCGATGTCGGACGATGCAGAGAGCAGGTAGCTGAAAATGCCTTTTGAATACTAATAAAGTACTTTATGTTTTAGCAATAACGATTGCTCCAACGACGATGACGGGCTATGGTGTAGTGCTTCTTGTGCCCAACTTTTTTTTTCGGGGAAGGTACAAGAGAGGGACCAGTCCGATGTGACCGCACTTCAGGGGAATTGGAATCTTTCAACGCTTTCCACGAACCACCCCCCCATTGGAGAAGTAGTTTGGGAGAGAAATTTTTCAATTTTAAAAAGTACGTGCAGTCTCGTCGTGTGCTCGTTTGTTGATGATGACGATGCAAAAAGATGCACGTTTGAGTGGCTCGTCTGTGCCTTTATTACATTTTCCCATTCTTTCCTCCAATGGGTTCAACATTTTTTGTCGAACCCAAAAACGAATTTTCGTCGATGATTACCAAACTGTATATGGTTTTCCTGTGGTGGCTTCTATGCTACTATTATTTTGTTTTTGGATTTGCTTAATTTAAATTCGTTAGATTCGGAAGGCATGCAAAGTTTTTTTTTTTTTTTTTTGGGGCTGAAGGGGAGCCATGTCGTCTCAGTCGGTGGGATACAGTAAAAAGTTGAAAAGTTGCCGGAAAGAATAACTCGGCAGTGCAGATAGTCAGGTGACGATGACAAATGGCTTTTTCTACCCTCTTTGAGTGGTCTTTGAAAAAAAGGAACTTTTTTGTTGCCCGTTGTCGTCTCTTCCTTTTCTTCATCAGGGGAAGTGTGCCTGCGCGTTCTAACTCATTAGAATATTTGCTAATGCGAATTATATTGGCAAAGGCGAGGGCACGGGGAAAAAAAATGTGAAACAAGGGACTAATGTTATTTTATTTTTTCGGTTCAAATAACGAGTTTCATGACCACGAACCGAAGGACAGCTTGGAGTTTGGCTTCGTTCCTCCCTTCTTGAGCAAAGTCAGCGCTCGTTTTCGTAGGAGCGGCAATGTGATTGAATCAAGTCTGAGTGGCTGCCGGTGTGGTGGTGTGGTCTTACGGAACGGTTAATTACGCAGACCCCCCTCCCCTCAGTCCCAGCAGGACCTTTGTCACGCAAACAAGGCTCAAGAAGGTCGGTCTGGTTCACGCAATCAACGTCAAGCGCAAGATTACTTGATGACAAATTTGAAAAAGTTTCAATGGTGGTTTTCTTTTTGATCGTCGTGACAATGGAGGAGGGGGAGGGAGGAATTTGGAGTCGTAAATGGATTTGAATTCATGTTGTGTTTTTTTTTAAAGATTTACATTTTTTATATCTTCCACAAACTTAATTATGCATTCATTCTGCATTAAGTTTAAATGTTTCGACAGTTGCCCAAAAATTGTCAACAAAGTGGGATTCACTGTCATTTTTATCACATTTAATTATCCTTTAACTAGAAATAAAGTATGATGGATATGTTGCTCAATTTATGGGAGATTTTCGGCTTCGCTGCCACATAGTAATTAAACGATAACATATTGCCCTTCATCCGAAGTTTCGGTGTTTGTTACACTTTCTTCAGGGAAACAAAACCATTAATCGTAATTGTTCTGCAAGCTTCGGTTCTAGCATACTTTGTAACACTTTGTCCCATCAATGTTACTAGGTGTATTTATATTAAAAACCAATTAATAGAAGTCGCACTTACTTGATTCCTTAACTGCGAACCGAATTTTACTAAACGATTTTTTATTAATTCGTGTTCGAAAGTTTGATGTCAACGTTTACAAGTGTGATAGAGTTTGCTAGAACAGAAACTTGCAGAACGATAACGATCGTTAGGTTCTTGTTATCTGACTTCTTCTTCTTCTTCTTCTTCTTCTTCGCATTTCAAGCTTATTGCATATCGCATATTAGCTTATTGCGTGCTCTCAACTTAGTGTTCTAGATGCACTTCCACAGTTATTAATTGAGAGCTTTCGATGCCTGTACCATTTTTGCATTGGTATAATTGTGTGACAAGTCCAATCATACTTCTATGCCCAGGGAAGTTGAGAAATTTTCCAATCCTAAAAATTCTTAGACCGGACCGGAAATTGAACCCAGCCACCTTCAGCATGGTCTTGCTTTATAGCTGTGCCTTTACCGACTGAGCTAAGGGAGCCCCTTGTTATCTGAATTAGGTGTAATAAACATTGTTACAAATCAAAAACAAATGATCTTTTCAAGTGACATATTGTTGGTTATTAATCTAATTGGTAATCTAGTCGTGTACAACATGAAATCACAATTTGAAATCCCTAAAATTTGAAGTTATTGTCAAACAACCGATTATGAGTAAGTGACCGCATACTATCATGAGCAGCTCAACAATATTTCAACCTATTTTTGGTTTGTATACAGTTTTACAAAGCAGAGAGGCAGAGCTTTCCAAATAAATACACATTTATGATGATTCATATACATAAAGTCTGGAACGCGCAAAAATTTGTCAACTTCAAATTGTTGTATTTCTGTTAAAAATGCATAAAAAACCCTGAAATGCTGCATTTGGAAGTTGAGTGTATATACAACTGGTTGCTATGATGAGTTTTCACTGTTTGCTCTCCAGTTTTCAAAATGACGTCCAAGCAAGAGGAGCAGCATGTCCAATTTTTTTTGCGCGGCAAGAGAATCCAACGTTCTCACACGCCAAGTTGGCAAAATTGCTGGATGTTGCCAAATCAAACGTGACAAACGTTTTAAAAGTGTTCGGGGATCGTCTGTCGACCGCCAGGAAGCCTGGAAGCAGTGGCAATCATAATCCGAACGTGGTAGCGACGACGAAGAAGGTGGTGGTGAAATATAAGCGGAATCCTAACCTCTCCATCCGGGACGTCGCTGGCAAGCTCAATGTCTCCCATACTACTGTGCAGCGGGCCAAGAAACGAGCCGGGTTGTCGACGTGAAGGTGGCGAACCGAGATTACAAACAAAACACGTCGGCCAAGCAGCGGTCCTGAAAGCTATATACGAATCTGCTCGCAAAGTTCGATTGTGTCGGCATGAACGACGAAACTTATGTGAAGGTGGATTTCAAGCAAGCTCCGGGACAGGCGTTTTATACCACAAGGGATCTACGTCCAGGAGTGCCTGGAAAAGCGGCTGCTACCATTCCTATTGCAACATAATAGACCTGTGCTGTTCTGGCCGGACTTGGCGAGCTGCCACTATGGGAAAAAGGCAATCGAGTGGTACGATGCGAACAACGTGGTTGTGGAACCCAAGGACCCCAACCCTCCCAACAACCCAGAACTCTGCCCTATCGAACGATATTGGGCCTTGGTCAAACGGAATTTAAAAAAAAAACTATTAAATCCTTGGAAAACGAGCAGCAGTTTAAATCTAACTGGCGTTCGGTGGCGAATAAGGTCGATGAGACCACGGCAGTTCAGATTTGGCAAACCAAAAGAATAAACGAACATTTTTTCCTTTAAATATATGAATTCAACTACCAAAAGGAAAATAAGAAGAATTTTTGTGATATGTTTTGACTGAACGAAACGATTTTTTTTTTGACCAATTTTTGCGCGTTCCAGTCTGTATCTATTCAATAACAAGATCATTGACTGTTATATCTAATGCCCAAGACCACATGAATTACTTCCGAAAATTCCGACTACCCTTGGGAAGTGTTTAGAATATGTGTGGAGGTAAAACCCTATAATTGGTAATCAAATATCAAGAGGGTCCATAATTCATCTAATAAATTCTCATAATAAGAAACCAACAATTCTCTTAAACTCCGAATATGACGCAGGTGCATCCAGGGAAGTAAATACGGTCGTGGTTTGGTTTGTGTTTTGCAGCTATCGGTTTTTTTTTTTGACAAATGGATCTAAGATTTGTTTGACTAAGTCCAGTGATGCTAAATGGTAGACCTAAGGTACTTTTAGAAGGACTCTGTAGAACTTTATAAACAGGTTCAGGAGACTTCATGGCGGATCAAGTGGGTTTGTTTGACAATATACAAGAGTTTTAGGGACGATTCTGAAAACTTAAAAGCACTAAAAGACTGAGAGTATACTGCTAGCAGGACTGGTTAACTTTTTATGTTTTCTAGAGTACTTCCAAAGTAGAACTTCAAGTAAAAGTTAACCGCACTTCAACTACAAGACTGAAGAGCTACTGTTAGATTAGATTAGATTTCTTTGTTAAAGAGACTTTCTGCCTTGGGCTAGTTCGTATCTGAAATCCCCACAAAGAGGTTCCCTAGTTGGAAAGGCTGGGAATTCCAGAAAGGAACTCCCGAAATTATTGAGTTTGATGTAGGTAATCCCGAAAGGGGGTCTCCAGAAATAATTGGGGCCGTAGAGAGGGTCCCCTTAATACAGAGTTGTTCTTTTACTAAGTTTGCAAGCTATTGTTTCGACTATCATGAATTTCCACTAGTGGGGAGTTCCTAAGTATAACTACAGGGATGTGCTTAGAAGATGATATAAGTGGGTTTGCAGACCATTGAAGGTTTCAGGGCAGGTAGGGTTAACTTTTGAAGATAGTTAAACGAGGATTATTTATTGATTTATTTATTTATTAAATTAATAAATTATTAAATAACCCCCTCTTCAAATGGGGCGGAATACCTCTGCTTTTCGTATCAACAGATAAAATTAAATTCTACAGATACATATATGCTAAAATTAATTCAAAAAACATTAATATTTACATCAGTCCGCATCGTGCTCTCTTGCCGTGCGGATCTATTTGCTTTTTGCTGAAGGAAGTGTTACTACTACCTAAAGCTACAACAAATTTAAACAGCACTTTTCAGTGCTCAACCTGTAAAAAATTTCTACCTTGTTCAACTCTTATTCCTCTTCGATCCTTGTTTGGACCCTACCCGAGGTAATCCTTCTTGGATATCGATTTGGAAAATTCCTCTTCGATCCTTCAGATTCTTATAGTAATCTGCTTGGAAGTCGATTTGGATAAAAATTTACTGCCGCCATGGCGCCTAAACGCAAAAGAAAGGGGCAAACTCTGATGAAATTAATTTGAGTAATCAATTTGATTTGCTCACGGATGATGAGAATGATCCATCATCCAAGAAAAATTCTAGTAAACTTTCCCGGCTTGAAGCCAAGAAGGAAAAGATTCCCCCTATTGTGATAACCACTACCGATTTCCATGCTCTTCGCATGGAACTTTTGAATTTCGTGAAAGTTAAGTTTTCACTACAAATTGGACGTCGGGGTGAATGCCGTGTATTGGTTGAAACCTTGGACGGATTTAAATGTCTTCTCAAGTATCTTACTGAGAAGAAGCACACATTTTTTACTTACGACACCAAAACTGAACGTGTGTTCAAGGTTGTCATGAAAGGACTGCCTAGTGGTGAATCCCTGGATCAGATCAAAGATGAACTGGCAAAATTACTTGGAGTTGCGCCACTCCAAGTAATCAAAATGAAAATGAAATCCCGTCCTGGCGATTCGTGCAACGGGATTTCTAATGATTTTTATTTAGTTCACTTCAAGTCTAGTGAACTAAACAACCTTAAGGCCTTAGAAAAAGCTAGTCTTATGCTCCATGTCCGAGTGAAGTGGGAACACTTCAGGAAGACTGGAGGAAATTTCCAAAACCTCACCCAGTGCCGTAAGTGCCAGGGATGGGGTCACGGAACTAAAAATTGCTACATGCCAGCTAAATGCATGAATTGTGGTGATTCCTCTCACGCAAAGGACGACTGTCCTGTGAAGGAAGATCCTAAGAAATTTAAATGTTCAAATTGTGGTGAAAACCACAAATCCAATTTTTGGGAATGTAAGACTCGCAAAGCGATCCTACAATCTCGTTCTAACCGTCAGGTAGGAAACGCTCCACGTTTCCGACCAGGTACAAATTCCTCTGCTGTTAACAACGGTCAGCGAGGAACAAATTCTACATTCGTACCCGTAGGTACAAATATCTCCCCTGCTTCAAATGTTTCATCTGTACCTACTCCCCTCGCTGCTAACAATGTTCAGCGAGTTAATGGAGCTACCTATGCTGCTATTGCAGCGGGTAGAAATCAAAATACTAACCAACGTTCTAACGGAAATTTTGACAATTTTGACTTAGGAAGCATTACTGCCCCCAAAATGGAATTTTTACAGAATTCATTAATTGACATGATTTCTGATATGCTTAAATCTAACTCCATGTTTGATGCTATTCAAACTGGAGTAAAATTTGCAAATAATATTGTCATGACTTTAAAATTCAGTAATGGATTTTAAAGCATTAAATATTGTAAATTGGAATGCTCGATCTCTTAAAGATAATGAAGACGAGCTATTTAACTTTTTGAGAGTTCATAACGTGCATATTGCCGTTATAACTGAAACGTTCCTTAAACCTGACCATAAGGTTAAGAAGGACGCAAATTACTTGATTTATAGAAATGATCGTCTTGATGGACCCTGTGGTGGCGTTGCCATCATTATTCATAGACGAATCAAGCATAAAATTCTTTCTTCATTTGAAACCAAAGTTTTTGAAACTTTGGGAGTTTCTGTTGAAACAAAATTTGGACAACTTACGTTTATAGCTGCCTATTTGCCATTCCAATGCGTAGGCCAGAAAAAGAATTTTCTCAAGGGTGACCTCCAGAAACTTACGCGTCATAGGTCTAAATTCTTCATTATTGGTGATTTTAATGCAAAACACCGCTCATGGAATAATGCTCAAAGCAATTCGAATGGTAATATTCTGTTTGATGATTGTTCTGCAGGTTATTACACTATTCAATATCCAAACAGCCCAACATGCTTTTCTTCTGCAAGAAATCCCTCCACTATTGATTTGGTCTTAACTGATTCATGTCAACTTTGTAGCCAACTGGTTACCCATGCTGACTTCGGTTCTGATCACCTTCCAGTAACTTTTGAAATATCCCAAGAAATAATTTGTAATCTCAACAGCTCTACTTTCAATTACCATAGAGCTGATTGGGAGCAGTATCGAACATTTATGGAATATAACTTCGATCCAAACATTCCTTTGCAAACCAAAGATGAAATTAATTATGCTCTTGAATCTCTGACTACTTCTATAGTTGAAGCAAGAGCTGCCTCATTACCAAAATGCGAGGTTAAATTCGATTCAATTATAATAGACGATGATCTTCAGCTCTTGATCCGTCTTAAAAATGTCCGTAGGAGACAATATCAAAGAACACGCGATCCTGCCATGAAAGTTATCTGGCGGGATTTGCAAAAACAAATTAAAAAGCGATTCTCTGCCCTGAGGAACAAAACTTTTGAAAATAATATTTCTAAATTAGACCCGAGTTCCAAACCCTTTTGGAAACTCACAAAAATTTTGAAAAAACCTCAAAAGCCTATTCCAGCGCTTAAAGAAGGTGGTAAAATTTTGATCACAAATTTGGAAAAAGCTCAGAAACTTGCTAAGCAATTCGAGAGTTCCCATAATTTCAGTTTGGGTCTTACTAGTCCTATTGAGAATCAGGTTGCTCGGGATTTTCTGAATATTTTCTCTCGGGAAAATATTTTTGATGATTCCTGGGGGACTGATTTGGACGAAGTAAGGTCTATAACTAAAAAATTTCAAAATATGAAAGCTCCAGGTGATGATGGAATTTTCTATATCCTCATCAAAAAACTCCCAGAGAGTACCTTGTCTTTCTTGGTAAAATTATTTAACAGATGTTTCCATTTGGCATACTTTCCTGATAAATGGAAAAATGCAAAAGTTGTTCCAATTTTGAAGCCGGATAAAAATCCAGCTGAAGCTTCTAGCTACCGTCCAATAAGTTTGCTTTCTTCAATAAGTAAACTTTTTGAAAAGATAATTTTGAATAGAATGATGCTTCACATCAATACGAACTCAATTTTTGCAGATGAGCAGTTTGGATTTCGCCATGGGCATTCAACTACTCATCAACTCTTAAGAGTTAACAATTTAATTCGTTCAAACAAATCTGAAAGCCACTCAACTGGAGTTGCTCTTCTAGACATAGAAAAAGCATTCGACAGTGTTTGGCATGAAGGTTTGATTGCTAAATTGAAAAAGTTTAATTTTCCACTTTATGTTATGAAATTAGTTCAAAATTATTTAACTGACAGAACTCTTCAAGTAAATTATCAAAATTCCAAATCTAATCAACTACATGTTAGGGCAGGAGTTCCTCAGGGTAGCATTCTTGGGCCTATATTGTATAACATTTTCACTTCGGACCTCCCTGATTTGCCTCAGGGTTGCCACAAATCTTTGTTCGCTGATGACACAGGCATTTCCGCTAAAGGAAGAAGTCTTCGTATTATTTGCAGCAGACTGCAGAAAAGTTTAGATATTTTCTCTTCTTATTTACAAAAATGGAAGATTTCTCCCAACGCTTCCAAAACTCAACTTATAATATTTCCACATAAGCCTAGAGCTTCGTTTTTGAAACCTAGTAGTAGTCACATAGTCACTATGAACGGAGTTCCAATTTCCTGGTCAAACCAAGTGAAATATCTTGGATTAATACTTGACCAAAAATTAACTTTTAAAGATCACATTGAGGGCATTCAAGCCAAATGTAACAAATATATAAAATGTTTGTATCCTCTTATAAACAGGAAATCCAAACTTTGCCTGACGAATAAACTTCTAATATTTAAACAAGTTTTTAGACCGGCCATGCTTTACGCTGTGCCAATATGGTCTAGTTGCTGCACTACCAGGAAAAAAGCACTTCAAAGGATTCAGAACAGTACTACCGAGGTACATAGAATTTCGAATGTTGAGACTTTAGAACAAATGTCCAACAAAATAATTAATAATTTCAGGCAAAAGTCGTTGCAATCCTCAATTGCAACGATTAATTCCCTTTATAGTTAGATAAGATTAGTTTTAGTTTTTAGTTTTAAGATATCAATTGTTATACTGACATGCAGGTTAAAAAACCTGTTTAAAATACTGAATTTCCAAGACATGAACAATGTAAAAACACTTAGATATATATCATAACAATTAAGGCTGGTACGTTACTGCAGTAACTGGAGCACCTAGGTTAAAATGAAATGTAATTTATTTTGAATTTGGAACAAATAAAGAGTTAAAAAAAAAATAAAAAATAATATTTACATCATCAGGATGATAACACATTATAGAATAAATACTTTAGGCTAGCACGGGAAGTATTGAAGTCAAAAAACACATGACATTAAAAATATAACACATACTAGCAATTGGTTCATTTGCACCGTAGTTTGTGCAATAAATCAGAATAGTAAAGAAAGAATGGGTTCACAAATTTGCTCGTCTTATTTTAATGTTAAGTGGACTACAGTCAATGTCCGAACGCAGGACATCAACGATGAAGGCGGGCACTACAACACTGAGAAGCTGTAGGTTCAACAAATTACATCGACTTTCATAATTAGGGTGTTTTCAGGATGACAAACAAATCTCCTCTGAATAGACTCAAGTCGATTCGTGGTATTGTTATTAAACGGCGCCCAAACTAGTTAGTTTAGTTGACAATCTAACATGACTCCTAAGCCTTTGAATGTAGCCTCCTGATTCAGTGCCTGGCCATGAAGGCTGTATTTAAACCAGGTGTGTGATTTTGACGAAGGACTACGTCTGTGATTTCTATATGGGGGTACACTTTGTAAAAACCAAAAATGCAACAAGCAACAATTTTTTTTGAACGGCGCCGGTGGTGTAGTGGTAAGCGTGATTACCTCTCACCCCAGCAGGCCTGGGTTCAATCCCAGTCGGCGCCGCCGGGATGTTCTGAGGCATAACATCTCTGATCACGCCTTCCTTCGGATGGGAAGTAAAGCCGTTGGTCCCCGGTTCATGAGTTGATGGGTCGATAGGTAGGGTCCAGGTGTGGGAGCTGCCTTCCTGGCACGTCGGTAGCATTGGTGCTCAGCACGGAAAACAAGATCGACGGAAAAAAACAAACCAAGGAAAAAAACCATTTTTTTTTTATTTTGAACGTTAATAACTCAACTGTTCCTCGACCAATTTCAATAATTTTATCACTTATTGATCAGAAATATTTCTACGCACCTGTTAAATTAAAGACTTCATCATTTTTCAAAATGTCACTATTGAAAATTGCACGAATGTGCAATTGTTACTACGATAGTTAAAATTATCATCGGTTGCCTGCGAAAAGCGATTTCCCTAACACAGATTTCAAAGTTGAATTCCATCCGGTCTCACCAAACGGTGTTGTGTATACAATGAAAGGCTCCCTGCAAGCAGCTAGCTATCAAGGCTGCCCTCAACCGCTGATCGGATTCAGTCCAATCACCGTGTGTGGTGGTGTCCGGTCGTCGGCATCAGCAGCAGCAGTGCGTTGAACATTGTTCTCCAGCACACAACAAAAGGCTGCCTGCAAGCAACAAACTGCAGCCCACATGAGCGTCCATAGAGGAAGAAGCCGCACAGAGAGAACCCCGCTCAAATTCCTATTCCTGTACAAAACACAAGCTCCTGCTGCAGTTAACAAATAAGATTTATTATATAAGACCACGTGTCCTACGTCACCATTGCATACAACCCCATAGGGCTGTCCCTTGTAGTTTTTTGCTCCAGAAAGTGATGATTGAACATTTGGAAGCATTCAATATCATCTTATTCTTGTGCAAGCAAGCAGCAAAAACTTCCAGCTGTTGTTGCAGGAAAACTGAATCACTCGATCCCATTCGACAAAATACAGTTTAAAATCATCCGCAGAAGATAGCTTCAGACACCTGATTAAAAAGTGGATGTCTGGACATTTGCTCTTTTCATTGAAGACTTTGATTTAGTTATTTTCGCCATTTGATTTTGCTTTCGGGATCCTTTTGATTTATCGCTACTGTATATTATTTCCTGCTGTATGAACTTTGGAATTGAAGCAATCTTGAATAACCTTCGGTGTCGAAATGGTGCATCAATAATGTTCACTTTGCTGGATAATGAACACTGGGGCAAGTTGAAATAAGTGGGAAAAGAAAAATCACTGTGTTTACTTTTAATCCAGTAGTCTGCAATAGCACACAATGCAACTCGACAATAATCACAGTGAATATGAACTTCCGGTTATAGATACTCTATGGGGTGTCCCAGAAAGTATAAGCACAGTTTATTATTGGAATAAAAAAATGTTATGTTAATGAACTCAAATTTTTATTTCATATATGTGTTCTCTATAGTATTACCTTTCAACTTGATGAAAATAATCCGCAGTTCCTTTAATCGTATGTCAAGGAGTAAACTTTTGATCTGACGCTGTCCATGAGCTTCAGCACAGATTCCTCGGCGATTGTTTTCAAATTCTTCGATTGAATTCGCTGCCTTAAAGTAAATACGCAGATATCCCTAGGAAAGGGCCTAAAAAGTTTCAATTGGCGGGACCTCCGGACAATTCGGAGTGTTCATCTCTTTTGGCACGTATTGCACATTGTTTGCTTTGTACCAAGCTACCGTGTGATTTGAGTAGCGCATTGACGCTTAATCGGGCCAAAATAGTACTGGGCCGCAAACGCCGATTCAAACACGTCCTAATGTAAATTTCAGTGTTCATCGTCTGCTTCGTCACAAATGCCTTTGACAACTAGCCACACTCACATATCACATGCCAAACAATGGCCTTCTTACCAAATTTATCGGTAAAAATTGACTTATCGTCAACTTTCTGACCATCACTGACAGTGTAGTATTGGTTCATGATAACACGCGTCAATTTTCCACGCAGCAGGCTTTCATATAGCTTACGAGCCCTCGGTTTGACGGATACGGCTTGTTTCTGACTTCGTTTCGACTTCTTCTGCTTCTTGAACTTTTTCAGCCCGTTTCTTGCCTTGGAACGTAGGACGTTACTTTTCAATGTTCTCAATTTTTTGGGCAAATCTCGAATTTCTTATTGACGAAAGCTTGGGTGATGTTCTTTTCGATCCACCGGTTGCGGTTTACGGTCAGATTTCAGTGTGTCTTCGAAGATAACTTCTTCACTGGCAGTTCGGTTTGCTCTAATACTCGTTTCCTCCTTTTTTGCCAACTTTCTTACTGTTTGACTGGGAATAGCGCACCATTTGTGTAGGATCTGATTGCGCTTTTCCGGGGAAATGCCTCGCATTTTGATAATGTTATTTTGAAAAATGCACTTAGCACACACACACACACACACACACACACACACACACACACACACACACACACACACACACACACACACACACACACACACACACATTTTGTTGAGCAAAACAACACAACACAAGTCAACACACACACACATCGATAAACAGCTGATAAACTTCATCGGGGTTGAAATGGCACCAAGTTGAAAGTTTGCTTATATTTTCTGGGACACCCTATATCTGCTTCAACTTCCCCGCGCATTCTATTTTGCCCCGGTGGACCTTATAGAAGTCTTCTGGGGTTATCTCTGGGTCATTTGAATTTGTCCCCTTTCTAATTTTTCCAATGTGCTCAAAATTCTTTTAACCATAATTGAATTCCTCATACTTAAAGGGTGATACGGTCAAAATTTGGTCAATATCAACTTGACGTATTTCTTTCAATTTTGCATTTAAAAAAACTGAACACCCCTCATTTTGAAGGTGTGTGTGTAGAATGTTGCTCCTATTTTGATTTTGGAATTCACTCTTCAGTTGTCAAAATGCCGTCCAAGCAAGAAGAGCAGCGTATCAAAATTTTACTCGCGCATCGCGAAAATCCGAGCTACTCGCACGCAAAGTTGGCAAAATCGCTAAAAGTTGCCAAATCAACCGTTACAAATGTAATTAAAGTGTTTGGGGAACGTTTGTCGACAGCCAGGAAGTCTGAATCGGGGGGAAATCGAAAACCGGAAGCCGCTGAGACGACAAAGAGAGTTGCCGGTAGTTTCAAGCGAAACCCTAACCTCTCTCTCCGAGATGCCGCAAATAAGCTGGGTGTATCGTCTACAACCGTGCATCGAGCCAAAAAACGAGCCGGACTATCGACTTACAAGAAGGTAGTGACTCCAAATCGCGATGATAAACAAAATACGACGGCCAAAGCGCGATCCCGGAGGCTGTACACGACGATGCTGACGAAGTTTGACTGCGTGGTAATGGACGACGAAACCTACGTCAAAGCTGACTACAAGCAGCTTCCGGGACAGGAGTTTTATACGGCAAAAGGAAGGGGAAAGGTAGCAGATGTTTTCAAGCACATGAAACTGTCAAAGTTCGCAAAGAAATATCTGGTTTGGCAAGCCATCTGTACCTGTGGCTTGAAAAGCAGCATTTTCATAGCTTCCGGGACTGTCAACCAAGAAATTTACGTGAAAGAGTGTTTGAATAAACGTCTGCTGCCTTTCCTGAAGAAACACGGTTGTTCCGTACTGTTTTGGCCGGATTTGGCATCTTGCCATTACGGTAAAAAGGCCATGGAGTGGTACGCCGCCAACAACGTGCAGGTGGTTCCCAAGGACAAGAACCCTCCCAACACGCCAGAGCTCCGCCCAATTGAGAAATACTGGGCTATTGTCAAGCGGAACCTAAAGAAGACCAAAAAAACTGCTAAGGGCGAGCAGCAGTTCAAGGCAAACTGGCTTTCTGCGGCGAAGAAGGTGGACAAGGTGGCTGTACAAAATCTGATGGCAAGGGTCAAGCGTAAGGCCCGGCAATTCGGATTTGGAAAAGCGGAAGCCTAACTGAATATTTTTCCTGAATTTTATACTAATTGAACTTGAAAAAGAAATTTAATTTGATTTTTTAAATAAACGATTTCACCGATTTACACGCGTTTTCCCTTGACCAAATTTTGACCGTATCACCCTTTATCTGATTTGAAAGATCTTGCCTCGAAAGTTATCGTTTTCAAAGTACGAAACATAACGCAATAAAGTTGAAAATGTTAGGCACAATACGATTATTTTTTGGGATAATGGAGTGATTATACATATCAAATACCTATGTTGCAAGACCATTTTATTTTCGAGATACTTAGAAAATTCAATATGTATCCATTTTTTAAAGCTCCAGAGTTTACTGAGAAACAGAGTATTTTTTAGGGTCACTAGGCCAAATGCAATTAGACTGAATGGGTAATTAGATCAACTTGCAAAAATTGAGAGATTGAATTTAGATATTGATTCAAAAATCTTTAACTTGATAGCAAATAAGATCTTAATAAAATTCTTGCAGGCTTCGAAGCAAGAAATTAAACGAATTAAAAAATTTCGTGTTAAAATATTCCGAGGCTTCGACAATGGATCAAAGTCTTATGGTGGTAAGCTCCAGTCAGTATTATCCTCGGATTAAACCCTGATCACGATTGTCGTACTACTTTTATGTAAACGCCGGCGCAAACATTTGGCAGATTATTGAATCACGCTCGCTATTAAAAGCTAATCCGAGTTGGAGACTTCCATTAGACTATGATTTGTTTTTCGAAATTTGTAATTTATAAAAATCTTTGTAAATAATTCTAGATTTAAAGATAGGATCCACGTGAGGAAGCTGCCTTCCTGGCATTGGTAGCATTGGTACTCAGTACGGAAAACAAGATCGACGGAAAACAAATCAAAGGAAAAAAAGAATAAGTATAGAATTTTGGAAAGCATTAAAATGTTAATTCCAAAGAAATTCTGAGATCGATTTTTAATCAAATATGGGAGAAATTCAATGGGAGTGCTGAATATACCGTTCCGATTCAAATTTCGGACGATTCAAATTTCGGACACTTTCATTTTTAATTAAATATTACATCCAGTTAGAAACAAAGTAATAATGTTAGATGATCGTGGAGGGCACTAGTCAAAAAAATTTAAAATTTACAAGACATGTGGATCATATTCGACCGAGATAATCAACTTTTAAAAGTGTCCGAAATTCGAGTTTAAGTGTCCGAAATTTGAATCGGCACGGTAATTCCAATACAATTATGAGATTGTCATAAGAAATTCTGAGATGAATTTCAATGGATTTCTGTGGTGAAAAAGAAATTGGAATTCTCATGTGATTATGAGAAGAATTTCAAGGGAATCGTGAGAAGAATAGCGGTGATTTTTGTGGAGTATTCCAAGAGGTGAAAAGAATTATAGGCAGACATGAAAGGATCTTCTGAGAATAAATGCAAAGGACTACTGAGAAAGATTATAAACAGATCTTCAAAGGAACTCTAAAAAAAATAAAAGGAATCACATTCTGAGAATATGAGAATCCCGAAGGATTTCTGAGCAGAGGTTTGAGGTAAAAGAAAATTTTATGAAAAATCTTAAAAGAACCTAGTTCTCAAAAAAATTGAAACTTTGACAACGATTCTGATCGTATGATATGTTAATTGATTTCTCCCGGATCTCCCAACAAATTCCCGGGTTTTTTAATGAAATCTGTACTAAAATCTTAAATTTTCTGGTTAGATGTACTCTTCCAGGATTTGATGCAGATGGCTCACTCGGTTGAACCCGTATTTTCTGATGTTACAGAAGACGTTTATTTTATTTTAGGACCAGGAACCAATGCAAAAAATGTCCCACTTCACACTTTTTTTCTTGCAGCAAAGTTAGCCAGCAAGTCGAAAAGTTCCCAACCGCAGCACAGTAAGATTTAATCGAATCAATAGAAGAAATGATTTGCAGCTTTTTCTCGCTTTGAACCTTCTTCCTTGGTTCTCCATTTCACGACCCCGATTTTCCAGGACCTTTACTCACTAGACCCAGCTAGAGGAACATTGCCACGATTCCGAATGATAATGGGAAAATTTATCTTCTTTGAGGTTTTCCCTTTAATTCCATTTCCTCTACAGGCAAAAAAAAATCGAAATCACCATCAACCCCCATCGAAAACATTGATAATAATCACACGTTTTTTCCTCTTTCTCCCATTTTTAGGTAAGCATTCATGCGGAGGAAATTTTTCCGATTCGCAATCAACGTTCGGAACAAACTCGGAAGTGGTACGTGGCCCTCGTCGTCGTCATCATCATCGTCGTCCCTGACTCCTCCGCCCTTCGGACTGTGGTGAGTGAGTGCACATGAAAAATTCACGCTTCATGAACGATATTGGAGCAGGATCCGAACATACCACCACCACCATCAGTGGATCCTACAACTGGTTGGTGCTATTGAGAAATAGATTGTTTTCCCATCCTCCACTCGCATTTCCAGCCAGGCTATCGTTAGCCAATTGTTGATCAGACAGTTTTTCCCATTTTCTCGAAGCTCCTCATTGTTGATAGCATCACACACTTCTCCGCCTTCGCCTTTTCTCTCCTTTTTTCTGAAGAACAACCGCAGCACAAGCAGCAGCAGTCAGCAACAAGCTCATTTCGTGACTTTTGACTGCGGTTAAGTTCTTTTTGCTGCTGCCTGGCAGTGGATTCTTGGAACACGGAAGGGGGAGACAGCAATGCTGCTCAAGTACTCTTCAAGATAAATTAAAGGAACTCGACGGTATCCTTTGTCTGCGGTGTCCGTGTCGGGATGCTGCACATCACGAAAAGCCACCGCTCGGAAATTGAGTGTGAAAATTGGCACTAGTGAAATTGGGGGATCGAATCGAAAGATTTTCGATTACATCGAGGTTTTCATTTTTTTTAAGCAATTTCAGCGGTTACGTGGTTCATTATGATGGTGCGAGTTCTCAAATCAGAATCTCTCAAACTTAAAATGTGGATCAAATGGTTTGAATTGGAATGCTAGCCGTGCATAATTATTGAAAATAATTCCCACAAGATTTACTTCTACGGTACGTAAGCTGTCCCATTTCCTCATCAGCAATCTCTAATCACATTTGAAACTACCCCCCGGCACATTGTGAAGAAAGATTGAGTAAATTGACGTAGAATTAAATATTTCATTCAACCATAGGATTCGAATTAGAACAGTGCCAGTGGAGCGAGTTGAAAGATTCCTTTGTTTTATCGATCCTACACTTCGGCATGAGAACTGTTCAATTGCAGAAGTTTTCCACCCCCAGCTGACCAACCCACCAGTGATCCATTGCAGTCAGGTGAGAATCCAACAAACTGCAAGATGCAACTGAATTCCCCAACGTGTGATACCATTGACTGTACACTGCTGAGCTATGCCATTGAGTCTATATTTGATCAAGTTGGTCGATTTTCGTGGTAAAAGTTACACATTCCCGAGATGCCCGAGAACAGTTTTACTTCGATTGAGATTTTGTATTACCGTCCCGGTGATTTCTGTAGAAGTTGTGTACGATGATGAGACGATGATAAAATGATGACACGAAATGTATGGATCTTGAAGCGATGCAAACCAACTAATCGATACTGAGCCATACCCAAAGAGATTAGCATAATCGAAGAGCATCATTTAGGGTATACAGTAGTGTTCCGTTTTTGGTATGATCCGTTTTTTTTTTTTTTTTGTTGCAACAAATGCTTCCGATTTTGGAAACCCTAAAAAAAATTGAGCATATGCTTAGTAAAATTGTACACATAACCTAGAAAACATTCAGGAAGATGTAACTTTAATAAAGAAACCTAACCTAACCTAGCTTCAGAGGGCTATATAGACAGGTTCAGGGACCTTTAAAAGTGGATCCGCTGTTTCCTAAATTAATCAACACTACTTTGATGGTTGACCTAAACAATTTTAGGGCCGAATTTGAAATTTGTGAGGTCTTCTATTTGGTCCGGGGAACTTTGTGGCATATCGGGAGGACTTCAAAAGCATGTTCATTAGTTTTACATCCCGCTTGACTAGGTGACTAATAACTTGCAACACCTAAAGGGTGATACGGTCAAAATTTGGTCAAGGGAAAACGCGTGTAAATCGGTGAAATCGTTTATTTAAAAAATCAAATTAAATTTCTTTTTCAAGTTCAATTAGTATAAAATTCAGGAAAAATATTTAGTAAGGCTTCCGCTTTTCCAAATCCGACTTGCCGGGCCTTACGCTTGACCCCTGCCATCAGATTTTGTACAGCCACCTTGTCCACCTTCTTCGCCACAGAAAGCCAGTTTGCCTTGAACTGCTGCTCGCCCTTAGCAGTTTTTTTGGTCTCCTTTAGGTTCCGCTTGACAATAGCCCAGTATTTCTCAATTGGGCGGAGCTCTGGCGTGTTGGGAGGGTTCTTGTCCTTGGGAACCACCTGCACGTTGTTGGCGGCGTACCACTCCATGGCCTTTTTACCGTAATGGCAAGATGCCAAATCCGGCCAAAACAGTACGGAACAACCGTGTTTCTTCAGGAAAGGCAGCAGACGTTTATTCAAACACTCTTTCACGTAAATTTCTTGATTGACAGTCCCAGAAGCTATGAAAATGCTGCTTTTCAAGCCACAGGTACAGATGGCTTGCCAAACCAGATATTTCTTTGCGAACTTTGACAGTTTCATGTGCTTGAAAACATCTGCTACCTTTCCCCTTCCTTTTGCCGTATAAAACTCCTGTCCTGGAAGCTGCTTGTAGTCGGCTTTGACGTAGGTTTCGTCGTCCATTACCACGCAGTCAAACTTCGTCAGCATCGTCGTGTACAGCCTCCGGGATCGCGCTTTGGCCGTCGTATTTTGTTTATCATCGCGATTTGGAGTCACTACCTTCTTGTAAGTCGATAGTCCGGCTCGTTTTTTGGCTCGATGCACGGTTGTAGACGATACACCCAGCTTATTTGCGGCATCTCGGAGAGAGAGGTTAGGGTTTCGCTTGAAACTACCGGCAACTCTCTTTGTCGTCTCAGCGGCTTCCGGTTTTCGATTTCCCCCCGATCCAGACTTCCTGGCTGTCGACAAACGTTCCCCAAACACTTTAATTACATTTGTAACGGTTGATTTGGCAACTTTTAGCGATTTTGCCAACTTTGCGTGCGAGTAGCTCGGATTTTCGCGATGCGCGAGCAAAATTTTGATACGCTGCTCTTCTTGCTTGGACGGCATTTTGACAACTGAAGAGTGAATTCCAAAATCAAAATAGGAGCAACATTCTACACACACACACCTTCAAAATGAGGGGTGTTCAGGTTTTTTAAATGCAAAATTGAAAGAAATACGTCAAGTTGATATTGACCAAATTTTGACCGTATCACCCTTTAATTAACAATTTGAAAACGATAGAGAATACTTTTTTTTTACAACTATTCAATTACTGATGCTGGCGTTTCTCGCTGTTTCGTTAGCATCGACTGCACCACCCTGTCCAACAGTAAGCTCAGCTGGTTGATGAATTCGGCTGCGTGCGGTGGGGATGTCAATGGGTTCCAACATTAAGTTTTACCGGTACACGATGAGATTGTTCGGTTTCATAGCTGGTTGGGACCGCAACAGTCGTCTGTCCTCAACCCAAACGTAATACATAGTGCTTCCAATCCGTTCAAGCACCACAGTCACACCACAGTGGGAGCCCATCTCCAGGTGTTGTTGGAGTGAACTTTGGCATACACCTGATCACCTTTCCTCTACTCGAACAACTGCAGGACGCAACAGTTCCTGACACTTCCAACATGGCCGCCCTAAGATTACTACCAGTAGCGCTGAGGAATTGGATGCAGTACGATAGGTTACTATAAAGGTATCGAGAGCTATCTGCAATATCTAAGTTTGCGGATTTCCCCTTTGAACGCATTGTATTGGCGAAGCGCTCTGCCTGTCCGTTGGATTTCGGATTGCGTCATTGCAGTAGTGCTAAGTGTACAGTTCGAAAAATGTGTGCGTTCTCGAAAGTCCCAAGTAAAATTGCAAGCTTTATAGAGATTTTATAGTATTCTACAAGCCTGAAACATGGTCTACAGAACCCTTTTTAAAACTAAAATTGTTACTTGGGTTTACTGTGCTGACGTATTCGATCTTGAAATCGTAGAGCAACAGCTGCAATGCACACCGCTGCAGATGGTTCAACGTGTAGATTGGGTATTACTGTTTTCAACCCAAAGAAGCGTAAAAGAGGAGCATGATCCGATTAAAAGAGACAGTTGAGACCATGCAACATCTTGTGGAATTTAGTAACTGTGGATACGGTTAACCGTACCCTTGTTCCCGGTACCCCGGTGTATGTGCACCAGAAGCATGTTTCACGACCTGACAGGTTCATCAGGCATCTTGTGGCTCATTGCAGCCTCAAGACCTACTGAAGAAGCATCAGCCGAAACAATGATCGGCAGGTCTGGATTGTAGTTCGTCAACAGGAGATCAGATGGCAGAATCTGATTAAACTTGTCGAAAGATTTTTGGCATTCCGACGACCACTCAAACTTCTTCCCGGCCTTCAACAGTTTGTCAAGAGAATATTGTAAATTTCGCTTACAAGATCGTGCTAAGCCAGCGCAAAGTTGACATGTTTTATTTTTGCAGCTGCATTCTGTTTTTCGCGTTAAGGAATTCCATTTAGTGATTTTAACCATGTTAAACCATGTTTAAACAAACTTCCAATTGTTCAAAAAAATTAAAACTTGATCGAAATAGATCAGACAATGGCGGATGGTAAGTGGAAAAAATGAAGATCCAGGAGCTGAGTTTATTGGGAAGTGTGTTAGCTGATGTGCAACGAAGAACCTAAGGCCAAAGTCCGATGGCTTATAGTGATACTGAGAGATGCAAGACTGTTGCATTCGATGCATCATTTCCCTAGGGCTGGCAACGGGTAGCGGTTTTGGGCAAGATCAAAGAATCTTTTATGAACTGCATTCGGGAGCTTCGGGTGAGATCCTTTCTTTTTATTTATTTAGTTCGTAAACTTATGCTATGCTAGGGGCCTCCCTTAGCTCAGTCGGTAAAGGCGCAGCTACAAAGCAAGACCATACTGGAAGTGGCTGGGTTCGATTCCCAGTCCGATCTAGGAATTTTTCGGGTTGGAAAATGTCTCGACTTCGCTGGGCATAGAAGTATGATTCGACTTGCCTTGCCACACGATTATACCAATGCAAAAATGGTACAGGCATCGAAAGCTCTCAATTAATAACTGTGGAAGTGCATCTAGAATACTAAGTTGAGAGCACGCAATAAGCTAATATGCGATATTCAATAAACTTAAAATGCGAAGAAGAAGAAGATGATGATGAACGAACTTTTTTTTCCTTGATTTGTTTTCCGTCGATCTTGTTTTCTGTGCTGAGCACCAATGCTACCGACGCCAGGAAGGCAGCTCCAACACCTGGACCCTACCTATCTATCGACCCATCAACTCATGAATCGGGGACCAACAGCTTTACTTCCCTTCTGAAGGAAGACGTGATCAGAGATGTTATGCCTCAGAACATCCCGGCGGCGCCGACTGGGATTGAACCCAGGCCTGCTGGGGTGAGGGGTAATCACGCTTACCACTACACCACCAGCGCCGCTAAGAAAGAACTTATGCTACATAAAAATTTCACTAAAAAAGTACTAAGAAAACAAATTGAGGAATCGGTTAGCTTAGCAGCAACCGCTTTTGCTTACTGAGAAAAAAATCGTGGGTTGATTCTCAAGTTCCTCCAAAAAAACATGGTATTGATGTTCAGATTGGAAATAATGTTTACTCACCAGTATTATTCCTGCATGCAGTCTGACTAAGAATTTCAAAAGAGACGTGAGGGTGACTAGTATCCAATCTACGAAGTAGTAACACCTCTGACGCTAACGGTAATGTGCTACTTGGATATCCATATCAAGTCCTTCTCATGAGCAGTTGTTGTCGTCGTCGGTGAGGTCACCGCCAGGATCTAAATCTAGTGACAGCAAGTTGAACGGGTATTTGGACGTAATTGTTTTGTGATATAAGGAACTCGCTGGCCTTGTCGTGACCAATTTTGCATACTGAGCAAAAAATCATGGGTTGAATCTCAAGCTTCCTCACATTATAGATTAATAGTTAAAATCATTATGAAATAAAGCGTATTGATTATCGGTTAGAGGAACGAGTACATAGGAAAGACGTGTTAATCAAAAATCCATAATCCTTCTCAAGAGCACCCTAATAACATTAATTATCGTTCAGTTATGGTATTTTTTATTCCGACAGTTGTTATTGTCATCCGTAAGGTAACCACCACTATCAATAAACCTAGTAATAACTAGTTAAACGGAAACATGATCGTAATTGTTTTATGATATAAGGAGCTCGGGAGCCCAGTGGTGACCAATTTTGCTTACTGAGCAGAAGACCGTGAGTTCGAACCCAAGCTCCTTCGCGCTATTGAATCGAACATGAATTTAGCATATCATTTACCAAAACGAATCATGCTGTAATCTCAATCCTTTTATCCAACATCCCAGTGATTCCTCGTGAAAATGCAGAGGTGTTGCCGACATTCATTTAATCGAGTATGACGTAAACATATTCCTTCACATTCCTTTCTTGACCAGCATTCGGACACCGCCAGCACTGGAATTGCCTAGTTTTAGATCATCAGTATTTACACATTGAGGATAATAGCTAGTCCCAAGCAACGTCTATTGGTTCTCTGTGTAATTAAAGTTGATCTTGGAATAGCGGAGTTGCATCTTAAGGTGCTCAATCATGCTCAGTATATCGTAAAGTTCGCATACCTGAATCGAATTTTCCATTGTAAAGTTTCGCTCCAAAGAACGCCAGAGAAATTCCAAGGAGCTGGCAAGTCCCGGATTGCATGGATTTTGGCTGGATCCGAACGATATCCTTGCTCGTATAAGAGATGGCCAATGTGATTAACCTACAGTTTCCCAAAAAAATCACTTGTCCACTTTAATAGTGAAGGCATATTCTTGGATGCGCTGAAGAACTGCTTGCAAGTTTGGTTGGTGATCCGCTTCATCCATTCTACCAACAATCACATTATCGATGTAACCTGAGGCCCTTTGAGACCTTAAGGTGCTCTGAAAGAATTCTTCTGAATTTATCCATTGGAGGTGAAATTTGATATTTTTATCGTTGACGACAAGTCATCACCCTAAAAAATATCGTTTCCCTACATTAACTAGATTAATACATAAATGGTTGATTTGTCACCACAGCTCTAAAGATACTTCATAAGTAACTTGCCCATTACTCAAACTACTCTAAAAATTTCTCAAACATTAAATTTTCATAGTGTTTAGATGCATGAATCGGTCTATAAATTTGTAGTGTCATATATTTTACATAACAGCTAACATAAAAAAGTACAGCTTTTCTGAAGAAAGTATGCAACTATTTTATAATATCCAGTGTTAATATACATTGATTCATAAATATGGCCCATAGGGTAGAGCGCTACTTCGTCGTAATCGCCCATTTCCGTTCTATCGATCAGAAAAGATCAATAATATCAATAATCTCACCGTGCACAAATCAATAATAGGTTTGTGCCGATGCGTTAGTTCATTAGCTACAACATAAATCCTATAAGAGCGTATTGTATGAATATTTACGCTCATTGTTCTGAAAACAAAAGAAGCGCTCCTAGCGAATCCCCTATTGCTACGTTTATCCATAGGACGAAGAAAATCTAATGGCGTTTCAATGCGTTTGGACGGAATTGAAACTCGTAGGACGAATTTAGAATCAAGAAGCAGTAATAGATTTTAATCTCAACAATTTGCGGCTCTGTATCAAATCCAATGGTACGTATGGAAAGTTGAATAAATTTAGAAGTCATATTTGACAGAATTATTCCCCTTTTTGTTTAAACTCGTTCAGAAAAGAGAGATAACGCGTGGGTTGTGCTTAGTACGACGGAAATTAGATCAAAAACCCTATACGGTTCAGAGAAATCGACTGGCCTGCTTTCTGATGATCAGAAATCGCTGTAACAGAAACGAACATTCAAATCTATGTTGAAAAATGAAGGTCAAGACAAAAACTTTGAGAATAATCAATGTAATTTTTTATTGTCTATTGCATTTGGAACTGTCTTACACGCTTACTGCCTTATATATGCAAAAAAGAAGCTAGTAAATACTTAAGCACATTCCAACAATAAATCACGTACAGATCATCCCCAATCTTCATCTATCATTCCAATCGCACATATACGTAGCCTTTGTATCCCACCTATGTCAACCATCGTACCAATTCTCCAAACACTTAGGAGCAGGATTGGACAAATAAAATATTTGTTTCATTTGAAACGAGACATCCTTCGCCGCCGTGACCCCATGGATAAAAGTCTCAGACCGAAAGAAATTTCGACACCCATCCCAATTGCCGATGTTGGCACACCTACCACCACTCGATTGATTCAAGCTCGAACAGGTACTTTGCTCCTCAGTATGTAGCGACCGAGCCAATCGATGGCAAACAGAAAATATTAAATAAATAAGAAAGTTTCCCTCCACAAGGCAATTTCTTTCCTACGACGACCTGTGAAAGAAAACATTGATAGAACAAGGCTTCCACCCGAAAGTGAACAGAATGACACACTCCCTTGAGTGTTCCACGTTGCCGATAGTCCTCGTTTTCGTTCGTATCCATCGAACCCAATCGAAGGTTGGGTGACATTTGAAGAAATCTTTTGATAAACAAAAGAATAACGTACGAATAGACACAGAGGAACCAAATCGCAATCAAATCAAATCTGGTCAAATTGAATTACAACGGAGAACAAACGTCTTTGGAGATGCCGTAGGATAACAATATACAAAGTGGTGGGGATTCGGGGCAGCGATTAGGGTCCGACGAAGTGGTAGCAGGATTGTCACGTGCTGAAGGGTTTTCAATGTGAGCTGTCCTATCAAGTTCTAGTGAGTTTGGTTCATTCAATTTTTCGAGCCGGACTTTAAAGAAGAATTTTGTAAAGTATCAGTTCTTCAACAGATATCAACCTGTACCAGTTTCAAAATAAACGTCAAGGATGTTAAGAAAGGACTCGAGGTTATGCACTGTCGTGATCCGCCTCGGTTGTTAAATACCAACAGAAGGAAATTCTCACACGAAAGCGAATTGTTGCATGAACAAACTCCACTGGCCCGGCAATAGGGCGCCTTTCTCCCTGGCGTCTTAATGCGCATAAATATCGCAAGAAGAAAATAATTACGCTTAAATTTATAGCCTCTAATGATAATTACGACTTTTGAGTTTGGTTATAAATTTCACGTTTCGCTGCAAGTGTTTGGAAACGAGAGAGAGAGAGAGAGAGAGAGAGAGAGAGTGAGAGCCGGACGGCATGGGCGTAGCTAATGGGGGTGGCCCCCGCTAGAATGATATAGACCCCCACAATTTTTTGAAGATTTATATAATTTAAATTCTCGGTAATAGAATCATAAAAAAATCAGGGGGGGCTGCATAATTCTGGAAGGAGCCAGGCATCCTAGGCCTCCCGTTAGCTACGCCAGTGCCGGACGGACGTAAAGCTGTATGGTGCGAAGCAGATATTAAAGTTTCTCGGAAGTCGACGGAGCGCTTATCCTGAAGGGCGTTTATGTTTGTGTTTGTGTGACTCTATCATTCCACCGTTGTTAACGCTCGTGTTTGGTCTTTGCCACTGAGTTCACAGACCGAGAGACGACGACCACGACGACGTTCAGCATACAATATGCTGCTTGCTTAGCAGAGTTGGGTGAAGGACATCTTGCTAATTTCATTCCTCGCGGTCTAACTCTCCCTGGCTGGATGTGCGTATTATGACCTAATCAGAAGCCAAACGAAAAGCCAACGATAAGGTTTTATAGTACACGTGAGCAACTGTTATAGCTATGTATATTAGAGTCAAAGGAGGAAGCAGCACGAGGGCGGAAGAATCTGATAAATCTCTACATTCGCACTGGCACATTGCTATAGTAACTACTGCAAGAGTACACGTCATCAGCCCCGAATGTTAATACCACCGGTATGAAGAGGAAACGGGGAAATGTCCCCAGAAGATAACGCTTCACACAGTTCGTCTAATCCTCGTTGGACTAATTTGGCTGACACTCGGTTTCTGTTTCACCTCCTTTCCCTTCCCGCATATATGTAGGTAGGTGAAGACTGTTGTTGCCCACTGCGAAGAAACCCCCCGTGGGAGTACATCAGGTTTAAACACAACCTTCCACACAGACGAAAATTTAGCACGGCAGGAAACTTACTGATCCCGTTTGTGACCTCTTTGTGTTTCGTGTGTGTATGTGAATAAGAACACATATACGAAAAAGTTGACAATAGTAAGCACCTCCGACGAGTTACGGGACCTGAAGGCTCCCCGGAGAGACATGAACGGAAGGGGGTTGGAATACGTGAACATTTTGAAGTCCGGACAAAAATGCCAGTAAAACCACTCATTCTGGAGGTCTGTGCACGTGTCTATGTATTATCATCAACATAACACAGTCACTCTCGCTTTTTCGGAGTCATAGGGCAGCCCATAATATAGCAAAAATAATCGGTATGCCTTTCCCGAGAAAGAGTAGTGGGCGGGTAGTCCGTCCACGACCGGCGGAGGTGACGAACCAAAATTGGAGGAACATACCTATGCAATATAGAGATGAGTTTTTTTTTGTACTCCGGTTGTCGCTGCTGGAAGAATGGGAATTTGGGACAGGATTTGTCGCTTTTAGTATGTCGTAATGAATGACTGTTGGCTGGCGGTGGGGCGGGAAGGAAAAGAAAAATATAGCTAGCTCAAAATGGAAAAGGTTGGCTTCGTTGTGTTGCATGACTTACAGTACCGGATAAAAACTATCAAAATCAAAGAGTTAAACTTGTCCGAATGTACATGAAATTTTCTGAAATCTTCGTTGCTGATTGGTCAAGTATCCAAAACTTATGGGTATAATTTAGAGCTTGACTGACAGAATCTATATGAAGATTGAGCAATTTTAGTAAAACACCTGGAGCCAACCACAACCATTAGCGTAAAAGAATATGTAAATTTTATTTGACTGATTTCTGAAGACCACGTTCATCACTATCTAGGCCAAATACCGAAAATAATGATAGTTGTTATCTCTTCGAATTTCATGAAAATTCGAATAAATGTTCACTTGGAGCAATGAACCAAGTTTGTGGTTGAATTCGACCATTTTGACTCACGCCTATTATTTCAAAATTGAGTATTCGATGTTTTTCACTAAATCATAGCACGAAAATGGCTAATTTAATTGAAATGACATATGAGGCAAAGTTGTAGGAAACAGAAATTCCTTTACATAAAAAATATACACTGATAAAAAATTCACAAATTTGTGTTCAAAAGTGAAAAAATAATCTCTTAAAAACTTAAAATATAATATAAAAAACTATAGGTAGGGTTAACTACCCCATTTCCAGCCTATTTAGCACAACCCACATTTAGTCTTTCTTAATCTAGCGCAGTTTAGCACCAAACGGAATGTTATTATTACTGATGGCTTTTAAATTTATTTACCTTTCCGTATGTACCGTAAGGGCCTCCCTTAGCTCAGTCGGTAAAGGCGCAGCTACAAAGCAAGACCATGCTGGAGGTGGCTGGGTTCGATTCCCGGTCCGGTCTAGGAATTTTTCGTGTTGGAAAATGTCTCGACTTCCCTGGGCATATAGAGTATGATTGTACTTGCCACACAATTATACGAATGCAAAAATGGTACAGGCATCGAAAGCTCTCAATTAATAACTGTGGAAATTCATCTAGATAGAACACTAAGTTGAGAGCACGCAATAAGCTAATATGCGATATGCAATAACCAATCGTTGAGATATTGTCAAAAGTCTAACACTGCTTCTTGATGCCAAACTCAGCTTACGGATTCTAAACTCGGCCTAACGCATTGGAACCCCAATGAATTCACTTCGGCCTCGGTTCAAGATAAAAATTGATTAGGTCGGAGCGCTTTTTTTGTTTTTGGGAATAATGGGTGCAAACCTTCATATCACGCGTTCTCATTGACTTCGTTTCGTAGCTTTTAACTTAAGTATCGTACCAAACGCATAATTGACTTGTTAACTTTGAAATCATGGATTTATTTGAAGTTGTCTGCTCGATAGACCCAAAATGGGCGATTAGGCCAAATTAGTTCTCTGCCCTATTTTGCTTATTTTTCGAACAAAGAATGCTTTCTCAAATGCATTGCGTTTAGAAAATCATCTCGTTAAGGTTTTATACAAAAATATGCATTCTGAAAATACTTGCTTGTACGCTGCAGTGTAGCCGACACTGGCCGATTTTGGTTAAGCCTGTGGCTTAAGAGCCACTTCGGTAAAGGAGACCACAGGCCACGTTGAGTTTGCCCGGATGGACTCAGGGCGAGTCCAAGTGAGAATTTTCCTAGAGAGAAGAGATCGAGCCAGCTTGACTACTACCGAATTTGATCGAGTAGAAACCCCTATTGCGAAACAGTAAGAGAGTAAAAAAAACTCTAAACGACGTTCCACTTCAAGTTCTCCTCATCGGTAGTTTCACTTATATTCCGGAGCTGCAGCAAAAGAGGTACGCAACATAAAAGTCAAATTCCGACCACGCGGAAGACAACAACATAATTACAACATAAACCAAACAATCAACGAGAAATTAGAATTTAAGTACAAAGTAAAACCACGTTGCTTAAACTCACTATACAAAACTATACAATAACGCGAACAAAACGACACACTTCCACTGGAATCTGCGGTTCGGACGAAAGTGAAGCGAAACCGTGACCCTCAGATTAGGGAAGGTGACCTCGGCCGAACTTAACGGAAGTTCGATTTTCCCGCGAACTTCTTCGAACGAGATCGGTAATGCGAGAGATTATTCTGATCGTTGGCCTTTCGTTCAAAGTCGGGTGTAGCCACACTCTCTCTTTCCCCAACTTTCCCGAAGGTTTCCCTAGACTCGGCGTTGGGAGAAACTACGCAAGGTTGAGTGGCGTTACTCGCGAGGCATTCAAATTTTAAAGTAAATCATCTAGTGTCGTTTCGCTACTGGCATAGTTTACAACATGGAGCGAAGGCTACAGCCAGTCCATTGCAAGATCTGCCATTACATTTTTTATATGAAACATGTGCAGAGGATGTAATAAGTTCAACCTTAAATTTGATGTAAGAGAAGTTTGCTTTGCGTGTAGAAGTAAGAATCTTCGAACGTGACAACGCGACCTAAAAATAGCGTTTTTGTGACTTTAATTCTGTTTTGGGAGAAATGATCCGTGAAAAATATGTTTTTTATATTTCTTAGATAAAAGAAGCCAAATAATCACTCGCAAAACACGATGCAAGACCAGACACACCACTTATCGTTCTTACAACGTTATTGCAGATTAAAAATTACCTTTCTGGCGACCAGTTTCAGGTGTGATGCTGTACATCTACGGGACAATTTCCAACTGATTACAAAAGGCCTTCATACGTTTTTCGTACAAGTCCGAAACGAGAAGAGATGCTACTGAATTCTCAACTATGATAATTTGAACAGGCAAGATGTGATGGGATATTTCTTCAACGGTTCCTGTGCTTTGGTGATGTGCATTAATTCCCAAGCGTTGAAGATTGAAGACTTTCAGACGGATTTGATGATTTTTGCATATTTTTCAGTGCTTGAAGCCTTCTAAATTTCCACCAGAAGATCCGTGAATAAAACCTCATAATCCGCTTTTGACCTATATGGAGGCGTCTCTAAAAAGACTTCGATCTGTCCTAGCCTAGTTTACTTGCTTTTGAATTCCTCCATACCTCTCTCAAAATGCACTTGATCTAATATCCGTTTTGTAAATACGTAAGACCAACAATCGATGTCCTGAAAATGCAAAGTTACCGAATCATTTTTTTAAGTCGTCCAATTCCGTCAATTTTATTCACGAATGTCATTGGAATTACAGCCACAGTTTCGAGACAAGTTGCTCTTCAGGATCATGGCAACTCAAATCTCACATTTGAAGTATTAAAGTGACCACTAGAAAAAAAAACGAATCGCTTCATACAATTATTACACAATTTTAAACTCAATTTCGAACCAGCCCAGCTACAACTGGATCATGAATAATCTTTTAATGATTCTAGTCTAATACACTAGTGGAAATTAATATAAGGACACTTTAAAAAGCATGGCTCCTCCCAATTTTAAGAATCAGAAAAACTCTATATCATGTACGTTTGGAAGCCACATTATGATTCTACAATATGAGCCTAATAAATAACCAATTGCATCATGTACGTAGGAGAAATAATTGGAATTGTAAATTTCTCCTTCGGAAATAAATATAAGGACGCCATACAAAAATGTATGGGGAATTGATCATTGTCGAAACATTATTTAGCATTACGGCTTTACTTCCATTCCGAAGGAAGGCGTGATCAGAGATGTTATGCCTCAGAACATCCCGGTGGCGCCAACTGGGATTGAACCCAGGCCTGCTGGGTGAGAGGTAATTACGCTTACTACTACACCACCGGCACCGCTACTTTCAGTTTATCAACTCTAAATCGTAACAAATCACTGAAACGAGTCAATAAGCTTCAAATAAGTAGCAGCACCGATAGTCCACGCCCCATTGAAATCAATTCACTCGGAACAAACCTTCCTTCAAACATCGCACTGCACACTGGGGACAAAATCGTAAAAATGTATCAAAATTCAAAAACTCCTGGAACTTGATCAAATATGGTTGTTCTTACAGCAAAAAGTTTCAGAACTCGAATAGAACTGGTTTCATCTTGGGCAAGTTTGGGTTTTGGGCGATTTTCGCATACAAACTCCAAAAATCTTTACTTGATTTTGAATAGAAAAAAATCTCAAGAATCCAATGCAAATGGTTTCAACATGGGCTAACGGCCGTTTTTTAGCTAATTGGCCATACTTTTCGAATTCTCAAAGTAGTAAGCATGCTTTTAATGGGAGATAATTATCTAATAAAACTATGCTTGGAGAAAATTCTCAGAAACTCATAAGACAGAACAATATTATGTATAACGACTAAAAAGTTGAATTTTGATACAATTTTACGTTGTTGTGGCCAGTGTGAACTGATACCTGATTCTCCCGCTATTCATCCTAGTGTGTAAACCAATCAGAAGGTGTTAAAATCGATTAAGTCACTAAACCAATCCGGACCAATTCCAGTAGGTATTGAAACTCAATTGCGTGTATGTCATTGCTTACGTCTGCTTCCTCGAAGCCACCTTTCTACATAATCTAAACGGTAGTGGCGGCATGTGACTTATGTATCTACCCAGTTAGTGTAGGCAAAGTATACGTTGATGACCGCCTTGCATCATCAACCAGAAACGATGTACCTTTTAGAACGGTATCAAGGAGGGGTAGACTTTGTATACACATCAGCATATGCCAGCTTGGAGTGCCATGAAAAGGGGCTTTCAGTACAGTTGGGGCGAAGAGCAATTCAGATGTCAATTGCTATTAAATCACAAATTATCCACATCACAGCGTTTGAAAAGCACCACTGGAAAGTAGCAACACTTTGGTGAAAGGATTTCTTTCTTTACCAGCACTGTGCAAGGATGAATGACTTTGATTTTTGAGCGCGATAAGCGCGACTGGAAGCATAAACATTTTGAATTCAGTAATAACAATATCAAAACAAAGTGCAAAACTGATGGTGGTAGCACTTTGGATCTTCCACGAAAAATATTCCACCCAAGAGCGGGAAGACAGTGTCAAGATGGGATAAACACCACCGAGGTGCGGGAGCATTTATTTCCCTCGAGGCCTTCCGGGGAAAACCGCACCTTCTGCTCGCGCTCGAGATAGCCAAAAAGAAGACAGTCATCGGTGGAAACGCGTCGCGCTAGAAATATTTTGTGAATGAATTATTAAACAAGAAAACAAAGACGAGCCTCCGGCTGCCGTTGTTCCCTTTTTACAAGCGTTTTTCTGCTCGTCAATTAAACTTTGTAATAGGATTTTAGCCCGGGAGATTGGATTGTTTTCCTCAAACGAGCGTTAAAAGCCTGCTGTGCGTGCGCCCAAGTTCGTTGACTAAGGTGTGAACCGGTTGTTTTTGGCGTAATTTATTTGCCAAGCCGAAGGCGCACAACCAGAGGCAGATTTTTCAGTGAATCTTTAAAATGTTATGCTGTTACCAGCTAAATTAAACTAAAGATTTTCTTATTTCAAGAAAATATGGCACACATTCCAACATAAATATTCCGTTTGCGGTGAATGTTACAATATTTTATCACTCATTTCAATGGTTTCCTAACTAAACATTCCGTGTAATAAAATACCTCTACAACTCAAAATAATTCATACCCCTTCCTGAGCACAGTGCACCTTCCTCACCCACTGTATAATAATCAGATGATGCGGCAAAATTAGATGCTTCTAGTGATATATCACACCGAATTCTATTTTTGCTCAAAACGCTGGAACCAACTGGGGCATATTCCATACCGTTTCTCTCCGTTTCCTATTTAAATGTACACACGACGCTACACCCGCAGTCGGTCGTCATGTACCGAGCAGGTTTTCCCGGCCCGAACCTCTCACCTTTTGAACTGAGCTTATTTATGACTATGATGATACCCGTGTGAGCTTCATCACCACCCACCCACCAGACTCCAATGCACTCTACTTCCTGTAGCACTTGAAAACCCATCATCACTGGTTTCTAACCTGACGCCTCGTCCCATCCCTACCAAACCCCAACTGAACTTAACCGGGCTCACGGTCGGCTGTATATATGTATGTGTGTGTGTATGTATCATTCACATGGGATTTGGACCTTATTTCGAAATGCCACCCCGGCTGCGGAATTCGTAGCTGCATTTCCACTGGCTGAACGACCGACTGGTGGTAGTGGAGGTGGTGGTGCGGCCTGCTTATTGCACCCCATCCCAGGAAGTGCAGGAATAGAAAAGTTTGAATTTATTTCCACCATATGAGAATTTATAGTTCAGTGTGAAGTTTTCTTTTGGCCCTTTTTCGTCCGCTAGCCTAGGTACCGCACCGCTCATGGCCGACAGTCTGGTAAATTTTTCAGGTTCGGGTCAGCCACAGAAAAGTGCTTAGCACAGCTCAAATCGGGAATTCCGTTCGAAAATGGGAGAAAGTCTTTCCGAGAAGCCAACGGAAAGTTTGTGTGTGCGTCTGAGTGTGGTTCGGTTTGAGGCAATAGAGATGTGGCTGAAAGTGGGAATATGCTCAACTTTTGCAATAATGCACAATGGAAATGAGTCGAAAATATTTTCCATCATTAGTCTTAATCATTTTCATGGATTTGTTTGTTTTGGTTAGAACGGTGCAATGGGGTGCAATCATCGCTGAGGGGCAATTGGATAAATTTGGTTCTGTGTTCACTTTCTGCATGTTTTCAGTAAATTAGTTGAACGCTGTAGATTAACAGTATTCATTGAAATTGCAATCATTGAGAGGGTACATAGACTTGGATTTTTTTTTAAGATTGTAGATCAGGAATTGTAGTGTGAAAAAATAATGAACCTTGAAAATGTTATTCCACAAAATAGTAATCAAGGGAAGGAATGTTGTTCCTTGGAACTAATCCGCCCAAAACAATACCAAACCTTTCAATTCAACCAAAACAGCTGCCAAAAATACCCCGGTCAACAGTTATTTGGGTGGGCACGAATCCTTCACCGTGGTGTAGAAAAATTCTGAAAATATTCTTACTCCTTGTCTTGGAACCGCATAAAAGAAAAATCATCATATAAAAAGCATTTTTATATTCCTCTGTCGTATGTAAATTATTCATGTTCGTTTTTCGTCGCTTCGTTTCTGTAGAGTCAAACAACCAGCAACCAACCAAGGAACCAAGCTTGCCATTTCCATTCCAAGCAAGGAGCCAAATGTTTTCTTCTTGTCGATCTACAAAGGGGCTGATCATAAACTACGGAGACCGATTTCGAGAGATTTTGACCCCCCTCTCCTCGCGTAGGCAGACGAAGATTTGTATAAAACCGTAGACACTCGCCGACCCCCCCCCATCTCTAAAACGTTAACGTAGTCTATGAACAGCCCCACTACCGAGGGAGAGGCAGCTGTCGTCTTCCGGAATGATACTACCGTCGTCGCCGTGGTCGTCACCGTGGTCGTCGTCTTAGTCCTCGTTGGCTCCAACTTTCATTTGTATTCTAATCAACAATTTGCGAAAACGAAGAAATTGTCTGCCGTCACTATTTCCCCATTTTCACCTTCCCGCACACCCCTTCGAGGCAGGTCATGGTGTGGGTTTCAAACGGTCATCGGTTGTTTTTCTTCTTCTCGATTGACCGACCCAGCTCGGGAAGCCCATCCAGCGCACGTTGGCCGAATAGAGTTCTAAATATTTGATGCTTCCGAACCATTGGCTTTCTGGCCTCAGACTACGCTATTCTGCTTTGCTTGTTGTTGATTTTATTATTTTAGTTTGGTTTTTTTCCTCTTTCCTCATTTGACTCAAGATGATGCAGATGAGGGGAAAAGGACAACGGCGAGATGGAAAACGCTACTCCGTTTCGTAGTTTGTTTTTGATGCATTTTTAATACGAAATCGATGCCGGCAAATTGAGTTCTAGCTGCGGTGGTTTCTATTTCTGTTTGTTATTTAGGTGAAAAATATTCCTAATTCGGTTATGACCGGATTCACTGTCTTGTTTTCGATTAGCATAATTAAGCTAGTGTGTTGAATTGCATGAACATGTGTGTGACGGTGTGGCGATTCAATTCCCACAAACTTTTTTTTCGGTTGCTTTAACACTTCTGGGTCATTCGTGACTTGTCCGGGGATGAGATTTGAACTTGTGACTTTCCCGTGAGAGGTATGGATGCTAACCACCATTCCGGGGCCGTCTCCATTTTTGCTGTAGGGGTTGGAATGTAATGATTAAATGAGAATGATTAAAACCATTGCATTTTTTAATATTCTCAATATTTTTTATAAGGCAGCGAATCTCAAACATTTGTTGTTTGCGATTTAAATTTAGAAATGCAAATTATACCCGCAAAATTATCTTCACACATCGTAAAACAACAGAAGAGTCATCAAAATGAGCTGTTGCCAGAAAAAAATAAAAGAGAATGAGAAACAAAATGAATAGATAAGCTAAAAAATCACCAAATTTTCTGAAAATACCTAGTCATCTTGAAACGCTAATCTTTGAAGGACAAAAAAGGAAAGACATGAAAAAGGCTAAAAACTGCCTTAAAATGCCAAAATAGCGTAGAATGGCTGAAATAATTTGAAACGCTAAAAGGCCAAAATAGCTTTTAAATGCCAAATTGGTCGGAAAACAAAAACAAAATTTCCGTGAATAATACTACCTTGCATTTAAAACCACATAGGTAATGTGTTGTGTATAAGTGTACGCCCGCTGTTCTGTTAACCCTTTCACGGTAGGGACAACTGCTACCTTGACGCTGAACATCGAAAAAGTGGCAGACGTAATCATTTCTGGCTTGAGTAAACTTCCACATAATGCCCAGCCAATTTTAGATTTAGACACGATCAATTGACATTCCTTCTCGTAATTTCAGAGTGACTAAAAGATGGGTATTACTCAGTCCTATCAGTATTCCTGGTATTTTTCAAAATCCAACGTCCAGAAAATCTTCTAGTTGACACCCTCTGTCCATTAAGAATACAACTATTATATTTCAGCACCCAATGCCTTTGCGATCGACCGTTAAACGAGACTCACCGATGATCCGGCATCCAGGAATGCAAAAGTGTTGACCTGACCTCTTTGACCGATCAAAATAACTGGGATGATCCGGAAGAGGATTGATGAGTTAAGCTGGCGATGTACTGTAACCATCGCACTCGTAGATCCTTCGACAGATTTCGATTCGACAAGTGGCTCGAAGTGCTCCCCAAACTTCACCTTACACAGTCATCGTGCATTCGATGTGAGACATAGTGCGCAAAGTTTGCTGTTGCCTTAACCGACTTCCATAGACCGTTCATTTCAAGTTCTTTGAAAGATACACAATTTCGAATTTGGTGGCCATCGACCTTGCAAACTGAACAGAACTTGTTGTTTGTACTTGCATATTTTAGCTGCTACGTTTCCCAATTTTTCGATCTAGATTGTTGTTTGTCATGTTTTGATTGATCCGGTCCCGTTGCCATGTACACGTTTTCGAATGATTTGTCCTTTGGCTTGCTTCGATCTTCTCTTCCAACATTCAGTGGAATGCTGACAAGCTGTTTTACGCCATGCAATCGCTGAACTCTACTGGAAGCTGTTCTGAACACCCAGATAAACTTCGCCGTTGCTGGTAGCTTGTTGAACAGTTCGTGTAGCAGGACGGGGTTTGACAGATGACCCTAAGTGACCGAAAGCTCCACTGACTACCTGGAAAACCATGATTTACGAAGGGTGAAAAGGAGGACCATGATGATATCGTCTGACATCTGTTGAAGTTCGTCGCGTAACGCTTAGTAGTCATTCTCCACCAGACTCAGAAGACGAATTGCTTCTTGCTCGTGTTGCCGGGGGCTACTAATTGGGACTGTAGCTGTTGATCCGTAGCTCGAAAACACTAATTCTTTTTTTTTTCCTTGGTTTGTTTTCCGTGCTGAGCACCAATGCTACCGACGCAAGGAAGGCAGCTCCCACACCTGAACTCTACCTATCGACCCATCAACCATGAACCGGTGACCGAAGGAAGGCGTGATCAGAGATTTTATGCCTCAGAACATCCCGCCGGTGCCGACTGGGATTAAACCCAGCCCTTTTGGGGTGATAGGCAATCACGCTTACCACTACACCACCGGCGTCGCTAAAAACACTGATTCTTTCTTTCTATCTCTGCCTTCCGCCTCTGGATCGCTGCCTGTTCCCGGTTTTCCCTGGTTTTCCAGGTTATGGTATCCTAAAGTGCCACTAGCTGATGACCGTTACTTTCGAGCTGAGTACGTACACCTGCGTCTGACCCTTATATTCGCTTCATTTCTTCATCTTACTGCTCTTTAAAAACCTTTATCCTGCTGATCAACTCCAATCCTCGCTTGCATTTATTGTTTCGACTTGAGAAATGAGGCCCCTGGTTGCCTTGTGTATCGGGAAGTCTCACACACCTCCATGTGTTTTAGATGTGTTGGCCAACAGGTTGATGTACAAGTCGAATAGCAGATTGGATTGTGTGTGGCGTAGATGCGAAATATTTGCGCGGTTTATGGCTGACGAATTAGTTGAAAGGAAACCCGACGACCTCGATAACCAGGATGCAGTTAAAGCAACCGGTGAACACTCGTGTTTATTTCAGTTACCATGGAGACGTAATTTGTGATTAGCACCGGTCCCTTTCAAATTGTATCATTATTTATGAACGGCCTTATATTTGAAATGACGTTTCACATTCATCTAGTGATGTCCGATTTTCATTCGAATAATCGTTTAATCGATTAACGAACCGAAAAGTAAACTATTTATAATCGGTTAGATCATGCCGATATAAGCATTAACATCTCCACAGGATCATCACCGATCGTTTCAAACATGTGCTGCACTCTCTCTGGTGGAAAAATGGCAGCACAGCGAACAAAAAATAATCGATTAGTTGTTAATCGAGTAATTAAAAAATGGGACATCTCTGATTTTGGTGTGATTGTTTTGATAAAAATGAGCGCAAAATTTCATCTCTTCCGAGGGGGCAGCAAAACCACAAAATTACCTTGAATACGGGGGGTTCTCATTGGATGAAAGGGACCGTGAAAGAAGACACTAAAATAGAAAGTTTTTCTTCCGACAGTTTCATCTTAGTATTCATCTTTGGTTAAAGCCTTCTAGTAAAAGTATGGGCGTCTGCCAAAAACTGTTCCAAACGAACTGTCAAAATGCATTGCTTTGCTCAATTAGAACAAGGTTTTGTTTTAGATTTCTGGCTTCAGTTGCCCATTCTTTTGCTGGAGGGCTTTAGTTGCTGGGCTGCATTCTGGTTAGCAATTCATACTTCCGAGCAATAAACTGCTCACTATGCATGAGTTTTCCACCGCTTTTCATCCAGACTATCCAAATATTGACTTTTTCTAGCCCTAGCACTAGTCGTTCTCAAAATTCCACACACAGCAAAAAATAAATTTTAATATTACATACAAGAGGATGCACTTCAATCATGTCGAAATCTCATGTAATTTGTATGACCACACAAATAAACAAATGCAGTAAAAGTAGCGTGATGTCAGTTCATACACTTAATGATAATTTTGGCCTATTTGGCAAGTAATATTACACCATATTTCCGACACGATTGAAGTGCTTCCGCTTTGATGTGATATTAAAATTATTTTTATACTATGCACTCAGTGTTGACATTAGCACACGGAAATGGTACCACCAGTTACAGTTCTGGCAAACCACTCACATGCAGCAAACAAATGTTTGTATTTACTAGTCTGTTTGAATTTTAACTATCGCGTAAAATCTCCCTTCGTTTTATTTTTGAGCTATACTTGGCATAAACAGTGAAATCGTTTACAAGCTTGCATACAATATTGATAATTTATGCGATATTGCGCTTAAATTTACATGAACTTTTCGAACGGTGATCGAATCTAAGCCATGGTCTATAGAACCCTCATCAAATCAAAACTGTTACTTGGGAGGTTTACACACTTAGAAATAACTAATTTTACAAGTAATGGAATTCATCTTTGACTTAAAAGATGAGACGTAAACAAACATCTAATGTGAAAAGTTCTACGCTCGTCGAAAAGTACGTTTGATTGAGCTGAATTTTGCATCTGTTATGACTAAATTTTATGTCAAAATTGACGCTCGTATATGTCAGCCTCAGAGCACCTAAACTTACTGCAGATTGAATTTACCGTAAAAATGGCAAAACATATCTTTAAAAAACAGCTTGAAATTTTTCAAAATGTTTAGTGAAGAACTAGCCAACGGCTCACTAAAATAAAGAAGAAGAAAAACAAAAAGCAAAATATCCTTATTAATGCCAAACTTGCTTTAAAACTCAAATGGATTTAAAAAGACGAAATGTTTGAAAAACCAATACTCCTGAAAACGCCCAAATCGACGTTATATTTTCCGAATGATGTTAAAACCATGGCGTAGGTGCATATCCATAATCCACAACTACAATTCATTCGTCCAACCCTCGTCTAATGTAGCGCGTCCCTCGTCCGGGAAGTGTGTCAATTTCTGTTCAATATGATGCACATAAATGGAGCGTTACATATCATATAAGTTTATATTCTAAATCGTATAAAGTTCTGAGACATTTCATGAAAGGTTGCAAATATTGTATACAAAAGCCAATCTTTGCAAACAACATTGCTTACAAGTTGCTCCTTTGCGTGAAATGAATTACAAGTTTACGTGAATGAAAGTTTACATCACAATTAAAATTCAGAATTTTTTTGCTTTGTGCGAACCATCAAGGAAAAAATGTTTATCTTCTTTTTCTTGGATGATATGTAGGTCCTAACTAAAACTTTCTAAAAAAAATATCTAACTCAAACGTTGTAAACGCAACTTTTGACAGAAATTTACACGATATTTCATGTAAATTTAAGCGCAATATGTTGCAACGTTCCATACAAGCTTGCAAACAATTTCGTTGTTTTTGCCAACTTTAGCTCAAAATTAAACGAAGGAAGATTTTACGTGATGGTTAAAATTCAGATTTTTTTTTTCTGAGTGGCAAATGCCCGAGAATGTGAACTGAATTCTCAATCCATGAATATTATTTACCGAATCGGGCATTGAACCTGCCACTTGCAACCTGATACGTCACGCCTTTACTGACTACACCATCGGGAGACCCCCCAAAATTGCCCCCTAGATCCAAATGAAGCAAAACCAAAAATGAAATTCAATCAATTGGAAAATCTATTAAAACTTGGTAAAATGGTGACTTCCATCAGCTCCTTTAAAGGAGACTCATCGTCATCATCGTGATCCCGATGGTCAGGATCGGAACGAGTACCTTAAACTTTGCACCGATTTTTCTTCATATTGCTCTCGATAGTTCAGCCCGTCGAACACAATGCACAGCAGCAGCGACAACGAGTGAGTGTGCGCTGAAAGGGAGGGGAGAGGGGTTTGAAGAGCCATTCATTGATGGCGTGATCAGCTTTATTATGAAAAGTTTTCCTTTTAGCACATTCCTCGCCACGCCAGTCCCGAATCATTGGCGATTGGTTTGCCACCTACGAGCATTTGTGTGTGGCTGTAGGTGCACAGGGGAGGGATGGAAAATTGACTTTTTTAAACAATGGCAAAACGAAAAAAATCTTCCATTTCTTCATTCGCACTCACACACATGCCATTTCGTTCGAACACCAAGCAGGGCAGAGTTCATTGATTGAATCTACGATAATGATGATAATAATAGCAGGAAGAAGACCCCTCCGGAGGGCAAAGCAATAGATAGCGAGCGCCGACGGGGCGTGGGACAGTGAGCGTAAAATCCAAAAATTTCTAGTCAAGTCATGTCCTTTCGTTTACGCTTTCCTTCGTTCTGGGAAACGGGGACCGACCGGAGAGGTTTCCGTTATTATTATTTTCTTTGCGAAGGATTCTGTCCTCTTTTTTTCAATGTCCTTCGGAATGATGCACGCGAACAGGATGATAATGTTCCTGGAATGCGTGCAGGTACCTACCGACAGTAGTTCCGATGTGAGACCACACCGCTTTGAGCAACCCCAATCTGAGCCTCCTTCCGGACGAACGAGAACGGCAGACCGGGAGAAGGGCTTTTGAAAAATTGTCCTCGTCGTAGTTTTTCCTCAATTTTCACTGACATTCGGCGACGTGACAGGAATCCATATCGATCATATTGCCATCAATCGGTTGGCTGACAACGGGATAGTAGCAAGTTGGGGACATTTTGTTTGCGGCTCAACCGAGAAAGGAGTCAAGTTTGTGCCTTTTGTGTAGGACCAACCGGTGAAGACAAAGGGAAATAAAAAATTATGTGAGCAGAGAGACATGGTGCAGAAAGTGCCATACCCTGTGTGTGTGCGCTTGTTGAGGGACCTAATGGAACTGAAAAATTTATGATTTGATGTGCCAGAAGTGACAGTTGTGACAGAAAGGTTCGAAGCCTTGTGTTAAAGGGTTCTTTCGTAATTTTGTATTCGACGGATGGGAAATGTGGGATGTTTGTTCATTGTTTCTGAGTTGGCCATACGCTTCCGGCACTAGCAACAGCTTGTATCACTCGCAATCGGGGAATAGGGAAGGCCGATGATCGGCTTAATATTGACCGGAGGAAAATTCCGAACAAATGCAATACTTTAACAAAATTGAATACCCTGAAAGTAAAGGGACGGTATAACCAAGCCGGTGGCGGTGGGTTCGATTCCCGGTCCGGTTGAGGCAATCTGTTGGGTTGAAAATTTTGTCGACATCCCTGGGCATAGAGTATCTTTGTGCTTGCCAAACAATATACAAATTCGTGCTTTGTTTAGTATAGAAAGCTCTCAATTAATAACGGTGGAAGTGCATCTAGAACACTAATTTGAGAAGTACCAAAACGCTCGCTATAGAATCGTAAAAAGCCTAGAAAAAGAAGAAAGAGCAAGCATAGGAACTTAAAACCAAAACGAACTCGAGCTGGGTCACACACACGGTTGTTGGTTCGGAATCGACCACCAGCAGCCGACGCCATCAAATAATGTGGGTTCGTTTCCGGAAGAGTAAACACCTTTTGCTTCGTTTCAAATGAAAACTCCGGAAGAAAGAACGAGTTCTGGGATCAACGGTGAGTGTGAACGAGAGCAACAAAAAGGAAACTACGTGAAAAAGAAGCAAATGTATCAAACGAATAGACCACCAGCGTCTTCCGCCCAAGTGGAAAAACTCATCAAACTATCTTTGTGAAAGCATCACTTCAAAGAGAGAAAGAAAACGTTCTTGCGTTTGGGTTCGAACTTTGCTTTTGAAGTTGGACAGAGTAGAAAAGACATTTACTTTAAAAGCTTAGGTAGTAAATTCTCTAAAAATATGTTGAGGGGAAATTGTATGAAAGTTCTAGCACAGTGATCAGACGAATATCTTGAGTATCATACTAGATAGAACATTGGTGCTTTCCTAAAAAAAATGCTGATGTGGACAAAGCCTGCTTTATGCTAGATAGTACGCTTACGCTTGATTTACTATCAATATCTTATTATGTTATTGGCAAGTTGTGTGCTATATCATGTTAAAAGCTTATTCTGCTATCAGAGCATAATTTGATATTGTTATGATATTTAAGGCCTCCCTTAGCTCAGTCGGAAAAGGTGCAGCTACAAAGTAAGACCATGCTGGAAGTGGCTGGGTTCGATTCCCGGTTCAGTCTAGGAATTTTGCGGATTGGAACATTTCTCGGGCATAGAGTATAAATTGTACTTGCCACACAATTTCACTAATACAAAAATGGTACAGGCGTCTAAAGCTCTCAATTAATAACTGTGGAAGTGCATTTAGAACACTAAGTTGGGAGCACACAATAAGCTAATATGCGATAAGTAATAAGCTTTAAATACTAATAAGAAGAAAGAATAATGATATTTCTAAAACAAAAATAAATATTTAAAAATAACATAACAATAACAACTTGAGTTATGATAACAGAAGGAGTTATTACTCTGTTATTGATTTAATTTATAGAATAGTAAACCAATAGCTCTTTGCAATATGATTGCAAGCTTTGATATTAATTTGCTATGTATCACCATCTGGGAGATCCCCTGGGATTAGCTGATAGTTCGATTACTTAGTGAATTTACAAAGAATACCAACATAAACTTAATAATAATAATAATAATAATAACAATAATATATCGTACGCTAACGAGAATATCTTATCCATAACAAATTGAGATATTTTTAATCATTTTTAAAATTGCCCTTTTTATACGCGACACACGATCTGCTTTATTTTCGTCTTTGAAAAGTATAACGTTGACAAACTAAGAAACTGTGGGTCTTTTTTCCTCCTACCTTCATCATGAAGATATAGCTGAGTGGTCAGTACACGAGACAGTCACGCAAACGAACTGAGTTCAAGACTTGTTGAATCCGTACTGTAGCTTTTTAATTCTTATATTTATGTTATAGCTTAATATGATATTGGTTTGCTGCTATTATGAAGCTCAAAAACTCTGTTGTTCATGTTGTTGAGAAGTGACACCATCGTCTCCTTAAACTACAACCCTGGTATCCACTGGAGACTGCGACCGCTGCCTATTGTTATGCCGATCATCCATCCAGTAGAGAAACCAAAAATAGCTAAAACTGGAAGGAACAATTGGAATGGTAAACAACCCTTTGAGTCTACAGGTAGACACGAAGAGTTGTTTACCATCCCAATAGGTCTACAGTAATGGCAGTAAGCTTCACCTCAGATTAACTTTTAATTGCAATCCAGTTTGGATAATCTGTCAAATGTTTGCTTAGAGTCGTGTTGATTAAATCTTATGTCGTGAATGACGTGAAAGCAGCTGGATATTCTTGATCGGGATTTAATTCGAGGATAATACTGGTCGGAGTTTAAGAACAGCCGATATGGAGTAAGATGCCAGGCTGTATGGGAGATTATAGGAATCACTGTGTAAGTTGAGTAAGTAATAAGAGTAATTATCAATGCCCTAGCGGCTGTCCCCGAACATCATCGATCATCGGTTTAGAGATGACCAGTGTTATTTTAGGAGAAAATAGTTTTTAATTTACATCTCGACTATCCTCCGATCGTTAGCGCCGGTCAAGTGACTTGCATAGGCCGGCGCTGGTGGTGTAGTGGTAAGCGTGACCGCTTTCTCAGAAGAAGAAGTTGAACAAAACTATTTATCATCAATCAATAAATCAGCACCGCAACCTCACTCTTACAAATCGAAATATAGGACACCGTTCAACACGTCGTTGAGTCTATAGAACATCAAGATCCGAACTTCAGGATGATTTTAAGAATCAATTATATTTTGTTTACTCAACCACATGATGTTTTGTGGTTCTACCAAGCGCTACGGATTAGTATTCTAAATCAAGACTCTTGATCTTGATACGATGACTTTCTTGACCATTTACGCGCTTCAAGATCTAAGCTTCATTTGAGACCTCGAAATACTTTGTCATTACATATATGTATCCCACATAATATATTGGAGCTCCATGAAGCTCTACGGTTAATATTAGGGACAATAACCCTATTCCTTGAAAATTACTTGTTGATTCTGTATATCAGATTTGCGAGATGATTTGTAGAATCAAAAATATTTAATTAATACAGTTATATATCTCACTTGACGTAATGGAGGGTTAAAAAAATCAGTCTAGTTATCGAAAAAGATTTCAACGATCATGTGAATATCAAGATCCGAAATCCAGAACAATTTCTTAGATCCAGACTAATTAGGAATAGGGCGTAACTGTTTTGTAACGCAAGTTAAAGCTTAATCGCGCAAACTAACAACACAAACAGTTTACATAGTTGAAGGTGCTAAGCGTCAAATAACAGTTTTAAAGTGGTAATTTTATATGATAGATGGAGGAGATGAAAGTATAGGGTTGATAGTTCCGTTAGAGTACGGCAGTGTGAAAAATGTATATAGATAGTAGAAAGCGAGCAAGGACAACTTTGAGGAAGGTACGCATCAGGTTGATCATCTCTCTTTACCAAACTATACTTTCATCTCCTCCATCTATCGTATATGGACCACTCTAAGTCTATTATTTGACGCTTAGCATCTTCATCTATGTAAATCATTAACTTCACGCAGAAGTAATACAAACTAAACAGTTTAAGAAAAAAATCAGGTTGGAGAGTTATTCCTTAACAGTGGGTATAGCTTGTTTGCAAATTAAAGATTTCATGCGCTATATATCGGTGGTTAAAGCCATTGTTTACAATACCAGTTACGCCAGTCCAACACTATTTAATCCAACATCATTTTAATCTGACTCTCGATAATCCGAAGAAGCTGGATCAAACGTTCATTCAAGCCATTTATGATGGATCACCAGTGTGGAAACTGGTACCTTTATAGTTGGCTATAAATCAACAGTATCGATAGTAGCAACAAAGCTTTCCTCCAAAAATCTAGGGTTAAAATGTGTGTCAAATGCAAAATTATCGAATCTAATTAAGCTCAAGGGGTTCAAAAACTCTATCTAGACACCACATAGTGCTATGTTGATCCTGTAGGTCATCAACGTGTTCATGAAAATGCCATCCTAAATTTTGCCTACCTAGCAAACATATGTTAAAGCAATGTATCTGATGAAATCAAATGATAATCTTTGAATGCTGAAAACGTGTAGGAGTCATATAAAGCTCCGTGGGATCCAATCGGTTAAAAAGATCAAAAAAGCTTTTAAAAGCATAATAATGCAACAAGGGTTGATATGTCCTTGACAACATTAAAAATTACCATCCATACCGCGTTAGATTTGCTAAAGAGTTACAAATTGTTCAGATATTGTAAAAAATCTAACACTGCTTCTTGATTCCAATTCCGTCATACGAGTTTCCATTCCATCAAAACAAATTGAAACGTGAATGAATTCACATCGGCATACGGATGAAGGCAGACAAAAAGGATTTGCTAGGAGTGCTTCCTTTGGTTTTGAGAATAGAATAGTAAATATTAAAATGATGCGTTCATATTCACCCAACCAGGGAATGTAAGATTATATTGCAGATTTGCATGAAAAGTATGCATAATTTACTTTTCGCGGCATGAATAGTTTCTGTAATTTGATCGCCAGAAGGTTTTAAAAATAATTTTGTAATTTTTATGTTAGCTTATTTTTGAACAAATTCTGTTTTCTAAAATGCATTGCGTCAAGAAAATCATCACATGAAGGTTGTATAGAGAAATGTTTATTCTGAAACAACTTGCTTCTACGCTGCAGTCCATTTCCATCAAATGTGTTGTATGAAACATATGCAGAGGATGTAATAAATTAAACCTTAAAGTGAATGTAAGAGAAATTTGTTTTGCGAGTAGACTATGTGTGGTAACATTTGAACTAAACTATCGTACCAAACGTATAATTGATGCATTCTCGTCGAAATCATTGATACATTTTTTGTTTCTGCTTGATATGACGAAAATGGGCGTTTAAACCGAAGTACTACTCTATCCTAGTACCCCCGGGGCAGATCGTTAACAGCCTTATTGAAAAAAATGAACAAACGGATCGTAAAGCATTGAAAAGTGGTATCCCAGAGAGAAAATCAAACGCCTGCTGGAAATACGAACCGAAAAATCCAGGCGGATGGAGATCGTCAGCTACTCCAACAACGACATACCTACGTATGTGCGTGAAATTTTTTCTTTTATCTGCTTCCACTATAGCTGCGTACTGCCGTCGCCTTCACATCGTTCGCCGACGTCGTCGACAGGAAAGAAAGCTTAACGAGTTGGAAGAAACTTGTTCATTCATTTAATTTAAAATGTTCTTACTCGCGCGTTGTCTACACTCACTTTCGACGCTGCTGCCTGGGCCAAAAGCTCAGAGAAACAGCCCTCCTCCCGATCCTGGCGGTTGGTGGAAAGCTGTTTTTCACGAGAAAGCGAAACTCTTGTGAAAAGGCGGCAAAACTTTTGTTCTACTATAACAGATGCAATATGCTACGATTACGAGTGTTTTCTGAAGGAAGGGGGATAGTCGAGCGGGCTGCAGTTTTATGCTTTCGATAGAGTTTAAACCGTTCCAGTTGCAGTGTCGAGACTCGCACAGCGAAGAGAAATTAAAGTTTTGTCTGCCAGTTTGTGGGGCCCAACATTTGTACGCTATGATGATCCCGTTTCTTCGCTAATGTTGTTTTTGTTATGAGCAAAGTTGAACAATAGGTACTTGTTCTATTGAAGTTACGCACAGAACTAATCTAATGAGATGCAGAGCACCCGGAAAGTGTGAAATGAGAAGTTTCGCTATCGATTTAATTTGCTTTTCTTCTAATGATTCTACCCAATTTAAAGACAAGCAAGACCAACGTCAGTAGAAATATCTTTCTCCTGTTAGTAGTGGTGAGCAGACGATATGAAAAATGCAATCAGATAATTGAGTAAATCTTAAATGAATGTGGCTAGCCAGTGCAAAAATTTCATCAAAACAAATGTGTTGCATTTCTTCTCTGTCGGTCGTAAAAGACAAAATCTTTCGATTTCACCAGGTGAATTTGCCACGAACAATGAGTTGGGATGATTATTGGACTTGTTTACTCTTCGCTTAAAGTGTGACTGTTTAAGGTAGCTTCTTGGGAGTGGTACCGATAATTTGAACGCAAAGCTTCATTCTTGTCAAACGATATCGACGTCCATTTACTAGATCTTTCAAGGAACAGATTTTCCAAGCCTATAAAAAGCAATTGTACGTTTGCCTTCCTTTTCCAAAGCGACACCAATAGGACAGGTCCCATTAAACCTTATGCCTTTGACACCGGCCATAATAAAAGGCCATAATGGTGGCAATTGCAACGAACTAACCATCGCCATCGTCGGAACATGACATCGTTTTCCGCCACAGCGCAGCCACCTTGTCGGTCGTGTGTCGAGCTGCTTATCATTCTCATTTTTCTTCATTTCATCCACCTGCCCCCAACATTAACATCGTGCGATCCAGGAGCAGAGCCACTAACAACTTCCAAGCTGGGACCTCCTTACAAGATAGTCATCTGTCGTCCTCCTCGTCATCAACTTCGCTGCCGTCTTCAATGCCGTAACCACCACCGACTTTGACCAGGAAAGCTAGCGAACAAATTGCCGTCCGTCGAATGAAATTAGCTTTTCCGTCTTGCTAGTTTTACGATCCACTGACGACAACATCTTGTCCTCGTATGTGACCAATCCTAGTCGCAACTACCCAACGAGAAGCGACGCACAAATTGGCGTCAATTTTCTTCCCAGACTAACAGCAGCCAGTAGCCAGCAGCCAAGTGAACGAGCAGACCGTGTGTATGTGTATCCTTGGAGACTAGCGTCTAGCAGCGCTGAGAGTCCGGACCAAATCAGTAACGAAAAATCAATTTATTATTTTATCTATCGCTCATTCGGAAATGATAAGTTTTATTTGCCGTCGTTTCCTTTTTCCTTCGCAAAATAAATAAAATTATCGTGACAGACATGAGCTCCGGATTGCCCTTGCATGTCGATACACACACACACACACACACACTTTCTAAAGCTCATCGTTTGGATTCTTCTCAGAGCACACACAAAAATCAAGGCGGAAAAGTTTTGCAATCCTTTGCAACTGCTGCTGCTGTTGCTTCTGTTCCTTCTGGTCTGGTAAAAAAAAACTTGTCTCCTCCTTAGTGCTTGATTGTGCCACACCTCTACAGCCAACAGAAAAGAACTAATCAAAACTTTTCCTAAGCCCCCTTTCTTTCAGATAATGGTCCTAGTTTTGGTTTCGGTTGTGTTTTCCAATTAGAGCTAGCAGAAATGGTAACGAAGTCCAGACTCGCATGGTATCGAAAATTGCTCTACAGGAGAAATGTATAATACCCATACTTGGGAACAAATGTGGTTCCAGGTGCATTTATAATCTCTTTAGGGGCTGTTCATATTCAACGTTGACAGTTTTTGAGAGGTTTTAAACCTTGCGTGGACAATCGTACATATATGTTTTTTTAAATTTGTATGAACCATGGATATTTGAACAGCCCTTCAAAAGTTGCCATGGCTGTGATTCGGTTGCGATATCGTGGTATACAAAGAAGAAGAAGAAGAAGAATTGAGTCAAGTTTGAATCGAACCGTTGAATACACTGCTTCCGAATCGGACATTGAACATCCTGAAGTATCCTGAAAATATGAATCAAGTGGTGAATATGGAATCGGCCAGACTGATTCAGATGGTTGCTATTTGTAGTTCACATTCACATATATATATTGAGCTGCCTGTGGTTTCCATTCTAGCAGGGACGCCTGAATTGACGGTACCATAAAACGGGGTATCTTTGATAATGCGGGTAACTTTGATAGTATAAGGTAAAGATTAAATTTGCTCGCTGCGCTTTTTCCTGATTATAAACATTGGTTCCATATTGTAGCTTAGGGTATTTCCGTTGATATCGTATATATTTTGTATATAGTATGTGTTACATATTTTAGAAACATATTAAAAAAAAAATTTTCGTGTTTTTCACCTGTTTGAAAAAGCACTCAAACCATCACTTATGAAATGTATTTCCGATACAGCCATCACAAATTCAATGTTGTATTCTTATTGCTCATGAAGTTTTCTGATTATATACTCACTCAAAGTTTCATATTTAAAGAACTAAATTGTTTGAGTTTCACCCATTTTTTTCTACATTCATCGAGCTCAAAGTAACCCCAAATCAAAAAAATGAAGCTCGGTCACAATACTAAAAAAATAGTACAAATGCTTTAATTTCCGTTAAACACATTACTAATGAATTGACTCTTGGATCCTTAGTACTTGTTTCAAAAATCTAAAATTTTAAAAACATTCACTGCCGTTAAAATTATTTAGAATAAACTTTAAAAAAAACTATCAATGTTACCCCGTTTTACGGTACCTTAAGATGGGGTGACATTTGGCCTATGGGGTAATATTGGGCCAACATTGAAATATGTTTAGTGATTCTAATATCTTGAATATACAGAAAATGATGACTGGAATATGTTTCTTAAGCTCCTGGAGTAAAGTGTAGATAACTTTAGCCAGTTGTTTTATTTAAAAAGTGCTGTAAAGCTATGCGTCACAAAAAGTAGCAAAGTTTGAACACATTTTTATGTGGATATACGATACGTTACACGCTATATTTAGCCATACATACGAAGTGCATTATGATCATAACCAAGTGTACTCGTAATAGCTACGTTACAGTAATTTTTTTTAAGATATTTCAACCATATTTTTTTTTGGCGTAAGGTTTTACATTGGTCTATTTTTTATTTAATTTTAGTAAAATGAGATATCAATTTCAATCAACCATCTCCATCACAGTTGTAAAGATATCATTGATGAATATATTCACACGCTTAAAATTGTTTTCAATGCTAATATGTGAATGCTATAAGGTAAAGAAATTTTTTGAGTTTTTTGCCCATTGTCACCCTCATTTACGTTTTGAAAACTTTGAAATTCTGTGAAGAAATTTTTTTTCTGCAGAAATTTTAAAGATATTTATTTTTGTGTGAACCTGTCTAAAAACATGCTGAAGGGCTTTTGAATATATAAGCAGACATATGAAGATTTTTATTATCGAAATGAACATTTTAACTTCATGTGCAAAGCTTCTTCATGAAAATTTTGACTTTGGATTTTGTAACCAAAAGGGGTAAAATTTAGTGTAATACTTGATCGAGCTGAATATCCACAGGACTTTACTAAAACCATCGGTTAGCTCGGGATCTTTTAAATTCTTCCTAACAAACGTGCCGTCTTTGAGAGAATATCTTAGCGGGGCCAAGACCTTCAGAAACATCATCTTGATTAACCTGAAGTCTTGAAAAATGAACCAGAGCACAATATTGAAATTAATGATCAGCTGAAATGTCTTGGAAGAACATATGGATTTTAATTTTTGAATATATTAATAATAATAATTTATCAACCTAAAGTCTGAAAATATATCCAGAGTATTTTATTGACATTAAGGATCAGCTGGAGATCTTTTGAGTACCTGCCATATTGGAAGAATATCTGAATGCCGACATTTGAATTTTAGAACAGTTTTAGATCTTCAACGATCTGCGAAATTCTACGAACCTTCCAAAACATCTATGAAAGTTCCTATACTTTCACAAAGTTTCTTGAACTTAAATTCAGCTTTATGAACTCAAACTAATCCTTCTGAACGTCTTTCCAATCCATTGAACTTATTTAAAGTACCCTAAACTCAGCGGCACCGGTGGTGTAGTGGTAAGCGTGATTGCCTCTCACCCCAGCAGGCCTGGGTGCAATCCCAGTCGGCGCCGCCGGGATGTTCTGAGGCATAACATCTCTGGGAAGTAGGGTAGGGTCCAGGTGTAAGAGCTGCCTCCCTGGCAGCATTGGCACTCAGTACGGAAAACAAGATCTACGAAAAGCAAATCAAGGGAATTTTTTATTTATTTTTTTAGCTTTTAGTTAAAATGTTTTCTTGTAGTGTATACCCAGAACAAAAAAGTAAGGCAAATTTAATTATTTTCTGAGAAAACTACACAAATTAACGTGCTTACAAAAAGTTCAAAATGTTTACCAAAAGTTCATGTTATACGATTTTTGTCAGTTTTCTAGTGTTCGTGATTTTGAACATTTCAAAAGCATGCATTTTTTTCCAGAAAGAAATAATTTTTGATTACAACTTTATCCCAGGTGTCATTTCCATCAGAAAAGCCATTTTCGTGATACAGGTCGGACTCGATTATCCGGAGTATCGATTTTTTTTTCACTCAGAATAATCAAATCTTCCGGATAATCGAATCGCAAAAAAAAATCAAATCTGCCCCTCCTCTTAGCTACATCCAATATTGTTAAAATAATCATATTGTATATTATAATACTAAATAATTTCAAATGTCTGAATAAAAACTAAAAAAAAAAACGCAAAAAAATACTCCGGATAATCGAGTCTAAAATTCCGGATTATCGAACCCCGGATAATCGAGCCGTCGGATAATCGAGTCTCCGGATAATCGAGTCCAACCTGTACATTTTTTTGAAAAATATCGTTGCGACATTTTAAAAATTTCAAAAGATCCAAAATTGCCAAATTTTAGCAAAAATCATTGACCATAACGAATTAAATTTTAATTCTTTTTTTGCCTGCTCTATAACTTATACCATATTTCCCGAAAATCCATAAATTTCCCTTAACTTAAAAAATTTGTTTCTACGAATTGTACGAATTCGTAATTATATTCTAGCTAATTTGACCGAAATCTCAGAAAATCCATCCCAAGTAACAATTTTAGTTCGATGAGGGTTTTGTAGATCACTATTATGTTAGTTGGGATGAACCTCCAATCTGTTGGGAAGAATCTGCACCCTTGATAAGAATTTTCTTGAAAATCTGGCTGAAACGCTGTTCCCAAAACTTCCATCAAGTTCATTGAGCTTTATTGGGATAAGTTCTCTAACAAACTGCTACAAAGTTATCTAAACTGATACAAAGATCCCTGATCTTAGAAGATTACTGAACCTACAATATTTCCTGAATTTCTTCAAAGTTTGCTAAACTTCTACGAAGGTTGCAAAACTTGTACGAAATTCCCTAAACATATTCAAAATTCCTACACATGTATGAAGTTTGCTATGTACTTGCTAGGATTGCTGAACTATTAGGAAATTAACTGCACTTCTACAAAATTTCCTGAACTATCAAGAGATTCGTTGATTTCCTGACCAGTTATCTGAAGTTTTACAAAATTTCCTAAACTTCTACGGAATTCCCCAAATTATTCCAAGTCCATGAACCTTTAACTTTAACGAAGTGCCCTGTAATTAAAAGATGGTCGAAAAACGTTTATGAAATTAAAGTATATTCTCTTAACGTCAACGAAGTACCCCAAACTTGTACAAGTATTCACTTCTTTGAAGTTTTCCCTACTTTTTGCAAAGCTTCTACGAATTTAAATTTCCTGAGATTCAATTCCATTTCCAGACTTTCTACAATGTCCCCGAACTCTGAAGTTTTACAAAATTCAATGGACTTAAAAAAAAACTTGATCTTCAAAGAATATCCTGAGGTCCTACAAAATTCACGAAATTTCTCTTAAGTTCGTTAAACTTCTACAAGGTGTGATGTATTTTTACAAATTTCTCTGAACTTCTACAAATACAGTTCTCCAAAATTCTCTGCACTTCAGAATTAGACAAAACAAGAGCATATTCTCGCCGGCTGACGGGGGTTTAGAAGGCATATCGTTCCGGTGCATTTGTATAGTGGTTTGAAAACTAATTTGTCAAAAGTTAATGTATTAACCATACATAACAAAATTCGTTTCAATGCTAGTGAGCACAGTCATCATTTATGTGCTTAACTTCCTGTCAACATGGTAAAAATATGTCCACCATCACATTTTCAATAGCCCGAAACATTTCCTCCGCAACAAAGCATTCTGAAATCTAAAACAATAATTCCCAAACTTATTGCTCCCCTATTGCCGGCCGCAAAAATATCGCCTTTATCGCGTTTCTTTGAACCCACGAGAACAAAACCATCCCTTAATCAAGAATCCTTATCTCCGTTTGTCAACAGCTTCCCCTCCAGTACAGTCGAAATATTAATTTCAAATTATTGAGCACAGTCACACTCGGAAATGGCCATCCACTCGTTTTCTCACAGTGCGATCCACTCTTGGACTGTTCAGAAAACCCAAATGAGTCTTCGGTTGCCAGCGCATCCGAGGGAGGCCAGGAAAAACAGCAATAATTATCACCGACGTTGACAACGACGATGAGCAGAAACCGAGTGAAAAGAGCACATACCATCGTTTTCGCACCCCCAGGGACAGCAGCATCTAAATGGCCATCCTCCATCTCCAGCACACTCTGAACGCAAGAAAAAAAAAATGATACCAAAGCGACGAATGCAAACCCACACGGAAATACAGAAAGAACCCATTTTCGACTTTTCTCTCACTTCGCAGCTCGCCACTCGCTCGTATTATTGCTTCGAGGGACAAATATTGAATTCAGCACCCTCTTCATCACGTTTTATTGTCTTTATTTCTTTCGGAAGGGTTTTTCAACTGGCATTCCGGGACTTCCCGTACCATGCTTTCTTCCCCATCGTTCAAATGGGTTTGGTTTAAAAGTGGCCCTCCACGGCATAAGACAATAATGACGATATCAATGAAGAGGAAAGTTCTTAAGAAAAACTTCTATCGGAAAAGAAGGAAGCCTTTCGGGAGAGTTGATTCCAGTGGAAATTGTGTGGGGGAGTGTTTGCCGATAAGAAGGGAAAGTTCTGCTCTTTCATAGTGCTGTATTTCTCACGGTAATAAGTATTTTTAATGAAAACTTTCCCGCTCCCCTTTGGCGACCGGGGGATTTTCGGTTTCTTTTGACTACATACTCTGCCAAAAGGCTTGCTGGCAAGGGGCTCGACTCCTATCGTACTTTCTCATCTTCGGGTCTGGTTTGGTTGGTGTGTGTATGTGTGTGTGTCTGTGAATGGGTGATTTCAGGAAGCCCTTGCACAACAGATGGCGCCATCATTTGGTGATACTGTTTTCATTATGTACATCTATCTTGCTTCCCACTTTTCCGGGACGATATACCTTCTGCACCCCCATCAGCCGGCGAGAAGATGCTCTCTTGTGTAGTTATTATTGCTTTGTTTTGCCGCCTTGGTGGCTTGGAAAATTGCAGTACTTCCTTATTTTTTACTTGAAGTGTTGTTATTTTCCTTCCAGTCTCTTTAAAGAGCGATAGATTTCCGCAGTTCGAGATCCAAACCAATGCAGTTTATATTCCTTTTACCCATTGGCATAAATTAGAGCTCGGCCTGAGAAGACGAAGTAGCAGATTTTTATGACGGTCTATAATTTTTACGATGATAGATTGCTGCCACTGCTGTTTGCCCAGCAAATGTAAAAATTCGGCCTTAACAAATTGAGTGCACCACTCGAAAATGGGAGAGTCAGCAGAGTGATTTCGATTGGGAGATAGAACGCACAGCAGCAGCAGGATTGGCACGTTCGGCAAACGAGAAACCGATCGGTTAGAAAGACGCGGATTTAGGACGATCCAAGGGATTAAAGTGGACAAGCTAATGGAGGTTCGTAGAAGGGATCCATTTGAAAAAAGATCGATTTGGATGGGATGGGTTAGGCTGTCAAAAATTGGTATTAGGAAAATTAACATACTCAAACGGAGCATGGTAGGAAAGTTTTACAATTTTGACGATTGATTGTATGTTTATTGTTTCAGTTTGAAGTCATCAGTGAAATGTTAACACATTATCTGTAATTTTTTTATGATGGCAAGTTAGTTCTACGAGAAAATAGAGAAACTTGTTTCAAAAACGTGATCATCAGTTGTCTCCTATATGGGTTTGGTTCATGACCGATGCGTCCTTGAGCCATACTCCGTCACTTTCCATGTAGGTAGCTTAATGCCATTTTGTTGAGACATCCAATATAATCTGTTTGGTCGAATCTATGGCAATTCCGTCGCTCCTGTCAGCTCGAGTATATTTGTTTGTTTATTGTACTAATAATTCACCTGGCACATGGTAGTCTTAATGAATTATATATATCTTAATGAATTATCGGATTACATCTCGGATTCTGAACACAAATTGTTGTATATTTATGTTGATTATACCAAACACAGTCCATGGATCTGTACATAGTATTTACCAGGTCTATCATGCTGGTTACTCATGTTTACTCCACGAGTAACCAGCTCTGATATCCGATTACTATTATTAATATAATTTTGAGTGCAGATTTTAAACAGGCACTCTTTTTTCCCTTTATTATCATAAAAAAATCACGATAATAAAGGAAGTGACGTTTGAAAATAAACTACACCAAAGAAAATAAAATTATTACATTTTATGAGCGTTCTTTTTTTTTCGTGATGCAATTTGATGTGGGACACCCTTTAATTCCGTTATAATTGCTTATAATTTGACACATACGCGTATCTCGTCTACTAATTGCAGACTTCATCAGAGGCAAGTGGTTTTGAGTTTAGCAGCGCCAGTGGTATAGTGGTGAGCGTGATTGCCTCTCACCCTAAAAGGCCTGGGTTCAATCCCAACCGGCGCCAACGGGATTTTCAGAGGCATAAAATCTCTGATCACGTCTTTCTTTGGAAGGGAAGTAAAGCTGGAAAACTTCCAGGGAGTTCCGATGATTTCAGGAATATTTCTATAACTTTAAGGCAGATTCATTAATTTCAGGATAGTATCAGGAACGTCCAAGAAGTTCCTAAAATTAATGTATAGTCTATGAAACTTCAGAAAATTTTAGAGAACTTAAGAAAATTTTCAGAAGCTTCACAGAAGTTTCAGGAAGTTCACGGAAGTCCAGTAAACTTCAGAGGGGTTTGGAAATCAGTACATTAGTGCGAAACCTTAAGGAAATACAATAAAAGATCCGGAATATTTTGGAAACTTAAACGAAGCTTAAAGAACTTCAAGGCAATTTCACTTGCTTCAGGAAAACTTCAGAGCTTTAAAAAGTTCTGATAACTTCAAGGATATCCAGAGAACTTCAGGTTCCATTTGATTCACGGTAGTACCAAGAATTCAGATAACTTTAGAGATGCTCCGAGATCATTAAAACAAATCAAAGAACCTATAAGGGAAGTTGCAGGAACTATAAAGAATGAAGGAAATTTTTATGAAGTTCCGAGAGCTACATTCAAGTTTTGGAAAGAAACAGGAACAGAAAAAAAAAATTGAGCAGATTTCAATGGGATTCTGTGATTTCCATGCTAGTTTCAGGAGCTTCGAAAAAAACAGGAACCTCAGCAAAGATCAGGGAACTTCTGGAAAGTTTGGAGTTGTTTAGCAAGTTTCACTATATTCAGGGAAGTTTCGAGTACTTCAAAAACGATTTATAAATTTAAGGGAAATTGCAGGAAGTTTCATGGAGCTCCAAGTATTTTTTTAAATATTCTAAGAATTCGAGAAACTCCATGGATATTTAGAAATTTTGAACTTTTGATAAGTTTTTAAAACTAAAAATAAAGTAAAATGACGGAGACTTTTAAAATATATTGATCAAATCAGGGATGTCTAGAGCACTCAAAATAAGTGCAGAGACCTTCCTGGTAGGCTCAATGATATAACCTGAGCAGGAAAAAAATAACTCATTAATACCAAATTCAGGTCTGAAAATAGCATAACTGGCAACCTAAATATGGTATTAGTGAGGCTGACATAAGAGGTAAAATACCAAAAATAATAACTCAAAAGTATTCTACAAATAACGATACAATAAATAATTTAGTTATTACAATGCCAAACGGATAACAGACGCTTTTTTAGGTGCCAGAATTCCAATGATTCTTTTAGGTGTTATTGTCTAAAAACTTAAAGATCACATTTAGTTATTTTGGTATTGTTTTGATATTTTACAAAATATTTCGATAACTGAATAAAATCACAACAAGGTTTGTGGTATCATACCACATTAAGATATTTATTTGTTATCGATTAGCTATCGGTTCCTGCTCGGGAAGGGAAGTTCATTAAACATCAGGAAAGTCATGGTGTAGTGCTTAGCGTGATAAACTCTCACCCCAGCAGGCCTGAGTTCAATCCCAGTCGGCGCCGCCGGAATGTTCTGAGGCATAACATCTCTGATCACGCCTTCCTTTGGAAGGGAAGTAAAGCCGCTGGTCCCCGGTTTAATGAGTTGATGGGTCGATAGGTAGGGTCAAGATGTGGGAGCTGCCTCCCTGGCATCGGTTGCATTGGTGCTGAGCACAGAAAACAAGATCGACGAAAAACAAATTAAGGCGTTTACATGAGCTTCAGGAACATTTTGAGAACTTAAGCGAAAATCTAAGAGCGACATTTATTATTTAGTTTTAATTTAAGATAAATTTCAACTTAATGTTCGATAGCATTTCCAACCAACTCTGAACTTAAAAAAGTTACAAAATTTTTAGAAAAATCCGAAGAACTCAACGAGAGTTGAGATAGTTCAGGAAAACTATGGGAACTTCTTTGAATTCCAGAGAACCTCAGGTTAGATCTTTAAACTTTTAAGAAATTATGGGAACATCGGGAAAAAACAAGATCATTTTAAAAGAAGTTCCGTACGCGTCATGGCTGTATTGATAATTGAGGGAACGTCACGGAAGATCATTGTAAATATATTAATTTCAGAAAAATAACAAGAAGTTTTAAGAAGTTCCCAGATTTTTAAAAAGTCCAGAGAACTTCAGAGATGTTTAAAAATCTTCAGAATTATTTTTGGAACTTCATAGAAATTCAGAGAACTCAAAAGAACGAATTTAGGTCAGCTCCATTAATTTCAGGGAAATTAAAAAAAAAATTAAAGAAGTTTCAAACACACAGAGCTATGTGTTTACACATCTGAGCTGTGTGCGATTCTCTATTCTTGATCCAAGCTCAACTCCAAAACAACACTTAAAACAATCAAAACAAGTCTCTCGAACTCTTTAATCTGTACAATACACTTTCCAGAATCTAAAAAAAAAAAATGCGTCGCATTCTTCAAAGGATAGATGGTCCCAGGAAAGCCGTAACGGCGAGTCGAGAATAATAATAACGACTTGTCACACGAATTTAATATGTTCTGCGAAGGAATGCGGTACCACTTCTGTTTCACTCCCACTTGATTGTGTTGCGTCGTCGTTTCCTGCACTAGAGTGGAGTGGTTGGTTATTTCTTCTACCGAATTGCAGTTTGGAACTAGCAACCCTCAACCACGCCCGTTCGTTCCAATGAATGCATTCTGTCGTCGTCGTCGTCGTCGTCGTCGTCATCAGCAGCAGCACCTACTATACTCGAGAGAGTTCACTGTTCACTCTTTCCTTATGGCCCAAAGCTCTACGGTGATTCTGGTGACGAAGAGGAAGGTCGGTAGAGGCGGTAATGTGCCGGTGCAACCCAGCCACTATCCGGAGGATAAGGAAATATTTTCCGCTCAACTAAACTCATTTGGTGTTATTTTCCACCGGAATAGATTCCATAAGTCTCTCTTGGAGGAAGATGAGTGCGGTAACGTGTGTGGGACAAACTTGCAGCCGCAAAACGAGAAGCAACTCTGCTGCGAAAGGCCGCGCGTGACTCGACGCGACGACTGACAGGGTGCATGCAGTTGGATGGATCTGACAATGACGAGCTGGTTGGGGTGCTTGTCAACCGCTGTTGCATGAGTAATTTGTGAAAAATGGTAGTTTGGCTAGCTTGGTTTGATGAACTACCCAGTTCTGGAATTCCTGCTGTATTTAAAGACTTTGATGAATGAGTTTAATTTGATGACGGTGCTTTAATAGCTTCCAAACAGATTTCTTAACGGAAGAGCGTTTTGAAGCCGAACGAACATGGCAAATTACGAATTTAGCGGAAAAATGGAAAGCAAAGTTTCGTCAAATAGCGAAAATGAACCACTGCAATCCTTTTGTATTACTTCCTTGAAAATTTCAAATAACCTACGGCGACGGTTGCCGTAGTGTGACATCTGAGGCGCCGTATCCAACCTGGCAGTTAATGTGAAAACTCGTCAACTCGGTGTAATTTTTCAAACACGCAGACTGATTGCAGGTATGCCCGGTACCATTTATTTCGGTCGTTGTTGTTGTTTGTCCGCAGAGTGGTTCCGATGAAGTTACGGAATGGAACATGTAGTCAACTCATCTGCATAGGTGATTACTTTCCTTGCCCTCTTTACGACTACCAACTAGTGACACATCCTGCAAATAAAGTGTCACCTTTTTCACTGCACAGAGGAGGGCCAAAGGGAAACACGAGGGTGAATAAGTCACTTCCAGTTGCGACTTTGTCACGTGTCGTTGGCGGTGGTGGTACATTCCATGGAATTGTCTCCCGCACCGAAATGGCAGCCAGCAATGCGAACGCACTCACCACTGGAATACATTTTTCAAGTCGGATTGTATGTGGCGCTTCATTTTTCCCTATTTCAAATTCTGGGTCGGTTCGGTTCAAATTGTCACGATAGTATTTTGCGACTTGCTCGGTGGAAGATAGTAGAATGGTTTTTTTTTTGGGTTGTGGAAGAGTGAGTCTTCACTACCGTTCGGAGGAACGTGTCAAAGTTACAACTTAATTTGCTTGGTCTGACGTGACATGTGATGTGTGGAAGATGTAAACTTGCGAGTAATCACGTCCGTGAGTTTTTTTTTCGGTTTACAATAATGTATGAATGAGTTCCAAACCATTAACATTTTTTTTTTTTATTTTTGTTTCAGGTATGTACAATGAAACGACAGAAAAATCTCTTTGTTAAAACCAGTTATCGTAAGTAGAATGTATATTATAATTAAAAATATATGTAATAGAATGTTAATGAACTAGTTTGTGTACGTTTAGCAATTTCAAATCAATCTACTATGGATGCTATGAATCAACCTTTTAATACGTCTAGGATGAGTAGACCAGAGATGGTCGAAGTTTGCTATTCAATAGTGCCATGATTTTGAATGTTCCAATACTAAACAGCTATCTAGCAGGTATTATATGTTGATGTTGGGATAATAAAGAATAACATCAGAATACATATCAGCGCAGGTGGTGTTGTGGTAAGCGTGATTACCTCTCACCCCAGCAGGCCTGGATTCAATCCCAGCCGGCGCCGCCGGGATGCTCTGAAGACATAACATCTCTGATCACGAAGTAAAGTCATGAGTTGATGGGTCGATAGGTAGGGTCCAGATTTGGGAGCTGTCTCCCTGGCGTCGGTAGCATTGGTACTCAGCACGGAAAACAAGATCGACGGAAAACAAATCAAGGAAAAATTGATTTTACATTCTAAAAACAGGGGCCAAATAATGCAACGCGTGATATTGGGGCAAACCATCATGCCTATTATTGATTTTACAAGCTCCTTTGATATTGCGAGACTATTCACAACGTGTTAATTTTAAGCTGAAAGTTGAATCGACGCAAAAATGATCCCGCTGCACCTAGTTTTCTTAGAAAGAGAAGGTATCATAATGCTATCATTTTTTTCTCTTCACCGACGGCAGACACGAAGCGACTGTTGCCAATTTCGGTTGCGTTCGGGTGTAAAGGAAAAATCATGAAACTCGGTTGAAACAGTTTGATGAGATTTGCAGCTGGTGAGATTTGTTAGATTGATATTCCGAGCTGATATGTGATAGCTTGCAATATCAACCGCAGTTGTTTGCTTGTTAATTTTTGTCTACGAAAATCAAGGGTGATCTTGTTCTTTGGTGAGATTTGAATTTTTGATATTTTCTCAACACTTCCATGACAGAAAATCATTCGAGATCTCGAACATCAGATAATTATTGAAATTCTAGGATTCAAGATCATCTTTTCACGGATCAGTTATTTTTAAAATCTGGTAAATCTTCCAAAGATTGTCAACATATATTTCGGGGAGAAATTTAAAAAAAAGCCAAGAGGGAAGCCGTAAGAAACTTCCTAGTGAAATTGGAACTAACTTCCGTGGAAAGCTGAAGGAAGCTACCGAAACGTTGGAAAAAGTTCGAATAAAAATTAGAAGAACCTTCTATTCAAAACTCGAACGAAGCATCCAGAAGTAGTCGGAAGACACTTCCCGAAAAAGCTATAAGAAACATGCAGGAAACATTGGAAACAGATTTGAGAGTAAGTCAGACAAAACATCAAAAAAAAAAATCAAGATAATCCTCCAGAAGAAGTTGCAAAAATGCTTCGGAGAATTGTGAGAAGAAACTACTGAGGGAAGCCAATAGAAACTGGGGAAGTTAGAACATAATCATCCAGGAGAATTAGGATGACACTTGCTGAAGTTGTTGAAACAAACTTCTTGAAAAAGTTGTAAAAACATCCTGGTAAGTTAGAAGAAATTTCTGGGCGGAAATCAAGATTATCGTCTGGGGAATATCAAGATATTAAAATGGTCAATCTACTAAATGAACTTTTTGGCGAATAACTTTTAACAATGACTCATTGCCTAACTGCTCACTGAGTACAAATATTAACTAACCCCCGATTCTTGGGTACCCACAAAGGGTCTGGAAATAGAAACACTAATTTGTTCTAAAAATATAATATTTGATTTAAAAGGAGACGAACCAGCCCAGGGCTGAAAGTCTCCTTAATAAAGATATAAAAAAAAAATATTTGATTTTTTTTATCATGTCACTTAGACTTAATGAGGTGACATACATTTTTGGATTATCCTAAGGATCCTCTTCAAAAACTTTTACAACCTTGAACATATTCAGGGCTTAAAAAAACTAATATTAATGCCATAAAAACCATCTGTCAGGCATAGGAAAAATCATATCATTTGCATGCAGCATTTGTTCATACGCATACGGCAACAGATAAGAACATGTTCGTTTTCACTTTACATGGGGTCTGATCATTACCTGATCCGGGGGCAAATTGATCACCGGGGTGAAATTAATCGTTATGCGTTGCACTTTGAATTGTCACGTTTAACATTTTCTAGCACCACAGAAATCTTAAAAGCATATCAGCATGAGACTTCAATGACTGCCTTGATGTGCTTTTCTAATTCTTACAAAAAAAAATTGTATTTTCTAGCAAAAAAAACAATTTTATACAGTTAACGCTAGGTAGCATACAATATCAACATCCAAACAAACCATCATGGGACTGCAACGATTGATGTCATTACCATACAGGTCCAATTTTTATCTGAACTAAGTGTCAATGAATCCGAATCCGAATGGTTTTGAATAACTCAAGTAACCAACAAGCCCGCTAATTCGCCTTTTTGCAATATAAGGCTAATGTGCGGCTAATATAAAGCTTAGCATGCTCTGTGTTAGCCTTGTATCAGCTTTATATTGCAAAAAGGCGAATTAGCGGGCTTGTTGGTTACTTGGGAATATTGCCTACATTTAGGCGCAACCGTTCATTTAAGCATCTTTTTCAGCGTTTCTGCTGAAAAAAAAACTTTCCACACAAGGGTTTTAGTAGGAAATGACGGCTTCGGCATGCCAGACTATTTTCGGCAACCCAAATTGAAACACTATTTTCACTGGATTTTCTTACGAAAACACTTCGCTGAATGAATGCAAACGATTCTTTATGCTTTCAGCTTCAATTTGATTATATTTTTACCAATGAGAAAAAGCAATCTAGCAAGGTTTTCTTGAAATGAAACACACGCACTACAAATTGTAGCTGATTCCGAGTTGCCGATAATAGAACAGCAGATTTACATGCAGTTCAAATGGAACGGTTGCCGAAGAAAAACTGGTTACCGACAATACTCGCTCTCACTAGAGAAGATTGGAGCTTTGTAAAAGCGTTTCAAAACAGTTTTTGACAATTCTTTCGACTGAAATTGTTAGAGCAGCTGGCAGCAAAAGATTGTAAACAAACCAATACTGCATATGTGTGCGTTCCTTAGAGAAAAAGGCTATAGAAAGAAGGTCGCTGCTTAGGTTGCCGAGAATACGTAAATTCCCCTATCTGAATCGGATTAGGGAAGCCATATTTAATAATAACAATTACTAGAAATGTACTGGGAAACCATTTGAGGGGTTGATCACCTTTACCCCATAAAGATATTTTCAAATTTTAGATTTAAAAAATTTCTTAAAAATTAACAAAACGCCCAATATCATAAAAAAAAAACTTTCAGGACGATGGAGTCCTCGTAGGTTCTCGTTGAAATACCATTAGTCTTTTTTTTTTTCAATTTAGTTTATTTAGATATTTACGTTAAACAGTGATTAATTTGCCCGGGGTGTATATAAGGTATAAGGTGTCCCAGAATGTCTAAGCACGATTAAAAAAAAACGAAAACGGAACTCAGCTAACAGAAAATTTGATTTTTATTTCGTATTCATGTTCTCTATAGTATTCTCTTACAGTTTAACGTAGAAAATCCGAAATCCCATCGGTCGTAAGCCAAGGAGTGGATTTTTGATCTCACACTACTCATTAGCTTCAGCACAGATGCCTTTTCAACAATTTTGGATACTTTTTCTTTCGCAAACTTTGTAACGGGATCCGCTACCTTCACATGTTTCTGCAAATACGCTTTGGTCAGGGCCCAAAAAGTTTCAATTGGCCTGCCCTGGGGAAAGTTTGGCGGATTCATCTCCTTGGATACGAATTGGACCTTGTTGGCTTTATACTAGGCTACCGTGTTCTTAGAGTAATGAACCGACGCCAAATCTAGCCAAAACAGTATTGAGGCATCGTGTTTGCGAATCATGGATAACAGACGCTTGTTTAAACACTCAAGCACGTAAACATCGGTTGTCATTGTCTCCGTTGTCACAAACGGTTTGGAAAGCATACCACACTCACAAATGGCTTGCCAAACCACAGCCTTTTTACCGAATTTTTCGGTAAAAATCGACTTAGCGCATCAACACTTCTGCCATCACGTACGGTGTAGTACTGATCACCAGGAAGAGTTTTGTAATCCAATTTAACGTATGATTAATCGTCCATAATCACGCACACCGATCTTTCACACAGCAATTGGTTGTATAACTTCCGAGCCCTCGGTTTGACGGATGCAGCTTGTTTTTCACTCCGCTTTAGTTTCTTCTGCTTCTTATACGTCTTTCGACCCATTCTTGCCTTTGCTGGACGTTACTCATCGAGGATCACATTTTTTTAACCACGTCTCGAACCGAAGCCCTTTTCTTGCGAGGGAAAACTTGCACGATTTTCCGGTTCAGATTTCGGTCAACAGGGATCGGTTTACCTCCAGATTTTTGCTTGTCCTTGAAAGTTGCCTCATCACCATACTTCCGAATCGCGTTTCGAACGGCTCCGATGCTTACACCTTCCAATTGCGCTAATTGACTCAGAGAAATGTTGGGGATAGTACACCATTTGTACCATTGGATTTAATAAAGAGTCACAAATTGTGGAGATATTGTTTGAAATCTAACACAGCTTCTTGATTCTAAATTCGTTCTACGAGTTTCAATTCCGTCATAACGCATTGAAACGCCATTAGATTTTCTTCGTCCTACGGATAAACGTAGAAAAAGAGGATTCTCTAGGAGTGCTTCTTTTGTTTTGAGAACAATGAGCGTAAATATAAATATAATGCGCTCTAACTGGATTTATGTTGTAGCTAATGAACTTACGCATCAGAACAAACCTATTATTGATTTGTGCGTGGTGAAATCATTGATATTATTGATCTTTTCTGATCGATAGAACGGAAATGGGCGATTACGACGAAGTAGTTCTCTACCCTATTGGTCGAAATGTAAAAAATGATATAGCGTGATGATCAGCTGTCTAAACGTCATCTGAAACAAGCAGGGGTGTTCCAAAGCCGTAGTTAGACATTCTGGGACACCCTATATTTAAATAAAAGTATTTTTTAGAAGATAAAACGCACATTTAACACGCAATAAAAACTTTAACAAGACAAACCAATCCAACCGATGTTATCACTGTGCCAAAAATGCTATTTAGAGCTTATTCTAGATATTTGCCGTTCAGTTTCTATACATACAAGCGGTTTTGCAGTCGACAGGGAACATTTTTCACATTACTTCGAATTCTTTATGTTTTGTTCTGATGCTGTCAGTTCTGAATCTATGCACTTTAAAGTGTTCAGTGACGAGTAAAATTTCACCCATTTTGAAGCAAAGCAGCTTAACTCATTAATGAGTAATTTGTTAATTCATTTAATGGGTTCATTTGACCCATAAATGAACACTTATGGGTAATAGTCAGCGAATCCAAACACATAAAGCAACCAACGATAAAGGCAAAACGCTTGCTACTACTACCACGATAAACTCTCTCTGTAGTATAGCTTGATCGGAGTTGCAGAAGATAATGATGTGTTGCTTGTCTGCTTTGTTGCAAAATATACGGTTCAGGATATAGTTTGATCGGAATCGAGAAAAGACAAAACGACGATGACGTGTATCATCTGCGGCGTTACTTCGTGGAGCAGCTTGCCAACAATTGGCTCGTTACCTTGTACCGGTCCGAGCGAGCTATATTGTAAAAGCAGTTTTTCATAACAAAAATGAAATGATGAAAATTATATCATTATTGCTTTCCATTTCCGACATACACGGATAGAAATCTCCTTATACCTTTAGCAAATTTCTATTGCTGATTTTTCATAAAATGTAAGTCAACTAATAAGCAGACACCTTGCAAAAAGTCAATGAAGATCATGTGTCAAATGAAATGTATAAGCGGTCACACATACCTTTTATGCATTCATATAGGACCTATGTGGTTTGCCTTATGGAATGAATAATGAATAAAATAATTGATTTTCGTTTCGCGTAGCGTTATCATTCATTTTGTCATTTTGAGATATTTTTGATTTCTTGATAATAGTCAGTCATTTATTGGTAACAATTACGTATTAAATGGGTAAAAAATAGCCATAAATAACGTAAGCAGCCTTTATTAAAAATGAGTAACTTTAACTCACTACTGAATACTTACAAGTTAAAGTGTGTACCATTAGGTTTAGAATTTGATTTGAATTCGTTCAGTACTTCAAGAGACTTGGCAAAGTCATTTGTAGCTAGGAGATGTTATAACTAATTATTAACAATTTTAAATCTGCAATCTATAATCTATCGGTATAGGCACAGCTATAAAGCCGGAACATGCTGGGGGCGGCTGGGATCGATTCCCGGTCTGCTGCTGAATTCTTGGCAAAAATTTCATCGAAGAGAATATGTAGAAATGTCTTTCCCTTGGATGAAATTTATGCCCAGGATTCAGTTGCTAGTCTAGGAATTTTTCGGGTTGGAAAATTTCTCGACATCCCTGGGCATAGAGTATGGTTGTACTTGTCACACAATAATACTGGTCAGAGCTAAAAAAAAAATAAGTTGAGAGCCGGTCCCATTGGGTACGTAATAAAATCAAAGAAAAAGTATCTTAGTTGAGACAAAACTTGTGTCACTTGCGGGATCGTTAATTCACCACCATAAAAATGTCACTTTGCTTACACGAAATCACCTTCCCGTGCTCGCTTGTACTAGTACCACTCTTTTTCATACGTGTTACTTCCTTCTGCTCCAGTTATTGGTGATAAGTGTTATTCAATATTAGCTAATATGGTCCCTGTAACGAAGGCTTCGGTAAACTCTAGCTAAGCTTAAAGCTTCGCAATGGCACTGGTCGCCTCCATTCTTTAGCCATATTAAACGACGAAAATAAATAAATTTTCGATTTTCCCGTTCCGCGCTTTCCTTCCAGGACAAGTCACAGAAGTTACAGCAAGAGTGTTCTATGTGTGCGTTATGTAGTTGTAAGTAACTCCAACTGCAATAACTTTGCTCACAAAAGAACGCAAGGAAAAACAACACACAGTTTTCCTCCGTTTAGTAGCTATTTCCAGGGCGCGCTGCGCCACTGTTATTAAATGTTTATATGTTCACTTCATAGTCGTTGATTTATGCGCCGAGACTCCCGGTGTGTCGTTCATTTGCTAGCTATTCTAGCTGCTAGGTCCGGGACAGTACGAAAAATTGTTCACAATGCTCGCACCCGTGTAGCATAACTTCCAGCCGAAGTGACTTTGGATTTGCCTCTACTAGACAGATTGAATGCGCCGCCGCCGTTGGAAACAATGGCTATAGTGTAGAAACAGTCAAGGAGCAGAAAATTTTACGACTTTGAGCTTCAGGACACGAAACTGAATGACAAAACACCAATACAACTCGGTTGGAGAGCCATGTGCTCATCCTAGGGGGTGGTGGATCGGAAGTGCCGTCGTTCCCTTGGTCGCATCGGCAATAAATAAGTAAATTTTATGATTTATCGTGGCGTGCACCATGGAAGCCAAAATTCTTCTCTAGAGCGAGAAAGGTTCGTCCCCATTTGTATTGCGCTACAGAACGGAATCATCACCACCAAGCGGATGCCAAGCGAAGAAAATGATATTTATGGATTGTTAATAGAGGAATAACTCGGCGGGTCGATCTCGATGGGATCCCTTTCCGCCACGGGCCAACTGATGGGGAGTACTCGCTCTTGTTTAGTTTTATTGGGACAAATATGTAATAAAATAAAATTGTATCGCTTCCTGCCAGGGATAGTCGCACTGATCCAGACAAGCCAGAGACGATGGTGATTTATCAGTTGAAGCAGCAATATCTATACCCCGCGGAATGACGCATCCCATAGAATAATTGAAACTTGATTCTGACGTTTTCCCCACTGCAGCAGGACTCATCGAAGTCATGTGCGAAGCTACATCAAAAATTCCAATTACATTTTTCTACAGTGATAACCGCATGCACGCTATAGGATTCGATGTGACTCGGAAGACATGTTTTGAAGAAAAATTTCCCCACAGAAATTGCTGCTCACATTTTGAGATATCTCACGAAAAACTGCAGTTCGATTTTATTGCTACTGGTCTGGTCCTTCATAAAAAAAAACCCTTCCCAACCAACCGCATTGACTGGCTCACTGGCCCCAGTCACATCTTGCCTGATTCTCGGCGAAACCCCGACGGCTTCCTTTTTCGATTATAGTTGCCCAATTCCACCTCGGGGAGGGCACACTGCCGCCGACCGAAGTAACAAAAGTCATGTACGTGCCTTTTCTCGGTGGATGGTGGTGGTGGTGCATCAATTCAGCGGAACCCGGGAAAAAGTGCTACTCGCTAGCAGTATTTGGAAGCTTCTTCCGCTCTGTCTCCACACTGACACATTCCGGCCAAAGGGGAAAACAGACAGCAGTATTGCTGTATGTGCACAATTTCTCCGTGTTTCGATTTTTTTTTTCGCAAGACCTTGCTGAACTTCCGTTTCGCGTTCAGACACCCACAACCGCTATTCTCTGATGTGGAGGCAAGCGGAAGAGTTGCTACATGCAGTCGTTGCAAGAACTCACTATCGGTCGGTTTTATATTTATGTGCTCTATTATAACATGAACTTTATTAGAGATATAAACACGAAATTATTTGCTTCGTTTGTGCTTGGGTGAGGCGGGAAGGACGTACTGTGGAGGAGACGTGCAGTGCGCGCACATTTTGCTAATGGTTTTGCTTGTACTGGTGAAATTTTCGAGTTTTGCAATTGTTTTCGCCAAGGTGAAGATTCGAACCATGCTGAACGGTTCTGGGGAAAGCAAGTTGAAGTAGTAAAATTAACTACATGCCTAGCTTCTCCTACCCTCCAAGTTGAAAAAGAATTCATTCAAATTATAGGGACCCCCTGTGGAATGACGAAGAGAATGAATTTCACATAATTTGCAAAGGAATTCTTGAAACAATTCAAGTGAAAGTTATTCAAAAAGATGTTGGTGGTATGCAGAGAACTTTCCAAAGATAATAATCTACATACGATACTATTAATTTAACTTCTATGGAAAGGATTGTAGGCGAGCTTCGAATAGCAAATGGTCAACAGTATAAACAAATTCTGTAATTCGGTGATAATAGGCGTTAACGTCATAAACAACAACCCTGCTTGGGACGAATAATTCTGAAAAATTCTCATTAGTATGAAGTCATCCCAACTAACATTTTTAGCTTTATAAGCCATCTTTTCCAGCATTGTGCTGTAAAGTAGCTGAAAAAATCTGCAGATACAGCGTTTACTCAACTCTTTCTCAACCAATATTCAATTTGTCAGTCGCACTAAATTACAGCAGCCAAAAAACATCAAAAGCGCTTTTTCGACAACTAAACAACCTGTCCTCAGCTAATAAACTGTATTAGCGCTACATTGGAAGCATTTCACCTAGGTTTATTTTTAAACGTGTGCAGTAGACTGATGCAAAATTTGACTTTTTCGCTCCACAGTGCTTAAATGGTTTCAAATCGGGCCCTGATTATTCTCCCAAAGTTACAACTCATTTGGTTAGAAACAGACTTCGCACAAGCCATTTGAAGTTAACAGATGGGAAATCTCAACTTTTTGTTCATTGCCTTCTAGTCTTTTTCCATATTGAGCTGCGAAACAGTTCAATAGCCATTCTTATAGAAAATTTTCTCACCTACAACTTTGCTGAAGATTGTTTCTATTTGAAACGAGACAGGAAAAAGTTATTAATTATTTAAGAGATTGGTAAACTTATGACATGATCAAGCAGCTGCTCTGTAGGCAACACTGTATTTTGTAGTGTGACATAGTAGCCATGATTTTTGTTCCCTATTCTAAGCACCAGAAACACCAATGTTGCCTGCTGAGCAGTTGATTGAGCATGATCATAAGACATTAGCGCATTGAACCATTGATAACTTTCGATCCTTGCATTTAATCAAAAAGTCTTGAGCAAAGTTGTAGCTGGGAAAATTTCGTACAAGTAGAGTTGAAAGTTTTTGAAGCAGACTGATATGGTGAATTATGATATAGACATGAACAAAAATCTTGGTTTTATCATAGTAATTCCCATACAAACTTCAAATGGTTTGTGCCATCTCAGTTTCTCACCAAATGGGTTCAAATTTTGAGAGGTTAGTCAGGATCTGATTTGGAATCGTTCAAGTACTGTGGAGCGAAAATTTCAAATTTTGCATCACTCTAGTGAGCAGTTTTACAGCTTTTACTCTGCTCTTTTACAAAGCTGAATTAACAAGTCGAGAAAGTGATTCATATGCACTATTATTAAGCCACTACTCAGCTATTTGGTTGTAGAAGCTCATGTAGATTTGTTTACGTCAGTTCAAAGTGTTGGCGTAGCGAAGTTGGTAGTGTCAAGGTTTGCCAATGCGGTCGTCTTGAGTTTGAATCCAGGTGTCAAGTTCACACACAACTCTATACAGCAGAATAACAGCTGTGTATAGAAGCGTAAATGAATATGCAATAAGAGCTTGATACAACAACCCCAACAGCCATAAGTAACTAAGTTCGCTGACTATACTTGCTTGTATAGAGGTTGAGTAAAGGTTACCTCATATCGTATAGCATTTGAATACAGCTTAAGGTTGTAGAAATGAAATCAAGAAAGCGTTTACAATGTGAAAATTGTTAGTTGGGATGGGGTTTAGATGATCCTTACTTAATGGATTCAACATCTTGTTTTTGGAAAATGTTGGTTGATAGCTCCAGCTTATTGTAAGTGCCATGGTTGTTCACTCACGAAAACTATACAGAACATGCAAGAAACTCGCAAGAATTGCATTCCATGTATTTTCCTCTTGCTTTGTGTGTATAAAAACTGTGTACAAAAAGTGTGTATAAAATTGTACAGACAACAATCAGCTGTTCCCCGAAAACTGTTACAGACGTTGGAATAATAAAATTTTAGATAACTATTCACAAAAAACTGATGTCAAATAACTTAGCAGAAACACAACCAAAAATGAGAAGAGATCGAGCTGAAAGGGCTAACAAGTATAATGTGTCTCCACAAATAACCTTTCACTCCCTAAAAGTCAGTGACTTTAAACTGATTCTTCTCTACCATCAATCGGAAATAAATCCCTTTCTGAAGTCTTACCAGGTCCTTTCTAACCTACCCCGTCAACCCACCATCCGTCTCTGCCTCCGACACATTAAATTTTAACTGGAGTAATTACAGCATACCGAACAAATTCCACCCGACCAGTGACAAATTATCCCATGTTCCTGGGATCAATAACATTAGTTTATCATATGGCCACCCACCACTCGGTACGCTTCCCATTCTGGCACCCTTCTTAAGAAAGTCAAGATGCCACACAGCTTTTGACTATCGTCCTTACTTCACACTGCGCGTCTTAGAAATACCGAGTTAGACTACGTTCCTACACAGAGCGTACCATTAATCAACATCAAGTACGTCCTCCTCCAGTAAATGGTTTCAGGACGCACAAAAAGAGCCCGGAGACAGATGATCATCGCAAACAAAATGTCTCCCTGAGGCGGTTACTCACCGACTGTTATCAGTAACAGGGAACTCTGTTCGACTGTGATGCAACAGTTTTCATTTTGGGCATTGATTACCTGTTTCAAAGGAAAAGATAATGTTACACATGTTCAAATCAAGCGCATCATGAACACGTTGACATGTAATATTAGATTTACAAACATTTACAACCTTGCTGTAGTTGTACTTTCAGGGTAGTGTTTATTTGATTTGTACGTCACACGCATACGGCATCCTGCAATAAAAGGTAAAACTAGTTCCGTTTTCTTCCAGGTATGTTCTAGGTACTCGGGTAAAACTTTCCCCATCCACTTTCAACAAACTTATAAACACAATCTCACCCATACCACGCCCGCTACACGTGCTTTATATGTCTGACCGAACTGAATTACCTTGAAAAGCTGTGATACACATTCAACCCGTGCATGGATAAGCCACCCCTTCAAAATTTCTGCCGTCATAGTTTTCCGGAGTGCAAAAAGCGTATTCCACTTCACCCGGTTCAAAATAAGCAGCCCGATGCAGATGTAATTAAATACCATTAAAAAAATAATTACACTTTTGACATTTGTTCGAACGTAAAGCAAAAACCACAAATAACCATAATTTCTACCAACACACGGTACGGTTGGCAAATTCCTAGCTGACTTGTAAATCTTTTTTTGTTTGCCGTGAACGCTACTACTTTGAATACCAGTGTGCTAATTATGAGTCAGGAAATCATGGACAACGAAATGAAAGTCAGGATTATTCAGGAGGTTGTCGAAAGAGGAGGCTTCCGTTAAGTACACCTTACACAGCAGTTGTATTGTTCATATTTTCAGCAATTTTTTAACGTCAATATTTTCAACAATAATGTTGGTGGGTCATCAATACAGTGCTGCCTCTCATTTCATTTGTTATATCCGATGGACTATTTAGAGACAAATGACAGGTTTATGAAAAAAGATGCCAAATTTGAAGCCCCACTTTCTGCTGTAGTAAAAAACCAGGGGAAAATGAGGGGAAACATTGAATCCCGAAGCGGGCGAAAAAAATACTTGGATTTGGATTTAAAAACAACTGAAGACAGATTTTTCATTCATCCACATCACTGGAAACTTCAAGAGCACACATGTCAATTCCTACAAAACATACAATAGGAGCCTTCCTTAGCTCAGTCGGTAAAGGCACAGCTATAAAACAAGACCATGTTCGAGGTGGCTGAGTTCGATTCCCGGTCCGGTCTATTAATTTTTCGGTGTGGACATTTTTTCGACTTCACTGTTGTTGAAGTTGAAGATGCTAATTTCAAATAACAGACTGTAGTGGTAATTTTATACGATAGATGGAGTAGATGAAAGCACAGAGTTGATAGTTCCGTTAGAGTACGGCAGCGTGAAGATTGCATATAGATATTAGAATAGCGAGCTAGGACAACTTTTAAGAAAGGTACAAATCGGTTTTTTCATCTCTCTTTACCAAACTCCCGCTTTGGAGAGGGATGGTGAGGGGTGTCCCCCCCCCCCCCCCCCCGTCACCACTGGCAAAAAGAGATGAAAACCGACCCGCTCAAGTACCAACGGTGTGTTTGAAACAGTTCTACCGATTTTTTACCGCACTTTAGTTATTATTTGAAGGAAGGCATCCAGTCGTAGGTTTGGAAATTGCAACTATTGTTTACCCCTACCACGATATGTGCTCCTGTCATCGTCAACTTGACGATCTCGAGGGGACACGGGTAGGGTAGGTGCTGCTACTGTACTTGCCAAGCAATATTTACTAATGCAAAAATGATACAAGTTTAGAAAGCTATCAGTTAACAACTAGGGAAGTGCATGTAGAACAGTAATAGCGAATTTGTTTTTGATTCAGTCTCAACCTAGATCGGGTATCTAGATTTGATCGGCTTGTTGTCTGTCAAACGTCACTGTAAACGTTTCTTTTTGTAACCTGGCTCGGGTTGAGGTTCGCACTCAAAATAAGCTCAGTTTCGTAAATTATAGAGAAGTTTGAGTGTATACAAATGGTAAAATATATTAAACCAATTCCTACGAACTAAATTTCAGTTGACGTGTTCAGATCTAAAATCGGTCGTAAAATGGCAGAGATATGAGCGATATAAATTTATATTTTTTGGGAGTGACCCCAAACTTATGATCAGGAGTATTCATACGTCATAGGATGTTAAATTTCTACTTGCATAATCCACAGTATAATACACAGCTTTTATTGCTGATAGCTCTTGCCATTCTCTGGGAAGAGGAAGATCCACGTTAAAGCAAATAACCGAAGACTCCGATGACCGAATTTATCAAGAAGGTTTCGATGCAAAATGGCCTAATTTGAAAAGTAGTCTAATGAGAACTCCTAGAGAATTGTGAATTGTGAGTATAATAATGAACTCCTCTGAGAAGAATTCCATGGGCTTTGCGAGGAATTGTTACATGTGATTTCCAGGGAGAATTCAACTTATGAATAGAACTATATGGTTATTCTGTGGAGAATTACATGAGAATTGTAAGAAGAATTTCATAAGAAATTCAAAGTAAAATTCTATAGAAATTTTAATGAAAATTCCGAGGGAATTCTAATTACAATTCCTAAATAATTCTGACAAGAACTCCAATGGCATCTTAATAAGAAATATAAGAGAATTGTGAAAAGAATTCCAAGGCAATTTGAATTTGAAAATAATTACATCATCAACAAAGAGCAACCGTCATTTTGGAGTAACAAATTCAGAAAACTAAGCTTGAATAGAAAAATAGAAAATGTAGCAAATGACACACATCAAAAGAAAATTAACACTTGACAAGACAACAACAACAAATTCTAATCGTTTAACAGACGAAAAATATAGGTGGTTTCACTACATAAGACTGCAGAGCCAAACCCCAAGAACATAACGCATCACAGTTGAAACCCTCTACAATATTTCCAAAGGTATTCTAAAGCAAACTCCAATTCATAGGATAGTTACAAGGAAATTATAAGACGAGTGTCAAATAATTTCCTAGAACTCCATAGGAACTTTGAAGAGAATTCCATGGAAATTTTAGGAACATAGGGATGTTGGCCTAAGTGGCCATATTGGCATAAATGTTGAAGGATTTTTTGACAATTATTCACTAGCAATTAAAAATATAATTTTTTTCTGTCTGCATGACGCAAATGAACACCAAGATATTTTAAACGATGGACTCAATCTTTAGATCATAGGCCAACATTAAAGCCATTTAAAGAATTCTATAATAATTCTTAGAAAAACTCCTAAGCAATTCTGCAGAGCATGCTATGCTAACTCTGAAGGATATTCAAATGGTATTCTTCGGAATTTTCCCAAGGCATATTAAAGAGAATTGTGGAAAAAAGCGAGTTCTTGAAAGCACGACTTAGAATTGGAAATGTTTTGAATAATAGAGTGTACGCTTTAAGTGTTATGAGAATAATAAAGAGAATTTCGGAAAGATCTTTCGGAAAACTGTAGCATGATTCTAAAGAAATGCCTTATAAAACATCAAAGAAAACTTGTTGAGAGATCCAATGAAATTATTATAGTAATTCAAAATAATTGGACATGAGGAAAAACAGTAAATGTGGAAAATTCGAGAAGCATGGGAAATAAAAGGAAAAAAAACAATTTTTAGTGACCTCAGATAGCATAGTCAGTAATGGCACGATACTACCACGCCAGAGGCGACGAGTTTGATTTCCGGTCCGGTCTAGGAAATCTTTTAGGTTGGAATTCTTGATTTCTCTTGGCATTGGGTATCATTGTGCTTAGCACACAAGTAATTCATGCATTGGTATTGGCATCGAAAGATCTCAATTAATAACTATGAAAGTGATTCAAATATCATTAACAGGGACAAGGGACAAGGAACATGGTTTGAGACAAACAAATTCATATACAATCTCCAACATTTTTCGAAGCTTTGGGCCTCCGAAAAATTTCGGAAATTTCGAACGTAAAATTTTGGACGGATGAGACTTTTAAATTTTAAGTATTCTTCAACTAAGCGGAATAATTAATTCTACCCGGGCTTAGTTTTGATAATCTCAGATATGAAGTACACAAGCAACGCAGCTTGTCATATAAATAGAAGTTGAAAATAATTTTCAATGATTTACGTAAAGAATCAATAATACTTTAATATACAACAAAAAGTGTTTTCAACTTTCTTTATAACAAACCTCCAAAAACCTCATAAAAAACTGTCAATCACTCCGTGAAGAGACAGTCCGGCTCAATGGCGCCGTCAATGTTTACGTCAATTTGGAAAGTACAGAATCTCTTCAAAAACTTTATAAATTCAACTAAGATTTATTTTGTATACGACAAGTTTTATAGTGGTATTAAAACAGAAAGATGCACGTTTAAATAACATTTAAAGATAAAAGCAAAAGAAAACTATTTTGGAAACTATTGAAATCTAGGAAGTATGAAGAAAACATCCCTAAACCTCATATAACAACAATTTATATAACAAGCCATCCTATTTTTGTTTTTTTTTTCAAAAAGATGATTTATGTGTTACTTGGGTAATATTAATAATCCAATAATAATTCCCCCTTCTAGTAAGAAACCTGCCGCTCGACTTAATCAATTCGGAAAGCAGCGTCATTTTCATGCAAACAAGCACTACGACGCTGCTAGTGACACTAACGTGGCATTTTAGTTCAATGACAACCTCAGATGTTTTGGCACTTGAGAATTCTCTTCTTAAAACTTCCTTTTCCTAGGAGCAGCACAGTAAACGAACAGGACCTACAAAAACACGCACAAAGAAATGGAAAATTTTAGGAAAACACAATAAACACAATTTATTGAATTCCAAGGATTTATTCTACGTGCTTCAAAAGCATGTACATAAATACAGCAGCCGCTACCGTTCCGCCGTTATCTACAATACCGATAGAATGGCAACAAATCACACCCCCTTTCCCGCAGTCACAGACTGCCTACCTCTTTTCTCCTGGCACGCGGATGCTACCGTAAAAGTGAATGCAACCGAAGCCCGTGAGGAAACTTTTTGCACGACGGCAATAAGTAATAGGATTATGTTACACTTTTTGCCGCTATCTAATTCGGGCCATTGTATCGATTATAGAGGTTGGTTGAATCGATATCGCGTGACGTGCGAATTCCAGTTGAAGTTGATTTCGTCCATCCATTTGAATTGCTCGCAACGCAAACAAAATATCAACATTTCTCCGACTGACATCTATCTGAGAGGGCTTGAGATGAATTAATTTCCCCATGATCCTGCAGTCCCTACTAAAGCAATAATGGTTATCTTCGTTCTAGTATCAGTACCTAGCGTGCCATCGTATTATCCAGAACCGTTGTAATCTTCTATCCTCCCTTCTTTCGAGAACCACGGATCGACTGAACGCCCAGAAAAAACGACTTTCACAGAAGCAACTGGCGGAATTTTGCGCTATTCCTTGAAGAATGATAGGTACATTATCGCTGCCAGACCAGCCAAGGAGGATGAGGGTGCAAAAAACCGTGTCGAGAAGTGAATTATTGTTATCACTTTTTTCTGCCTTCATGTCGAGTTTGAGAAAAACCTGGCCATAAGGGTGGTTCCACGGAATTAAGGATGTAGAAATTGTTGCTCCTGGCAATAGCCCGGTTGCTAACAACCCTTGGCCCGGATCCCCAGCGAAGAATGGGTGGTGTCTAATAAAAAGTGAGCAAGCAAATCCATAAAACAAAATAATCGCGAATTTCTTGGACGAGAAAAAAAACATGGCGAACGGTGGAATGAGGAGTTGGTCTATTATTATTGCAGTCAATATCGATTCGAACAATAGGAGATGGAAGGTGAAAGAGGGAAGTGAAAAATAAAAGTTGCCAGGACATTCCACTTAATGTTTTGACACTATGCTGGCTCTGTAAGTTTTTTTTTTAAAGAAAGCAATTCCGGAAAACTAATGATTATCACTTTCTCATTCAGCGCACACTCAAGAGCTCAAATGCTTGTATATCCTTGATCGGAAGTGACGTTGCAGGTTCATTCATCATGCAATTAAGTTTATTAGAGCATCATATCTTGTTTTCCGAGCAGCTGCCGGCATCAGGAATCAAGCACAATGGTAGAAAGCTTAAATGAGTGACGGCTACCAGATTCGTGGAGTTGCTGACCGCAAATCTGGTCGTTTGTTGTAAAAATGAAAAGCTCAGGTAGAAGCTCAAACAAAAGCTGGAAACTTAATACGCCTGTTTACATGTGCAGGAGTGAGTGAATGAACGTTGGGCTGCTCTATTGCAACAAAGGCATTTACAATGTGAGTACGAGCACATATAAGGGTAATTGAATACAGGGATTAACATTTCCAACCAATCATTTTGAAAATCAACATTTACCCATTGGGTCAGAGGATCGACTATATTTAGCTTAGCAGTTGACAGCTGCTGTCAGAGCTGACAATAGGATAGAATCAAAATTTTGTTGCTGGCTATACTATCATCAACACTTTCGTGGAATCCAAACCCATCATCGCCATCATCGTCATAATCATTATTGTGATACCACTGAGCACCAATCAGAGTGGGTGGGTACAGAGAATGATTTATGGGTAGGAAATTAAATATATTTGGTCTACTCTGGGTGCGGTGAGATGAGATCGTGTTTTGAGGTCACTACAAATGCGCGACAAGTCTGGAAAAGTATTAGGGTGGTTTTCGAATTTCGAGAGTGAGAAAACAAGAGTGATTTATAAACATGCTCGTGTTATCGCAACTATCAAATCTATGATTTGTCATCTACTATTTTGAAGCAACAGACATATCCTGTCGTGAAAATCGGATTGCATAGAGTATGAAACCCGATTAGCATCTATAAATCCGATCACTGAACAATTGCGTGCTATGATACAGGGGTTACGGAACCTCAACAAATAAATCAAGAAAGTCGTCAGGTTGAGCCTTTCACGTTGGCCCCATGTTTCACTGGAGCTGCGAAGGATACATCATACACCGTATGAAAAATTCAGAACTTTTTTCTCGTGGATTGCAAAAAAATATTCTTTCAAGCTTATGTATTATCTCATATTAGCCTAATGCGTGCTCTCAACTTAGAGTTCTAAATGCACTTCCACAGTTATTTATTGAGAGTTTTCGATGCCTTTACCATTTTTGTATTAGTATAATTGTATGAAAAGTATAATTTATACTCTATGCCCATGGAAGTCGACAAATTTTTGAACCTGATAAAAATCCTAGATCGGACCGGGAATCGAACCCAGCCCAAAAGGCAATACTAAGTGTTACAAAAATCTAGATTTAACTGTATCTTGACAGCGGCGCCGGTGGTGTAGTGGTAAGCCTGATTACCTCTCACCCCAGCAGGCCTGGGTTCAATCCCAATTCGCGCCGCCGGGTTTTTCTGAGGCATAACATCTCTGATCCGCCTTCCTTTGGAAGGGAAGTAAAGCCGTTGGTCCCCGGTTCATGAGTTGATGGGTCGATAGGTAGGGTCCAGGTGTGGGAGCTGCCTTTCTGGCTTCGGTAGCATTGGTGTTCAGCACGGAAAACAAGATCGACGGAAAACAAATCAAGGAAAAAAAACTGTATCTTGAATTTTATTTATTCTGTGTCCGAGATCTTAAAAACTTTTCAAATCTGCAATTTTGTAATCATCACAAAAAAAATCTTTTTGATAATTCTTATGAATTTCCTAAGGATCATCTACGAATTAATATCAAGATTCCCCTAGGGATTCATTCTTGTATTCCCTTCAAATTTTCGGCATGACACTAATTTGAGGCTCGATAGCAGTGGTCACCGTGTCGGCTTACTAAGCAGAAGGTCGGTAGTTAAATTCCAGGGCTGCCCCTTTCCTCATATCTGTCACTACGCCTTATTCTATTCCACTAGATTTAAACGACAAACAAATATAGCTGCTTTAATCGATAGCATCGCTTACCACGTAGATTTAAAAATAACCCACCTCACTAAAACAACTATCTTTCCCGTGATGACAGCCGTGGAAATGCAGAGGATTATTCGGTATCTAGTAACAACGGTCGTCGAATTAATCATCCTTGCCTCACCCCAAAAGACCGTGAGGACGTAGCCCACTTTGTAGCATTTCTCAATTCCCTTGGAATGTATAAGCAGTTTGCTCACCAAAGAAAAAATTAAAAGGAATCACGAAATTCAAATCAAATCCTGCGTTAAGAATCGTAAGGCCCTCGCATTACTTACAGCTAAGTGAACAAATTTTCCGCAATTGGTCTAATACAGTGTAGTGAATGGTTCTAAAAGCTAGCAAGAACAACATGAAATGCACCGACAAATTTTGAACAAATCGAGTTATTATCTAAACAGAAAATGTATGGAGAGAATCGATCATCGCAATTCGGCGCTTATGATTCTAAACGCTAGAAATGCATTTTATGTTGCCATCCAAGCACAAGCTGTCCATAACATGCTTAACTTATATGTTGCCCATATACGTCTGGTACAAATCTTTCAATCTGCACATGCTTTGCTACCGACATTGTCAATAAGGGGCTTATGACTCACCTACGTATTTCTCCAGTCCACCGACCTACGCTCCAGGTCATCGTCTTTTCGGTAATGAGCCGGACGACCTCAACAACTCACCGTTACACCGACATTGCAGGCAACACGCTGATCGGTCCCAATACTTAAGACCTAGACCTTCATGCCTCGTTGGTACACAGACTTCCGTCTCCGGCTGGCGCTCTGCCGACAACCCGCCAAACGGTCCCAAAATCTCACAGTCTTACGAAAATTCATACTTATTTATTTATTCAATTCATCGAAAAATCTCAGCAATTCCAAAATCTAGCAAATGAAACGAGAAAAAGCGCCCTGTAAAGGATTTCTATTAGAATCAGCAAATATAATTACTGTTTAATGAAACCAACCCTCGCTTCGAGACCCTTTTTTTCTCGTTCCGTATTGGTTACCTTTAGGTCATCTTCCTGAGCAGGAGCAAATATCTCGATTAAATTGGTATGGATTAGCCTGACATAAGAGGTAAAATACCAAAAAAAATCACCTCACAATACCATTCCAATACCAAATTAAGCAAATGCAACACCAAAACAATACCACACAGGTATTATGTTGGCATCAAAATATCATATTTACAAAGTATTTTGCATGCAATTTTTTTCGTATTATTATTTTACGTCTTATTTCAGGCTGATCAACATCAAATTTTGGAGTCAAGTCAGAATTAGGTATTCATAAGTTATTTTCTCCTGCTCGGGTTCCGAGCGGCACGTGGGTCCCTTTCGCGACCGGTTTGTGAGCTCGTCTTCCACCCGATTTTAAAACAACAGATTTATAACGACTGGGTTGCGACCACGATGAAGCCCGCCGAATCTGAATAGAAGCGTGTTGCTTAGGCCCAAACAATGCAATGACCGCGTTATGCAATCGCTATGTTATGCAATCGTTTCGTTATGCAATTGCCGTCTTTTAGATTTATTTATAATTTGTTTTACTCTGTTCGGGACATAAATCCACTGCGACCATTATTTTGATCTATTGCGGTATATTCCGTGTCCTTAGTTTAGTGCATTTCGTATTAAGAAATTATGAAGTATTCGCGTTGCTACAATTTTCATGCTTCCCTTTATCGCAAGGAACCGATTCTAATTGAAAAGTCCCGCTATGTATACCTTTCGAAGAGTTAAAACACCCTTCAAAAGCGCACCTCTTTGTCAGCAATGACATCGATATTGACCATGCATCAGAACCCTAGTCTTAACCTCAACAAACTAGAGAACAACGAATAAAAGATTATGAATCACATAAATAAAGTATATCTAACTCATTTTTTCCTTGTATCTAGATCATCATCGATGGAAAAACCTTAATCTTGCCACAATTAACAAGGCATAAATAGAAACAAGGACTAAGATGTGTTCAAACAAAAAAATCCTGTTCCCCTAGTATGAAGTTAATAGTTAAGACCAGGCGTATACCAGTAACGCACCACGAAAAGGTGATCTACCAGCGTTACTGAGTTAGATTTTAGATGTTTTTAAAATCTAACTCAGTAACGGGTGTACTTCAAACCATTTACGTGACCTGTACATCACCATTTTTTGCTCATGCTTTTATTTTTAGGTCGTAAACCAAACTGGAGAATGGCCTCAATGATTGCAAATGCTTTTTTCAAAATGAACTCAGTAGATAACTCTTACCTTAAAACGACCAAAACAAGATCAACCTGAGTAAACAAAATCAAAAACTCATCACAACTTCAGATATAGTTTTCGATTTGATCTCAGACTCTGCATATCTCGGCAGCTGATTGGCAAATTGGGATCCGATAGAAAAGCTGACCGTCATTATCATGCTCTCCACCAACAAGAGAAAATTTCGTTACAAATAGCCAAAAACCTCTATGAAAACAATGACACAATTTTGATTATCTCGCTATAATCCTCAAACGATAATTGCAGCTGGCCCTCATACGTCTCGCTAACAGTTCGGAGAGCAGCCCTAAATCAACTTGCACGTTGTTTTAGTGTCAACAGTGTTCATGTCCTGCTGCAAGCATTCACGTTCGGGAGGCAAGGGCAAAGCTTGGAACTGGTCCCGGGTCTAAAAGCTAAGCAAGTAAGCCTCTTAAAATACCATCCAGGAACGTTTGTGTGTGTGTGTATTGCGCATATGTTGGGGAAATTTTCGAAAGCAAACGTACTTCAACATGGTACAAACGAGGTTTCAGATGACGAATGCATGCAGTAGATGCTAGACTAAAGCTCTCGACCGAGATGAATATCAAATCTAGTCTGAAATGTGGTTATTGTAGCTTTTGTTCCTGGAAACAGGATCTGGATGATGATGATGATGATGATGATGATGATGACTGGCGAAATGGGAAAGATAAATATGATTCAGCCAAAACAAAGCTAACAAATGAAAGACGGAAGGGTTATACGGCAGGAATATATTAGCAAGTAGGAAGATCTGTTGCTTCAACTCGGCAGCCCCAGAAGAAGTCTGTACTCAAAGCCAGAGGACGGTTGGGAATTTTGTGGTAGTGCAAAGTGATAAGATTATAGATTTTATCACCCCTCGCCAGTGTATGCTGGGAGATCATTACTGGAAAAGATAGCAGAACCCACATTTTCTACATTGATACCAACCAAATCCAATCAACACAATTCCACTTAGTGAGAGAGGCGGTAGCAAATCGTCACTTTGCCTGCTTCCATTCCAGACTGACTGAGAGAAGAAAGTCTAATTGGAAGACAAACAAAACAAATTTCAAGAAGTGTGTCGGCATGGAACGCTTCGTCTTCTGCTGAAGTGCCACATTATCTAATGGAAACAGTATTATCTCTCCCGGGACAGGAGGGGGAGAGAGCGGGGTGTTGCTATCGGAGCGGAATCGATTTTCCGAGCCACTACCGGACTAGAGGAAAAACTCTGTAGAAGGATACAAGAAGCAAAAAAAAAATACGGATTGACAACCATCGCACTGATGACATCATCAGCATCGATTGGAAATGAGGAAAACAGAAGTATCCATCAATCGATTGGGTGGGATTGTTGTTTGAAGAGTTTGTCTTTTGCTGACTCGGGAAGGCTCCGGGTCTCAATTTTTAGGAAAGGCAAAAAGTACATTCTGCGGAGATAATCAAGAGACAACACAAAAATACATTGTAAGAAACTTTTCAGCCGGTAAAACTCAGGCGGCGGAAAGTTGGATGCGGTCAATAAATCCGGAAGGTCTTTTCCGATTTGACTACATAGAATGAAAACTATTCTTTGCCGAAACCTAATTCAAGATCAATTTATCACCCAGCTGCTGTCTGTAAGCATGACTTTCATGTTTCTTCGGACTCGCTCATTCATAAGGAAAAAAGCGTCCTCCTTTGTGACGTAAACATCTCCAGCAACCCATTTCTTGTCAGCATTCCAAATAAAAAAAAACTGCCCATTTCGCCAGCGACAATTGTTGACCTTTTGGTCCCTTCCCATAAATGGGGTTATCTGTGCCGCCTCAAGCAGATCGCAGCCAACCGATTTGAAGCCTACAGTTACGACTATCTTTCCATCTGGATCCAAAAGCCGCACCGAATTGGCTTCCGTTTTTATCTCTTCATTAAAGTACTTCTCTCACAATCAAGCTAAATCCAAGGAAATTTGCTGTATCGTCTTGGCCATGGCAAAATTGTGTCACAGTTTTTTTTGTCTATCCATTCTCTGTCCATGTGCCAAGTCTCAGTCAAAAACCGGATAGGGTAAATTAAGAGCTGCCCAGTTGGCGGTCGACTTTCTGTTAGGATGCGGACATCTTCCGGATGCTGCATGATAAACGAAATAGGCTTACACCATCAAGGAAATAAAAGATTCAATGTTGTAACCGATGACTCCGAAACATCCTATACAACGAAACGGCTAATTACCATCCCCTGTGAGGCGTAATTAGTTCCGCTCAGGTCGTTGAAAAATGAGCCCACGGCTCATCGACACATGCAGAAGACTGTTGGGTGGTGCGTTGGCTCACTGGGACCCTCCGGATTTAATTAAGCTAATTTAATTTTATTACGTCACAATTTACTCTCCTCATTTCCCCGCCCAGCGTGAGTGCAATGTACACGACCAACACGAGGAAAAAACCCCAACTGAATTAATTACTTATCCTGAATCATGTTTCCATCTGACTCCCCTTCGATATAACCAAAATTCTGGGAGGCAATTTAACATAACATTATAATCCCAGTTTCAAGTGGCGCATGGTCTCATAAATGCTAACGATTCTTTCTTTTTTTTCTATTCTCTTTGCAGGTAAACATCACACTTCTGCAAGTGGATCTCTTCCATTTTTGGAAGAATAAAAAATCAATGTAGTAAATATCGGTAAGAATCGCCTAAAAACTATGTCCATAAAGCTCCGGTCCTTTTTAATTAAATTCCGGACACCCTGGCGATGCAGCAGCAGCAGCCTGATCCGACGACCCACCCAGGAACGCAGGGATAAAAATGAATCCCTCCACCACCACCGATGGCCATTCCGAGCCGGGGGAGAGAGGACGTAAAGATACGGAGCGGAGGCATATTTGTGGACTGCCAAACCACCACCGGAGCGTCTGCAAAGTGTAATCAGAGTGGACTTTTCTTGTGGTGGGCTTGTCGTCGACAACGGAAGAAAATTTATTGCTGTAATATGCGGACTGAAAAGTATATTCCACTGGAGTTTGAACATAAATTCATTTCGGTGGGCTTTTATTGGTTGGTGCAAAGAATCAGTGAAACGTGCTTTGAAAGATATGATGTTTATCAAGTATTTCTAAGCTTTTATAATTTTACAGTTTTTCATTCGTATCTTCATGTAGAAATTTGAATAGCAACTTTTATCGCTTTGAGTATTTGAGTGTCTCTGATGAAAAACTCTGTGCAGCCAAGTAGCATGAATCCAATTTTACAATAAATTCAATACAATTGTTGGAAAAAGTATTGGCAAATGAAGTCTAGCCTGGCGTATGACTCACAAGCCAGGGGATCCGTTAAAAGAATAATCAATCTAAAGAAAGCATAAAATTTCTATTAATACAATATAAAACCCCATCCCTTCGTCATAATCTTATAAAACCAGCATTATGGAAAGTCAAAAGAAATAAAAAGAGCCGATCGTAAAATTCGGGATCTGCGAATTTAAATTGCTCCGAAATAAGAGTTTTGAAATACTCAAAAATCTAGTGACATTCGAAAAATTTAAATCTCTTCTCAAGACTCATTTGGCCAAATGGCGTTCGACCAAACTTTCGGTAAAATAGACGGTGTCCGGCATATGTGTTGAACTGTTGCACAAATGTCATGGATACCTCTGTAATTAATTATTATGCCCGATTTTCCCCAGATACTGCAATTGTAGGATATATGATGTGATTTTCAAAATAGGTGGCGATAAGAATGAACTCAAACGCAGCAGACTATTGTAGACAATCTGTGGAATCGAATAAAGATAATATCATCTTGAGCAGATCTAAGAAATCATCAGTTTTGCCCGATGTTCGCCACATACTGGAATTACTTGATATATCATGTTATTATCAAAGTAGGTGCTAATGATAATGAACTCCAGTGCACTGTAATTTTGTAAAAATGTTTCCGAATCGCATGGAGAGGATATGTTCTTGTGCAGAACCCAGTAATTGTCCATTTTGACTGGTCTTCCCCACTAGTGGAAATAGGATTGGGCGATCTTCAGAGAAAGATCGATCTTGTCGTATCGATCTTATATTTGGCTCAATAATCGATCCACTGATTAAATCGATCGATCTTTGGTAGATCGAGATTTTGATTTTTAATTTTTAATTCGCTTGTTTACGTTGGAACCCCAACAAATTCTTTCCTTTATAATATTCAATTATTTATTGGCGTTTTAATATATGTAACAAAAATAACATATTTGATTTTTATGTTCTCGGCTTGAACAAAAGGTTTAATTTTATATCAGAAGAATTATTTGAGAAATACCGTAGATGGGGCAACAAAACACATAAGAAAAAATATTGCAAAGAGTACTGGACTAAACGAAATTAAATGTAGTACGAAATATTGAAAATGTATGGAATCGAACGAAATTGCATAATCAAACAAACAAACAACAATTGGTACTGGCCAAAATTCAAAAATGATTAATCATCAATGATTCAAAACTACTCAAAAATTGTTAAAATTTATTCTTCATTATGAGTGATTCAGTTTTTCTCGAAAATGATATGCTGATGATGGTTCCATCTCTTACCCCTGCAAAGGTTTGAGCTGGACGATTTATCTTTACGATAATTAAATATGACCATTTAACCATGTTTGCAATCAAAATCTAACTGGTTACAGTTACAGATATAAACTCCCTCTAGAGTTTACAGTTGTTTCACAGCGATATAAATGTGGAAAAGCTTAGGCGTCCACCTCTTTGATCGCCTTTTTGTCCACCTAAAATATTTATAAGTATTACAAGCAATCTAGAGTTAATGAACAATTAACAAAGCATCCTATTACACTTGCATCGCAATCTGATGCTATCATAATTTTCAGCAATGTCAGGAATGCTCACGAGCCCCCCAACATTTTCCAGAAAACTTACTACTAACTAAAGGTATCTTCCAAATAAGCTTCAAAATTGTATTTTTTTTTATCAAATTTTAAATTCAGTCCTCTATATCCGCGCGCGAGGCTCAAACCCTTGTAGACTACTTTTTTTTTAAATCTACTACTATTAAATCAAATATTAAAAATCCATCATCGGATTGCTTTCAATACCATTTTTCACATCATTTAGATTAGCTCCTGTTGCACACTCAACAATAATGGAGCCATCTTTACCATTCCTTAAATTACTGATTTTGTGTGTTTTTGGATCTAACTGCGTTTTCAAAAACTTACGAGTATCTTCGCAAGCTTTTTTGGACTCTTTTGGTTTAATCACAATGACCGGACGAGTCTTACAATTACTCTGTTTGTTACTGTTAATGGTACTGTTTCTGTTAATGTTGCTGTTACTGTTAATGTTACTGTTTTTTTTTCCTTTACTTAACGTCGGTCTCTGTACCGCAATCTAGTGCCAATCACCGGTGGACATCGATTGCCATCCATTGACGGCAATCGAATGTGCAGGAAGGTAGCTACCACACCTGCGAAGGATATCGTACCCATTCAAACACACATGGGCCGGGACCAACGGCTTTACTTCCCTTCCGAAGGAAGACGTGACCAGAGATTTTTATGCCTCAGAAAAATCCCACCGACCTCGGCTGGGATTGAACCCAGACTCATTGGGGTGAGAAAGCAGTCACGCTTACCACTACACCACCGGCGCCGGCTTTAATGTTACTGTTACTGTTACTAACATTTTTACTTTTACTTGCACGACTCTGTCTTTTTACATTACTCGCATTTTCCTGAAAAACATTATCATCATTATCACTATTACTAATCACTAATTTACATTGTTTGCGTCCGGTATTTTGGTTCGATTCCGACTGAACCGTCCTAGATACACTGAGCTGGTCATTCGTTACCGCTAATTGTTTCTCCACAGTAATTTTAAAAAATGAGTTTTTCATATTGTCCAATTTCTCACAAATTTATGTTTCAATACCATTTACATTTCGACTAATGTTTACCATCCCGCTCTTTAACTCGATGTCTATCTGAGCAGCAATGTGATCTCCCATGCCAGTGATCGATTCCGAGAGTTTAAATACATTCTTCATCTCTTCCCCTATCCTGTTGACGCGCGAGATCAGATCATTCTGCTCGTGGCAACTCTGATCTGATAGACAATTACTACACTTGAATAGAACATTTGCATTGTCCGTGATATGCTTTGCCTGAGTTCACGTAAGTGTAGTGCATTTGCAATGAAATACACGAGCACACTTACCCACATAGATAACTGGCAAAGCACTTACCAAAATCTCCAAATTACATATTGCACACTCAGACATATATATCACCTATACACATAAACTTTACATGCAACACTACAGAGACACAAGTACACTGGAGTCGCGGTTTTTTTTTACACGGTTTTTTTTACGCGGTTTTTTTTAACGCGGATTTCGGAATTTACACGGTTTTTTTTTACGCGGATTTCAGAATTTACGCGGTTTTTGTTTTTACGCGGATTTTGTTTTTTTTCACGCGGATTTCAGAATTAACGCGGTATATCGTTATACACTAGAGTCGCTTTTTACGCGGTTTTTTTTACACGGTCTTTTTTTACGCGGTTTTTTTCACGCGGTTTTCGGAATCTACGCGGTTTTTTTTACGCGGATTTCGGAATTTACGCGGTTTTTGTTTTTACGCGGATTTTGTTTTTTTTCACGCGGATTTCAGAATTAACGCGGTATATCGTTATACACTAGAGTCGCTTTTTACGCGGTTTTTTTACACGATCTTTTTTTACGCGGTTTTTTTCACGCGGATTTCGGAATCTACGCGGTTTTTTTTACGCGGATTCCGGAATTTACGCGGTTTTTTTTACGCGGTTTTTTTTACGCGGGACGTATCACCCGCGTAAAAAGCGACTCCAGTGTATACACGAACGAAAGCAGAAATTTGCAATGCCGTAGCTTACTAAAGGGTACCAATAGCTTCCCGGGCGAAGGAAAAAAACACAAATTGAACGAGAACCAGCTGCAGCAGCAACCGTTCTCCTACTTATTCAATAAATTATCACTACGGGGCATTCGTATGATCAATTCTACCGCGGCACAAGCACAATTTCACACTTAATTTATAAAAAACTTATCACAACACTGCGAAATAAACTATAACGTTCGCCATTACACCCAACTTGACTCATTGATGTATCATTTTGTTTCTTCGTGTAGACAAAATCTAACGGAAAGAAGCAATGAGCACAAGAGGGAGATAGCGCAAACTTTCAAATGTTGTTCAAATATCGGAAACGCAAATAGTAACACCTATTTTTTTTAAGATCGAAAAGATCGAAAGAAAAGATCGATTTTTTGATCTTTTCGTGGATGAAAAAGATCTATCTTCCAAAGATCGATCCAAGATCGCCCAATCCTAAAATCAATATGGAAATTTGTGTTATGTCATTGCTTCGTTCCGATCAAGCTTTGTCATCAAACGCATGTGTTGCAGACAAACTTTCCAACAATTTTATCTTTGTTGCTTGCCGTTACTATTTGGCTCGTACGTCATCTGTCATTGCGTCATGTTAAAGACCCTGATTCCCTGCTCATTACAAATTTCTCGCTACAACCAATGGACTAGCCATTATGGACATATTATTTCACCCAAACCGTTTCAGCAGACATAGTATCCGCGTCATTTATATCGTGTTCTACAGAAACTATCAAATGCTTGATTACAGCACTTATTGAGATGTATCATCTACTATTGCAATATTACACCACCATTTCCACTAGCTCAGTCTAACTCCAACATTGCATATTGTGAACTCCCAACCTTGCTCGAATCCAAACGAGTTCACATAATCCTCTCTGTAGTTGAAAACTTTTCAAATAAACACCATTCCGTCAGTGTAGTGACCGAAGCAAACAGTTTGGCAGTTGATTTGCTCTAAAGTGACTTTGTTGGGCAGAGAGCTTCCTCCAACATTGCTGCCGATTGTAATGTGCACCACCATGGCGTCAGTGTGGTGGCGTGCCCAACAAATATCTAACCGCACCTCCGTACCACCCCCACCGACCGGTCCGTGTTCTCCTGGGTTAAAAGTTTTTCCAACGCTCCATTTGTGGTTTATGAGCTAGAAATACTCATATGTGTGGCCCTATGCCGCTCTCCAGCAATGAGCTGAGGCCGGCCTGTTGGTCGTACTGTTGCGGTCTATGGACACTCTGGAGGACCTCCGTCGGTCGAGCAGTGCAAAATATTGGCCATGGTCTACAGCGGGTGCGATTTGGCTCAATATATAAGGGGTTTTGTGTACGTTGCAAACGTGATGTGGTCGGTAATGATGATTATCTTTGGCTTTGGCATAGTTGCCTCTAAACCTGCCTTCGACGGTAGCCAAATAATGTATTCCGGAGAATTCGCTGTGCTTGTTCGTGGGTAGTGGAAAATTACATTAAACCGCAAATGTATGTTTATGCCAGAGGCGATCACAGACATATAAATATGTGTATTTTTCAACTGGATTATGGTGGAGGGATATTGTTTATAAAATTTTGAATCGCGAGCAGTGATGTAAAAGTTCACGATTCATCACTATGGCTCGCGAAGTTTTCTTTTGATGATCTTTGTGAGATATCGCTAAATTTTCCAACGCTGATTAAGAGTTTATTCTAAAAAAAAATAATCTTGAATGTGAGAACTATTTTCATTATCGAACCATTAAATCCCATGATAGCCCAGAATGCAACCCGGTCAGGACTTCGTTCTGTTTGATAGATTTTAATTGCATTTTCCCATATCTGACCACTCAGTGGGTTGTTTACGAGCTGATTACATTCCGGGGGACTGTTCTTCCTGCACAGTAATTTCCGCTCTTTAATGGAAAAATCAAACTGAAAAGGCTAATTTACTGCTGTCACTCGGGTTGTTTTCTACTGCAGAGGCAAATCAAGCAAAAAATCCAACTCAGTTCCGTTGTATACGGTCCAATCCTTTGCAGGACATCACCGTGTTGATTTTGCACTTTTGTGCCTGAGAATTACTCAGCTGTGTCGCCAAGGCATTACTTCAAATCTGCCCCTTTCCACCATCTCCTAAAGCAGTCGATTTGAAGTTCTGCCATTCCACATGCCACTTGCCACGATACTGCTGCAGAGTGCAGAAGAGACTATAGCGCTATCGATACACCATAACGATATTATATTGGCAGCTTGAAACGAGAGCACTTCTCTCGGTGGGTGGCAATAATCGTTGGCGCTATCAAGAAAGCAATATTTTGCCACCTCTCATGCCATGACGAGTGCGCCTCGAACCACATTTCTGATCCAACAGCCTATACCAGCTTCGATACGCCAATCGGCAGTGGCGTATCTCAGTTATTTTTTATGTGGCCAGACTTCCCAGAATCGCTCTGTGTATGTTGTACACCGTTTTCCCGAGTTTCTTAACGATTATGATTCTATTTGGAAGCCATTTGTGTAGCAAAAAGGACGCCTCCCTACATGCGGGAAAGCGATAGAAAGGCAGAAAAAACATCGTTAAAATAATAATGCCAAACTTCGACGAGAGGCAGGAGCTGACGCAAGACACATTTGTGCCCCTCCATTTGGAATATCGACGACGAACGGCGCAGCTGGGAGAGCTTCCGGTCGTCGTTGGTCGGTGCCACTCGCCCCCACCCTCATTTCAATCGCAGAGTGATGATGATTCGACGACACGGCTGGTTACGTGACGAGTCTGCAAATCTGCTAGGTACGAGGACATCAAAATGAATACGATTAGATAAAGTTCCGCTAACGGTGTTTGTCATGTTGTTGGGAAGTTCTTTATCCAGTACGGAAAAGTTCGATTGGAGTGCATTGAAATGTGTGTGCGGTTCAAGTGGTGATTTTGAACACTGAAATTTGCGTTGACGTGTTGTCTCAGGTTGAGTGCACACAACATAAATATTATAAGATGTAATAATCACAACTTTATGAAATTGATAATTAGCTATTAATTTGCCCTCTTCAAACTGTAGGGTCACGGTGCCGGTGGTGTAGTGATAAACGTGATTACCTCTCATTCCAGCAGGCCTGGGTTCAATCCCAGTCAGTGCCGCCGGGATGTTCTGAGGCATAACATCTCTGATCACGTCTTCCTTCGGAAGGGAAGTAAAGTCGTTGATCCTCGGTTTATGAGTTGATGGGTCTATAGGTAGGTGTGGAAGCTGCCTCTCTGGCGTCGGTAGCATTGGTGCTCAGCACGGAAAACAAATCAAGGAAAAAAATGTAGGGTACGTTTGCAAAATTATCAATCCCATCAATCATCCCATGAGGAACTTCTTAATCCTGAGTTAAATACAAAAGATGTCAAGAAAAAGACGGGGCATTCAGAGCATACAGAGATTTGTTGGACTAACTATTGCCCTAGTAGTGCAAAAATCGTCAAAAGCAAGTCAAAACAAGAAAATATCTTTCGAAACAAAAGCAAAAGTCTTTGAGAACCCGTACAGGTAAATTTAAGGGCATGTTCACAATTCTTATAAAGCAGGGTTTAACAATGATTGAACTTAATATGTATGTCCAAATATATAGTGGCGCCAGCCCTAAACCGAAACGCGCTAGTCAGACTAGCGACTTCCGACATAATTAGCGACATTGATGACATAGGAAGACCAGTCGCTTTGATTTGAAGTCGAAAACACAATATTCAAACAAACAACAGAGAATCCAACAACACCATATAGTCACCGACTTCTTCCAACGTGGCTGTTAAAGTTTAACCATTAATTTAAATACAATCAACCAAATCCCAGTCGGTTCAGCTTCAATCCAATTCATCCATCGTCCCGTATCAGAGAAGCACAAATAATCAACTCTCATTTCCAGTGCATTACTCCTGTTTAACAGACGAAAACAAAAGACCCAGAATGCCATAAATTCCTATTAAAATACCACCATCAACAACGCCAACACTTTCACCCAGTGGACCCGAGAGCGAAAGTCGTCCAGGACAACGACGACGAAAACGATGCCGGGACCTGATGGTTCCGTTGAGCTAAGTCGGAAACATTCTTCTCCCACCAGACTGTCTCGTTATTTTTCATTTCCCTAATATTTCCTTCCTCCCCCATTTTCCACAGCGGCAAAACGGGTTGAATCTGCCCCGCTCGTTTATGTATACAGACACAAAAACAAAAGAGATCACTGGCGCCGAAAGCGCTGGATCACCACAATCAAACAATGCACATGGATGAGTGTACTTGAATCCACCACTAGATGGGCAGTTTTCCACCTCTCCACCCCCACACGAGTCAGGGTATCACATTCAAAAGATCCGGGGGAACAAGTGGATTCAGGGAAAAAAATAACTACACCCGAGATACTGCTGCTGCTCAACCTCAACGGTTTCATACTCTTCTTCAAACCAACCAGAGAAGCAAATATTTATAAACTTAAATAAACTGTCTCGCTCACACTCTCCCCGGCCGGAGAAGAGCAACCTAAAACAATGAGAATCTCGTGGGAGGAAAGTGGTAGTAGCAAGCTATAGTTTTTCCCGGTCATCACATTTGTTGTTAGGTCCTAGCAATCCTCCTACAATCCCGCCATCCACACTCGTCCACGGCCAAGCGAATGTTTGTTTGCTTGTTCCGTACCAACACTCCTCTACCTACCACGACCGCCACCGCAAAATTTAGTGTCACATTTCTCCGCACAAACATGTTGAGTTTTTTATCTCTCTACCAGTCAACAGGAAACTCGGAAGCCTCTGCGAGTAATAGGACCGTGGCAGACAGAAGAGCGGTGAACACGGATCTAAAGTTGAATCTATGTTCCCGGTCCAGGGGTTGCTCGAACCGTGCATGTACAATGGTCTTTTTGTGTGCTCCAAACTGTTCCTTCGCAGATCATTTCCGGTCCCGATGCAACGATCAGGGTGGAGTTTTGTGTCGTCTTTCCCTCAACGGGGTCAATCGTAATTGGCACTTAGGGTTGATACCAGCGAACTTGGAAATTTTTTGCTGTCAAAATTCAATAGCTTCTCGGATGTTTAGTGAACCCAATCCCATTTGTTGATAAATTTTAATAAATTATGATCAACCCTAACCATGACCCAATAACGAAGCGGAGAAATCATATCAAACCACCAAAAGAGCTCTCGTTCTTTCTCTTTTTCTCAGTAGCTGGAAGTGAACTACAGCACCGTAGCAGCACAGATCCCCGAGTATATAGCAATTTAGCAGTAATTAATAACAATTAAGCTCTTCTTTTTCCGAACAGAAACCATGCTTGGGTTTTCCCCAGGAGTTGGTGATGTTTTTCTGCCACTACTTCCATGGGTATTGTTGCTACTGCACGAACATTTCTCCGCCGTTGTTATTGTTTTGCCATTTTGTAAACTCCGAAGAGTTCTCGTCATCGTTGATTAAAGCATAAAGACGGGGAAGGGTTGTTTCCTAACTTTGCCTTCATTTCACGTGGATGGCTTTTTCCGATCTAAAGATCGTCCTCACCTCAGCACGGTTTTGCGTCTCTTTCGACGCCAAGGATGGGTTTATTGCCGCACAGGTATCGCAACGCGCGGCTACGGAAAAAAAGAAGCGTACATATTCGTAAGCTTTACCTTTTCATTTTGCACCTCTGCCATCGGATGATGGTTTAGCGCGCTCTCCAGGTGAACACCACATTCGCAGCCAGGACGAGAAAAGTCACCTGCCGATGAATGGCGAGATACAGGAGCCGGATGGGTGGGTGTCCGGGTGACGGTTTATGTTTGCAGGAAATTATTTCCATTATTTGTTGATATCAGCACGATAGCCCGGCAGGTGGGAAAAACACGAAGGTAGTAGCAACGGTAGAGTGTCAGAGTGTGGAATGGAAAAGTTTTATTTGCAGCTTTTTGTAGGCGTGTTACAATATGATGACGAACTTTTTTCTATCTCTGTGTAATGTTTTTTTCTTTACAACGTACCTGTGGTAAATAGCGTACCTTTATCTCCCGGTGAGTGCAGACGGATGTACCGGAATTGAGTGGTGAACCTAATACAGTTGATTAAATTATCGCTGCATGAGATCGCTTTTCGGTGTATCTCCTTTATTGCTAGAGGGGTAGCAAATGTGTCGAAAGTTTATTCTTGTACTAATAGGGCAATTGCATTGTATTTGAATACAATTGCTATCATCAAATTCTGACACAGAAGTTAAGTACCATATCACAAGGAAAAAGACACGGAACGGAAATAGCTTCATTTTGCTAAATACCTATGATAGACATAATTTTAGTAACATTGCACTTCTATAATCTACTACCACAATCGTCGTATTAGCTTAAAAGAGTACAACGCTAGTACTGTTATGTCTGTTACAGGTATAATATGTCACGTAATATAAGCTACCTAGTAGAGGCTTTTTTTAATAGCAAAATAGGGAATAATGATGGTCCCTGTTCTAGAGACATGAAAGTCGATAAATTTTTGAAGTTATTGGACTTTAGTAATTATGAAGAATTATAAGTATAACAGAATATTTTTACATTGATTTATCATCAAGTTTTTGATACATTCAAGAGCTTAAATCTACAAACTTTCTGCGATGTTTCACTCAATGAAATTTTCAATATTCTTGTAATTACATTTAAATTTAAATTTTCAAGAATTTGAATTTTCATAAAATTTTCTTAGTGAATAAAAACAAGTGAAACATTGACGTTAAAAACAGATTAAAAGTTCTAAATTGAGAGAAGCTATCAAACATTCTAAACACTTACACTGACTTGGCAGCTGCATTTGATCGAGTTGAGTTAGTAAGAAAACTATAAAAACTCCATCATTGCTTTGTTCAAATCTTATCTCACGAACCACTAACTTTACATTAAAAGCTCTTGTTCTGAATTATTCTAGAACGTTTCATCTGGGACATCTTCTATATTATCTGTTTATCAATTAATTTTCCTGTCTACCGCTACTTGGATGTCAGCTATTCTACAATGGCGACGTAAAATTGTTGTTTATAAATTTATTTGATAAGGCTCAAACGAATTAACTTTACAGAGCCGAGGATTATTGGTCACTATACAATACATATTAAAACTATAGTCAAAAGGTACAACACAATAAACATTTTATCTTCCGCTATCGAAAAAGCCTCCTCCATCAGAACTGGAGCCGCTTCCAGTGGTTTAATTGTATGGCAGTTACGCCAACGGGGGTCAGAGCGCTTCCATTGCAGCAATGGACGCACAACGTGGTCAGCACTCACACACTCATCATTGCTTTCCAAAGTCGACGACGCATCGACCGAAAGAACTGCTGATGAAGAACAATGAGGAGGACTACACAATGGTTGCTGCCGAGAAAACAGACGATCGCGTGACACACATCGAGAGTGGCCTGCTTTTGTCGACAGCCGAGTGAACACTGATGGCGACGTAAAATGTATATGGGCATTAATTGCATCGCTGATTGTGAGGATTTGCAGTGATGTATCGTATGCAGATTTGGTACACCCGTACTACTTGATGCTTAACATCAACAAGTGCAACTTACATTTCCATCCACCATAAACATTGCAACCTTTGAAAAAAATAGTACTTTTATTCATGATAACAACTGATGGCAAAATAAGTCGAGCTTGATAAATAAGTTAGTAATGCGAAAAAAACTGAAAACAAAATGATATCTGGCGTAACAAGACTTGCTATTTAGATTATATCAGGCTATTATTTTACTATTCTAGGGTAGCTACACACTGAACTCATATCACCGAAGGATGAATCACACGCCACGACTAGCAGTATGCTTGTAGCTCGTGCGTAGCGAACAGCAGTGTGCCTGTGTTCGGTTAAGTGCCTACTTCGGTTAAGTGCCTTTACCTAGGAGTAAAAAATTGGCCTCTCACAGCCATCTTGAAAAACGTTTTGCGGATGGAAATTTCAAAAAATTTCAACAGTGAAGTCTTGAAATGCTTCTAGGGTTTTAGATCTAATTTCCGTCCTACTAAACGCAACCCGCACTTGACCTCTCTTTTTTGAAGCAGTTTAAACAAAAAATGGAATATTGCTGTCAAAGATGACTTCTAAATTTATTCAGCTTTCCATACGTTAGATATGATGAAGAGTCCAAATTGTTGACTATTGTTTAAAATCTAATGCTGCTTCTTGATTCTAAAATCGTTCTACGAGTTTCAATTCCGTCCTAATGCATTGAAACGCCGATAGATTTTCTTCGTCCTACGGATAAACGTAGAAAAAGGGGATTCGCTAGGAGCGCTTCTTTTGTTTTCAGAAAAATGAGCGTAAATATTCATACAATGCGCTCTAACAGGATTTATGTTTTAGTTAATGAAGTAACGCATCGAAACAAACCTATTATTGATTTTTGCGCGGTAAATCATTGATATTATTGATCTTTTCTGATCAATAGAACGGAAATGGGCGATTACGACGAAGTAGCGCTCTACCCTATGTCTCAAAAAACATTCTATTGTTTTTTTTGGAGACGGAGGGGATTAAAACTTAAGGACTACTGCATAGGCGTATTATATTAAATATTCAAAATTAAAAAAAAAATAACTCAGTGGTTCACATAGCCAGATTTTGACTTTTTATCCCCCACAGTAACAATCAAATTAATTTAAAGTACTTCAGATAAAGGCTCTGAAGAGGGTAAGTTGATAGTTCTGCTAGAGTACGGCAGTTTGAAAATTGAAAGTGGAACTGTCAACCTACCCTCTTCAGACCGTTTTCTACCGAATTAATTATCACACTAAAGCTTTATGATAGATGGCATTTCTAACCAACTCTTAAAATCGTAAACTTCACGTATAACTAAACAAAACAACAGTTTGAAAATAAGTTTAAACTTTGGCGGTGTTCGAATAATTTCAAATGTTATTTATTTATTTATTTGACAATTGTAAGCAGCGTAAGATTATTGTCTTTTAAGCGCTACAACGCTTAATAATGAAGCATTCAGTCAAGGCTATTTTTCACGCAGATGCTGCTGTTCCCTAGGTAGCAAGTAATAAACATCCCTATATAGAAATTTTGAAAAGTATAAATAATACGTTTCGATGCATATTCAGTTAAAAAAAAAGTTGACGACAGCCTAATGAAATCATTTTGTTCAGTTGATTGTCGTTGATTTTTTTTTCCTGGAAATTATTGTTTTTCCCATACATTTTTTAACAGCTTTATTAGCAGTTTTCAGAGAGCCAACAAATCTCTCTGAAACTCGATTTGTGATTTCCCCTCTCAAAGACTACCAAATATAGGCACTGACCCAGCGAAACATGTCTGGTACTTCTATATATTCTGCAAAAAAGATACTTCCTGATCCGCCCAATTCATAAAAGACCGGCGGGAAATCCTGTTATGGGCGGGACTAATAAAGTATTTTTTTGTGCAAAATATGTAAAAAATGAGGGAGTTCGTATGTGATTGTAAATGCATATATGGGGCCTCCCTTAGCTCAGTCGGTAAAGGCGCAGCTACAAAGCAAGACCATGCTGGAGGTGGCTAGGTTCATTTCCGGTCCGGTCTAGGAATTTTTCGGGTTGAACAATTTCTCGACTTCCCTGGGCATAGAAGTATGCACGCAATAAGCTACTATGCGATATGCAATAAGCTAATATGCGAGCACGCAATAAGCTAATATGCGATATGCAATAAGCTTGAAATACGAATAAGAAGAAGAAGATATATGGAGGTACCAGTCATGTTTTGCACTGCACTGCCCTCTGTGAACAATTAACAGAAAGCCAAGTTTCCGACAGATGTCACTGCAAACAACAGTAATGTCATCTGATGGAAAATGAATGCAGAAGCTTGACTGAAGGGATAATTTTTGGTTAATAGAGCACACAGCAATAAAAAAAATCATAAGGGAAATTACTACAAACTACTATGACTAATTGCAATACATTTTACATTGTTTCTAAAACATTATTTGTAATTCTAATCTAATCTAATCTAATACAAACGCAGCCAGTACAAGAAAGCATCCTGGAAAATGATTAGGTTAGATAACACATAATAATTTTTCATGTCAACAGGGTTACTTCCACTCACTTGCTATTAAAAAATGTTTTTCAGAATTATGAAATCATGAGATGGTATAGTGATAATTAGTACTTGTAAGTTACAAGATGAGGACGTGAAGTATGTATTTGACACATAAAATCTGTCAATATTGCTTTCAGTGCGTCACAATCAGCGATTTTACGACTCGTGAGTGCTCACTCTGAGTGAACGCTCACGAAACATAAGATCACTTATTGTGACACTCTGAAAGCGAAATTTACAGGTTTTATGAGTCAAACACATACTTTACAGCCTCTTCTCGTTAGTTACGAGTACAACATATTATTATATCATCTAATGATTGTATAATTCCAAAAAATTTGTTTTTATAGCAAGTGAGTGGAAGCAACCCTGCATGTCAACATTGATGTTTACAGCATATCTGAGATATGCGCAAAGATGATTCTATGAAATGTTTCGACTTTAAATAAATATATTTAAACAGCGATGAATTTCGTGAATCTTCAGGGGTGGAAGGATACGTGGACATACCGTACCAAACGCTCCGAGTTATGTGAGAGTGCATTTAACAATCATATGTAATGTAATTAATGGTTTATAAATAAAGTTTAATTGAAGGATCTCACCAAATGCCTCCAATAGCTCCCCAAATTCATAATTTATAGAGAAAAATTTAATGAACTCACCAAAACTGGTCTGCTTAACTGCGATCATCAACTTTTCCGGACTTCTGAAAAACTGATCATTGTCATTGTCTAAAACATTATTAGTTATTGCTGATTTTTATGAACTCATAACTCGCATTAACTCTTGAGATGCGAAAAGGCTGCAATGTGTTGTATAAATATGCAGGGAATCTCCAGGGTGTTTTTTTTTTATTTATTTAACGTCGGTCTCTGTTCCGTAATCTAATGCCACCAACGGACATCGATTGCCATCCATTGACGGCAATCGTATGTGCAGGAAGGCAAATTCCACACCAGCGTAGGATATCGCACCCATTCAACACACATTGGCCGGGACCAACGGTTTTACTTTCCTTCCGAAGGAAAACGTGACCAGAGATTTTTATGCCTTAGAAAAATCTCACCGACCTGGGCTGGGATTGAACCCAGCCCCATTGGGGTTAGAAAGCAGTCACGTTTTCCACTACACCACCGGCGCCGGCTTTCCTGGTGATTATAAAATGCAGTAAAATATAGGAACGCGCTTTAATAAAATTAAAAAAATAATAATAAACGCCGAATGCCATAAACTTATCTGACCCATGTATTCAGTGCTATTCTCAGCCTGACTCTTGTACGGACAGAAACAGTATTGAGAAGGAAATCACATGATGTGAAGTGAGGCAATATAAATCTTTAAAAAAAAACAGTTTTGTATCGTGTTTTAGATGGTATGACTTGAATGAAAACATGCATAGATCTTACGATATTGCCCTAAAATATATTTGCCTCACTGGGAGAAACTTCGAACAATGTATCAAAGGCTATTCACGAATTCTACAAATGGTATGGGCTCGTTACGAATTTTAATATCGGGAAGTTGATCCGACTTAACATATAGTTTTAATGAACTTTGAGCAAATTTTAATCCTTTCTAAATCTTCATTGACACATCGAGATAAAGCCGACATAAATAAATGCTGCAGAATTTGATTACGCTTGGTAAATCGGTAATAAACAAACTAAAAAATTGAAAAACCTTGACTAGGAAAAACTCTGACAATATCCTGTTTAAGTCTGTGTCTGTACCTCTAAAATAAATCTAAGTTCATTGCGAAAATCCTTCAAAACGGGTGTTACATAAAATTCGAAACATGTCTCAATTAACAGGCCGGCATTTCAAGAAGACTTAAGCATGCAAAAATGTCAGAGAAAAAATCATTTTAATATATAAACAAGATTGGAAAAATTGCCTGGGGTCATATTGACCCCAAAATACAGACAGAGGGTTAAGTGTACACACAGTAAAAAATTACTTTTAATATCAAATCAAAGTGGATGCACTTCAATCGTGTCAAAAATAAGGTGTAAAATTACTTGCCAAAAAAGACAAAATTATCATTAATACAGTGACATTACGCTGCTTTTACTGCATTTGTTTATTTTTGTGGCCGTAAAAATTACATAAGATTTTCGACATCATTGAAGTGCATCCTCTTGGATGTAATATTAAAATTATTTTTTTGCTGTGCAGTCTGTTTCTTTTTTTTTTATTAATTCGTTTATTTTTCCAGGCTCATTTGCTGTAGCTTTGCGGAGCCGATATTCATTGTTAAGATAACAAAATTACTTAAAACTAACGTTAGTAAAGCGGGGGTCGATTACTCGCGGCTATCTCGAGGTTAGAGGTAACAAATTGTAACAAATGGATGGCAGGGTAGGGATTGTGAACACAAGGTTTGGAGAGCAATGTGCTCTTGATCTCGAACTAGGCGACACTCTGATGAAAAAGACAAACATGGGGGTACACCGATGGGTAGCTAACAACTTGGGAGAACACAAGATGACACTAACTTCTAAATCCTCAAATCTATCCGTTTTAAAAACACATAAAGTAGATTCAAATAGTCGAGGTCTCGGCTCGCCAAGACATCTCTAACGGGTATCGCGGGTTGTTTTCTTCGGGCCCTGAGGGATGTGGATAACTCAGTTCTGGGAACACGGTGTAAGGTACACGACCAAACAACATGCTCGATATCGTGATAACCACTGCCACACGCACATAAATTGCTGCCTGAGAGCCCAATTCGATAGAAGTGCGAGTCTAACGAGCAGTGATTGGACATAAGCCTTGATATAACGCGCATAAAGTCGCGGCTCATGTCCAACCCTTTGAAGCATGGTTTGTTCGACACCTGTGGGAGAATAGAATGTAACCATCTTCCCAATTCACCATCATTCCATTTTTATTGCCAACTGATGAGGACTTGCTGGCGAGCAATGGAGAAAAATTCGTTGAAGGCGATTTGTCGCTCAAAAATATCGCCTTCCATAGCGCCCACCTTAGCCAATGAGTCCGCTTTCTCATTACGCGGAATTGAGCAATGAGATGGGACCCAAGCTAAGGTAATAGTATAGGAGCAGTTAGATAAAGCACTCAGTTTAGATCGTATTTCAGGCAGGAAATACGAGGAGTGCTTCATCGGCCTCATTGAACGAATAGCCTCCAATGAGCTAAGACTATCCGTAAAAATGAAATAATGGTCAGAAGGTAGTGAGGCAATTCGCTCTACTGCGTAAAATATAGCTGCGAGTTCCGCAACGTATACGGAGCATGGTTTCTGCAGTTTATAGGAGGCGCTATGAAATTGATTAAATACACCAAATCCAGTGGAAGCATTTATGGTTGACCCATCTGTGAAAAATCTTTTATCGTTACTTACATGGTGGTACTTGATTGCAAAAATTGAGGGAACAACCATCGACCGATGGTGATCTGGTATTCCATGGATTTCTTGCATCATGGTCAGATCAAAATTTACAGTGGAACTATAGAAGGCTTGAAAGCAATCACGATTGGAGATTAATGAAGAAGGACCAACCTCCAGCGTCATATACTCATAGTACAAACTCATGAATCTTGTTTGAGGATTTCGGTCGAGCAGCTTCTCAAAGTGTATTACCAAAGGATTCAATACTTCACAACGGATGAGAAACCGGAAAGACAGCTCAGCGAAACGATCTGTCAGTGGGAGAACACCCGCGAGTACTTCGAGGCTCATCGTATGAGTCGAGTGCATACAGCCTAGCGCAATACGAAGGCAACGATATTGAATCCGTTGCAGCTTAAGAATGTGTGTTTTTGCTGCGGATTGGAAGCAAAAGCTGCCGTACTCTAAAACCGAAAGGATGGTTGTTCGGTACAACCTGATCAGATCTTCCGGGTGTGCTCCCCTGCAGTCTGTTTCCGACTACTCAAATAGGACTGGATAAGTTTTACAGCATTTGCGCCAAAATTAAAAGACTTTTTCAATGTGCTGCAAAGCTACGAATGCGAGATCGTGTCAAAGCTTTAGAGAAGTCCTGTATAATTTATTTTACTTTGCCGCCATTATCAAGTATCACACCTACATCGTCACAAAATTTGAACATCGCAGATTTAGTGCTGTGGGCGGTATTCCGATTGAAATACAGATATCAGATTGTTTGCGCTCAAATATGATTACGTTTACATTGTAATACGCTTTCGAAAGCTTTAGACAGCGCAAATCAATAATCAATTGAATTGCAATTGGATCTCATTTTGATCGGAATTATTTTGGAAAATTTCCATGCTTTTGGATAAACGCCACTGGAAATAAATACATTGAAAATATGCTGTAGAGGCCCAAACATGATCGGATGAATACACTTGACGCATTTGATTGGATGATCATCTAACCCTACTGTGTTAGAGGAAACATCGTAAATAGAATTTATGATATCGTAATGAAGAACTTCCTCAAAATTAAAAGCTACTTCAATTGCCGTGGTCACGCTGTAACTGATAATTATAATTATAAACAGTTATTTTTTTTGGGAAACGATTCATTAATTTCATCCGGGCGCATTCGTCATCCTCAGTTACAGAGCGAGAAGAAATACCTCAACCACGCAAAATTTCCAAAAATCTTTACAAGATAAATCACTAGTAAATAAAGTATTGAAATAATTTCGTTTAACTTCAAAACCCAATCTATTAGCAATGTTTCTAAACAGTTTATACGCATTCAAATCAATACTGTTTCAAGATTGTTTCCATTTTGAGTATGCACGATCACGATCACGAACGCTCTTTGCAGCTCAACATTAAACTAGGGATTATTACGATTATTATACCTGACACCCCAAGTAACAATTCAGTAACCATTAAGCATCCACTCTGATTTAGGATGGTTTTATAACGGCAATGAACAATCCATTTAGTTTAAATATAGCATTTCAAAGTGTAAAACATTCCTGTTTAGTAATTCAGCATTTTGCTGTTTGAAAAACCTTTTATAGTCTGGCAAGAAAGTCAAAAACTGTCTTGTTTTAAAAATAAATTTAAAATAGTTATCAATCCCTCTTTAAAACTGTTATGTAATTCAAGCGTAAACGTCATTAGCAATTGTGTATTAATGTCATGATAAAATACTTTATAAACGTGTTCTATCATTATAAAAACAACCATAAAACCATTGGGTTTTGCATTAGAGCAAAAAGCATTTATTGTGGCTTTTTAAAGTGCATCATTAACTCCCCAAATACTATGTTTACAAATTGAGCTTAAAAGATGGTTCCTCATAGTTAATAAATGTCAAATTTATGACAAGGAAATCTCGAAGGAAAGACGAAGTAGGATGAAAAAAATTTCAGATAAATTTACTTCTTTAGAAGAACCATCACACCACCAACGACTGACCATCTGTCGGAGAAGAGTAAAGTGAGCGGGGCCCTCGAACTCATAAAACATTGTAGAAAGTTGAATAACATACCAGCCTTCTCCAGATCTTGCGATGACAATCGGAATAACAACCGACAGCAAACCACTGAAACTTTTAGTTAGCGGAGATAAGCTGGTTTCCGATCCAAAGTAGCAATTTTATTCGGCGAAAGAATCGACTTTTTCATTCACGCGTACATCCCTGCATCATTGGATGGTGCACTTCTGTAACCATCCCAAAGAAGGGGAGCTAGAAACGATTGCGCTTCCAGCTGTTCGAAATTCGAAATGTTGTAAAACAGTATCGCAAACTATCTGAGTAACTGCTCCCAATCCATCGGGAGAAAACCGCCTGGAAGAATCCTGGATCTCACTGCGCAACTATCGAAAGATAAACAAACTTTGACGTTTAACTTTGCCTCCATAAATGCTGCCATAAATCTGAACGGGTTAGGATCAAGCAAAATGGTTTTAGATAAATACAATTCAGCCTGCAAGTTTTCTTCATAAAAGCCATTTAAAAACCTTAGAATTTGCAAAGGAATTCTTGAAAGCAAATCAACTTTTTCACAAATGACCTATGAAAATCTACTTTAAAGCCACCATGGCGGTAACAATTAGTTTGCTTGTTTTTTACAATCTTCGATTTTCGATCAATATTTCCTTAGATTTAACTATATTTTGGTAAATTTAGCAACAAGCAAACATTTAAATGCGGAAATAATGAAAAAAAATCTCGGCTAAGCTCGATCTTAAGAATATTTTTATTTTTTCAATGTTAAATAATTAGTCAAATCGAATTTTAAGAGGGTGGACTTAATTTTTTCGATGTTTTCACGTACATTTCACATACAATTTAATATGGCACTTAAAACTAGGCCACTTAATAAGAACTATTGTAATAAATTTGGATATTCAACAAGATTTTTATAACATCAGTTTCTATTTTAATTATTTTGAAGATCGGATTCATAAATCCTTTTCTATCTTGATTGATGCTTTTAGTGGATTCAGCAGACGGCTAAGAGAAATGGCTCGGAAAGGGTTTTTATTGTTGCTAAATAGTTTTTATTGTAGCTTTCAAATGGTTCTCAATGCGTTCGTCATACAACCTTTTGCAGTAAATCAATCTTGAAGAGCTTCGAGAATACACCCTTCAAAACCTTAATGACGTTTTGGTGAATGTTGTTTTATAGTTTTATGAATGTTGTTTTATAGTTGCTTTGTATTATTTCATAAAAATTAAAATGTTACTTGGGACATTGGCGTAGAGGGACGCAACTATCGTGTTGTCTTTTGATGCAGCTATTGAACGAATTTAATGGAACATCTAAGTCAACATATAAATTCAGATTTAACGCATCCATATATTTGAACATGTTACTTCAAATTGCAACCAAAATAAATGTTTAAAAAATAACAAAAGAACTCAAAGAAAAATATGAAATTTGAAATTTCTGTACTCTAAATTCGATATACTGAAAATTTCGTCTAACGTGACGTGTTTTCCATTTTATTAACTTAATTATATTGAAAATAGTCGCCTTTTCCACATTGTTGCATATTTTTCCATAACCAACAATTGCTAACTGACCTTTTTTCCCAAATGGAGTGAATTCATCAACACGGATCACTTCATACACCCCATTTCCACGAACAACGTAATGCTTGCACCAACCCAGAGGTGTCGGCCTTATATCATGCCTTAGAGCCAATCCTAGCTGTGCATTACATCACAGTCCAAGGGGATGCATACACTACTCGTAGTTTTAGCTTCGAAACTGGTACGTACGAGGCGACAATGCAAAGGTACTGGATGTTTCCCTTACGAATAACGCAAACATTTACTTATTTATTAAGCAGCAAGGAAAACATGAAAATTGTATCATATTACCATGCGTTTTCTCTCCCTTCACTTACTCTGGTTGTATGTATGTATGCCATCTTCGTCGTCGTCACTGTTGGTCGGTACAGAGTGACCCTCATTCTGCTGATGGAAAACCATTTCAAGCATAGAAATAACCGACAAAACTAGCAAAAGCTTCTTTGTTCACATGTAGAACCTTACCCCCTTGTCGAAGAATACCGAAGAACGGAAGATGCAGTTTACCCAGGAATATCCCATCCTAGTGCGGACATGGAAACGAACTATACACAACGCACACATATTTTATTACGTCTCTGGAGAACCATATGATCTCGGTTTGGAAGAATTTTCTTGCAGCAGTTTTTTTCCGTTTTGAACTTATTGAAAGCAAAAGGCTACCATTTGGGGATATGCACCACTTCGTTCGCTACTGGGAAACCAAATGTACATAGTTATTTTCGGATTCGGACGACGACGACGACAACAACGATGGCCCTTGTGATTGGGATATTGATTTCCATCTGAGGAGCAATTCATCCACTTGCGTCATAAATCATGGCACTTTTCCGCCGCATCGATATGATCTCATGTACAATGAATTTTCATTTGCCTTATTACCGGATCTGTGCTCTAGCTTCTATTTCAAAGGGAACCTTATCCGGAGATCGTTTCAACAAGTAGAAAATGAAATCTTTCCGGATAGAAAATTAAATTTCCTTCTCGATGGCCCGCTTGAAGTCGCGTGGGTTTGCGGTTTTCAAGCGAATGACTGGTGAAAGCGTTCTTTCGATTGGATTTTCTCCACTCGGATTGAGCCGTACAATATCGGATGCAGTTGAAACGAAATGAAGCCAGAAGCTATCGACGTCACCGAACTGTCACCGTTCTGTCGTCGTCAAATTCCACGAAACTAACATCCCGGTCCGTGGACATGGATGACGACGGGAAAAAAATAACATTTCCATACACACGATCCTGACATTTGATGCGGACCGGAGGGCGTTGATGGAAAATCGAATCCTTCAAACGACTTTTCATCTCTCACACACACATACTCGCTGTCGAAATGAATGATGATGGGACAGTCGGTGGACACATTGAACTTGATATTTTCCGCTACATGTGGCAGCGCCACTGCACGAGCTTTTTTGCAGTGAATGAGCGGAAAATTCGCACTTTACGTTTCCACCAATCCCGTGGACACGGGGGAAAACGGGTGTGTGAATGAATTGGCAGCATGGTTGAGTCGATGTTTAATTGAGTTTTAGCCGCCCAGAGCGGTGTCTACGACAGTTGGATTGGTATCGATTTTTTGCCAATGCCTCTGATTCACCGCTTTTCAACTGTAGAATATCGGAACAGCTCGAGGGGAGGGAGATTGGATGTTGTGTTCAGGACCGTGACAGTGAATCGCATTGAAGCATCAATGATTTTGAATGGATTTGAAATACTAAACTTTCGAAAAGTTTTCTAAATAGAGGAATTTACGTATTCTCGGCAACCTAAGCAGCGACCTTCTTTCTATAGCCTTTTTTTCTAAGGAACGCACACATATGTAGTATTGGTTTGTTTACAATCTTTTGCTGCCAGCTGCTCTAACAATTTCAGCCGAAAGAATTTTAAAAACTGTTTTGAAACGCTTTTACAAAGCTCCAATCTTCTCTAGTGAGAGCGAGTATTGTCGGCAACCAGTTTTTTCTTCGGCAACTGTTGCATTTGAACTGCATTTAAATCTGCTGTTCTATTATCAGCAACTCGAAATCAGCTACAATTTGTAGTGCGTGTGATTCATTTCAAGAAAACCTTGCTAGATTGCTTTTTCTCAGTGGTAAAAATATAGTCAAATTGAAGCTGAAAGCATAAAGAATCGTTTGCATGCATTCAGCGAAGTGTTTTCGTAAGAAAACCCAGTGAAAATAGTGTTTCAATTTGGGTTGCCGAAAACAGTCTGGCATGCCGAAGCCGTCATTTCCCCTATATGTTTCGAAGATTGTATTCTAAAGTTTTTAGTTATAAAAAGCTGTGAGTTGGATTTACATTTCCCGATTTTGGTGACAAATTTTGATAAATAATGATCTGTGAGAATGGGGGCTATCCACGTGGATAGTTAATTTAAAAAAAATGAGGATTTCTGTGTTTATAGCCACTCGAGCGTTATAGCCACTCGCCTTTCTCGCTTTAAAACCATCCGAGCGTTTCGATGGCATTTTTTTACATTTTCCTTGAAGACTATTTTTGACCTGATCTAGCGTTTTTGACCCATTTAAAAAAATGTTCCAATATTTTCCATACCACTAGTCTGGAAGTAGACTGAATTTGATTCTAAATAACAAAATTGACTAGAAATCTTGAATAACCAACAAGATATCGGGTGCTTTATCGGACTCGTTTGAATCAAGGAAAGACGAAAACGTGCGAACTTTAACATGTAATGTGAGAATTTCAATAAATCTGAACAGACTTGATTTATGCTTCACTGGCGATTGATGACTGCTTCACTGGCGACGTGGACATTGTCGAAAGAACAATCCAGGCGATGGCGAATGTGAAGCAGAAAATGTTGGATCAAAGGTGAATACGTCGAAGACTATGTATCTGTTGACATCAGTGCTGTCATAGTAAATATATAGTCGGTTACTCACTGACTATTTATGTAAGCGATTTATAGATACAAGAAATTGACATGTACACTAGCGCCGCATAGTGAGAGAATTACAAATTCACCTATGCACCATCAACATTTGAAGTGCCTCGATCATCTTACTTATATTGCTGGAAACAGAAGCTTTTTATAAATCCAAAACCTAGTTTTATGAATTGTATGCTTCTACGGATACTACGAATTTTTCGGGATTCGAATTCATACTGAAGACATATCTACAAATGTTTTCGAAAAAAAGCCGGATAGGGTAGAGAACTACTTCGGCCTAATCGCCCATTTGGGGCCTATCGAGCATAAAACCTCAAATAAATCAATAATTTCAGAGTTAACAAGTCAATTATGCGGTTGGTGCGATACTTTAGTTAATAAGCTACGGAACGAAGTCAATGAGAACGCGTGATATGAAGGTTTGCACCCATTATTCCCAAAAACCAAAGAAGCGCTCCGATCGAATCAATTTTTATCTTCATACAATAGGCCGCAGTGAATTCATTGGCGTTTCAATGGCGTTTTAATGCCTTAGGCCGAGTTTAGAATCCGTAGGGCGAGTTTGGCGTCAAGAAGCAGTGTTAGACTTTTGACAGTATCTCAACGATTGGTTTCACTTTATCAAATCTTACGGTACATACGGAAAGGTAAATAAATTTGGAAGCCATCAACAATAATAACATTTGGCGCTTAACTGCTCTAGATAAAGAAAGACTAAGCGTGGGTTGTGCTTAATAGGCCGTCAAACTGTAGCAGCTGATGTAATACCACATAATTTAAAGAAAACTTTCAATATTTCTCTGTAAGTACAATCGAACAAACTAAACCACAAGAAGCTTATAGTAGCGTTACTTTTACATGATGAATGGTAAAATAGCACTAAAACAATAAATGCCGTATACACAAATTAACAAATGCAGGCCTCCGCCAAAAATAATGTTCATTATCCATCATTCATTTGTTTCAGAGATGATTGTTTCAATCTTCTAAAATTATCGAACAACGGATGCCTGGATTAGGGCGTAGGAAGTGTGAGACGCTCAAGTCACACGCAAAAGTATACACTATGTCTAATCATAAGGACGTTAAACCTTCCGAACTTTACATTAGCAGTATGTCAGCTTTATCATGCAAAAGGCAATAAGCGGAGTTGTAAGGTATTTCGGACACCTTCTAATCTTTTAAGATTTTACTTAACAACAAGCGAAGGTTGGCATGAATATGAATATGTCACATCGCAAGTAACAATCATGATTTTATTATGGTTCGGTATGCCAAGAGCTAGACTTGAATAATGCTTTAAAATTTCGGTAAAACCCACAATGATAATTGGGATATGCAGTGTTAAAATTAGCATTGATTTAATTTCTTTAAAATTCCAACGTTCCACAATTTGATACACATTGACTAGTTTTTGTTGGTCGATCTACAATGCTCGCAAGGCAAGACAAACCAATAACACTTATTCACTGTAAATTTCCACCGCTTTCCAACGCCAACCCTCAACGATAACCGCAGTAAACTGTCAATACGCAAAAACTCTACGTTTACACCGACCTACACTTTTCACCATTCCACGCTGATTACGGCATCGAGCCATGTCCCTACGTCCCGGAAAACGTGAAACTTTTCTGCACCATAAAAACCACACTTAAACATACTCGCAAAGCGAGACCATACCCTCCACCTACTGCTATACGTCATACCACCTACCAACCTACCTACACACCATCACTTGACGTGTTCCGCTGAAAGCTAATTTATGAGACAGCCTTTTAAATTTGTGTCTCATTTTTCTCGTTACCAACCGCCACCAAAACCACCACCATCGCAACCCACGACAGGCTAAGTCCAATGCGTTTCCGCTGAACGGCACCCCAATGGTGATTATGGCGGCGGCGGTTCCATAGTATGTTGGTGGTGGTGTTGAATTCCAGCTACTGACTGTGTGACGTTGATGGAATGTGCGGAAAAGTCCTTCCACGACGGCCGAACACTAATGGACCCCGATACGATGCGCGGGTGTCCACCGTGGCCCACTAGGCAGCAGCTGGACGACTCCCAGTGCCCACCAAGAACGTGAAAAGAGCAGACTGATGATTGTCATAATCATAATGATAATGAATTTTGGTTTTATTTCGCCGCGTACCACCCAAAAGGATCGCTTTCTACCGGCAAGGATGCGACGAGGTGTAGGTGGGCGGATCCCCTGTAGCAGCCGGCTTTCACTTTCATGTTGTTGAAAATGGTGCGTGCTGATGGCGATGATCATGGTGATGATGATGCTGTTGCTCGGGGTAAAAGTGACTGTGAGGGAATATGTTTGGGTTTTATTTTATTTTTCCATTAGCCTTATTTGGTGTTTGTGTGTTTTTATATTGTGGAGAACAGTCGACTTGTGTTCCTTCCTCATTTCTGCGGATGGATTTGTTTTTCCATCGTTCTTTTGTGCTTTCCTCGCCGGTGCTGGTGCGAGGTGAAAGGTAATAAAAATCAAGCATGAGCTGGAAAGCGTTTTTCACTGTGACGTGTTATTACTACCCACAAAAATGAACTGGGATAATGAATTGCGTTAATCCGCAAGTGGTAAGATCCATGAGGTGTAGATTATGACTTGTAATTCGAAACAATACCAGAATTGTGGATCTCACCATCGCAAAAGCCAACGAAACGCAGATGGGACAACTTTTAATTAAATCTTCATAAATAAGTTATTTCATTTATTGTTACGATGGTACTCGCAGGGTTTATTGTTATTTTACAAGGAAACTCTTACGACATCGTAGGCCGGAACACGAAATTAGTCTTATGACGATTATTTATTACGTTTCTGCCCTCTTATTTTGCCGATCCAGGTTTTCCAAGCAGCGAAATAAAACACCTTTATTCGAATTCATTAACTTTTGAGCATGTCATTTTTCACAGCTTCGGAAAAGCCTTCTCCCGTGGCTAATTTACAGCACCATTTTTTAGAGAGGGCGGCGCTTGGCAACGAAGCCGCAACCGAAAACAAAACTTTTTATTACCCCTCAATAAAGTGAACTTTTTGGCACGAGGTGTAAAAATAACCAACGACGAGGCGACAACATCAACACTGTGCAAAAAAAAAGGAACACGAGCCTGTCATAATAAAATTTTGGATGAAGCAAGTTTTATTTGGAATTCGTGTCACAACATATAAACTGCATCGTCCCCTGTACACACGGAGCCATCAGAAAAAGTCCGATTCGAGAGACAATGTTCGAAATGAAATTGCTCGAATGAAACGACGACACGAGAAGGAAAAACTAAACCTGGAAAAGGTCTCCGTCGATCGCGCCAAATGGAGCAATTCAAGAGCAAATGTTCGCTCTTTTTTTTCTCGAACCAAGCTCTTCGCTTTTATGTTGAAGGATTAATAGTATCATAAAGAATATAAATATGACAGTTATGAAGGTTTTCTTCTTCAATTTATACCGAATATATTTGTTTTCCGCACACGCTCATAGCCAATTCTGTTCGGTGTTTCCTTTCTACCAGGTCTTTGATGGAAAAAAATGGAGCAAAAATTGGCGAGAAAGAAGCCGTTGCTAACAAATTTATTGCTACATCCCATCGACTGGGACCCGGTGAACCTTCTTTCTGTGTGAATGGATGAATCGGAATGTTCTAAGCATGGATTCTTCCGGGGAATTACTCCGCCATGGTTGGACTTCATATGGACATAGACACGGGCACACATGATTCACATATGGCTTTTTGGGGGGCTCATACCTTCTGTAGCTTGAGGTCCATTGCTTTGTTCGTTATTATGGTGTAATGGAGAGAACCATCTTTATTGAAGATCGATGGTCAAGTTTAGCGTGCTTGGGAAAATATCAACGAAATTCATAAGTGCAACATTATAGATGCTTAAAGGAGTCAGACAAAAATTGCGCTCTAAACGCAAAACAAATTTCTCTTACACCTAATGTAAGGTCGGATTTATTATATCCTATGCATTAGTGTCATACACGCACAACAAATTTGTTTAACATCCAATGAAATCCGAAAAACTTATAATGGCGCGTCTTACCCGGTTGGTGGTCGTTCTTACCCCGTCTTTTTTAAACGATGTTGAAAAAACATAAAAAAAAGTATACCCTATTACGTTGTTTTTTCTTTTTAATTCTACTACTATTGCATAACTTTCACTTTCACTAATTCACAATTAACTTTCACTTGCACCTTAAAATACTATAACAGATACGTTTTTCTACAGTGTCTAGCCATTGACTTGAAAGTGATAGTGAATTACTGAAAGTGAAAGTGATACAATAATTCCAGAATTAAAAGGAAATACAACGTAATAAGGAATACAATTATTCTACTAAAATGCTCATCAATCAATTTAGATAAAAATAATGTGATAAATCAGAATGTATAATTTATGTTCATAGCTAAATAAACGTTTACTCATATGTACCATATCGAAATTTGAAATTTCTTACTCATTTTGAGTTACTAAAATTATTGCTTAGGATGGCGGTCTTACCGAGTCGTCCTCACCATTATTCAAAGTTGTAGTCAAAATCTTAGGTGGCATAATAAAATGCAAAACAGAAAGGTACATTTTCTCACTGCACACTGAACAACATCAAATTAAACGCTCAAAGAAAAACAGCCAATTTTGCTACGCCTAATTTAATATAATTTCAACTTCAAAAAAATGCCTTGACCATAAGAACATTCATAGAATCTCATGTCTGTTATCTGGATTGTTGTGGGCTTTTGAAAGCTTCTGCAATATTGTGATGCAAGCAGCGAGCCACTTTTTACTGACTTGGTTACATTTTTTCCAATCAGTCACTAAAAAGTCTCATTTTTAGGGCAAATCCCTTAAGTCACCTTCTCTTGTAATTAGTCATTATTTTTAACTTTTTTAGCATAAATTTATTTCAAGATTGATCATTCTTCTGGCAGTGTGTAGGATCTGATAGTCAAGCTTATGCATATTTTTTTCCTAATTTTCGGACAATTCGAAAGTTTTGTGCTTCTTGTAAAACATAACAAGTCTTCTCATTTGACTAAATAAAATTCGCTGAATTTCACAAGTTTCTTCAGAACATTAATGGATAACAAGAAAGCTAGTTTTTAAATGCGTTTAAAATATGCTACGTTTTTATGACATGACAATTAGTTTTTAAGAAACAGCTTTACAATCAAATCCATTGCATGATGAAGTTCAACACTTACTTAATTTTATAAAGTCCAAGATCTCAAAATATGCAATGGCTGGAAGTTTCGTAATCCATAAACAAATTCAAGATAGTGAAAATTTGTGCCGAGCATTTCAGAGAAGTACAGAGACCTTCAGAGCATTTACGAAAACTTCAGAAATATTTAAGGACCTGCATAGAAGTCCACAGAATTTCAAGGAAGTTTAAAGATGTTCTCGAGAATTTCATATATTTCAAAGGAGAACGGAAATCTTCAATAGAAAAAAAATGAAATAAATATGCCACAAGCTTACTAATGGGTTATATTTCATTCTCTGAAAGTTTGAAAAGGATCGGTCAACTAGGTAATTTTCTACAAAAAAATTTCCGTGATGCATTGATGTGGAACACCCTTTACAACTAAATGTAAACTGCAAAAACTTTAGATAAGTTCCGAGAACTTCACGAAAGAACAGAGAACCTCAGAGCGGTTGCGTTAACATTAGATAAAATACATAAATGTTAATGAAGTTTCGAGAACTTCAGGGAACCTTTCGACAAGAACCATGATTGTTATGAAAACAGAGAAAACTTTTGGAAGACCGAAAAAGTTCAGTTAAGTTTCTAAATGTTATGAAAAGTATTGTGAGCATCAGATTAGTTTCTCAAAATACAAAATAACTTCAAGGCCGTTTTATTAACATTAGGAAAATTTTGGGCACTTTCAAGTAGTTCTGAAGACTTTAAATTTTCCATTCCATATTCAACAAAGATTTCTCGTAAAAATTCACTAAGAATTCTCCTCAGCATTCACTTCGTAGTCTCCCGAAATTCTTATTATTAAATATTCTAGAATTTCATTTGGAACGCTTCACTGAATTCTCTAAAAAAAAAATATTACCAGAATATATTCAGAATACTTCTCGCATTTTCATTGAATATTCCTCAAAATATCGTAGGAACTATACTCCGAATTTATTATAAATTTTGAATTTCCCTTGGAATTACCTTCAAATTCTCCTCAGTAAAACCCCTTTGCAAAGATTCTCAGAATGTTTATTAAATGCAGCTCAGATTCGCTTTTGAATATCACTCCTTCCCATGGAATTTCTACTCACATTGGAAGTCTCCTAACAATCCATTTGCATTTCTACTCACATCCTTAGATTTCTCCTCATAATTTGATTGGCAGACACTCCTGGAATTCATTTCCGAATGCCTTTGAAGATGTCCTGGAGTTATTTTCAGATGTAATTGTCTCCTTTTAGCATCCCCGTCACTCCCTAAGTATTCTATAAACAAAAATCTCAAGGATTTATGCTCCGGATTCATTTTCTCCCACAAACTTCATGAAATAATCCTCAGAATGCCCTTGGAAATATCGTCTGCAGCTCATGGGAGCTCTGCTCCTAAGAAATTCCTATGGGTTTTCATGAAAATTTTCTTTGAATTCAATCCAGGGCTTTCTTGAAATTGTACTCAAAACTACATTGAAAGCAGATTGCACTTGATGTATTTCTTAGAGCTCCCTTGATTTTTTCCCCAGAACTCTCTTGAAATGAAGTCCTGTGCAAGGAATTTCACTATTTTTTAACAGTATTGAAAGTATTATAACATTTCAGTCCAAAATCTCAAAAACTTGTTCAAATTTAAAATTTGAAGGAAATATGTATATTCCAGAACAAAAGCAAAACTTGCCACTGAAGATTAATCCACTGTGGATCTATAAAGTTCAAAGAGAGAATGAAAATAACGAAGAGAATTAAATGTTTGTATTTTAAAGTGCATTCTTTTCATTAAAATGCTCATATTATAAATAATTTTGCCATTTTAAGATCAATTGTCCACTGAGCATTCTTAAGGACCTAAGTTTCAAACATTAACTATGGCTTTTCTTATAATTCAAAGTCTATCCATGTAAATCGTAAGCCACCATTCATATCGGATAGATCTTCCCCTGGTTTGCATGAGCGATTTTTCATTTTAGATATATTTGCGGAAGAAGCCACGTCTGCGACTTAAGCTGATTTGTTTTCCGTCGATCTGGTTTTCCGTACTTAGTACTAATGCTACCGACACCAGGGAGGCAGTTCCCGCACCTGGACCCTGGCCTTCGACCCATCAACTCATGGACAAACCCAGCCCTTTTGGGGTGATAGGCAACCACGCTTACCACTACACCATATCGGCGCCGCCAATTTATCAGTCATATAAATAAGTCCATTTTGACGTTCTAGGAGTCTCAGCCTAGTCAGTAAATCACGGTATTACCAAGCCATAGGCAGCGGATTCATTTCGCAGTCCAGACTAGAACATCTTTCGGGTTGGAAATTTTCTCAACTTCCTTGGGGATATAACGTATTGGGCTTGTCACACAATACACAAATGCATGCTTTGGTTGGCATATAAATCTCTCCATGATAACTGTGAAAGTGCTTCAAGAACACTAAGTTGAGAGTAAGCGAAAACTCGTTTAAGAGCTTCAAAGTCATGTAGCGAGAGCGAAAGAGAGCGAGAGAAAAATCTAGTTAAAAATACCATTAAAGTCACATCAAGCTTAAGACCCTAGGCTCCTGAATAAATTAAACCACCAAGAACCCAAACGAACAAAAAGCTCTTTAATTCATAGTAATACTTTTCCAGCCCTTCATCCGTTTATCGAAAGTTCATCGGAATCAAACGTACATTAACCCATATCTACTGTAGACACGTACCACCAACAACAACGACACTGAGGTATAGAGCCATAAAGGAAAATTGATAAACTTTTGCTTCCGCATTTCTAAGGATATGGCTTCAACCTTCACTAGAATCAGTTTTGCCGATATATAATCACATCGAAACACAAGCCCAAACAGTGCTATGCTTACGAAGTCACCCATACACACAGTGTCTATAGGAGATTTGAGCAATTAAATTTTAAACTTTAATTGGATGTAACTAAGTTAATTGAGCAGTATTATTGATTCAGCTGGAAAATTGTTTGCTCCGACGTGCTTTTTCACTTTCAATCGGTTGCGGGTAGGCATGTGTGTTTGTGCATCTCTGCTGCTCTGATAACACGGAACCACTTTCTTCAGTTTGCCAAATAGTCTGAAGGGGAAGAAGATGAGGGGAATCATTAAGTTCGAACCAAACGGAATTGGACTCAGTACTTTTAGATTCAGCAAAAGCGAGCATCTAGCACTAGGCACACACGTTATACGGAGGTGCAGAACATGCCAAGGAAATCTGATAAGGGATGGAAAAAATAATAAATTCTGCTTCCACTAGAGAGCCCGGATTAGCTTGGCTCCATTTGTTTGGTAGCTGGCAAGAGCTATACTTAGCAACAATTGTACAGGATGCCTGTAAACATACATATTTTCGCCCCAAACCGAATGTGGAGGATAAGCCCGAAATTGTCACTTATCTTTGGCATAAATCAGTGAAGCCCACTCCGAGAGCTGAACATCAATTCGCCCAACGAATGGTACCAAGGCAGCTGCTGCGTCGTGTACTTCACTATCGAAACCTGAGATCTAAACTCATTCCGTAGGATCGTACAGGAACGAGCCGAAAACAGCTTACGGCTATTTGGAGGACATCAGAGTCCATAAATCGGACCTTTATTATCCTCACAAGGCCCCGTTTGGCAGGACGGATTATAACTATGCCAAATTGGGAGGGTATGGATGCCTAAAGAAGTGTTCTAATTGCAACAAGTGGCCTACTGAATTTTGTGTACTATTGTATAGGTAAAACTGATACTAACAAATAGTTTTCTCTTCTCTTTTCACAGGGTCGTTGTAATCGTGAAAAACCACCGTGTAAATACTTTCACCCTCCTCAACATCTCAAAGATCAACTGCTGATAAACGGAAGGAATCATCTGGCCCTGAAAAACGCCATAATGCAGCAGATGGGCATCTCACCTGGACAGCCAGTGCTACCCGGCCAAGTGCCAACAGTGGTAAGTTGCATCCCTCAAAAGAGCACCGTCACCCAAAGATAAAGAAAAGAACACCCAAATTAGCAAGATCAACAAAACCAACAGCTCAACCAGGGAAAGAAGAATAAAAAAAATAACTTTTTAGAAACAAAGCAAACCCTCCCAATACAATAGCCACAACAAAAAGAAAAACAGAGTAATTAAGTTCCATGCCCTCCCTTGTTTCCTCTATCATCTCATTTCACGTTGTTTTTTCTCGGCTTCGGATCACACGGCCGTTGAATCTAACTCGTATTTAAGATACGTTTACTTAAATTCGCAAAAACCTAGATCACTGAGTAAAATTTTACTCAAATATAAGTAAATGTCACTCACATTTGAGTGACACTTTCTCATATGTAAGTGCCATTTACTCATATTTGAGTAAAAATTCACTCTGTCTACGTTTTTGCGAATTTGAGTAAACGGATCTCAAATATGAGTTAGAGTCAACGGTCGTGCACAATCTCACCCGATATTTTCATCTGATTCTTTGGTTATTGTTTCCCTTTAATTGTTGCGCTTTTTTGCTGTTTTCCTCGGTTGTGTCTTGTGTTTCAGTTGTTTCGTTTCATGCCTACACTAATTTCCGAGTTCCATTCAATCAAAATCAGTCCTTTCTTCAGTTTCTGCATCTCTTTTCTCTCGACTCTTGGCGAGCGAAAAGCACAATCACCCTCACGGACAGCCGCTGCGTAAACACACACACTCACTAAGAACGTCTATTGCCTCAGTGTCACTGTACTAATTTCAACTTAATTAAGGAAAACTCAAATTAAAGCCACTCGAGGAAAAATAATTTTCCTTTCTCCTGATTGCAAACCGAGCCGTAGCATACCAAAACTGAACGAAAACATCGAGGCTGTTGCACTGAGTGTAGTACCTTGCCACTACCTGTGCTCTAGTAGCAAGTACCTACACAAAGTCTCGAGAGGATCTTGTTCGGAATGGTGCACAATTAAAAGTTGATGTCCATTAAAACGAACCGGATGCTGCCTAGCGCCACGCGCCTTCGACCGCAGGGAAAATTTGCTTGTCGTTAGTTGAGAACAATTGAAAAGTTTGCTCCGGAACTTGATGGGAAAATAGACGACTGGCTGCCCTTCCGCTTTAGGTGGCAGGGGGTAAATGGGATCTAATGCGGGATGTAAGAGTAGGCAGGTCCGAATGTACTTGGGGGCTTGGCCTTAGGCCCCCACATTTCAAGGAATAATATCAAAACTTAGACCCATGTTTCATTTACATATTGCTGACTTCTGTATCCATATGATATGATCAGCATTTTTTTTTTAAAGTTTAAACCATGACAATAAAACATCAAATTAGAGAATCAATCATAGCTAAATGAAATTTTAGCCAAACGATTATTCTGTTCTTTTCCATCAAGGTTATGTGAGGACAGGCTTCTTTCCACTCACCTGCTATAAAAAAAAAGTTCATTTGAATTAGGAAATCATTAGGTGTTATAATAATAATCAGTAGCTGTAAGTAACAAAAAGAGGTTGTGAATTATGTGTTTGACACATAAAATATGTCAACATTGCTTTCAGAGCGTCACAACCAGCGATTTTACGATTCGTGAGCGCTCCATCTGAGTTAACACTCACGAATCATAAAATCTCTAAATGTGACACTCTGAATTGGCAAGTTTTATGTGGCCACTCTTGGAACCACCGGGATGCCCCGGGAGATCCTGTAGCAGGGACCAATAACACCAAAACATGCCATGCGACAGCTCTTTCTTCATATTTTTTAAATAATAAGCTTTCCGTGAACCTTAAATGGATCATTTACCACATTGCCCACTCTAGGAACTACGAAATGCCCCCGAAGGAACCTGTAGCAAGAACTTTTAAAGCATTGATCGATCCGTTAATTGAACAGAAAGTGGTAAAAGCACAGGGATGTACTCTGTTCCATTTCATGGTAAAGGGTGTATTGGTGGAAAATGACACACACATAAACATCTGTAATTTATTAACTACTATACCAAATAATTTGAAATTTTCAGTGAAGAATGCTTTTTCCATAACATACATATGTGATTTTTATGAGGGCCTGAGAGGTGGTTTAACTGGTCATGAGAACAACATCCTGTCTAATAAATGTTGTACAGTCCCAAATTTGAAATCAGCGGTTAAACAAGAAAATTCTTTCGTCATTTTTGGTGTTGAAACCATATTTTTTTTTTTGCAAAATGTTATAATTCAAAATATTGTGCTTTAGTCAGAAATTTCACTTCAAACGTTTCAATCAAAACAAAAAGGAAAACCTTTTACGTCAAACAAAAACAGTTTTTTTCTGTCACACTTTAAAAATTTATAGTCTAGTCTATAGTTTTATTAATAAATATTATGTCACGTTCAAGATTTACGTTAAATCTCGCGTAACATTTGAAAAGGGCCTATCATTGTTGATCGATTCTCTTCATCGACATTCTCTTTGGTTCACCACGGCTACATAAACGAATTTCTCGCTAAACTCGCAGCACAGTTCGACAGAAGATGATGTTAGCTTGCGCCTGAATCTACACACTGAATGGGAAATTCATTTGCAGTTGGGTTATTCGCGAAAGAGAAAATCTATGAAGAGAATCGATCAACAATGATAGGCCGTTTTCTCGTGTTGCGCGAGAAATATAAGATAAAAAATATACCGTCGTGTGGAGCTACTTTGGACACATTAAAATTTGTGGAACCAAATGAAGTAGATTAAAGAATCGATTGAATGTTCATCCACAATTTGCTACTGGGACTGCAGAATACTCGAACGAATAAAATGCACAGCAAATATCATAAGGCACTTCTTAGAATTATGTTGAAAAGCTTACTTACCAACGAGTTTTATAAAAAGTGTACTTACTCAAAAAATTGACCCAAATCGTTGTTTAAACCTGTAAAAACATTCACAAGCTCCTCTCGGGAGTCGATATGCATTCGTAATACCAGATGGTGCAGGATATTTCACGTGACAATTGTTTATAGCAATGATATGGCCAGGAAAAGGAAGGAGAGTTGATGTTTCTCCATATTAAATCTGCATCATACCAATTAATGATTTTTGCCATTTCTGTCAAACCAACAATTTGACTGATCTGATGTTGTTATTTTTTGGGTGGAGTTTAGGATGTCGATTAATGTTGTCCTTATCCATTTAGCAGATAAGAATTTATCACTTGTTCAAAGTAGCCCCTCAGTTAACCTTTCGGACTGCGGATGGCGAACATTTTCTACAATATTCCTATTCCTATTGGATATACATCATATCCTATTAGTATCTACTTTATTTATTTCAAACGAACTTGTTTAAAAAGATGCCCCGTCCGACGGTTCTAGACCCTCCGATAGAACATTTAAATACTAGACTCATACGAAAGAGGAGCTTTGATGTTGTCCAATATACCCAAGATGCATTTCGAACCAACTCGACCAGTGGTTGGCAGTACACTCTCAGATTCCATATATGACTATATATGATTTATAATAAAGACTATAAGCACATTTTATTATTGGAGTAAAACAACGTTATGATAATGAACTCAAATTTTTATTTCATATATATGTTTTCTATAGTATTCTCTTTCAATTGGATGAAAACAATTTCTCAGTTCCTTTAATCGTATGCTAAGGAGAGAACCTTTGTTTTGAGGCTGCCCATGAACTTGAGCATAGATTCCTTGGCGATAATTTTGGCCACTATTGTCCAGTCTTTTTCAAATTCTTCGATTGAATTAGCTGCCTTACAGTGTTTCCGCAGATATCCCTTGGAAAGGACCAAAAAAGCTTCGATTGACCGGGCCTCCGGACAATTCGGAGGATTCATCTCTTTTGGCACGTATTGCACATTGTTTGCTTTGTACCAAGCTACCGTTTCTTTCGAGTAGCGCATTGACGCCAAATCAGCCCAAAATAGTACTGGGCCATCATAGGCCGCAGACGCGGATTCAAACACTCCCGAACGTAAATTTCAGTGTTCATCGTCTCCTTTGTCACCAATGGCTTTGACAACTAGCCACACTCACATATCGCATGCCAAACAATGGCCTTATTACCAAATTTGTTGGTAAGAATTGACTTATCGTCAACTTTCTGACCATCACTGACTGTGTAGTATTGGTTCATGGTAACACGTCAAATTTCCACGCAGCAGGCTATCATATAGCTTACGAGCCCTCGGTTTGACGGATACGGCTTATTTCTGACTGCGTTTCAGCATTTTCTGCTTCTTGAACGTTTTCAGCCCGCTTCTTGTCTTGACACTTTGGATGTTACTCTTCGAAGTTCTCAGTTTTTTTGGCCAAATCTCGAACAGAGGCACTTTTCTTATTGAAGAAGCTTGGGTAATCTTCTGGTCCAGTTGTCAATCCACCGGTCCCAGTTTACGGCCAGATTTCAATGTGTCCTTAAAGGTATCTTCTTCCTCAAACTTCCGGATAGCGGTTAAGACTACTCTGATACTTACTTCCTCTATTTTCGCCAAGTTCCTTACTGATAGGTTGGGAATAGAGTACCATTTGTGCACAATCTGTTTGCGTTTTTTTTCCGGGGAATGCCTCGCATTTTGATGAATATTTAAAAAAAATGCACTTTGCGCATACAAACTTCATGAACAATAAATAAACAACAACAACAACACATATCATTGAACAGCTGATATGCTTCATCGGGTAGAAATTGCGGCAAGTTGAAAGTGTGCTTATGCATTCTGGGACACCATATATGATTAAAAAAAAATAAAAACATTTTTACATACACCCTTATAAAAAACAAGTCCGGAAAAATGTTCAATGCATTTTTTGTTAAATTGGACACAATGGCCACTCTGATGATATTGGACATAATGAACAAAATTGTCAAAAAACGTAAAACGTCAGCTCTTAGTAAATTAAAAAAAAATATTCGCAAATAATTTTTATTATTTTTTAGTGTGAAACAATTGTTTTAGTAATAAAAATTGTTATTTAAAGGTTTTGGCCGAAAAAAATTGAAAAATTTAATTAAAAGTTGATGATCTAAGATTTTTGTCCAATTCAAAGTGTCCATTGTGTCCAATATCAGAGAAGTTAGCTTTTTTGGTAATTTAAAGCTTACCAAAATAGCTAACTGTTCTGATAATGGACAAGCAATATAAGTTTCAAAATCTTATATATGTTTTTTATACAATTGAAATTTCTAACGTTTTTTTACCTTGTTTTGGCCAAAATTTATGGTAATTTATAATAAGCTTTAAAATAACTATAAGCTTGAAATCAATAAAAATGCTTGCTGTGATCTCAGTGAAATGTGTTGTCGAACACTCGGCTGTGCAAATCTCGTATCTCGGTAAAATATTACCGAGATGGGGAAAACAGAACTGAGTGTGCATCATAAATTTGATATGTTGTCCATAGCAAACTATTGTGCAAAGTCTAATGGAGTTATGAGATGTAAAATCAGATTATTTTTCAGAGCTGATAAAATCATTTCTTCTACACTTAAGCTGAAATTTCAAGACAACCAACTACCTGTAGGAATTTGAATTTTGACATGACAACATTCTCATTATCAGTGTTTACTCGGCTGTCGACAGGCCACTCTCGATGTGTGTCACGCGATCGTCTGTTTATTCGGCAGCAACCATTGTGTGTTCCTTCTCATTGTTCTCCATCAGTAGTTCTTTTAGTCGATACTATGTCGTGATGAGTGTGTAAGTTATGCCACGTTTTGCGGCCATAGTCCTCTCCAGGCGGGTTCATATTGATGCGATTTGCTTGTTTTAGTGAGATGATTTTTTTTGTTAGCTGTGAGAATTTTTTTGTTAGCTGTAAGAACGGTCATTCGAAAGTAAAAATAAACAACAAAACGAAAACCCTACGCTTGCACGGTAAGAATCAAATACCCATTTATGAGTAAAAGTAAACCCATTTTCAATAAAAGTGGCTTTACTGAGTAAATTGTTTGAACAATAATGAGTTGCTGCAAACAGTTACTTCTTAATGGGAATAATAAATTACTCATTAATCAGTAGTGCCACTGGTATTGACAATGGGTTAACTTTTACTGATAAATGGGTGTTTGATTATTACCGTGTACACGTAATAATAAGTTTACGCTAGTATGTGTATATGATATTATAGTGTAGTGTTCGTGAGATCCGGCTTGGAGAACTCAATTGCCACGATTGAGGCGCTCTGTCCCCCGTTGGCGATACTGCCATACAATGAAACCACTTGAAGCAGATCCTATTCTGATGGGAGAAGATTATTGGATAGCGGAAGATAAAGTGTTTATTGTATGGTACCTTTCGATTCTAGTTTTACGATGTTTTGTACAGTGAACAATAATTCTTGGCCCTGTAAAGTTTATTCGATTGAGCCTTATCAAATAAATCAGTAATGAAATAAAATTCATGATCAAGAAAACCACTGAATTTCGAAGTCAACATTTGTTTTCGTTCATTCGTGGATGCATATTTACCATCGCCTGTTGTTGTCAAATCAATAATCACAATCGTTCCATTTTTAAATTTTACACAGATTTTTAAACATTCTCCGAACAGATCCGCAATTGAAAAACCCAGTAAAACCTTACTTTTAATGGATTTGTGTGTAGCCTTTGGGATCGAGAATATTTAAAATAATTATTATGTTAAAATTAATTTGATTTTTTTTTATGCATTTGAGGATCGCTTCCGATATTGACTATTTTGTGGTTGAAACTCAAACGTTGATGAATATCAACAAACTCGTATTCTTCGATTGGTAGTGAACTTATTTTACACCGAAGATTATCGAAACAAACGATGGTATATGATAAAAAAAACAAACACTGTTACTTGCCGTGGAATTGCTCCATAATTTAACAACAATTGATACCAAGTATCATACATGCCATCTTCAATCCAAGCTGCTTACATTTGGCCAATGCTTTCACAAAATCGCTATTTTCTCGTCTGCTGCTTGGAATTAAACCATAACAAAAATAAAAAGAGAATAATTTTGCATACATTTTGCTATTGAATGTAGTAGTGTCGTAAAAATCATTTTGTATTTTTTTTTTTCAATTTAATTGTATCATCTGACTTATTCTACATTGAATCTATAAACTATAAGTCTTTCATACGGTATTGAAATGATCCGAACTTTTATCGGTTGAAAAATTTCGGCCTATTGTTATTAACAGATTAATATAAATTGATAGCTTCCCAATTTTTGACATCCAACAATATTTAACTGCTCAATGGAGATACTGAAAATTTAAAATTTAAATTAAATTAAACATATTATTTATCGATTTTCAGTTAAATCACTATAAAACTACATAACTATCGATTTTGGATCTGTTAATTTTCTTCTGGCTTTCATTTTTTTTTATCTACCCTTCCATCAATCGCGTTAACAAAATTCACTTATTTCTATGTCTAGTAGAAGTTGGTGGGGTACATTGTCGAAGGATAGGATCAGGGGAGGAGCTTGGGAGTGGGATTTCGTTGTCTCATCAGAGCGTTGTCGCCAGTATGAACGGTAGAGCGGTTCTAGATTCGTCTGAGGTTCGACCGGCTATGGTGACCAGTGGACGACGATGAGCTTTCTAATCCTGTATCAATTTTGCACGCTTCAATAGTGTGGCAAGCTATCACCGACAAACCGACATGAATGAACATAGCAAAAACAATAAAATTTCTGACCAAAGCACACTACTGACATCTGGCTCCGTGTTCGAGGGAAATATTTCGCTAAGCCATGAACACGCATGTAAAAGTTATGAATTGGTTCGTGTCTGATCATTTCTGGACAAATTTATTATTTTTAACTAGATCAAAAAATCCTATGGTTTTGACAGATCGGATCACTGCACATTTAAATCGACCGTTTACGATTTTCGGGCATAAGTCAGAATTAAGTGTCATGTCGGTTTGTCGGTGAAGCTATGTTGAGGGATGTCAGGAAATTAATTGATTGATTGATTTATCTTTATTTAGGAGGCTTTGAGCCTGAGGCTGGTTCGCCTCCACGTCAGGAAATTATTCCAACCTTAAAAATGTCTTGACCAGGGTGAGAATCGAACTCGCCCCACCTTCAGGGTGGATTTGCTTTATAATAACGCCTTTACTGGCTACGCTAACATGCTTCCTGTTGCTATCAACAGGTTGTGCTTTCTGTCCAACTAATACGCAAACCAACTAATATTGACCAATGAACAACTTATTCAAGTTCTCTCCTGCTCCAGGGGCTTCAAAATGTGGCATGGTACTGTTCTAGTTATAGTCCCGTCTCCGGGGAGAACTGAAACATGTCTGGACGTAACAAAATATGGTTACAGAGGATTAATGTTGTGATTGAAAACATATGCAATTTCCTGTGTCGCCTGGTCGGTTTTGCCACCATTCAAGTTCTAGTTATTTTTTTCGGAAGAATGTTAAATAAGCTTGGAACATATCCGGATGTGGCCAAATGTGCTTCTTAAGAATAAAAATAACCACCAATGGATTGGCTTATCATAGATTCTGCAGAATTTTAACAATTGATCCTTGAGAAAAATACAGTATTTCAGATAATCAATCTTCAGCACATTTGTCATAACACCAAAATATCCGGAACATCTCCGGTGTCCGGTAGTAACTGCAAATTTCGGACAAATATTCTCAAACTAAAATAATTGTCCCATGCATCCCGGAACATCAAAGTTAATTATTCATGGACTTCGTTTTAATGCAAAATTTAAAAAAAAATATGACATTGAAAAGATGATGTGCAAAATGAATCGTTGATAAATGTTTTGAATAAATCGAACAATATTACTGATGAATAGCAGCTGGACACGGCTGAATACAAATAAAAAATTAGAATTCAATAATTACACAGTGAAACATACTTTTACTTTTAAATGTACTACGCTAAATGTACAACCAGCTAGATTTCTTCTCCGTTTCAACTGCAAACCACGCTGTCCAATGGACTACCACCTCAAAGCTACACCCCTTTGCAGCACTTCATTAGTTCCCGATGTTTCAAACAACAATCCCTTGTTACCACAAATCATCGTGCAACAAAAACAGCAAGAACATCACTTCATCGAGATTGTAATAATGAACGACGTTCCGAGCGTCGCGTCGTGCACGGTTTCTGTTGCACTTACTCTGGCTCTGTGTGTGTTGATGGCTGTTGAGTAAATTGTCATCGTCAACTTTCGTTTCTGTTTATGAAATTAACTTTTTCTTTCTCACTCTCTTTCATCCACTTCAAATCTCGCCTAACTTGTACTCCTCTGAGTAGTGCCCCCAAAAGAGGGTGCTACGCCGAAGAAATTTCACAACAGCAATACCAGTGGCAGCAGCACAACCACCAACAATGGCATCAGTAGCGACAGCAGTGGAAAAGTGTTCTTGTGTCACGGTGGTGACAAAGAGGAAAAGCGATTTTGCATAACAACAGCCTGCATGAACCTTGTAACGGAGGTTTAATTTTTTTTTTTGGGAACGAACCCTGACTGGCAGAGCAAAACCGGTCGGTGGGTGGCGAAGGTAGTCTCTGTAACAACAGGAAAAGTTGAGCACGCCTGAACTGCCTGAAGGACTGTTGAATGTTTCGAGAGGTGTTTTTTCTCTGCTTTCTGAGGTGAGAAAAGTGTTGTTATTATTTAGCATGAATTGCATTTCCTGCGTGGAACGAGAGCTCGCTCGGGGATAAAAAATACTGGCTTCGTCTTGATAAAACAGAGCTTGTGCTTGAGCCTTGTAGAAGAGAAAGATAACGCCACCGCCACATAATACATTGAGAGCATCAGAGAGTCCAGGAACCATCAGTTCAACAGCAGCTACACCGGGAAACAGGTGCCAGTTGATGCCGTGCAGTAGAAAATTATGCTATTATTGCAGCTTTTTCTTTCTCTGGAAGTGCAAGTAGGGTATGATGGGTAGTGGTAAACCGTTTGGGTAAAGAGCTCTTGTGCGAATATTGTTATAACGATTTTAATTGGAGACGTGCAGCGCTGAAGTAGAATTCCCAGAGCTAGAAAAGAGCTTTCTGCTACGATGGGTGCTTGAAGGTTGATAGAAGTTGAAGAACATTCCGTTCATTCGTTTATTAAAATAAGTGCATTTAGGCCACTAATGACTCAAGTTGCATGTTGAGGAGATACCTAGAAGTGTACTAAAAAAATCCCTATGGGGATGAGTTTGACTATTCAACTAAGAATCGATTTTTAAGGTTCGATCATTAGTTGAGCAGTGTTGTCAGCAATTAATTTGAAACAACAATCCTGCGGCTCCATTGAAAAAAAAATAAACATGGGTATGTGTTGAGGAAATTGTTTTACGATGAAAGTTTAATTTTGAATAATAATGTTTCACAAGCATCTTACGATTTTCATTCGTCGACAACTGACGGTTACGTCAATATAAACTATATCTCAATCATTGCCGATCCAATTATTTTCGTAGGCATCTCCTGCTTGTTTAAAAAACTTTAGTTTCAATCGCTTGTTTGACGAAGCCACTTGAGTTGATTACTCCATATGTACCCCGATGAAAAAAACAGACTCTACATAAAGTAAATAAATCGATCACACATATCCCGCATCCCCAGTAAATTGTACTACTCCTCGCTTAAAATAAACAATAGCAACGATTGCTAAAAGCTCTCTGCTTTCCTTCTTTCTCATTCTCCACGAAACACTCTGATATCTCGAAAAAAAAAACTTTCAACCAATGGATTTATTTGGTCCAGAATGGCGCCACAGTGACGACGGGTGTACCTCCGGCAGCAGCCGCCGCGGCACTCGGATTTACGATCGCCTGGGGAGGCCACCCCCATCCGCCCTATACGACGTACGTCGTCAGCCACACGAATGGTAGCAATTGCGTCCCAGCCATAATGAACGGTGCCAGCGTCACTCCAGCCAACAACAACAACCACAACAATAACAACAACAGCCACACCAGCAACACCTGCAACACCTCTACCACCACCACCCACCATAATAACAACAACCACATCAGCACCAATAACAACAGTCAAGGTGGCGCCTGCAAAGTAATTGCTCAAAGAGTATCCCTATTACTTTTTTATACTATGAAACTTCTTTACCCTAGTGCCGATTTTTTGTAAGTGTTGCTCTATTTTGCTGCCTGAAGTTCGTTTTTGATTTTTGCTCAAAGTTCTCTTTTCCTCAACACTTTGGTATTCAGTAGCCCGTGTTGCTCGTCGTGACTAAATGTTAAATTCAAACCGGAAGCCACCAGAATAGCGGTTGCCAAAAAATAACGAAACAAAAAGTCACGCTTCCCCCCCCCCCCCCCCCTCCTACCAAGGTCTATGCTACCTCAATTCAACCGTGTGTATGAAACGCTTCACGAACCGATGCGCGTGGAATGAGTCCCTCCCTCTCTTTTGCCTTAAAATGCTTAGCTTCCAGCAGAACAGGACCCAATCAATCAGAGCGAGACATTCTGACGCGATTCTAGACTCCCCCGAAAGGGAACGTGTTTATAGGAGGGTGTAAATGGGGGTAGCACGTGAGAAAGGAAAAACAACAAGGCTGCTATTCTCGCTTTACTTCGGTGCTTTGGAGCATATATCAATGCATTGCTTTGCGTGATCTCCTCCTTGGAACACTAGTTAGTGTCTGTGTGTGTTTGTCTATAGAAGCGTGCGCGAGCCTAAATGAAAGAGCTGCCAAAATTATAGTCCTGGCCTGATAATTGTTGTCTGAGTTTATTTGTTTTCATTTTACGTTTCCTATTTACGTTGTGGATAGTCCACACAAGTTGCTTTAGTCCAAGCTATAGGGTCTTAGGGTCTAGAGTAGAACTCGTATAGAGGCTTCCAGTTTTCGCCAATGCAGTGCATAGCTGTTGCTCCAAATGTTATCGATGTGGAAAATTGTCCCAACATGACCCAATCATAAATAAAAAATCAACTCAATGATAGGGTACCTGCAACAACAATGCTGCTTCAATATCTTGAAGTGGCAGTGTTGCCATCTTGTTTTCAAAACAATGCATCAGATTCATGGACATTTTTGCTAGAATAACCACCCACGAGCGCACCACAATCAAAGAACATAGGAAGCTATTTAGCTAAAACGGCAAACAGCTCAAGAATCAATCAGCAAAGAACTGCTAAGCCGCGCATTGCATTTGGCGGTACATTAAGTTTATGGTAATTTCCTCCTGTTTAGTTTTCATGACCGCATTTTCAATTTAGTTCAGAGTACCTCAGATGTTTTCTTTTATTATTTAGTTCCGTCATTGTGTACCCATCTAAAGCTTCTTTTCGCCTATTCGTTCCATCTGCCACCAAACAATGGTCATTTGAAGGATGCTCTCTCTCTCTCTCTTACTCTTTCGCTCTTTAAGTCGGCGGTTCTGGTTTATTCCACCAGAGGGAAACCGCAAAGAACAGACAGAAAGGGAGAAAGCTTTTAAACGATTTCTGTTTGAACATTTATTTTCCACAAAGCCCGTGAACGATTGTCGAGCTTAATTGCATTTTTATGTTAATGTTGAACCGCAATTTCCAGTACGAGTGGAGTGCAACCTAGCCGGAAATCCACCAACAGCGCCTCCGACGATAGGCGCTGCCTGCTGCCACCACGCCAAACCGGAAGTGGATCGTTCATCTTCCCTACCCCACTGCTGGTGGTGGTGATTGTCGAATGATATCCCGGCAGCAGTCAGCGCATGTCGTCGTACGAAGTGGCGTACCTCGAGCAGCAACAAAAAAAAAGAACCCACGGTGCTCGAACCACACTGCATATAATAATCGTGGACTTTTCCTTTTCTTTTCGTCTCAACCGACACAGGCAACCAATCCCTACCTGGCTGGCATGCCAACTAGCACGTACAGTCCGTACTTTCAACCGGGTCATCTGATGCCGACCCTGTTAGGTCCAGCGGATCCATCGGGGGTTTCCCAACTGGGACCCGTCGTGCAACAAACCGTAGTGCCACAAGCACAACAAAAGATCCCCCGCTCGGATAGGCTCGAGGTAAGCTCTTCCCAGTCCCACTCGGAATCTGTCAATATATAGTTTTCTGTCCTGCTCTTTCTTACCCTTAAAACAAGTAAACGAAAAAAATTACACTCGTTTACACTTTATATACATATAAATATCGATAGAACGCTTTATCTGTACAGAAATGAGACATGTTTTGTGATGTCTGTACTTATGCGCACCTCACTGTTTTTTTTTTTCTTTTATGAATTAATTTTTCTAATCTAATATTACGTATAGTTTGTATGTAAATGTACATTATGTTTCTATTGAATTGTTCCGATTTTCAAAAAAAAAACGCTACTCTACTTCCATACTGTAATGTACATTAAACGGTTACTTCTACTTATTTTTAATCTTTCGCTGTGTCTAGATTTAACTATTTCCTTATAATATTCTTAGAGTACAACAAGATTCGCCTAATTTTTCTAAAAAGAAAGGATGTGGAGGAATTTTCAACGGAGGATAGATTCGAGAGAAAAAAAAACTGTCATAGTAGTGTCAAAGCAAAAGTTCAAAAATTGACTGAATTTGACAAAATGCATTAAATTCATTTATAAAAAAAAACAATGCTGTATATGGAAACTACTCAGATTTGGATGTACGCAGTTTGTCCATAATGTGGGTTTGTGAAATTTTGTCCGATTCTAGTATTATCTGCTAGGCTTGTATTTGAATGCTGACTAGCCTTCATCGTCATAGATCTTACAACATCGATAAAATGGAAGTGTATTTAGAATAGCTGATCAAATAGGACAGGGACAAATATAGTCAGAAAGTATGAGCGTGTAGCTTATCATGCCATTTCCCATTTCAAGTAACCGACCATTGAGACTCAAAATGCATCGCGTCTTCGAGAAATCGAAAGAGTGGAATTGTTAAGGGGCTGTTCATAAGGTACGTATGCCGTTTTACGTGGGGACATAGATAATCACCCATACACATTTTTGGAAATTACCACAGACTAGACACTCACTAACACCCCATGCCACCTCTTTCCGTGCCAGTTTCATCGTGGTTTATGAACAGCCTCTAATTTGATATATTTGCGTTTATTCAGTACATGCGTAACACCGGAATTTGACAAATTGTGTGAAATTCAACTCCATTTTGAGTTAGTCTCAGTGGTCGTGTGGATAGAAGATTATTCTACGTTCGGACTATAGCAGATATTGCGTAATATAGTCAGCATTGCAATGAGCACTTAAACGTAAAATTTTCACAGGAAATCATAGGTAGGACTTTAATATCAAAATAGCCTACACTAAGATTATTTCACAGATTTCTGAGGATTATACCGAAATCTCAACAGCTGAATTTTCGGCATAAAGTTCGAAGATTTTACACAGTATTTCTGCAATATTTTACAGAATGTCTGGAAAAAAAATTACAGGGCAACCCCGGAAAACCACCGAATTGTTTACCAATCATTCAGCTGTTGAGATTTCGGTAACATTTCGCAGAAAACAGTGAAATACTCTTAGTGTGTACAATACGTAATATCAGCTATAGTCTGAACTAAATGTAGCTCTAGTGTCTTGAGCAAATGTAGAAATTTGAGAAATAGACAGTTAAGTACATGTGTCTATCAATAGGGTGGTATTAGCGTGTATATGACGTTAAATCTTAATCAAAAGTCTAAGTAAAATTTTAAAAACTGAACATACTCAGGGCTCTGAGTAAGCCCAGTTTGTATTACAACTGGGTAGAGTTTGCTTGAAAGGAAAAGAAATATCTAGAAGTACAATATTACTCAATCACTGAGCAAGATTCAACTGACGTGTTTATGTAAATCAGACCAAAGGTCAGTGACCATATAGATAGACGGTTGCTATCGTCAGTAAAAACTGATCACGATGTTCATGCTACACTGTAGCATCTGCAGCCAGCGACATAATAAGGGAGTGACGAAAGCTGCGGCAGGAGCTGAAAGGAAGACGAATGCGCATACCTGAATCAGTTAAATACATAATTTCTTTATAAGTTCATGAATCTTTAAAAAATCCTATGCTCCTGAATTTGAGCACCTTCTGTCCCTGCGATTTTCACCAGGAATATATAAGAGAATTTACGTATTTTCGTCAATATAAGCAGCAAAATATTGTTTCACATAGAATTCTGAGGAGAAATCCATGGCAATTTCATTTTAGTTTTTATAGGTCTAAGGAACGAAATTCTTAGAAATTTTTCGAGGGAACATTAAATATAATTATGCAAAACAATTTAAAAGAGTTCTTGCGAGAATGATTAAAAATTGGTAAAGCGATGCAGAGTGTATTCCAAGAAGTTTCTATCCTTAAAATTTTAAAGGAATTCCAGAAAAAATGTAATGATTTTTCTTTAACAAAAATTAGACATAAACTCTGAATAAACTGTAGGATGATTCAAATTGAATTCTGAAGAAAACTCCAAAAAACCTGCGAAGAAATCCAGACAATTATTAAGGTAATTCAGACATATACAAAAAATCAATATAACGGGCTACCTAATGGTATATACCTCAGCATTCTGGGACTAGAAATGTTTTTCGTTTTGTGACTGAGATGTATGAGATCTCAAAAACGGAAGATATGTATATATGCTGGCCATGGAAAAAATAAATAAATTTCAATAAAAGGATAACTTTTCATGATTCTTGAACATGTCATTATTTCAAAATTCTGAGTCAGCCGCAATCTTCAATATTTTTAGAAATAAAAAAAAAGTTTTTGAGACTTTGAACATTGATTGTCAACATGGAATATGTACACCCCTATTAAACGAAAATAACTTAAAAATAAGCAATATAGAGCGAGCTTCATCTCACGGTAGGACAACGTTAAGAGTCGATGTTTTAGGAACAATGGGAAATTCAAGCTATGTGACATAGAAACTTTTTTTCTTCGAGAAATCAGAAGCAGGAGAAAAAACTTATTTTCTGGGCCCTTCCCGTCAGATAACTGAAAAGAAAGTCTTTGGGAAGGTGAGGTATAAATCTCCCATCTGTACGAGAACGTACCAACATTCTGTTCGGATTTTCCCAGACTATGCATACATTTAGAATCCCAGACGGGAAGAAACATAGAGAATTCACCCTGTATTTAGAAACTTTGCGTTTGATTTAATCAATAAGAAAACGGGTGTCATTTCCATGGTTTACCAAGGGCAGAGAAAACCCTCACTGCGACCCTGGTTACAGTCACCAAAGTTGATAATTTAGAATTAAACTCACGTAGACAATGAATCGTATGAATAAAAGATTTCATAAGAAACGCACTGTAGAATTTACTTTATTCTCTATATTCATTCGGCCGCATAGGCCAAATAACAAACAGAAATAATTTCAGATTCAACCCTTACCGATTTCCATAAAATTTTGATAAATTGTTTTGCTTGCACTCTCTTCATGTTCGAAAATGACATATTCGATACTTTTTAATATATCACGCACGAAAATTTCTCTTGCAATCAAAATGACGTCTGAGACTAAGTTCGGAGAAAATAGACAATCTTTCTCGAAAAAAAAAATACATAACTATATCAGAAGATTTTGCTAAAAAGATTCCACTTAAAATATTTATTTTAAATTTTTAAGTAACTCTTCTGCAAATTTAAAACTAGAAACATCAAAATAGACAAAAATCGTAGAACAGCGACAATCATTAAAATGTTTGAAAGCCATGAACAAAAAATCTTTTAGGTCCTAAGAATCGTTTTCTGGGCAATAATAAACCGATTGTGCCATAAACAACAGTTTCTTAATTTTACTGTTCTACTATGTTTGTAAGTTCTCATGTGTACAAATTTAAAATTTCAACAATGTTCATTATTTTCTGGAAAGGTCCTCTTTCTTCTTTAACTATGTATCAGAGGTCATTTTATTAGAAATGAACTTTTTAAATGCATATTGAAAAATATATCATACGCCATTTTGAAAAACTAGGCGTGAGTTGAAATGGATGAGATTCTGTGCAAATTTGACAGATTTCTTATATAAAAAAACAGTTTCATGAAAATTCACGCCTGATCGATTGATGTAGAAATGCTCAATTTCTCAGTTTGTTTGCAATCCGTAAAGAATCGAAAATCATACGGCGTTTTGTATGAGGTGTACGATTTGATTATTTTTTTCGGTGTACTGATTCCTGTTCCATATGGTTCATAGAATGCTGTTTAATTGACACATTAAAAGGGCATATTTATTAAAGAAACCGTTGATATCTCGTGATCGTTAAGAGATATCGATTTACTTTATTCGGCAATAGTGTGCAAATTATTAAACTGCAAATGAAGCTCGAAGATAGCTTTCACGAGACGTTTGAAAGAGAATATAGCTTAAGAGATAGACAAAATATTTCAAAGTAGCATGACATGTGTTCAGCATTGAGTGTTCACTCGGCTGTCGACAAAAGCAGACCACTCTCGATGTGTGCTACGCGATTGTCTGTTTTCTCGACAGCAACCATTGTGTGGTCCTCCTCATTGTTCTTCATCAGCAGTTCTTTCGGTCGATGCGTCGTCGACTTTGGAAAGCAACCGTTTCGTGATGAGTGTGTGAGTGCTGACCACGTTTTGCGTCCATTGCTGCAATGGACGCGCTCTGACCCTCGTTGGCGTACAACAGTTTGCCATACAATGAAACTACTGGAAGCGGCTCCAGTTCTGATGGAGGAGGCTTTTTGGATAGTGGAAGATAAAGTGTTTATTGTGTTGTACCTTTTGACTATATTTTTAAGATGTATTGTATAGTGACCAAGAATCCTCGGCTCTGTTAAGTTAATTCGGTTGAGCCTTATCAAATAAATTAATGAACAAAAAAAAAAAAAATGTGTTCAGCATTAACTATGCCGAATAGAGAGTGTTTTTTCGTCAAAATGAAAAAAGATATCTTTTGAATATCAATTAATTTGTGAACCACCCCAATGTTTACAGTTGACAAAAAAAAAGGATCATTTTGGGCAAAACAAAATCTTCACCAAAGACCTCAAGTGCCTAATACTTAAAACAGAAGCACTAGGACTTTAAGCTTGCTTAATTCCTTTTCTGGACCTCTGTGATTGATGGAAAATTTAACCATCTATGTGTTTGCCTATATTAAGTTTACCGCGAAAAACAGCATATTGTGTACTGTATTTTTTTTTTTCATTTAACTCCAACGTGCCAAACGCTTTCTATAAAGAAAGTTTAAATTACTAACATGTCGTCAGCTCTCAACGAATTTTGATGAAATAACGTTCAATCAGTCAGGAATCGGTTCTAGTTTTTATATGTGTAAAGTTTGTGAGAAAAATTTGTTTCAATTTTTAAATATTTAAAATTTAGCGGGGTAAGTATCCATTCATAAATATATAAAAAATGAAACAAAAATCATTCTCAATCATAACGATACAAAACAAAACTAGAACATATTGATGATCGATTGAAAGTTGTTTCGTCAAAATTCGTCGAAAATTATCAAAATGGTAGTCATTTGTTTAGCCAAAAACCGCCAGGCACGTAAGTGTTAGTTATTATGAATGACACAGAACGAATAATTGGAATACACAGATTTATTAAATTTGAATCAAAAATGGCTCAACATCCACATTAAACAAATAAACTACAACCAGCACGATCACAGGGTACCTATGAAAATTCCTCCAACTCCATCGCATCCAAACTACATCGCTGTATATAACTTTTAGAGATTAAGCAATCCTAGAGATAGTATGTTAAACAAATCATTGGTCGGTCCGTGAAGCCAAAGCTTCTAAATGCAAAATTGCAACGATTAAACCATAATGGAATGATACGATTGAGCAGTATTACACTAGCAACAGTAAACTATTGTTTATGAACTTTCAATTAAACCATAGCTGACAGATTAAACAAAACCGAAAGCAACCAAAAAAAAAACTTCCAACTCAATGTCTTGTGTTGCATCTGTATGATCGAATTCTTTGTTGACCATTAAAATTACGCAATATTTCAATTACAGTTAAATCAAATTTTCGCTTCAGCGCACGACTGTTATTATAATATATTCCCATTAATTTGTACGTTTTATTCGAAACTTTTTGAATGTATTTAAAAGCAAATAATTCTTTAGTGTTTTTTTTTTGTTCTGTATGAAAACTCGTAGGTGAGATGAAAATGTGTTTCAAATGGAATTGAACGAAAATCAAAACCTATTCAGCCGTAACCCGTGTGTGCTCGCGGTTGTAGACCACCACCGTTCCAATCAGCTGAACAAGCAAGATTGATAGTATACGACTTTCGGTGCGCCAGTGTCGGGTATTAAAATAAATAATTGTTTGTTGATTCGAATATTTATTTTAATGAAAAATATCTCCATGAACACCGAACTTTCGCTTCCGGACTCCACTGCTGAAAGTGCGATGTTTATTTATGGCATAAAATGAAAATCAAATTATGGTTCACAACACTTTTTTCGCATTCGTCCATCAGTTATACGGTGACCAATTCTTGGTGTTGTAGCTACATGCCTTCTGCTGGAAGCTCGAAATCACCACGGTCGCTGGACATGTTCTGGCACTACCATAGACTGAAGTGAGAAGGGCAATTTGTTACCTTAATGTGACCCGCATTTCACGCCTACCTCTTCACCAGGATCCCCCAACCCAGTAGTGCCTTCTTATCCGGTTGTCCCGATTGTATGTACCAACGGAGTCCTGGGTCAGTTGTTTGGCATCGTGATGCTTGGTGCATGTCGTTTATCACAATATTTCACACCGTGTGTGCAAATTTGTTTGAATGCAGTCTCGTAGTGATGTTGAGGATCTGACTTTTTGATGATTCTTTTTTTCGGACCGCTTCAGCTTCCACCTCCCCCATGCAATGAATTGTGTGTGTATGTCGGCTTTCAAGTTGTCACAACTCAGTTCAGGTTGACATCATTTGACTGTACGATTTCGAAATGTAGTGTACTATTTTGCAACACACTGTTGTTGCTTTTTTGGTTCGATGTCAACCAACCAGTTTCGGAACCAGGTCCGGAAAAATGCCACTGTCAGCAGATGAAAAATATAGCAACATGCGTTGATAAATTGATCGTTGGATGCAATTGCACGTGAATGCATCAATTTAACATATGCCAAATCGAGGGCTGCATTCCGTGAGCCTTAAAAAAAAGGCTGAATAACAATTTCTGAACGACTGCAGTGTTCCCTGGACGGGGTTAAAATAATATTTCTACGGTATGGTTTGTGATGACTTCAGTTTCAGGAAGCTTAGATACAAATTAGGTAGCAGAAGCTCCTTTCTAAAAAGAGTGGCAATAGCTATTTATGCAACCATTTGCAAAAAGAAGATTTTGTCTGCACGAGTGCTGAAAAAGCGAATTTTGCAACGAGTTGCATACAACATATTGTGCACTCAAAATAGTGTCGGAAAGTAGTACTTTCGACACTATTATTGTAGATGGGAAAGTATGCCATTATATTATTCAAACCAGTGTCGAAAAGTGCTAAAAGTATTAATTTAGATCGTACACTGCAAAAAAAACATTTTTATACACTTTGAAATGTTCAAATTTTCATTAACCCACACTTGGATGTGAATTACTCAAAACACCTGGATTGCATTTACCGTAGAGTATAGCTGACGTTTGTCAGAAATCGATATAGCTGAAGTTCGTTCGAAATCAGGGAGACCCATTCTTGAGACACGATCCAGGTTGGAACTAAATCAAAAACAAATTCAGTATTAGAGACGTCACCACTAGCTCACTAGCGAAGACAACAAATCAAGAAGACTGGCAACTCTTCCATTTTCTCATACGAACGCTATGAGACAGGTACAATCGCGTCATCTGTCGCTCAAAGGTAAATGCTTCGAACGGATTTGAGAGCAAAGATTACATCCTCAGAAGAAAGGTTTGTGTATTTGCTCATTTTTCTATGCGTTGCTTCCACCTTCACTCAAGCGCAGCGCTATTGTATCTGTCGCTTGGATTCTGGCAAAGTTGCCAGTCTTCTTGATATGATGTCTTTGCCACTAGTGTAAATTTTGAATGTCTGCTTCTCCTTCTTCTTGGCTTTTCGACACTTCTTATGCGAGCGATTCACCGGCTATCAACTTAGTGTTATTTGAAGCACTGGTATTAAATGAGAGCTTTGTATGCCAACCAATTCAATGCATGAATGTGTATATTGTGGCTCCAGCACTAAATTAAAGTTTGTCTGACTTCCGACTTTCGTCCTTAATTCCAACCTTTACGGCTCAATGTTGGCATTTTTAAAAGTTCTTTCTTAGTACCACCAGTCGTGTCGGAAGTCATTTCATGGGACAAACACAATAGTACTCTATGCCCTGAAAAGTCGAGAACATGCCCATCCCTAAAAGTTATCTAGACCGTACCGGGAATCAAACTAGCCGACTCCGGTTTGGTAACACCGTGCATGAATTGACTAGGCTATCTGAGGCTCCATTGAATGAATTTGAATGTAATTTCAATGTAAACATATTGGATCTTTTCAGATCTAATGCTTTGCATAGTAGTATCTGCTCTGCAGCTGGCTGTAATGTCCTGCAGTAAGGAAACACCGCAAAACATGCAAACATACTGCAAGTTGGTGTCAGCCACTGTTACTGTGCAGCAAAAAAAATTTAGATCTGCTCCCCTTCTTGTTATGCTGAGAGCAACTGTAAGTTGCTGCTGAGAGAGAAAAGATTAGGAACGATAATCTTCCACAATTTTCTTGAAAACCAAAACCTATTCATGAAAGCCTTCTATTTCGTCGAACAGGTTCTAACCCTTTAGTCAGTTTAGTAAAAGGCCTGCAGATATCACATAATCTGTCAAAACGTATGGACGTACAGATACACATGCTAGATTGTTCATATACTTTTTGCGTACTAAAGTAACGCTTTCATTCATCAATATTTTCTACATCAACGAATGTGATGTGTGGTGCTCTTCTGTGAAATTGTAGCACATTTACGAAAACTGGATAACAGTAAGTTACCAACTTTCACAATCTCTCGCGTTTCGTTCCTGTTTTTTCTACAATGTTCTGCAGAGACGAACAGAGACGTACTCCAGTGAAAATTAACTTCTCATCCGGGTGCTGAATTCCAACGATTTTTTTAGCCCTGAATTGAATCTGAAATGCAGCTCATGTGACTGAAATGAGCTTCTGATGATTTTTTTTTTCAGATCTTTGAATTTGGCAACACAAATACGTGGAGCAAGTTGAATGGTTTTGCTGCATCATACCAATTATTTGACAACAAGCAGCGCATACCTTTATCACAAAATTCTGATCATTTAACGATAAACATAATGATGAGCACGTTCAAATAAAATGATAAATTTTTGTAAATTATTGAATTTCCCGGTAACTTTCGAGTAGTAAAAATTAAAAGAGTACTACAATGTAATCTAAACCGGGGAGCTTTCAAAATAATAAAATTAAATCATAGATCTGCATCACAACAAATGGTATTTTTCCGCTCTCATACGCTCTTAATATCACGCGTGATATTGGAACAAAATATCATGCTTGATATTGATTTTACAAGCTCCTTTGATATTGCCAGACTATTCACAACGTGTAAAAATAAAGTTACTCTTCACCGATGGCAGACGCGAAGTGATTGCTGCCAGCCGTTATGGAAGTTTCGGTTGCGTTCGGGTGTAAAGCAAAAATCATGAAACTCGATCTGACCACAGTTTGTTGAGATTTGCAGCTGGTGAGTTTTGTTAGCTTGATATTCCGATCTGCGATGTCACAGCTTGCAAAACCAACCACAGCAGTTTGCTTGTTGATTTTTGTCTACGAAAATCAAGCGTGATCTTGGGCATTGGTGAGATTTGATTTTTTTGATATTTTCCCAACACTGCTTGGAATGATATCCCCCCGCATAGAACATAAGTATAAGTTGTGCCTGGATATCCCAACCTTATTGATACGAATCACTTCGTTATAAAGTTTAATTTTTGGAATTATGAAATCATTAGATGTTATAATGATACAAGAAGAGGTTGTAAAGTATTCGTTTGCTACGTAAAACCTGTCAATTTCGCTTTCAGAGAGTCATAATCAGCGATTTTATCATCCATGAGTATTGACTCAGAGTGAGCGCTCACGAATCATAAAATCGTCAATTGTGACTCTCTAGAATTAACACCTCAACTACAACCTTTGAAACACATTTCATCGCTCCCGGAGAGTATTTTATAGCATTGTTATATCTGATATACATTTATTCCATAAATATAATCAAAACTGCAACAGGCCGATTTGAAAACGAATAATTAAAATCTACATTACTCTACTTTGATAATGTTGCAATTTTGATTGAAACAACGCTCGTGAAAATCATTCGTATCTCTTTTCACCATTCTGTAACACACAAATCGGTGTCCTGTTTCTTTCATGCTAATTGTAAATGAACTAGGTTACGAAAGCGATTCGGGAAACTCAGAGTAGGTTCGGGAAAAGGAAAGAAAATCGTAACCGGATGACATCTTTCGCATGTTCACTTGCTGTCACCTGCTCGAGTTTCCGCTCGCTCATGATGCTTTTTACTTTTACTAAAACAAAAAATAAATAAACATTAGGATAGCGAAGACACCAAACTTGAAAATATACCATAAGATAGCTAATCGAAGTGTTTCGCTAATTGAGATTAACCAGTAAACGAAATTGTGTTACGATAGACATGGAAATAAGAACTGCGCTTGCTCTCTCTACGTTGTAAGCAAACCAGTAACCATTTTCAAAGCCATTTTTAGTGCAACCATCTCAGTGATAGTAACCAGTTGTATAGTCGGATTGTTGAGATCGATTTGTTAGAATAGTTAGCGCACCGAATAGTTCTAGACCTAGTATCCGCCCTTGAAGTAAACTGTCAAACTAGCTTCTTTTATTTGCCCATCTAGAATAGGCATCCAAAGCCGAAACCGAATCTACTTCTTTTGTAGGACACCAAACAGCCCACCCCCTTCAGATCTAGTCCCACCCGATTTTCGGTTAGCCAAGCCTCCAACCATGTACTTCAACCAAAATCGAACCATTTGTACGTTCCGTCACGTCAAACTTTGCTACACTACACACGATTACACTCTAGTACTTTAGTTATTGTCACCCCCACCTTCCTATCGAAACGCCCCCACTATCTGTTTTTTTCATTTCCTTATTTCTCCACTAGTACTACTTTCTAATGCTCAAATCTTCACACTATTAACCGTTCAAAACTGTCGACGAGCTCTAGGAGTAAGACCCGATGTCTCGTTCCGTTTCGCTCAAATTACGAGCGATCCATCTAACGCCACTTTCTTGTGTTCAAATTTCGGAAATTTTCGTTGAAATTTCACCTCACTGAGCGACAAACCCTAAAAAATATGCAAAAGCGCTTCGCGTCTCTCTATCTCTCTATCTCATCCCGATAATTCAACAAACAAGCCGCGCGTTCTTATCCCATACAAAAAGGACTCCAAGATATACTACCACAACAACGTCTTCAGAAAAACTACAACGCAATCAAAATTCAAAGCACTGCTGCAAACATTTTTTTGCGTGCGCTTCCGAATTATCTTATTTGTTAGTATCGTTTCTGCATCTCTCTGCTGACGAACGTTTTTTTTTTAAATATTACTTTTTTATGTTTTGTACGCAACGTTCCTAAACAGTTTTGCTCTATCTCTCGATTGGTTATGCTACTAAAAACAAGTAAACCAATGCTCTATATAAATATATTTGCTCGCAAGTTTTCGTTTGTACCGCCTAATTATCTGCAAATATGTTTTCGTTTTTTCGACTACTATCAATAACACGTTTTTCTTATCAAAACAAGCCGCTTCAAGGACAGTTTTTATTTGTTGCCAAATTTTTTTACCGATTCACTGCAACCGTGATCGATGTGTTTTTATTACTGATACTTCTAACTAAAACTAAACGCAAATTTTTACCTTTTGCATATTTGTTTGTTTTCGTTCTTTGGCAAGCAACTAAAACGTTTAATTAGCATACTTTTTGCAAAAAAAAATCAAAAAAAAAGCTACTAAAATGCATTTGAAGCAAAACTACCATTTTTTTTTTATTTAAACAAAAGCTACTAGTAAATCCAAACTTTTAACCTACAAAACATTCAAAACCCCAAAGAAAAGACAAACATCAATTAGCAGATAATGTCTTTAGGTATGTCGCGAATTCATGCGCGGTGCCTGCAAGCGAGCGGAGTCCGAATGCCGTTTTGCACATCCGCAGGACAGCGTTACAACACACGAAGACGGTTCCGTCACGGTGTGCATGGATGCCGTGAAGGGTAGATGCGCTCGTGAACCTTGTCGCTACTTCCATCCTCCTTTGCACCTGCAGGCTCAAATAAAAGCAGCGCAGTCACGCGCAACCGCGGTATGGCTACCTTTAATACAAAACCAAAAAAAAAAGAAAAACATATTTCTTCTATCGTTTTTCTGTTTTCTTTATATCTGTTCTTTTTTCTCTCATTCTTTCAGTTTGGCGTCTAATCACTAACAATATCTTTCCACCTACTTATCTTCCATCTGACTATGTTTTCCATTCATTCTAAATCCTTTGGTTTGCCATTTTATGTAAATTCTGACATTGATCTTTTGGTTTAGATTTAATTTTTCCTCTTTTTTTCTGTTGTTGTTGTTTGAACTTCGAAGTACACATCTTCTTTCGAGACCGATGGTTTGAATTTTACGTTTTACTAACACAAACACACGCGCACTCCAACGTCACTGCCCTCTCACAATTTCATCTTTTGACCTCCTGGCACCAGAGCACACTTGCTGTGTAGCTGATCCCACCACAAGCCCGTCCTCTAGTTCCTAACGCTAAATCAATCGTAGAAATGAGAAAATCATTCAACACCACAGTAGATTCCGTCCAAATTATACTAGAAACCAACCAGATTAGCCAGTAGAATAGCACAAAAACAGAAGAAGACAATGAGAAAGAAAGTAAGAGTTTTCGTTTACCGATTTAAAGTCAGAGACATCTACTCGTCAGCATCCTACCGTGTGATCCGATCTATTGAAATCCGACACAAACTTGCAAACGCTCGCTATTAAGCCTTTGTGACGTATAGATGTCGCTACACCGAGGCAGCTGAAATCTCATCTCTTCGTAGCCCGCTTGCGTGTGCTGCCGCTATCTCTGTTTGTTCGAAGCGCTGATATTTTGAGTTCTCTACACTTCTACCACCGACAAACTGACATAAAACTTAAAACTAACTTTCGCTCAAAAATCTATGACGCCCGATACAAATGTGCAGCGATACCATCAAACCATAGAAACTTTTCATCTAGATAAAAATAACCTGTCCAGAATAGATCAGACACGAACCAATCCATACATTTTGCACTCGTGTTCATGGCTTAGATAAACGTTTTCCGCGAACACGGAGACAGAAGTCAGTAGTGTGCTTTGAGCTGAAATTTCGTGGTAATTTCTATGGTCATTCATGTCGGTTTGTCGGTGCTTCTACATGCCATAAAGAAGTTCATTCCGTACTTTCAATTGAGATTTAAATTGTTTCATTGAATCAAGGCCATCGCGTTGCGTGCTCTCAAATGCCAGCCAGTTAATTTGGTCTCTTTCCTGGTGCTGTTTTACTATCTTTACTATACACCGTCTCTTTCTTTCTTTCTCGTTATAGTTAGAGTTGTGTCCATTTTAAATGCCACCGTTTCCTCATCCTTCGCTCGCCGAAATAGTGTTCAATAATTTCCCCCTCAGTTGAAAGATCCGATCCAACGGTTTTGCGGCGGAACATTAAAATGCATGTAGTTCTGTGTTCTATCCCAATCTTAAACCGATTCCGCGACCCTACCATCATCCATCATCGCACAACGAAAGTATTCCCATTATGTCATCCTGATCCATTAGGACAGCTCATCAACAAATTTCCTCCATGGAGTTTCGATCGGCGAAAACTATTAGGAGGACATCTGTTGCACCTCATCATGATATTTGTAATTAGGCAATGTTAAGTCAAAAGCGTCTCGTAGAGTAGAGATATCAATCCAGATTTTAAGAATCGTAGAGTAGATCCCTTAGGGAGGTCATAGTTTACATTAAAATTTCCGTTGACTGTTCTGCTATCCTTCAGTCCGAGAGAATAGTATATGTAGTTGCAATTCTAAGATAAATGAAAACGAACGACACATATTTCAGGAAATTGCTTCATCGTTAGAGAACTATCCGCGGAAGGCCCGAAGCTTTTCTCGAATAATAGCCATGAATGAATCTATTATAAAATCATGAATTTATAATGTTTTCAGAGACAGAGATGTACTTAAGATATGCAAAATTGGCTCCATCCTTCAATGGGGACAAACATAACTTGAGTAAAATGGGTTTTATACACCCCTAGTTTTATAGGGTTTCAGAAACAGTTTCATGCATCAGAAGTCGCCATTTTTATTGGCGGAAAGGCCAGATCCCATTTCGCGATATGAAGTTAATTGTATGACCACTGAAACTTATGATGAAAACTGAATGCAGATTTATAGTTTAATTGCATTAACACGAAACTAAAACGGTCAAAACTTTCTTATTGTGTAACTTTTTGCATATTCAATCATAAGGTATCATCCAACTACTGTAAAGAACTACAGTAAAATTACTAATATATTAGCTAAACTATTGTTTAACCAGATTGACAGAGAAGGAAAAAGATCGCACAGTTGCATATGAAGTTTACTTCCTCGATGAAATTTGAGAGCTGTCAAAAACTTCTGCATCGTCTGCAACTCTCAATGTTACAACTAAATCTATTCACAGCAAAAAACTATACGGGACATCCTATGGGGTTGTACGCAAAGGTGGCGTAGGACTACGTGGTCTTATATAATAAATCTTATTTGTTAACTGCAGCAGGAGCTTGTGTTTTGTGTAGGAATAGGAATTTGAGCGGAGTTCACTCTGTTTACACTCTTTAGTATGACGCGCTTGACATAGAGGCCCCACAGCGACTCACGAAGAGCGACTGATTCAAATCAATAGCGGTGCGGCTTCTTCCTCCTATGGATGGTAATGTGGGCTGCAGTTTGCTGCTTTCAGGCAGTCTTTCATTGTGTACTGGAGAACAACACCACTCACCACGAGGTGATTGAATAAACACCGTTTGGTGAGACCAGATGGAATTCAACTTCGAAATCTGTGTTAGGGAAATCGCTTTTCGGAAGCCATCGGTAATAATTTTAATTTTCATAGCAACAGTTATACATTCGTGCAATTCTCTGCCTTCAAGAACAAGGTATGTTAGATTTAAACATATCTAGATAGAGCTGGAATTAGGCGTAACAGCTTTTGTACATAATGACTTCTCTCGATGATTTTTATGAATTCAAGACACGCCCACGCAAACCAACATTACCGTCGAATGGACTTCCCTTACCGTAACTGATGATGATGTTGATTTGCGTGGGCGAGCTATGACTTTCAATACATCATCAAAATAAGTCATTGTTATCAAAAGTTGTTACTCCCTTATTCCAGCTCTATCTTGATATGGAAACTGACATCCGGCAAATGTCCAAAAAATACTCTTTTACAAATTTATGGTGAACCTGAAAAGGACCCTTTTGTCGTGATGCTAATGCTGAGCTATTAGGTTGTTCAACACGGATGAGGCTGGTGAGATGTATGTTGTTTGGAATGCGGGACACGCGCTTGGCATAGATGGCCCACAGTGAGTCACGAAGATCTATTCCGATCAATAGCGGTGCGACTTCTTCCTCCTTCTATGTATGCACATGTGGGCTGCAGCTCACTGCTTGTAGGCAGCCTTTCGTTGTGTACTGGAGAACAATGTTCGACGCCACACGCCGAAAGCACTGCTGCTTCTACTGATGCCGACGACCGGACACCAACACACACGGTGATTGGACTGAATCCAATCAGCGGTTGAGGGCAGCCTTGATAGCTAGCTACTTGCGGGGAGCTCACTTTAAACTAGGGAACAACGAATAGAATCTTAGGAATTACATAGATGAAGACTAACTAACTCATTTTTTCCTTGTTTCAAGATCATCCTCGGTGGACAAAGCCGAGTGTTGTCACTATCAACAAGGACTTAGATGTGTTCCTTGGATTACTGAAAAATGCTGCTCCCCTAGTTTGAAGCAGTCAGGACTAGGAATGGGTAGGAGATCTTACAATCCGTAACGTACCACGAAAAGGTGATCTACCCACGTTACGGGGCAATGAGTGATTCAAATCTCGACAAAGATATCGTATCAAAAAGACTAGGAACTTGGCCAGAATCAAAGCGACAGCAAATATATGATACAGTGACCACCTGATTTCGGTAGCCCCCTTTTCTAATATTCTACGTAACCCATGTACTTTTTCAGTTAAACATCCATCTTGAATATGAATGAGAAGATTGCGGTTATGTCAAATTATTGAAAGATAAAAGTTTGATGCGCGGAGATGCTCACAAAATCGGCTACTATTACTGTGTGTGACAAAATGCGCAAATAAACAAACTTTTCTTCATAGGTTTGAATAATTGAATCTTTGCTATAAATTTCTGTCATCGATTAATTCCAAGATGGAAGCAGGGTTACCAGATATACAGATATTTCTGTATTTTATAGATGTTCTTGTTCATTTCTTGGCTAATAATCTGTATATGCAGATATCAAAAATCAAAATTAGGATGCGATGTTGATTATAAATATATTACGAGTTAAATTTCTTTGTCATGATCTTCCGCTAAATTCAACGTTCACTACTCTGAACAAATATGATATATTCCCGTTATATCGAAGTCTAATAAGCTTTGCACTATAAGAAAATCCAATGAAAACGGCATGATTGAAAACGTGCCAGGTAAATGATTTATGAATATTTGATACATTAACAATGCTGATGAGTTGATAACTTTTATATGATCGTAATATGATAAATGAAAATCGTTTATATTATAAGAATTAACTGAAATGGATTTGAAACCCAACAGCAAACACTTTACTTTTCACTACAATATCATAAAAATGCATTAATCAATCTAATTAAAGTGTATATGAAAATCACATGACATTTATATCTTGTTTAGATTCATACATTTTATCAATTCTAAAAATAAATCGAAAAATAAACAACAGGCAGTGGGAGCTTCCACAATTGCGTCTTTTTTATTATTGTAATTGATTTGTGTAGTGCTATCGGTGTCGCTCGGTTCCACTGGGCCACAGCTGACTTCAATATTGAGCTCGTTCAATTAGCATAAAGTCATAACAACTCTTTCGACATGGAATGGTAGTGCAACGTTATGCTCGTTTTACTAGACTGAGAAAAATAGCACTGGCAAATTTATGTCGTGCCGAAACCGTGTGTTCAAATCTTTCTTAACGCCCCTATGGACAATAAAACAACCTCTACATTATACGAATTCATCGAACTGGTTCATGAAGTTCCAGTACTAGTGCCATGAAGAAGGCTTACAATTAGAATTTTAGCAAAGTAAATATTGCAATGTATTCATTTTTAAGACATTCTTTACTGGGACCCCTTGCTATTCAATACACTATTATTAATTATAGAAATATTAGTGGAACTAACAAGTTTGCTTTTATTTTTTTATCATGTTCAATGAGTGCACGATAACATCGTTGAAAATTATTTCAATAATTAACTCAGAGCAATCATATAGAATGTATTTTATTGCGAACAATATTCGTCTCATAAACCATGCAAGAAATCAATATTAACTGTTGGATTTCTTAAAAGGATAATTTATATTACTATCTAATTGTTGAGATGGATCTAGTAACAATCTAAAACGTCAGAAATCGATAGATGATGACTATTTAAGCTATATGTAATCGTAAATTCATCCCAAAAACAATTATTTGTTTTTGGGGTTTCCTATAGCACTGATAATTTCTACATGTCTGTTTACACGCAAGAAATATCAACAAACTTCAAAAATCGTTAAAAGACACTCCAATAAAATGTACATGATTGTCATATAAGATATACCGTTTAGTGAGCGATATTGTTCAGGAACCCAAGTATTCTGTTTTACTGGATTTTCTAATAGTGCAAATTTATATGACTTTCCATTAGTTTCCACCCATGACATATCAACAGCAGGCTTGCTGAAACTCCTCAAACTCACTGGAGGGTTTAAAACACTCTTGTCCTACAAGTTTAGCCAGCCCTCACCTCGAGTGAGTGGCGCAGGAATATGGAAGAAGAAAACAAAAACTCCTCGAGAGAGAGGGAGAGTGATCTTCAGTGAGAGGATGATTTGACGTGAGGTGCGCTTTTCGATAATCCGGATGACTTTTTTGTTCGACGCAAGAAACTCAGAGTTCACCCAGAGTGAGGGTAGGGTGTGATAGAAAACATGAACATGAATGGCAGTAAACCTCACTCTCATGTTATCCCCCTTCGCTCGAACGCTCTGAAGCTCAGTGAAATGATTTGGCAGTAGGCAGTCCTCAGAAAAATGCAACGCTCGGCTCAGTTCATTATAAAATATATCGGACAATATTCATATACATCTTAGCCATCGTAAACCACGTCCAAAGCAAAGGAATGTCATGTACTAAGTATGTGAAATTACAATAGAAAACATGCCATATCGCAATCGCAGTTTCTAACTGACTATCAAATGGAATCTATTAATCAACACATAGAATGAATAAACCTTCTGACATTGCTATGTTATAAGATGGATCCAATAAACCGTACATGCCGATTTGTTTCAATGTAGGTAAATGTTTTTAGGGTGATTCTTTGTACAGACCTTTTTCGCACTACTCTTTGCAATAAGTGCTGCAATATATCAATATCAATACCTACAAAATGCTGAATTTCACTAGCCACCTGACTTCAGTATCAATTCACACAGTAAGAATATCAATATCATTCGTCTCAATGTGAGTGCGCAAATGACATTGACATCGTAGCTAATCGGTTACCGATTTTTAGAAAACCCATCAGTTATATTAAAACAATGCAACGGTTATACACAGAAGTTGATTTATTGAGATCTAAAGAATATATTCAACTTTTCCCTAGTGATATTCATATGGATAGAAATGTCAAAGCCGCCTGATATCAGGCTTCCTATAAATATCAGTGTCGGAAGTTAAATTCAGTGCTAAACCAATATATTTCGTCAATTGACATTGTGGACAGTACGCAACAATGTTCGCAATTTCAGAAGTCAAAATACTAAGGTTCTTGTGAGTGCTCGTAGTTTAAGCTACTACTTGATGTTTGTTGCGAAGAGGCAAGCAATGTCTAAAATTTACAGATTTATAAGTCACGTAAATCTTTATTTTAGACATACACACTTAATTCAGATCACCGAAGTCGGTAGGAATTTATCGGGTTTTTGAATAGCAGAACAAGTCGGTAAAATTTTCAAATGACCGTTATACTTGTGAAATAAAAAAAAATAAAAAAATATATTTTTCATCAATAAATGGGGTAAACTGAACAAATTTTGTACAAGAATAAATTTTCTAATAATTGGATTTTTCACTGATTTATAAACTTTTACCGAACACCGTTCTGTAGCTCAAAATTTACCGAACGATGAAGGCCTGGATTAGTGTGTATTTCGGGCAACTTTGAAGTTTTTAAATTCGATTCAATGGTGGAATTTTTGCATAAGTATAAGTGTGTGGTAAGTACAATCATACTCTTTTGTCCAGGGGAGTCGAGAAAATTTCCAACCCGAAAAAATCGTAGACCGGACAGAGAATCGAACCCAGCCACCTCTTGCTTTGTAGCTTCGCCTTTACCGACTGAGCTAAGCTACTCCTACATATATGCAACCTAAATATTATCATACATAAAGCAGAACAGGTAATATAGACAAAGAAAAATCAGCGAGATGATTTCATTATCCTAAGCTAGCCCGTTTCTCGATTTTTTTTTTTAAATAGGTTGAGAGAGCGAATCATCTCGATCGGGAACTTTTAAGCTGATTTCGTTCGCGATTTTTGCACAGCTAGTTTTTCAGTGAAAAGATTCGCTGAAGACCAGCGAAAGCACTTTTTTAAATTACTCAGACCTTAATTAAAATTACTTTATGGACTAATCAATCTTCACTCAAAATTTCAAGTCAATTGTAATAAAATTTGAAAAGTTAAAGCTATTTAAGTGTGTGGCATTTTGATTGAATACACTCTTTATAACATCTAATTATTTCAAAAATCCGAATTTTTTTATATCGTTGTGAGTGCATTCCTGTCCACAATTGAAAAAATAAATAAATGAGAACTGCTGCCTTAAATGAATGTTGCCTAACTATCAATCAAAGTTTAAATGCATTTGGCAACTGTTTTGGCATATCAAAGTAGTGTGAATGTAAAATATTTAGTGAATGTCAATCGCTAGGTGAAAAGTAAATCACGCTATACACATTTTTTCAGGTATTTTTCAGTAACGGAACTTTGAGCTTTTGAAAATTATTGTCAATTTAGAGAAAAATAAGCATCCTGTATCGAATAGTTAACACCATATCATTTGTAATGTTTATTTTTTCTATGATTAAGCAATAGATATATGCTCTAAAAAGCATTTTAATTTTCATAAACTAACATATTTTTCATTATGCAGTAAACCTCTCTCTCCCAATTCCTGACTTTTAACGCTTTTTTCACGAGAGTTTTACTCCCAACTGTGTTCTTAAAGTAACTATAAAAGGAGTAGAATTCGTATATTTGTAAACTGATTAAAAATTTCATTGATGTTCATAATATTCCTGCCGATTTTTGATGAAAATCTATGAATATTTAACTCACTCATAGGTAATCTCACTTTTCTAGATTTTGAGACGATTTCAACTCTCATCGGCCGTGTATGCCCAATCAAGTCTAGAAAATGTCCAACCCGAAAATTTTTCTAGACCTGAGTTGTACTCACCACCACCGGTAATACCGTGCTTTAACTGAATAGGCTATCTGGAGCTTATTCCTTAAATGGGTTCTTCAGAGGTATTGAGGGAATTTCATATTCGTAGTTTATATTAAAAATGGAGCGAAATACAAAATTGCATCAATTTTGGAGCACTGGAGCTGATTTTAAAAAGCACGATTACAGTAGCAAAAATCACAATCTAGGGGCGGTACTTGAGTCGATTTTGTTATGCTATGTGTCGAAAAGCGACGTAATTATTTTGTTTTAAATTTCGATTTAATAAACCAGACAATAGTCTATGATAACGGATAACATATAATTAAGCTCATAAAATAAAGCTCGTTTAGACGTTATCTCAAAACCAATCAAATTTTTAAAAGTAAAGTACTCATTTTTTTTTTATTATTCTTCACACATATTGGTTTACCAAATCCGATTTTAATAAAAGTTACAAGACAGTATCGACAAGGCCTAACTTTAGTCTTTGTTTGATTTCATAACTTTATATTAGCCGTAAGTATGCCTTCCCAACAAACATTGGAAGCAGAATAAGAGCTTATTCAGGCAAAAATATGCTTCTTCAGCTAAAAAATAGCTTATTCAGCCTTTAATCAGCACAAATTGTTTGTTGGGTTATTATAGCTAACAAGCTAATTAGCGGATCTATAGGATGTTAGGCTGTTCACATTTTACGCTATTTGTTTGAAATTTACTACAAAGAAATCATAAACCACAATACACATTAACTATGTTTGTCAATTGACATTTTGAACAATTGGCATGAGAAATTTGGTTGATTGTCGTCAAATATTGCAGGCAAGATAGAGATCCGCACACAGCACAGAGAAGTAAACACATAACTGCGTGTTTTTTTTCCACGTCCAAAACGAAAAAGACGCATTAGCCGGTGCTCATAAAAAGTGCAAACAATATTAAGGTGATTCCTTGTTGAGTCCACAAATGGCCGCCACATAGGCTATACATGCACTTCCACTTCGAATTTTAAATTACACAAATCTCGGAAATCAGTGCTCCATTTTATTTTAAATTGCTACTTCATGTATACTGCAGTGCAGCAAACGTGGAGTAACAATTTAAATGTTGCACGTGTCGTAGAAGCTGTCACAGCGAATCACCTTAAAGTTAAAGAACTATCATTCCGAACGTTGGTTTTGATTACATCGAGTTTGGACCTTTTTTGGAACTTTACTTCACGGAGCATTATCTTTGCACACTTCTAGATAAATATTTCAAAAGGTTCTATCTGAGTTGATCAATTCTCTTCATCGACTCTCTCCTTCGTTAATAACTCAGCTGCAAAACCTTTGCCTGTTATATTTGACGTTTTGGACGGTAGATAAGAACCTGCTTTATCAAACTATGTGGTAAAAATAACGCAAAACCTTTTTGCATAGCAGTGGTTATCAAAAGAGAAAGTCGATGGAGAGAATCGATCAAAACAGATAGGACCATTTTAAATGTTCATCGAGACTTGTCTCTCTCTCTCTGATCTCCCACCATAGAAACAAATATATTAGGGGAAATGTATGTAATGTCGGCCTAAATGTCCCTAATTTGGGCCCATATATAAATTCAGCAATCGACTAAATTTTCAATAGCGACCAAAAGTATCCATTAGTACCGTCCTAATGACGCGTTCATCTCGATAAAATTGATAAATAGCAGACTTTTATAATAATAGCGCAAAGCACAACTGGATTTTATAAACCTTTTTTTACAGTTTTTCATTAAAATATTTTGTTGGCGATGAGATGCGAGTGCGAAGAAATTACGACAGTTTTTAGAAAATGTTTATTGCTAAAAATTGAACTTATTGATCGTTATAAATTTTGCCACTTCTATAATCGAAGTGGGATGTTTGAAATGTTTGCACATGTTATTTGAATTATTTCTTTATGCACTAAAGTTACACAAAAATAATTCTGACGACTTCAAGGTTATCCTTCTTAAATTAACATTCAATTTACTCGTCTCCTGATTTTAGACTTCTTGCAGTTGAGTCTCAATGCCCTTTAAAAAAAACTTTACAAATCTGGGCATCTTAAATTTTGAACACAGCTTCGTTATGGCCGCAAACTACATTTTTCTAAAACATTAGATGTCTAGATAATCATCTATCAAACTATTATTTAGGTAAGTTCTCGAGAAGCAATGGATAGGACAGCCATTTAAATCTGCAAAGAATTCCATTTACCTATTTACAAGTCACTTCGGATTGCAAAAAATATTTTTGACATTGCATTGGAGCAGTCACATATTGTAGGTTTAAGTATTATTTAAGCATAGTATTAAGTCTAGCAAGCGGCCACCTTGACACCGTGGGATCGATAACCGAGCCGTCCACAGAAAGTTCAACAAAAGCTATAAAAAACCCTAAAAAGTTTCAACGAATCAACTTTGCAACTACTGCTTCGATCAGATTATGATGAAAACAAAAACCGTGATCATTTTATTAATAAAAAGCCAAGCGTATCATGCAAAGGTTATATGTAAATATTGTGCGCTTCGCTGGAAGCTTCTTATCAAACTCTTACTTGCGGACATGCTTTCTTAATCGATACTATCCACTTACAAAGTATTATTTACTTACGAACTCACCTCACATCCACTTACCCCCCGAAAGAGGGCTGAGTTTATATTTATTCAAAATTTATTTACCTCTTTCTTTTTGTTTATATATTCTCTTTCTTTCCGTTTCATCAACAAAATACTTTATTAAATTAAATGCTTGTTATGCTTCTTTTTCTTATTCTCAAACCATCAACACAAAACAAATAAAACCCGTTCATTTGCCTCCACACACACCGAACCAACCTTTACCAAAACCAAAAAAACACAAAAACAACTAATCGGACCCCCACCACCCGCCCTTCACTCTTCCACACGAAATACACCAATTGCCAAACCATCCGCCAAACCCTCGAAAAAAAAAATCGACCATACCGTTCCAACAAACCAAAAAAAAATCTAGAATGCACCTGTATCCGCTGTGGCTGCCGTTGCCGCTGCTGCCGCTGCTACCATGGGCACCCTGCCGCCGCCACCGCCACCAACTACCGGGGCTGTCAATTCGACGTCCTTGCCAATTAGTCAAACTCCCCTGGAAGCTGGCAAAAAGCGTGCGGCCGATAATGACATGATACAAATGGTACTTGCGTTATACTTTTCCGTTTTGTTTTCATTGTTTCCGTTACTCTCTCTAAAAAAATCCCATTCTCCTCGTGTTTTTATTGTACCTTTTTTTTCAATTTTCGTTAGAATCCCAACCAAACTTGTCTTACCCAAAATTGTTTTGTGATTTTACTTTAACGTTCTAATTCAAAATTTCTAAATTTTTATGTTTCCTACCCTGTTTTGTGTATAACTTTGCAGTAGCTTCGCATGCTTTTGTTTAAGTTTGCTTTTTTGATCAAGAAAAAATCAAGACGGAGAGTTTTGAAAATCAAAAACTCGAATGATACAGAACCAAAGTCACAGAATCAAAGTTGCTAGCATGTATGCCTTATGAGAACGTATCCAACCGCGCCCGATCGTATCATTTTTGCGTCGAAGACTACACGTTTTATATCTCTTTTTGGTTGCGCCGCTATCTATTGTTTTGTACATTTTCTGTTATCTTCACGCGCATCACTACTACTACTACTTTCAAAGCGAACGCTCATCCGTGCCAAACACGCTTATAGGGTAAGGTCAGATACGAGTGCCTGTGTGTATATGAATGAACTTTGAATAGTGTGCGTGAATTCTCTTCTAAAGTGGATGGTGGTTGTAGTTTGTGTGAAAGTGTAACAAACTGTTTTGCGCTTCAACATCATTCGACACTTACCGACGGTTTCTTGATAAATAATTATAAATATCAAATTGTTTTCATCATAATTTACGCGTTTAAATAAACCATCAAAAACAAAATGGAAATAACTAACCTAGGAAGCAGAAGCATCGCTGGAGCAAACATCCTCGCAACTTTAAACCTGATCGATCTGAAAGCAAACCGAAAACAAGACGAGTTGTTAGTGCTAGTGAAATTTTAAAAGTAATCCAAAAATAAATTGTCAGGATTGCTCGAAATCCGGAAGTCATAGTTTTAAGGTTTATCATTTTGTATTTCTCTTTTTATCATTTCCTTTTTCCTTTTGTTTCATTTCTGATTTGTTTGTATAAATATACTAAACATTTTTCGTTTAGCGCCGCTGTCTGTACACCTAACTAATGAGTGTTTTATTTTTCTCGCTTTTTCTTTCTCTCTTCTCGCAACACAACACAACTATAAACAACGAAAAAAAAAACTTCCACACAACAATCCAACAATCCCCGACAAAACCTTCCCACCCTTATTCCTTGATTGTATCTATGTTGCGCTCTTATGATGTCGCTGTGTGTGCATTAAATGCGTGCTGTCAAATGTTTATCAAACACTCGTATCACCATGGGATCAATCCACACACAAACATGTACACATCGTCCCACATACCGCACACATGTCCGTGCTGCTTATCTCCTACTACTACAACTACTCGCGAACCTACAAAATACTACTCCTACTACCACTACTACTGCACATTCGCACCCACCAGATGGACATGAAAACGATGGGATCTTTTTACTATGAAAACTTTGTAAGTAACCATGCATATTTCCTTGTTTTGTTTAGTTCTTTCTTTCCGGAACTTTTTGGTTCATTTGGTTATATTTTGTTTTATTTTGCAAACCCTTGCATCAAACGTGCATTTTCCTTCATTTTCGTTTTGGTAAATCTATTAATGTTTCAATCATTGCATTAGAAGTAGAAGACAGTAATTACCGAACATATTAAGGATTGGTGTCTTGGCTAGAGGCTTGAAATTTATGAAAAACTAATCAATGAGATATTTCAGTAAATAAAAGCCAAACCTCTTTGTGCAAGACGCTGTAGTTTGAATTGCTACTGTATCTCTCCTACTATCTCTCTTTCTCTCTCACTCTCTCTCTCTCTCCTGTACACTCTATCTCTATATCTCTACATCTGTTCCACTACAGTTTCTCTTGAAAGATTCTCCGAATGACATAGACATGTGTTAATTTGTAAATTTGATTACCTACTAGCATAGTTTTGCATCAAATACTGCCAACAGTTCTGGAAATGCATTGTGAATTTGGTAACCAGATTTTCTACATGGTTTTTCTTTTTCTCTTCTTTTCTACTTGCGTGCTACAAACACTTCCGTAAATGCGCTATGTGTGCAAAATGTGTGTATAGGCTTTCCCCGGAATGGTACCATACAAGCGATCCGCCGCTGACAAGTCCGGAATCCCAGTTTACCAACCTGGAGCAACGACCTACCAGCAGCTGATGCAGCTACAGCAGCCATTCGTGCCAGTGTCATGTGAGTACCCAACACCCAGTCCTTCAGCCACATCTGCTACTTATGTTCCACAAACATCCACAGCAACCCTAATTGCTAATACCAGTAGTAGTAATAGTGCTCAGAGCACGATTCTGACCAACAGCAGTTATTATACTAGTAGTGGTAACAGTGTTAATATTAATAACAACAACAACAATAGCAAAGTAAATAACAAAAATTCGCCACTTGTTAAGTCACTCTCACTGCAATCGGTTTCGTCAATCGGCACAGGCCTGAGTCACCTGGCCAACGGACAAATGCACTCAGACAACGATCTTAGTATCAAGTCTGAATCGCTCCTCAGCGATAAGGAAGATCAGACGTCCGGCGAGGCTAACAGCAATGCTCTACTAACCCCACCAGCGACCAGCACGTCTACTTCGCAGTCCCAGGCGCTTGTATCCACTTCATCTACCCAATCGGTCCCGGTCCCAATCACTAGTGCAATGCTACAGTCCTACTCTTCAGCAGCCCATATTAACAGCTATAATGCCGCCGCCGCTGCTAGTATCCAAGCCCAAGCGCAGTCCTACCATGCCGCTCAGGCAGCTGCCGTTGCACAAGCGAATCAAGCCGCTGCGGCTTCTGCACAGTATTCCGCACATTACGCCGACGCAGCCAATTTGGCCAAGGAGGTTGCCCAGAAAAATTACGCTAACGCACTCAAAATGGCTGCCGCTTCAAATGCTCTAACCGGCAAACCACTTACCGCCCTCAGCTATACGGGTGTAACATTGAATAAATCTGGAGTCTTGCCTCAGACGCAGTCTTATGCTGCAGCTGCCGCCGCCGCTGCCAATGCCGCGGCCTCGCCCGCAGCAGCTCCCTCTTATCCACCACCTCGCATTGGTACTCCAGCCATGGCGAATCCGCAACAAACAATGCTTCCGGCCATTACACGACCACCGCCGCCCATATTGTCACAGGCAGCCTTCACACAAATGTTACGTCCACAAGTACAGACCAATTTCCAAAATCCGTACGCTGCCGCTTTTGCCGCTCAGCAGCAGTTTCTAAACCAAAGCCTCATGTACCAATCCTTCCCGGCCGGTGGATACCAATTTGGAAGCCCAATGCACTCTGGTATGCCCACCACTAACCTGACGGCGATACCCCAGGTTCAGCAAATGCCCACTAACGCCACTCCCGGCAGCGCAGTGGTACTTAACCCCTACAAAAAGATGAAAACTTCATAAGCTGGATCGGTGCTCCAGCATCCCCCATTTAGCATACGACACTCAATTTGCCATGCATAGTAAAGCACTCTCCCCCTTTCATACAAATGCAACCCATCTCGCACTAATCGTTGCCATGTTTCAGCGAACAATTCGCAAATATTGTGAACAGCAGAACATTAATTAAAACAATAAGAAATTGAAGATGATAGTGCCTGAAGAAAACACACGGAAAATTGAAAACAAAAACGTTCACCAAGAAAATAAAGATAAAACCTAATAGGAAGAGTAACACCATTTTATCGACAGTAACAAAAACATATTTTTAAAAACGATAGCATCGTTTTATGGAGAATAGTACATAGGATTAACAACACACACACACACACACACACAAAAAACACTTGATAATATTGAGTGATCTTGTCACTACGGTTAAGCAAACTAAGAATAGCATCAGTTTTTTTAGTCATATAAGTTAGTAAAGGTTAAGTGCAATTATTTTTGAATGAAAGATCACACAGGTTCTCAAGTGAACCCTAAAAATTATCTGCGACGTATTTGATTTTTTGTTTTCACTATTCGGTTATATTTTCCATACGGGTAGTTTGGTTTCTGCGAAGGAAAAAAACGGAAAATTTTCTTGTGTATAAGATTGTAAAATCAAAACAATGGAACTGTGATAGCTTCACACACACACACACACAACTGCATGCTGCAAATCAATCGCTTCAGATCGCACGCACATACAAGGGCACGATGCACACAAGAAAATTTTGTTTTGTTTAGTTAAAGTTTTTTTTTTTTCGTTTTGGAAACAATGCGTAGGGAATTTTTAAAGCTGAGCGTTATTATAAAATCAAATTTTGAAAATTGTAGTCATACTAGTGAAACCATTTTAGATGTTTTAAAAACAAACATAGAAGTGCATTTAGTTTTTTTTTTGTTTTTGTAACTTTTTGTTTATCTAGTATCATTAGGGACGTAGGAACAGTAACACTGTTACTGTATTTGTAAATATCTGATAGGAATCGATGAAAACGTTGTTGTGATAAGTTTCCTACTTTAACTAGATTTTGTGTTCCTTGATATCCATTTACTTGCTATTTTTGTAAACAGTTTTACATAGACATAGGTACGGTAGAACGTAAGATTTCAGTAAAACATTAACTATTGAATAACAGACGAATAATAATCAAAAGGTTGTGTGAAACAAAGAGTTGCAGTCGAGTATGTTGCCACAATGAGTAACTGGCAATTTCTCGGTTTTTCAAACAAACATGTTCTAAACCTCCTCGTGGTGGTTCGGTATGCAGCGCATCGACGCGATTTTCTGAACAATGAATATTAACACTATTACCGCTACTATAATAACTGCTAAAGCAGCTACTTAATAAATGGTAAACAAATTACCCACGTGCAACAAGTTTACTTACAACCATATAGTTCAATCATGGAATTAATTTCCCAAAACCGAGCAACGCTATTACTACTACTATTACTACTACTACTGCTACTACAGCTACTACAATTACTATTGCTACTACAACTATTGATACCGAAACAAGTGTAATGAACATGTGTTACCTAAAAAGTGGAAAAGAACATAAATATCGCTAGAGATATGACCGCTTAAGACATGAAATATAAAAGTGACTAAAATAGTTATCTTCTCACCAGTAATTAAAATACCACCCGAATTACACTCTTCTATGCTAAAATATATATATTTGTACTTGTATAATAAGCAAAAAAAAAGATCAAAACAATGTTTCTGCACGTACACTTAACACATACTACGCCTACTTTGTTCTACATTTTGCAATAAAAAAAATTGGTTTTCAACGTAATTTCGACCAGTCGATAGAATTTGAACCTAGTATCCATTGATCAAAGTATTCATTGTAGAGTTGTACCAACTTATAGAGACGATAACTAAAACAATCATTGAAAGTAAAAGCTATTTGCATCGATAATGAACATAACTTAAAACTAAGTATAGTAATGCAGTACTACTACTCCTCCCCCACACGAGTTGTAAATTATTGATAGGTCGAAAGTAAACTGCATGAGAACATAGGGGTTTCTGGAAGAAGGTTGAACCATGCTTAGTCACGTAATCACCCACGAGGAAGAGCCTCTGAACAAATGTAGTTTGGTAGTTGATTGTCGCAAATCATTGAGCATAAACCAACTTGAAGAATTGCAAACATTTAATGCTAAGCGTTAGAATGCTATTACTAATTCATTATACTTAACTCTAGATCGTCCCACACGATGTAAACAATAAAAGTAACAGTAAAAATGCTGAATAAAACATCTAGTGTTTAAGATTTGTTGCATTTTTGTTCAGTTTACATAGTTTTGTTGTGCTACCTTTTGTGAACATTGCCGTATTTTTGTTACTCTATCGGAACACAGTTTCCCTTTTTCGTTGTTATTGTGATTGAAAACGTACATAGCTATATAAATATAATTCAACTTTCCTTTTTGTTTGATCAATGAAATGAATTAATGAAAGTAACTCAATTTAGTTTGAAAGTATTTTTACTGTACCCTCTCAGTTGCGTAGAACATTTCTTTAGTTTTGCCTTACAAACACGCCTGGTATACAATTTGTAGTATGATTGTACGCCTTCAATGCTTTTTATCATCCCTCACGTTGCAATTCCTCACGTCACACCCACTGCTACCGCCGCCACTACCACCACCACCACATTCAACACACAGCAGCACTAACCACCTTATTTATCAAACTCATCGCTAATACTTAAATATTGAAACCATTTTAAGTTCACCCATATTGTCCCAAATAATGCTTAACGCCTTCACGCCCTGCATTTGCAATTATCATTTCCTACACATATGATTTTTTGTTTTTAAATGAACAATCATGGTATTTGTATCCTGCACTTACTATGCTCTTGATAAACAATATACAAAGTCATACTTCCGTGCTTTATAGAATCAACGCATACTAACTCCAATCATTTGCCACCATCATTCTGAGTAACGAGGATCTCGAGTTATGTTGGATGTATTTATCATATATTGGATCCGTTTTTAATAGAGGTCGCTTCAGTTTGACAGACTCTTATTGCTATAACTTATGTTTATATTATCATATATTCTCAACATTCAACATCTGTTTCGCAGAAGGAATGAGCTTTACAAAAAAAAATACACCAAATTTCTAAAAACGAACGGTTGATGGTCAGCAAAAAAGTTAAAACTGCTTTGTTTGTTTTATAAATGGGATATATTTTAATTAGAGATTTGATGTTTATGTATAGAATAATTATCGCTTCCTTTCTCTCATGTGTAAATTAAGGTTCATTTGTAAGCAACAAGTGCATCAAAAAAGGCCGTGAACAGTAGCGTTGTAACCGTTTCCAAGTGTAACTTTAGTTCTTAGCCAGCAGCGTATAATGCTATTTTCCATAAAAAAAAACCCTTTTCCGCCGCACAACACGTGATTGGATAAATACTGACACTAACACAAACCTACACACACACGCGTTCAAAAACTTCTTCTATAAACACGCACACTTCTTTTCGCTGCTAATTCAATGCCCTCTTGTTTATGCTAGTGAAAACCGCTTGATATCTTCTCTATCTTCATACTATAACGATTACTTTACACACACAAAGCTTCTGCTAAACACTGATGCGACCGGCGCCTTTCACAAAACTTTTTGACAAAACAACAGCAGGTGCCATACAACAGGTATTGTGCCATACGCCGTTGCGATTCTCCACACACTTTGCTGTTGCTTCTTCGGATTTTCTTGCCATACTCTAGGGATGGACAGTTTTGTTTTTCAATCAAAAAATGCACAAGGACACAGTTACAAAACAGGAACGAAGCTTTGCTACCGTGTCGATCAAAAGCGATGCATATTATCGCATTTTGACAGCTTATGTATCATTACAGTAAGGTACTTAACGGTCTAAAGAAAGATAAACTAATGTCAATCCTCGAGGAACGTGAAAAATTGAAAAGTACCTCATTAAACAATACTCAAAACGTGAATTCTTAAACCTACGTTCAATAAGATCTAACTAAATATAGCATGAATCCGGTAAATCAAAATTGTTGCCATTGCATTCCCAAGTAACAATATTGGTTCAAACATACTCTTATAGACCATGATCAGATGTTGCAAAAGTTCATTTTCACTGCAGGGATGTCCACTAAAATGCATGGAGGGAAAATGTACCGACATTTTCCCCTCTAACAATGTTATGACATTTACCTACTCTGACTATGATTTGGACTTGGCCAATTCATTAAATTATCCATAAAACTTCAGGATAATTGGTTGCTTGGGATTGATCGAAAGAAAATGAATTAAATGTCAAGTGTTATTTCCATATTTCATTGAGTCACGCGTATATGACATCTATTCTAGATGCAGTAAAGAGTACGGGATTTATGCTGTATACAAAACAGCCAAAATTACAGATGAGATTTGTACATTATTTTTTCTACGTTTATAACTCTAAATGAACTACATACTCATTGAGCAGTTTCACGCCAAATGACGAATCGGAAAATCTTGACCTTCTCCGATTTTTATTTTACAAAATGGCGTCTTTGTAATTTTTCAATAAATTGTGGCACGAAAAGATCACTGTTGATCAAAATGACGTCTGAGATAAAGTTTTAGAGAAAAATAAAGTCTTTCTGGGAAAAATATTAATGGTATTTTTTTAACTTATTTTGTAGGAAAACAATAAAAAAAAAGTGTTACAACTCATATGTGTCAAAAACTATATCTTCAATATTTTTATTTTAAAAACTCATTAAAGATGCAAACTTTTGAAACATTTAAAACCATGGACACAAGAAAATTGCGAGTACGCCTTTTTATTTCTTAACAGGAAAAAAATATTTGGGAAATTTTAAATCGTTATCTGTTCAAAAATTACGTAAAAGAGCTAGTTAACAAGAAGTTCAAATATATGACGAGGAGTTGATGTTCTACGATGTTTGTAATTTTTTAAGTATCCATGGTTAAAGTTTGTATTTTTCATGAGATTAAAAAATAAATGTTGAGTAATATACGGGAAACAGCCCTATTGTTGCGGTATGTTAGCAGCATTAGAGGCCTATTGTTGTGTATGGAGGTCTCCATACACAACAATAGGCTTCTAACGCTGCTAACGTGCCGCAACAATAGGGCTGTTTCCCCTTCTAAAGATATATGAAATATATTAGTTTTTAACACTTTTTTGTTTTGTTTTTGCTCAAAATAACAGGAAAAAATTTACCGTGCATATTTGTACCAGAATTACATAACTTTTCTTAACAACTTTGTCTCAGATGTCATTTCGATCAGAACTGACGTTTTAGTGCTACAATTTATTAGAAAATGTTAAAAACGTCATTTTGAAAAAGAAAAAAAAACTACAAGATAACACATAATTATGCAAAGTTTCATGCAAATCGGAGAAGTTCGAGTCTAATTTTTTTATTTTTTATCCTATTTAGCCTGAAACTGGTCCAAAAAGGCAACAAAATGTATCGAATCTGCCTATTAGCCATAGATCTAAAATAGGAGCATAAAATCACAATACAGTGCCTTCCCATTGTTGGCAACACAATTGCTTTTTATAAATTCCATCGATCACTAAATTCAATTGATGATACTAGAAAAACATTCTCTAGCAAGCAGTGGTGGCTGGTAATGTACTAAAAATTATACAGAACACATTGGTACAAAACTGATTAAGGCGTGTTGCCGGAAACGGGAAGGCTCTGTAGTACCGATAAATCAATATGTTATTGACGCGAGATTTACAAGATCCAATTAGATACCCCTTGAAGAGAGAGAAAAAAAGTAAACGTGTAATAACAACAAGGAAATGCTCCCTAGATCATAGAGACTTGTCCCCAAAGACAACATATCAAAAAGACGGGCAGCTGTGCAACAATCCAAGAGACAAGTATACAGTAAAATGAACAAATACGGAAACCTCCCTCTTGAGGTTAGAACATTGGCATCAAATTTGTTCTAAACTTAAAACTTTGTGTAATAAATGGCGAAGATATGTCTGAATTTTGACATTTACATAGGAAACCTTAAGAGTTGCCATCTTTCTCGATGTCTTGTCTTCCCATGATTTTTTTTTTTTATGAAGAAAATCAGCAAAAAAAAAGCTAAATCCGTAAGCTTCTTTTAAAATCATCTTGAAGAAAGCTTCTTTAAGAGAATTGCCTCAGTTGCTTGATTTAAGAGCTATTTTCGAAAGCTTTCTTTAGAAGCTATATAGAGCTCTGTGTAAACTATGGTTATCGACTAACATAGCATTTTTCTAGATCTAAGGAGCGTTTCCGCATATTCATTGTGCATAGAATACCTGCGCTAAGTTAACAAGTCCTCTATAAGCTTCATACCATTCTTAAACACATCAAACATAGAGTAGGGATCGTTATCGTTACTACACGTATGCACGGCAAACACAACGAAAATAAACTACATTATCAAAATTTCACACGCACTGTTTTGTTGCCCAGTTCTCAAGAATCCATAGACAGACTACACAGCCAAATATAAGGCCGCGGAAAGAACTTATATTTACCTTTACCTTAACTACATACCAACAGACGTAACTCTTCGCTCTAGGGTATCGCACACGTATTTAAAGTTCAATTAAAAAAATATTAGTTTCGCGATTTTATGCAACATTGATTGTGACTTGGTGACCGCAGATGGCTCGCAATATGTCGTTACATACGAAAAGTTATTCAGTGAGGTCTGGTTGCCTGTACACACTTAGTTCAGTTTGTCAGAACTCGCTAATTTTGGGACTGACGAGCAGCTCGGAAATAAGTTTTTCTGAAATCTCAGCAAACATGGTTGCTTAATCTAATCAAATTGACGACAAACTATGCTAAGTGTATTCTTTTACTTACGAGAAAGAAGTAATACATAATGTGAAATAAGTACAAATGTGAATCAAATTTCGAGACTTTTACATAAGCGGAGATATTTGCCATTGAGCTCATCGCGTCGAATCAGGAGAAGGTAGTTGGGTTGAATGAACGAATTGAATAATATGAGTTCCATTGAGCTGCAGATATAACTAGCGCTAGCATTATGGTCATGATAATGTGAGCAGATAGTATAGATAAGAGTTAGTAAGGAAACTGCACTGTGGAATATTTCATTTGAAAATAAATTGAAACAGTTTGTTTAAATTTTTTGAACATTTCGAAATAAATGTGGTCGTTTATAATAATTGTATTGTTTACAAATAATAAAACAGAGAGAACGGTTCGATCAAATTAGCCAAAATCACCATAATACTTTTCTAACAAATGTATAATTAAGCCACAATTAACAGTAAAGATATACTATCGGAGACATAAAATGACATCATCTTCAGTGCCTATTTACAGTTTGAAATTAGATACGAAACTAATAGTAAATGGTCAAAGTTTAAGCGAATCGAGCAGCTTTTCTTTGGTTAGCGGTGTTGTTAGAAGCCACAAGCCACCACTTGAATTACCAAAATAATAGGCTTGTTTTAACAAAAAACGGAACAGCAATCGTGAGCGGTAAACCATGCTCATCATGTGAAAAACAGTAGGCTTTTTCTATCCCAAATCATTTATTTTAGACCTTTAATTTGTGAAACTAATGGTACCAGTTTCAAGATTTTTTCCAACGTGTGGATATTTTTGTACATTCTACAAAAACCACACTGTTTGCAGATTTTACAGAAAATCAGTCAAATCTGCAAAGAGTTTGGCGTTTAAAGTGTTTACAAAAAATCGCAAATTAAATGAAAATATTTCACCGAAAGCGTATGCGTAATGGTTGATCAGACGATTTTAATTTGATTTGATCCTCTATAATGTTCGACGCTGAAAAAAATACATATGATATCCATTATAGCAATAAAATATTGCGAAACAAAACAAACAAAGTAGTTTTAAATCAACGATGAAATATGCAACATAAGACGAACGATCATTACTCAGCTCAAAGCCACACCCATACTCTCACCTAACGAAACATTCTGACATTTTCCCCGTAAAATATGATTTTTTTCAAATATTTCGATTGAAATAAACAACAAAATTCAAACCGAGTAGCAACAAAGTCCTGATGGTAGTAGGTCAGAAAGCGATAGAGCAAAGTAATATAATTATGAGAACAAAGTTGTGTTTTTAATAAGTGCCTATAACAACAAGAAACGACGACCCATTCGAGGCCAAGGAATAAACCGCACTTTGAATCGGTTGTCGCGTTTTGTTTTAAATTCTACAAGCAGAATTGTTTTCAACACTGTGAGATTGATAAAGATAAGTTAACTAACTATCTATCACATGAATACGAGAAGGAATAGCTAAATACAACAAAGGGATTAAAAGCTGCTGTTTTACTACAGTCGGATCTCTCAAGTTTTTTGCGTTTCCTAGTTTAACCAGGCAGTATTGTGGTGTTCTCGAAAGTAAAAAAAAAGAAATGTAAGATTGATTCAACTGACGGAAAAATGCAAATAATTTACTTACAAATAGGGTTCTAAATCCAATGTCATCATCATACAGATTAAAAATTTCCCAAGGACTTTGACGGCAAGGGCCGTCATTCTTTGGAATACGCAAAACAATAAAGGAATGTGAAACTATTTTAAGTCAAACTGTGAGACGATGAGGGAAAGTAAAACTACCGATGTTAAGACAAAGAAAATCATATTTGACAACGTAGGCAGTATTTGTAATTCGAAAAAACTGAATACTAAAACAATGGAAGAATAAAAACAATTTGTGTTTGAAATTAAGAAAACAAAACTACAAAAATTGTAAAACTATTAACTATTACTATATTATTGATATATAGCATAAAACTATTACTATACCATTAGTTTATATTACTAAAACAAAGAAAAATGCATGTAATAAAAGTAATTGTTTACATTTCAATGAAAACACAAAACCGCAACTATTATTTGACATTTGGTTTGGTTTCGTAACGCAAGTGCTGTACTCTCTCGGTTTTCTCTCTATACATATGCGTATATATTGACCAGTTTCTTTACCCTGAAGAAAGTGTGGCTTGTACATAGAGTTGAATTCACGTATATATATATATAAAACAAAATTGCTGCTCTCTATATCTAAACATACCTCTATTTTTTCCCTTTCTCTCTCTCTCTCTTTTGGTTCATTCGTTTTTGATCGTTCCGATCACTTTTTCGTTTCGCCTTTGAATCTATCATCCGTCGTAAACATACTTAGTAAGTGTCTTCATTACAGTTAGTTTCTACCATCATAAATACAAAAACAATGCCTCTTCATGATATGGTTAAATCTTCCATCTAGCTTATGACTGTGATATGTTAAACCAAAAATTAGTCAATCTAAGTCGCATCGAAAATATGACGCCTTTTCATATATACAATTGCTACCCGAATAAGCACCAATACCATTACATGTATAATTTGTTAAAGCTAAACGACACAATCGACACATATAACACAAACACACAGGCTTAATTTAGTGGCAGACGGCAACCAGAATGCGCAAAGCTTCGAAATCAGCTAGGTGCCTGCTCTGCTAATGAAAGCTATTCGGTTTTAAGGGTTGGTTACTGTGCCATTGATATAGGAATGATAGCTTTTTCGGAATTCACCACCGCAACGCAAACCAACTTACACCACCACATACCATTCACACAATCCAACCTAAACAATTCACAAAAAAAATATGGATGGCTGTTTCTATTTCTGTGTATATAGCTAGGTAAATTTCTTCCATTATTGGGATGTGCTTACAAGTCTTTCCGGAATGGTTAGCGTTGATTTTTAGAACATAGCTGTAGTCGAAATTGAACGGAATTCATTCATTTGACAGAATCATTTCTAGCATTGTCACTGGATGACAATCACAAACAGTGATGCCAGATCTACGGAATCGATCGAATAATGTGCAAATTATTATTAAGGAAGCATGTATTTTTCTATAGAATTCAACGCATGCGCCCCTTCCCAGGCCGGATGGCAATAAAGTTATCAATGTGGCAAAGAACCGTTCCATGAATTAATTTCGTTTTATTTGCTCCAATCTATTATAAATTTTGGACATGAATGTCACTGGAAAATATGGTGGTCATTTTGCTAATAGTGGCAAAAGCTGTTTGGTGAAATAATTTTATTTATCACCATTAAGTATCAAATTACAGATGACAGCTTCGGCAGTTAGTGACTGGTTTTGGCAACCACAATTAAAATGATAATCTCACTGAATGTTCACACCATAAAACTATGCTGAATGTATTTAAACGATCCTTTAATCGATCATCTTCAATCTATTTCGATTCTTATGACTGTCCTAAAATGTAACTAGTGCCGAATAGAATCAAATTGCCGACAGTAGTCACCATCACATGAGAAGCTTCTGGCGTTTAAAATCGTTTTAGAACAGTTTTTGACAATTCAAGCTGAACATTGCATTAGGTCCTAAGTAACATTGTTCGATTCTCTTCGTCGACATTCTCTTTCGTTAATAACTTGAGCACAAAACCGTTTCTTGTTGTACGACAATAGATGCTAGATAAAAGCATCGATCTGTACGCTGAAAATTCCTTGGAATGTCTTTACATGGCCGTGGAGATACAAAGAGAAAGTCGACGAAGAGCATCTGTCAATGTTACTTAGGACCTAATGCAATGTTCAACTTGAATTGTATTGAAAGGAATTGATAGAGGAGCTAGCTGCAAGAAAATGTAAACAAACAAACCCGTTCATATGTGTACGCTACGCTGATAAAATCCCCATAGAAGTCCGGGTGCTGCTAGATTAACGAAAATACTTTTTCTTCCGATTGGATTGTTCGGCTGCAAAAGCGTGTCCTGTCGGGTTGGCCGTATTTTATACTATGTAATAGATTCTTTCATCGAGCTGTGAGTTGAGCGTAGCCGGCGATGTCTTTATGGCCGTGGGAATCCAAAGAGAATCGATCAATTTTTCACATGCACTGTTCGGTATTTGAAAATTTATGCATTTTTCGTTATTTGAAAATTTATGTAAAATTGATTAAACTGTGAAGTTTTGTCACGCTATAGAGATTTTGAAATTCTGGGGGGTGACCCCAGCGTAGTGGTTAGCATCCATACCTATCATGCCAAATTCACGAGTTCTGCACTAGTCACGAATGACCCAAGAGAGTTAAAGTGACTATAATTAGAAAAAAAACGGAATGCTTAAGTATCTGTGCATGCGATGAATTGAGTCGGTTGATATTAAGTACTTTAAGTGACTCATTGCAAATTGCATATATTCCAAACAGGCTTTATAGAACCTCACTCTAGAGTCGATTGAAGTATTTTTTGAGGAGTAGAATTTCTACTCACAAATCATTCCACCGAGCCTCACAACTTGTAAGCGAAGGGGAGTAACACGGGAATGGGTTTGCTGTAGCTGATAAAATTTCCTACAAGTATAGCTATAATTTTTAAAAGCAAGGCGATATGGCGAATTTTTAGATGGATATGAACAAAAAAATGGTTTTCCCATAGTAAAACCCATATAAACTTCAAATGTGTTGTGCCAAGTCAGTTTCTTACTAAATGATTTCAACTTTTGGAAGGCTCTGATTGAAGGATCTGCCCAATTACTTTTTTAGTACTGTATTGATTAACACCAACGGGACTTATTTCAAGTATAATACCGATTGGATATTACCACCATAAATGAAAAACGACATGACATGACTAATTTTCTGATAAATTCGACAGTGAGCATGCATAAGGGCGTAAACGCGATGATCGATTCTCTTTTCTTAATAACTCGCTAGATTTAACGTTACTCGGTACGTTTTTTGTTGCTTTTGATAGCCAAAACAACCTGTTACAACTCTGCATTGAACAACTTCTAGAAAATTGTTTCACTTAGCTGTTGCAATGCAAAGAGAAAATCCATGAATAGAATCGATCAAAGCATAGTAAAAAAACTGAAACAAACTCCAGCCAACAAACATTGCAAGCAGAATAGGAACTTATTCAGACAAAAACATGCTTTTATAAACTAAAAAATGGCTTATTATTATTATTTTTAGTATTTTTAAACTGAGGATTATTTTAAAACTTATCAAAAATGCTAACTTTTCTGAAATTTTCTTCAATGAAACTTGAAATTTGGACTCTTGAAACTGTTTAAAAGCATCAAGTATAATGTCAACTGAGATCGGCACTGATAAAAAAATTCAAATAAGTAGAATTAAATGGAAGAGACTTGCTCTAGTCCTTATGAGCACCCCAACTTCACAACTTCCATACATGACTGGTTATTTGCATGATCATACAGTAGTAATGGTATTGGGGTCACATCAAAAAGGTAGCAAAGTATTGTTTTCATTGTCAGCAACTAGACTAGAACTTTCTGAAAGGCTTGTCTGAGTATAGAAGAAAAAAAAAAGATGTTTTAGTAATCAACTCACCCACCATTCCAATCTTTATCCTTTTATATTCTGGCCTTGTCTGAAACAAATGGACAGCAATGTTGTCGTTAATACCACCCATTTAATTGTTTTCTTTTTACTGTTTTATGTGAATTCTTAGAAAAACTTGAGCCGAGATATTTGTTCTTGTTCTGAGCTGAAAACAAAACCGTCTTTGTCATAGGACAAATGGGAACTCCTCCTCTCTTTCTCTCTCCCATTCAAGCTACATTGCAGCGTATACTCTACTGTTTTGCATTCACATACATATATATATTTTTACCATATTATATATCTATTTAGTCTACTCAGTACTTGTAATCGGTTGACCAGTGTGTGGAAGTACATCAAAATTGTTTTGTTACTTATTGATTTGAGTATGTATCTAATTCGAATTCAACGCCAATCCATAAACGTATTTTTATATATATAAAAAACGCTTCGGCTGATGTTGCGAGCATAGGAGGTAAGAGTTTGCACTGCTATTTGCTTGATTTTTTAGTTTTAGTTTTATGTTCACCCTAATTCATAGACACTAACACACCATAGTGTTTTTTTTTATATATATTCTGTATTTATTGATTGAGCTCACTAATTTTCATTTACGATTCATATATTTTTTTCTTTTTTTTTATGTTTTATTTACAGAACCCGTATACACAATCGCTAATAGCTAACCACATATAACAAATGCCTTTATTTTCTCACACCATGTCAAATTTTGCGCACAACAGTTTCAAACGATTAGTTCAATTTCTCACCACAACCACCAAACAGCCAACCATTCAACGGTAGCAATGCCAAAAACAACACACCAGCAATTGACAGCTTTGGTTTGACCGCTTGTAGATCATTTGGATATTATCGCTTCTATAAGAATATTATCATTTCAAGTATTATTTTTTTTATTTTCAGCACCGGTTTTAAAGCTTCACTCGCCTTCACCTTTGAATTGTATCTATCATTGTCCGATTAATTCGAGTGCCCCCATTTACAACTTGCAACAAATTGTTACCTTTTCCCTTTCCGCCGTCTACGTCACAATCAACCTCTTCCTTAAAACTAGCATCATACACTCAAAATTGATTATGTGCTTGAGAAACGGAGAGTAAACGTTCTCTTAAATACAATTAGCTGGAGATTGGAATGTTCTAAAAAAAATCACAAGGTCAATTTCGGGTGTACGGTTTCCGCTGTCATAATTCTGTTCGTTTCCGATGGTTTGTAAATGTCTCACGTTGCATTGGCCCCCAAGAAACTCAAATCCCTGATCTTTTATCCCTACCATTCATTCACCAAAACCCGTTTGTTTTCCCAGCAAACAAGAGATAAAATTCCCAAGCAATATCTGTCACCTTTGGTAGCTCCACTCCAGCCTTTCACGTTCTATATTTATTCTTATACCAACTTCGCTTAATATTGACTGTGGCTTATGAAAATTTACAAAACCAATCGTACTACCTAGATATACTTAGTTTAGAATAAACGTACATCAGCGAAATATTTTCACTACCTAGAATCAGTCCTGTATGCAGCTAAAATTTTGAAAACATGTTTTGTTAGCTCAAGTTTGATTTCCGCGGGTAGTAAACAATGCAGTGGATGAACGAATAATAAATGGCTTTAGTGTACACACGTAATGCGAGCATTGAACAAACAAATTCCCTCCATCGAAGTAATAATAAAACCTGATTTGATCCCGTTATCGTTAGATTGTTTTGTGATCTTTGCTTTGGTAATTTGGTTTACCCAAATGTTGAGGAATCGTATGTAACTTGTAGTTTATCGTTCGACGGTGGAAGTAAATTAGAAACCACTCCAAATTGCATACGCCTGAGACCATTTGGGCTTAGGTTCTGCTTTTAATGTTTTAGTTGTTTCGTTGTGATTTTAGTACATTGTTTTACTCTCCGCTAACGGAAACCGCAGAGAGTTCCTGTATTGTTTGCATGATTTTTAGACGTTTCTTAATTTATTTACGGAGATTCCCTTTCCAACCACGGCTTAATATTTGTCGAAATTGTTTTAATCAAATGACTTATGTTTTCAAAATATGTTTTCCCATTGTTTTATTTCACGCTTACCATCATTTCACTGGATTATAAAATATTAATTTACGTTCGGTTACGCTTATTTGATTAATCAAAAATATAATTTCAACCGATAAAAAAAACCGAAAAAACGAATGAAAATAACGTGCAAATTTGACGATAATGTTGATTCCGATATTTCGAATCACCATCCCAAACACAATAAAATCAATTAAACACTCCGCTTGACCAACTATGTCGGCTTTCACAATGTTAAAAATGCCCACCTACCATCGTCACCCCCGATTCATTGCTACTCCTTGGTCCTTTTACCGTGCACCACTATATGCCATGAATTAATCCATGATCTTCAATAAAATGGTGCCATAAAATTGCACCTAATTTAAATCAATCCCAATTAAATTGATATCGTATTAATGCCCCCATTCATAACATCTCCCGTAAACCAAATACTACTACTACTGCCCCACATTTCCTCTCCCAATGGCCTGAAACACACCCCCTGCCCCTTGTCTTACACTCCACATTATCCACTTATTGTCATTGCTGTAATGAAAAATAAATTAATGTGCCGGATGAAATAATATGGACTCAATAAAATTTGACAATCAAACCGAAATTTAATTTAAAAAACCAACATCAGCTTCGTCTACAATACCTTTGAATGCTCCTTACGTTATCTACACCGATGCCAATGGACAGGTACAGGTTTTCGTGCTTATGTTTTTCAATTATTATAATTATTATTATTTAAACAGTAAAATTCCAGTTTCAATGCTTTTCGTTTGCTGCTTATCCCAAAACAAACTTTTAGTTGCATTTACCCCCTCTAAATAACCAAGGAAACGTTTGCTTTTTTAAATGATTAAATGCCCGCCTACAACCCCACCTATGGATCTAGAATGTGCTTTTTCAAAAACAAAAATTATCCGCCCAGCGTCGCAGCAGCTTCAGAATTGTTTTTTGTTAGCATCTTCAACGGTATTGGCCGCTTGCTTGGTGGCAGCAGCACCGCTTATGTACTTTCTTCTGTTTTACATTATAAAAAAAAGTTTAAGACATATAAACTCACCCCTTCCTTGCCTCTAGCTTTCTGATTAGACACAAGTATCGAAAATATTAATGGTTTTTCAAACAGATATGGGCTGCCGCTGAAGAATGAATGCCTGCTGCTTAGTATCTATTCTCACACACAAAATCCAGATTCTCTTACTAACTGTGCTTTTTCCTAATTTCAATTATACAAAAAATGTCTGCTTGTTAGTTTCTTTACGTGTTTTAGTTCATTGAAAACTGTCTCTACTTGAAGTGATAAACCAATCAAGTTCTAACATTTCGATAGGGCAATAAAGTGTCTACAGATGAACTAACTAAATCTTTAGGGTTAGGCAGTGAACACTTAGTACAAACATGAATTTAGTCAGAAACAATTAGGGAAAAAACAATCAAAGCCACTGTTTCGTGACAAACTGAAAACTTAAATCCCGAATCGTCATTTAAACAAACTGAAAACTGTGGATTATCCAACCTGAAATACATCAATGCCATTTTTGCTAGAATAAATTCTCAAAATGTTCCCCATTCTCCCACAATCCCAAAGTTTCTAATTCCAAATTCAAATCGATTTTTTTCCACCCCCTTACTGTATTCTCTCAAAAGCCTCCGTCTTTGCGGTCTTGAATTCACCAAAACCAAAAAAAAAAAACATCCCCATATCTTCCCTTGCCATTCGGGTTAAGTTTTATTGTTTTAATTTAATAATCTCGTTTTTCTGTTTTGTTTTACTTTAGTTCGTTTGAATCAACCATTCTTACTACCACTACTTATAACTTGAAAATCACCATTTCTCTTCCATCACGCTGGCTCGAGTGCAAATTAAGGCTAAACTAATCGAAAGTCTGTCTTTCTTGTCCGCCCGTTACAGTTACTGGACACCCTCCCGGTGTGCCAAGATTTTAATAGATCGATGTGCACGCGCCCGACCTGTAGATTCGTACATCTAATGGAGTGTAAGTATACCCGGTTTGAGTTATTTATGTACATTATATAAATATTGCTGGATAAGAGGAGAGGATTCAGTGTGTTGGTGGCCCTATGTTGGGATCAACTTGACTATATTTGAGGGTTCATCCAAAATTTCGGAAACAACTAGCGAAAAACAGCCGGGCAGTTGACCAGCGGTGTCCCAGTGTCTAATGTTTTAAATAAGGTAAAAATAGTTTGTATTCAATCATCGTGGTAAAATATCAGGATAGTCCCCTTTATCCTGTTCAATATTCAAAACTTTCCCGGTTTTACATGTCATGTCAACTGTTCAGAATCAGAATGCATCCCGAGCAGGAGAAAATAACTAACGAATGCCTAATTATGTGCCTGATACCAAAATTTGGTGTTAATCAGCCTAACATCCCGAGCAAGAACCTATAACTGACCGATAATTTATGAATATCTTAATGTTGTATGATATCTTATGTTGGTATGCTTATGGTATAAAACCTTGTTTTAATATTATTCAGTTATCGAAATATTTTATAAAATATCAAATGAATGCCAAAATAACAAAACGTGATCTTTCAGTTTTTAGACAATAATACATAGGAGTTATTGGATTGGTATTAGAAGACCTTTTAAATAACACATTATGGTATTATGGCATACAAAAAAGTGTTTAGAATCCGTCAGTTATTATAATAATCAAAGTTCGTTATTCGAAGAACATTTGTGAGTTTTTTTTTGTATTTTACCTCTTATGTCAAGCTTAACCATACCAATTTAAATCGATATATTCGTTCCTACTCGGGATGTATAGGGAAATGGCAAATATACTTTACAAACATACATATACAAACTATTAAAAATGACCCATAAAAATGCTCCTTTAAAACATCCAAATGATTAACCCGGTAAATACCATAATAAGATCGGTATTTAAGGTCAAATTTAGCATTTGCATTTCAAAAAGCTGTGTTGGCAGAATCAACTTAAAAAACAAGATTAGAACTCTGAACAGCATGATTTCTAAAACCACGCCTGTAATCACTAGGCTGCAGACCATTTTAATTAAACATCTGAAAAATCTCTATTAATAAAAATAGTGCAACTTATGGATTAAACGTTCAACAATGAACCTAACGGAATTGATCCATAGAAACACACTATTGCACACTTAATAATATAGGTATGATCCATAGATTAGACATATTTGTTTCAAGTTTGGAAATTACAGCTTTTGTTTACCCCTACCACTGTATGTGCTCCTGTCATCGTCGACTTGACGATCTCGAGGGGACACGGGTGGGGTAGGTGCTGCTACTGTACCTTTCGACCAATGGCAGTAATTGATGGTATAGTATGTTATATTTTGTTTAAGGATTTTCACCGGGGTTCTATGGATCTTTCGGGTGTTTTCTTAATGGGTGTATTTCTTTTTTATGGATCGTATTATCAATTCTAAAGGTGCGTCCTTAGGATAGCCATAGGAAAATATCACAACGCAGAACGAATTTAGTATGGAATCTTGGAATTCAAGACCAACAATTGAAATGGCCTTAACTCCATTTTGTAAACAAACCTTGTAAGGCCATTTTCTCGCGAACCGAAGTCTACAAAGGCAAAGCAACATAATGAAAAGGTAGGAGAAATTCTCCTCTACCCGATTGTGCACACTTAGAAAAAATCATGTAAATTTAGGTGTTCTGAGAGTGACATATACGAGCGTCAATTTTGACATAAATTTGAGTCATAACAGACGCAAGATACAGCTCAATCAAACGTACTTTTTGTCGAGCAACGAACTTTTCAGTCTCGGAGCACTTAATATTACATGACATGTTTGTTTACGTCTTCATCTTTTATGGATGGATGGATGGATTCCGTCACGTGTAAAATTCGTTATTTCTAGGTGTGTGGTTTAGGTTTGCAAATGTAGGTTTCGGTTCGCGAGAAAATGGCCTTACAAGGTTTGTTTACAAAATGGAGTTAAGGCCATTTCAATTGTTGGTCTTGAATTATCGTATTAGAGATTTGTTGCTATTTGTCGTTAAATTACAAAAATAACATTGAATCGCCAAAATGGCCACGAAAACTCCAAAATGGTTTCAAACTTGATTAACTTTCTTATTGCAATTTTTTTCTCTTTTCGGGACATCAAACTACTGCGACCAGTATTTTAATCTATTATAGTATATCCCGTGACCTTAGTTTAGTGCATGTTGTATTACTCCATCACTATCGAGAAATTATGATGTATTCGATTTTTTATACAGTTGTCATTCTTGCCTTCATCGCAAGGAATCGACTCTAATTGAAAGGTCCCGCTATTTATACCCTTCGGAGTGTTGGAACACCCTCCAAAGGCGCGCCCCTTTGTCAGTCAAAATTGGATTCCTTAGCAACCGATAATGACCATACATCAGAACCCTAGCCTTAACCACTTCAAACTAGGGAACAACGAATAGCAGATTAGGAAGGTGAAGACTAACTCACTCATTTTTTCCTTGTTTCAAGATCATCCTCGGTCCAGGCAACCCGAGGACTTATCACTATTAACAAGGCATAAAAAGTAACAAGGACTAAGATGTGTTCCTTTGGTTACTGAAAAATCCTGTTCCCCTCGTTTGAAGTAGTCAGGACTAGGAATCGGTGGTAGATCTTACATCCCATAACGTACCACAAAAAAGTGATCTACCCACGTTACGGGGCTGATCAACAGGTTGTCATACAGCTTTGGAGCCCGGGTTCTAGCTACGGTATTCTGCTTGAGCGATCGATTTCGTTGCCTACTGTCGCGGTATGTCTGGGTTGCTTATGATAACCTCACGACCTTTCCGTGGAGCTGACGGCTGGCAGTTCCACTACGGTGTTTTCTTTGAGGCTTCCGATTTGTCGTCAAGGTTTCCCTGTACGTTTTGGGCACGCGCCATACGGTGTTTCTAGGAAAATTCAACACTTTAGGCAGTTTGGACGCGGACCACGATGGATTTTCCAGGTGACTGTGCACGATTGCAAGAGCGTTTTTCGAACTGAAAAAATACACTGTTATTGTTACTGTTATTGTCAACAAATAGACGTCCAAAGCTTCGAAAAACGTCCACTGTAATGCACTGTAATAAGCAAAAGAGTTTGTTCCATTAACCAGCACAAATTGTTGGCTGGGTACCCGGAACATATCCGTGTGACCAATGTGGGCATGGAAAGTCAATATTACCGCAAACGATTTTATCGATTTTCATGTGATTTAATGTCCCAAAAAAAAATCACCCAAGATGCACCACAGCATCACAGCAAAAAATAAATTTTAATATTACATCCATGAGGATGCACTTCAATCATGTCGAAAATCTAATGTAATTTTTATGACCACAAAAATGAACAAATGCAATAAAAGCAGCGTAACTCACAAGCTATGAGTAGCTGCAGTTTTTTTTTCCAAATCTGAATAAATTTCGTATGGAAAGAAAATTCTCTGAGTCAATTAATCTCAGTCGCTGAGTTGGTATGATTGGCCGTGTGTTTTAATGATAATTATGTCCTTTTTGGCAAGTAATATTACACCAAATTTTTTGACACGATTGAAGTGCATCCACTGTGATATGATATCAAAATTATTTTTTTACTGTTGAATATGTCCGGATGTGGTCAAAGTGGTCATTGACACTCGATTACTGTTGAATTTGTTTTTGAATTATCATGCGATATGAGGTTTTGCATAATGAGCTTTTTTTTTATCTAGTTCGTTTATTTGGAAGGCTCAATCGCGTTAGCTTTACGGAGCCGATAATTCATTGTGATAATGAGCTTTGGCCCCACTAAGAAACTGGCAACAAATTGGGGCTTTTGATAAACTAGCCGAAGGCGGCGGGATTGAGGTTGATGATTTTCTCGACTTCCCTGAGTATAGAGTATTATTGTGCTTGCCACACAATATACAAATAAAAACATTGGTTGGCCTAGAAAGCTCCCAATTAATAACTGTGGAAATTCATCAAAGGACACTAACTTGAGAGCCAGCAGGACTTTTACATAAAAAACGTAAAAACCAAAGATGAAAAAATGTGACATGATGGGTTTGCCCCTAATCATAAACTGTTAACATCTCCAGGAGAACTAAACATGTCCTGATGTGGCTAAACATGTCCTGGGCATATGATATGATCATTTAAATACATGTTTAATTCTCATGTGACTTGAGGTGTCCCCGGGGCACCCGAAACATGTCCGGATGTGCCCAATGTTCTCTTGCCATTTGATATGACTACCACTGAGCTTACTTTTTAGATAAGTTTAGCCTTTAGTAAGCTTCCCCGAGGGTACCCGGAACACATCGGTAGTCTGAATGTAGGCAATTCTGGCCACTCGATTTGACTACCATTGAACATGTTTTTGATTTCTCATTTGATTCCAGGTATCACATGATGGGTTTTGGTAAAAGTTAAAAACTGGCCATTTCCCTGGGGGTACCCGGAACATGTCCGAATGTGGTCGATTTGTTGCAGGGCACCCGAAATGACTACCATAATCTTGTTTCGAAAACCCATGTGATTTGACGTGGTCTCAAGACCCATACTCACCGGAACATGTTCCGGTGACATATTTGGAACCAGAAGACCGATTCCTAAAATATGTAATAATTCTAATATTCACCACGGTATTTTTCATTTAGCACTTGTTGTGTTCGTTTTGCTGCAATGATGGCCGAGAAAAACATCACTTAAAATGTTACAACATGCACACATAAAGACATTGACCAATATAGAGTAATTCCCTACGAATTCGCAAATCGATAAATTTTTGAATTTTTTGATTTGGTTGAAAATTATCAGAATCGTTCCTCATGACCGACTATGCCATTTTGCATCTTCATATCACCATTTTGTATTATAGACCCTTTTTCGTTTATTCGGGTCTTATATCACCAGCCTTATTTTTGAAAAGGGCCTATAGAAAAATATCTAGCTTATCTTCAGAAATTTTTTACTCGAAAACTGTTTGTCCGATCGGTTTGATGTCTTGCTCAATGTTGCAGGTAATGAATGAGACTATTTGAAACAAATATGCACTCTAAAAAAATTACCCAACTTTTTTGTTTAAATTTCAAATAAAGTCTTTAAAACAATTTTTCTCAAAAAATGATGATCTGTATTTTTCTTTATTTGTTGATATATTTTGGAGGACAAAAAATACCATCTATTGCACTATAATTTAAGATGGAGAAATGATGGACAAAAAAGTTGAGATTTCTTTAAAAATTCTAGTTTTTGGAAAAACATCCAAAACTTGGTCCAATTACTGTTCCGACTTTATATAATGAAAGTACATGAAAGTAATGAAGGTACATATCTTTTTGGAAATAAGAAATGAAGAAGACATCAATATATTCCGGAATGAAATACACATATTCTACATATGGTGCGAAAAAGTCTTCTTCAACCAAAATATAAAAATAATATGCGAATTCGTAGAGAATTGCTCTTTAGTCGAGCTGAGTGGAACGGTATAAGATAATCAAATGGTCTTTAAATACAATGTAACATGTTTTACATTACAATTTGAACAATTGTCGCAACTTATTTGTTACTTATTCCAGTCACAATCAAGTTGCAAAGTCTCTTTAATAAAAAAAGATAAGATATTGTGACAGAAGTGCGCTTTTTAAGAAGATATGACTTATGAACGCAAACCAAATTGATTTCATAAGACACTTATGAATTCCATAGGCATGCATTCCAAGCGAATTTTGATAACAATCCTAAGTGAATCTGAAGCTAAAGACAGTTCCAAAGGTTTTCTAAAGTGAACTGCAATTCTGATGATACACGCAAACCAAAAATGTATTACATTGAATGTTAGATGCATTCAGTGCTGGAAGATATCATTGCAATATGAATCACTATACTCCTCAACTGCACCGTCTTTGAGCTCGTGACTAAAACCTTGCTTATACTTGGCGTGATTACTGCTGCTATCACATACCCACTTGTAGACAACGGTTAGTTCATAGCTACCATAGAACTGTTGCAGTTTTTCAACCTGACTGTTTATTAAGCGGGTCGTTGTATGGTCCAGAAGTTCTTGAAGCCTAACTACTGCCACGGATGGCGAAATCGATATTCCTGTATAAGGCAGTGTAATTACAGTTGTAGTTCATCATACAGTTCCTTTTAAAATTTACCAGGTGGATAGTACATTTCCTTTGCTTCGAGAATTTTGCCATACGCTGGAACAATATCTGCGCCACTTTGAAGAATACTAAGCCGAATACTCGTGTATTGCGCTTTTGAGAAATTATGTTTACATATAAACGCATGATCTTCTTCTGGCCGTATTTCCCAGAAGAAGCTCTTGCGTTTATAGGCAAACATAATTAGATTTTGGTTTCTGAGGTTTCCATTGAACTTGGTGCTTTCATGATGTTCTCTACAATCTTGGCATTCTTCTTTCCTGTTACGTAAAATAAGGTAATGCATTTGACATTAATTTCAAATTCATCAAGCTTAATACCTGGCGGTTCAACACTAGATGCTGCGGCAAACATCAGTTCCTTTGAAGAAAAATGCTCGCTCAATTCACGCGTCCTATTTGTGCTCGCTTAATCAGATTATTTTCGATTAACGATCCGCAGTATTTCAGGTCTTGAATAGTTCTGATCATAATGTCAGTTTTGATACTCTCCGAACCAACTAAATCCAAATGCATAGATAACTTCGTTCAAATATTATGAGAGGTAGTTCATGCTGATGGTTTATTGACGTATGAACTACGTCTTTGAGGAATAAACTGAGCTGCAAATCGAAAAAATAGTGTGTGTTTTGAACGCTTATAACTTGACCAATTATGGATGGATTTCGAATCTTATTACATCACTTGATTAAAATTTGATTCGTTTAGTGTAAATATTATAGTTGTTTATCAATAGCAAACTATTGAAAATGGATCAAACATTTTTACCATAATCAACCATTCAGTACTCGCTTGCTCTCGCACTTGCTATGACTATCAGGCAGATAGCCGATAGTGAGGTTGTAAAAGAGCGCACCTGTAATTTTTGTGTTAGTTCATCTACGGATGTATTAACGCAAGAGAAAGTCAGTTAAGCAAATCAATCAAAGGAAATCGAGCCTTTTAAAATGTTCATCGAGATTTGGCTTATAGTTTTTATACGCCCGTTCTAAATTACTCAAAAATGTGTAGAATAGGATGAATTATTTTCGGAGTAAACAAGAGGAATCCAAAAATAGGTAAAAGCTTTACCAACAATAAGGTAAAAACTTACTTAAAATTAATTAATGATTCGAATTTTTTGCATGTAAACTAAACTGAAGGTTGATGTCTTGGCCAAAGTTGTTCAGATGGATAAAGCGTATTGAATGGTGGAATGCTCAGTTCAGAACTCGCTCACTAGGTAGCGAGAGTGTGTCATTTTATCTCTAATTACTTGCTTAAGATGACATCCCGATTTGATAGAAGGTTGGTGTCTTCGGGAAAGTTGTGCAGGTGGACAATACCTATTAGATGTAATATAAAAATGTTATATGATGTCAGATGCACTGCAATGTATTATAAACAGGAATGTTATATGAAATGCATTTTAACTTACGATTGATTTTTTTTTCTTTGACTTGTTTTCCGTTGATCTTGTTTTCCGTACTGAGTACCAATGCTACCAACAACAGGAAGGCAGTATTGAGTACCAATGGACCCTACCTATCAGCTTATTAACTCATGGACCGGGGACCAGCGGCTTTACTTCCCTTCCGAAGGAAGTTGTAATCATGGATTTTATGCCTCAGAAAATCGGGCGTCGCTGACTGGGATTGACCCCAAGCTTTTTGGGGTGAGAGGCAATCACGCTTACCACTAAACCGCTGACGTCGCTAACGAAGTATTCTAGAAAGTTGCTTGTTTTGGCAAATGAAAAAATCTTTCTAACATAGTATGCCATGAAAAAATCAAATAAAAATGTTATGGTTAAAAAACGATTTGAAGGGACCTTCCTTAAAAAATACTTCATATCTCAATGAAAACGACGATTTAAACCATCGATGTTTTCAGCAAAGTTTGTGTAAATGATAAGATCTACAACTTTGTGGAACATTTTTTTTTTAAAACTCATAGAAAAAAAGTTAGAAATTTTATTTTTTGTCCTAAGGGATTTAAATTATGGACGACCTCTTCATCAGATGCGCCTTTTCTCAAATCTAAACTTGTCTCAAGACACCAATTTAATTAAACTGCATCTTTATGCACTTTTTTAGTTTTTACCTGAAAAACACCCTCCTGGACTACTGTGATTGTCAATGAAAAATTCCACGCGATATTTACAGAGGAGGCTCTGTCACTATCATCGCTAAATTCGCCTCGATTTTGTAATAACAGAACGGAAAGTTTACAAATATGCTTGAAGAATACCGTTGTGAACTCCTAAGAAATTTTTAGGAGAATTTCAAAAAATCTCTGGAGTCGCTCCAAGCAAAATTTGGGCACCATTCAAAGCGAATTATGGAGGATCATAGAATCTTGAAGTTCCTAGGAAATTTACAGAAGAATCCTGAGATATTACATAGCAGAGTTCTATGGTTATTCTGATGAATACGAAAAGAGGAATATTCCACAAGCAAATAGTCAAAAATACTCTTTTTATTTGGAACTGATCACTTTACGAACTCAAATTCAGTCAACAATTCATCAGGTCCTCTTCTCATAAGATTCAGTCAATTATTTCAACTAATTGTTATGTATTCAATTAAATAAGTAGATCCTTTTCTAACTCCCCCAACTCCAATATTTCTTCCAAACAGGTGATAAAGTAGAAGTATGTGATCAACGCGTGGCGGTCTGTCGTGATCATGCAAAGGGTATGTGTAAGCGCAAACAATGTAAATATTACCACATACCGATAGTACTGCCACCAGCGAACGTGATGGCCGCCACAGCAAAACTAGCAGAGTAGAACAAGAACAACATCAACAACAGCAGCAGCAGTTGCAATATGAAATACACCTACCAACCAACCGATCAATCAACCTACCAACCAACCACTTCAATGCAGAACCCCGAAGCCCAGATCCTAGCCGATCGCTAAGAAATGTGGCAAAATGGTGGAATTTTTTGAACGAATAGAATCCTACACAGTGCAGCAAGAATAAATAAGTACACAACAGTGAATGCGAGAACAATAAGAAGAATCATCAACACAAAACCCGTCAGAACAGAAGAGAGTGAGCATCGAACTACACAAGTTAAAATTGCAACAACCAAAATAGTCATAACGGACGTTTTGCTCTACTATTGAATGTACAGAAAAGTATTCTTTTGCTTTTTTTTCCTTCGTAAGTGGTGAATTTTGCGATATGTTTGCTAATATACTTTAGAACTGTGTAGTCGTGTGTTATACAAGTTTTATATGTTGATATTGGAAATTAATATTTGACTCGAATTTATATTTGACTCGTTTTTCGCGATAAAAAAGAAAATTAATCTGTATTATTTCTGTGTATTTTTTGTATATTTTTTGTATTTGTATTTAGTAAATATGTTATATATTGGAGCATTTTTTTTATTTACTGTACATCTTAAGATAATTGAAATGTACTTGTACATCTAGCGGGATAAATTTAGCGTAATTATTTTTAACGAATGACGAAAATGCGATGATCTGGAAGTAAGAAACATCAAATTTATAATCCTATGGTTGCATAAATATATTTATAAGTTCAGACTAAACACCACAAGTTCTATAACTATACATTTTCTACATGAAATTAGAAAACTAACAAAAACAAATGTATTGAATTTTGTACTAAGTCAACCAAAAACTAATAATTCCGTATTGAAACAGCCTATACAAATTTATTGACGTTATTCTACACACAGAACACCTTTTCATTTGTACTCTCTAAAACAAATAAATGAAAACAAACAATAATCGAAAAACCTAACAAACGATATACAAACCAACTCTAAACAGCAGTAAACTACTCAAACATGACTTTTTTTACCTAATTTACCGACTGGGGAAAAACTGCAAAATATCTACAAATTATATTCGAGTTTATACACATGAACGGTAAAAGTTCACACTCTCACATGTTCGCGTTGAAAAGATCACACAGAAAAGAAAACACGTTAATTCTCTGTATCATAAACTTTCAAACACAAAAACAAACACTCAAACATTTGACTACTTCTATGTACCGATACTGACACTAACACACTGAAACGGTGACACACACTCTATTGAAGATAACTCAATACAAGCAAAAACACAACTAATAAATGATAAATCACGTCCTATTGGAGCAACGATAATGAATAGTTTATATGTTTATATTATATATCAAAAAGTGGTGAAATTATGGTTGATTGAAATGAAAAAAAAATTAAAGTTGGAAGCAGAAATGGAATTCAGATTATACCTCTCTATTTTTTTTTACATTAATTCTGAACTATTATTCATGTTACGTTAAGTTCATTGTTTTTGTTTTATTTGTTTGATTAGTGATATATTTTCATATTTTGTTAGTATTATTATTCTCCCTAAGAAAGTTCAAGGAGTAGAACACACATACACAACCACACTCATACACACTAAATCAAAAGTATTCCTATTACAATCTCTTACGTGTAAGTACTAAAAGTATCAGTAAACAAGAGTGATTCTCGGCAAAAAAAAATTATCTACATTTGAAGTAATTTAAAGATTTTCTGTTTTTCAACATTACAAACAAAACTGTTGAATTGATTCCTTTTTGTAACGTTAATTGTACTCTAGCAACCGACCGGAAAAGGTGGGGAGTTTGTATTATAATTGAAAATGTGGGAATTACACATGGAAACGATTTCAAGTTGCGTTCAAAAACATTCAAAATGTTTTTGCACCATGATGGAAAATTTACCCTAGCAAAAAAGAACTAATCGTTTTAAAATAACAAAAACAAACTAAAGTAAGATTAAACAAAAGTAAATTTAAACAACTTTAGAAGGATATTAAACAACCACGGTCAAATGGAACAACCGCGGAAAATAGACCATGGCTTGCTTTTTGCTGCGGGAACGGATCCCAATCAGTCACGACTACCTTTTTGCGTTGGTGTACGTTTTCAGTTTCCTATAAACATATACGAAGTGAAGAAATGTGATATTCGATTATTTGTTTGTTCCTGATTTTAGATATTTACATTTTTTTTTCCAAACCTACATCTTCAATGCAATCGCTTGTTTCAGATTTCGAACCAGAAACCTGAAAGCTTCTCATCGGTGATCGGTGGTTGGAATGAGGGGTTGAAATGGCTAGAATAGCCTAGTGGCAACTTTTTTACGGATTGAATCTCAGCGTTGCTCAGAATAAATCAATTCCGAACATAGGTGAACTACAAAACGACAAATCTATGTAGTTTCAAATCTCTGTAAAAATACTATTTAAGATCATGCTAACAATCCTGAATAGGAGCATTGATTATCCCTCATGATTGCAATATAATTGAAAAAAATTCAATGATATAATACATTTGAAAACTATTTAAAAGTAATTTTATTCACAAATTTCAAAAACTTTAGTTTAAAATATAGCTATATCAAACAAAATTATTGGTTAACCAGCACGCACTGTATACAAGTCCTGTAAATTTTAGGACTGAATTGCTCACCTAATGATTTTACCTACTGCAAAGTAAAAATAATACAAAAACACCTACGCAAACAACAATGTTCGCAATATCTATTTAATGATTATAAATTTATATCTGCAAGATTCCATCTAAATTCAGAACACTTTCCGTTGGAATGCAAAAATGGTCCATTCGGGATATATAAAATGAACCTAATATGTTCACCATGGTCAACATGACTACGATGCTTTTATCTGTGTTGTTCACAGAAACAAGAAAAAATCATGTACGATTTCAGACACCAGATGATTTGCAAGCTTCGTGCACTCAAAATACCACCATCCGTTCACCGATTTGCGCGCATTTGAGCTCTTATTTGTGTCCTAGAATCTCCGCTTCGCTTGGCTACAGTGAATCCCTCGGAACAAACAGAACCACACCTCGACAGAGAGATTATTCTTAGGAAAAACTACACAAACGAGAGCATGATACAAAATGCATAAAGTATCACAACTACAGTGAACCAAATATGATTTGTCAAGACTGAACCAGGGAATGATTTTCTAAAAATCTTACCCTGCAACTGTATTTCATTTCACGGAGAGAGAGAGATAGAGGAAAGTAGTAAACTTAAATGCAGGAAACAATGAGAGAAGGTAACAGAAACCGATGAGAGAAACTTTATTAGTGAGACAGAAGCGATTGCCGAAACCCATTGTTGTGTTCCGATCAGTCGAACTTCGCACAGTTTGAACACATATCTTCTTCAAAACCAAAATGTGGAAAACTTATCACTGCTCCTGGTATCAATCTGGAACGAAATTTCCCATTATGTACTGTGACTGTAATCCGTACAGTTTTCGTCCTGCCACCCTGACCGTTTATGACTTACGTTACTTCCGTTCGAACAAGCCGTGACTGCCGTTTGTTTCCAAAGGCTTTGGGGAAAATCCGAATCGAGTGTTCGTTAAAAAGCAAAGCAACCGAAACTGCATGGAAGAATATATGGAAAGGCAAGCAGACAACTAATCGTGAACAGAAGAAAATATTTTTTAGATAGCTAGGAGATACATTTATATATTATTATTAACTAAAAGAATTGAATCTGATTGAAGGAAATACTTAAAGATGTGAAACACAATGAAATTGTATTTTAAGCAAAACAGAACATGAAAAAGGAACCGAAAGCTGCTGAATCTTATCCGAGAACAGAATCGAACTGGAAAATATCAAGTGGAAAGCAAATGCGATGTTGTGAAATTATTTAAAGTACATCTTGTTTTCAAAAGTGATTTGTGTTTTTTTTTTGTTTGTATGAAACGCAGAACAAAATTTAATTTAACGTTATCAAAATTATGAAAGTTGACAGTAACTGAACAACAATTTCAGTGTTTTACGGAATAACCCATTTTGTATTTGATTTTATTTGAAAAGTGATAATTTTTGAGTTCCTATGATCATTTTGATTTTCCCCTTCATAAGTTTAGTTTAATTCCCCCAAAATAAATTATTCAACAACCAAAAACAAATCACGTTCTGTATGGATTTTTTATGCTTTACGTCAACACACAAAATATTTCGAATGATAAACAGCAAATACTGTGATAATATTAAGCATAAAAAGCAAACGAATATTGAAATTATCTGGACAAGTGACTAGAAATATGTTCCCGGAAACAGAAATTCCGCTGATTTTTGTTAATCATACTTCCATCTAGTTCTTTTTTTTTCGATCAAAACATGACATTTGACAGTTCTGAGCTGACGGACACCTCCCTGGCAGATATCATCATTCAGTATATGTCTAGTCAACACTTAGTGAAACAAATAAAGATCATCGCCATTATTCATTTACTATTATGTTTGATAGGATACAACCCATCCGGCATTCAACTTTTCCAATTTACACTAGTATGAAATACTCAGTTTTCGATAACATCGGACTACACACACTACCATTTCAAGCGAATACTCCACCTTCGGTTGCATGTCAGTGTTCCGTTAATTTAAACCAATCTAAAAATTTGTGTGTTTTATTTTCATCAATTTTTGTTTCCTATTTATTCACACAAGAAATGGAATGAAGAACGCAAAATCTCTTACAAAATGTTCCTGAAAAAAACAAAAAAACAAAACATACATCAAGTTCATCGACACCTGCTATTGTGTCGTGTGCTCTAAAAAAAAAATGGAAAATTAACTACCCAAACAGATAGGGATAGAAAAACAAACAATAACAATAAACCATATTGTGAAGGATTTTTTCCCCAAACACCTTCTTGATTCACACTCGAACACAGACAGCAAAAGGAAAAACCAACCATGCACACACATTGTCCACACTTCGAAATAAATTCGAGTAGCCTCAGAACCGGATAAAGGTACACAATACAATAAAAAAAAATGCAGTTGGTTTTGGAAGCACAGTCAACACACTTCAAATCCCACAATTTGTATGGAACGTGTCTGATAAAAAGGATAAATAAAAATACATTCACACACACAAGATTATATTATTTGTAAAAAAACGGAAATCGTAGTATGAATGAAAGTGAAACAAACAAATATTCTAATTGAAGTAATGGAAAATAAACAAAAATAACTTAAACATAAATAATCTGTAAGATTTTTAGTAATAAAATATTATTGAAAACTTTACTCAAAAATACTTTAAAATATTGTATGAATAAAAAAATCACTATTATCATTATTGATAATAAAACACACACACACACACATAAAATCACACACAGAAAGTATTTCAGTTAAATAATTCACTGGTAAACCTTTACACAAGTGAACAAAAGAGAAAAGCTCCAACGTGAACCTATAGTTGATCGAATAGTGAATCCTTAATGAGCAAATGACATACCTTATAAAATCGGCAAAAAGTAACAACCGAGAAAGTAAAACACTACTCTTTCAGTAGCGGAAAAAAATTAAACATTTAAAAAAAAATCAGTGACCTCAGTGTTCGAGGAAGAAAGTAGTAGAATAGCATTGCTCTAGTACAGCAAAACTTTCCCGCAGAAAACAACAAAAAGCATAAAACAAAATGTGAACAACCGAAAGCAACTGGAAACACAAAAACATATGTGCAAAGTGACCGGCACATCCGAGAAACAAAAGAGAAAAAAACATAGGAACTCACGCAAAAGTGAATCGATACCAGGTTCGGATGATCCTTCCCTCGGGCGGCAATCCGTCCCGGTATCGAGCCACTCGCGTGCATTCATCACTGCGTCTGTGATAGTTCTAAAGAAAATTTTAACGTACTAGATCAAGTCTATGGAATTAAGGTGCGCGTTGTGCATAAAACATGGATATTCGCAAGTAAGCAAAAGTAGCAAGAATGAAAATCAAAAAAATCAAAAGCAAGCAAACACGCTCCGGGCGCACTCGGACTTGGAGCACAAGGCGATCGGAGGATCTTTTTTTGGATCCATTCTCCCCCCGAGGCGTTTCCCATTCGGGCCCGTGACCCGTGATTCTGAGTGAGCTGCCAAGCAAGTCCAGCTCGTCAATGACGGAACTGGGGTCATGGAGCAGAGTGAAGAAATACATTAAATTTAAAAAAAGTAATAAAATAATGTTAAATGATAAATTGTTGTTGATAAAAATAAATAAAAACATCACTTTTATTATTAAAAAAAAACTTGAGGAAAAACTATGATTAGTTGTGTAGCAATTCTTTAATTAAGGGATTAAAATACAATATGAAATAAAATTTAAATGAACACATGAGAAAAGTATCTAAATTAACATAAGGAAATGAAAAAAACTAGTGTTTTCGAGAAACCGAAGCAAAAAAATATGAAAGTAAAAATATTACAAATTATACATATGTTCCATTTTTTAAATATATTAAAACTATGTGAGAAAAAAGTAACACTAGAAAGTGGGAAAACAAAACTGATCAATCATTGTGAAACCTATTTTTCTTCAGTTTATCAGCAACCAATACAAAAAAGGAAAGGAAATATAAGTAAATTAATGGTGAATAAGTGGAAACAAGTAATAATGAAGAATAATAATATTGAAGTACAACCACTTTTATTTTTCAAGGCAAGAAAAAAAACATACACACATACACTTACACACGCGAAAGCAAGAATGAACACAAAACTGGAAGAAAGATAAAAACTGATTTATGTACTAAAATTATTTTCAAAATAAAACATTTCAATTCAAATTTAATCGTTTACCGTGTTGTTTAATTTGAAAGAACATAACCTGTGAATGGCAATAAGCTCTGGATACATAAGAATAGTATAAACGTAAAAAAGTGCATATTTCTCAGGCATTAGATGACAAAGCCACTCAAATGCCAACATGATCAATTTTCCCCTTTCGTCCTAAATAACACCCACAAACATTCCTCCCTTAAGTGGACGTCACCAATATATTTTCCGATAATCAGTGATAATGTTTTACTGCTTATACACAAAAGTGACATGCACCATATTTGTAGAAGTCCTCAAAAATTAAAAACTGTTTTAATCATCAACGTTCTTGCATTCCACGATATTGGCAAATCAAAGTTGGCTCCCGTGGAGAATTGAAGAACTATGAACAGACAAAATTTGACAGTTAGACAACAGATTAAGCTGCCAGTTTGCCGCAACGTATCATCAGCGGATGCAATATGCGCCGGCCTTAAGTGACTCTCTCTGAGTTAGTCTCATCGGCCGTGTATGGTCTGTTGTTACTGTTGCATGCAAGAAGGTGCGTGGGCTTGCATACGTAGAGGAGAATGTTATCGTGAACGATTTTATTTAACCTAGAGACGCATTTGGATCATATAGGATAAGACTCGTCTTAATGTCTTCGATGACGAAGACGTTAATCCATTTAGTACATTGGTCAGAAAACAGACTTTATGTAATTGGCAAATTAAAGTTGGCACTCGTGCAGAATAGAAGAACTATGAACGTGATGATGATTTCAAAATTTTCAACGGAGAGGTATACGAGTGCAATCAATAGACATATAATATAGAAAACATAATTTCTTTTCAGATTTTTATGTGTAGACATAGATTTCAGCTTTTCTACAACTGTAGCAGCAACCAGATTTAAATAAAATGCTCCATTTGCAAAATAAAAACATTTTAAGATTGCACTCGTATACCTCCCCGTGGAAAATTTTGAAACCATCATCACTCTCATAGTTCTTCTATTCTCCACGAGTCCCAACTTTGATTTGCCAATAGGCTAGCATGTCGTAAGGATCAGTAATCCGAATGGGCAAGGGCACTGGCGTAGCTAGAAAATTTATCTGGAGGGGGCCAGTTGCATTTTTTTTTTAATTTGCTAAACTGCGGTTAAATATAAATTTGACAATATTTATTTCATAACAACGATTGCGACCTCGATTGTAAGAGCCTTAAAAGCTTTCTGATTTTAAACAACCATCGTTTGTTCGTATTTGTGTGTTTTGTAATGAAATCACATAGCATCCAAATCTCATAAATATAAGCATATCAATCTTAAGAAAATTGTCAACGCTAGGTGATTTCATGAATTTTGTAACTAGCTTTTTGATTTAGACTACGTCTTACGGGAAGGTACTAGGGGTAAATCTAAAATCTAAAATTCCAACCGTCACGAAAAGGTGTAAGGCTTTTAACGCTTATAACTATGTCATTTATAGATGAAATTAAAATCCAAATACACCAATCGATAGGAAATAACTCTCATAATCTGCTAAAAAACGCTTTTTCGATTTTCCATAAAAAAACTGTTGAAAAATGTACAAATTAAAAGTGATTATTTTAAGACTGTTTTCATGAAATAAACGTTCTCCCCAAACCCAGTCGTCATAAACGAGTACCATTTGATTGCACATCGTGCTGCTTGAATTTGAAGTTATAAAACAGTGCTGCTTTTATGCCTCAACTCATTTTCGATTGGAACGGCGGGTGAGCTGGTAGCAGCAATAGCAGCAGCAGTAGGAAGGCAGCGGTTCCTGTCAAGCGCGCAGCGTTCGAGTTTTGCACCTCGAACCTTGCGGGTCGTTCCCGTCGAGATCACTGACTGCTGGCAGCGGCATCGCCTCGATGTCGCAAGCACTCCAAAGTGGATCCACCTCCTTGCCTGAATGATAATGATCCCGCATTCAACAAATCTCGATTACTTTTTCGAAAGGATATATCAGCTTTTTCAAACAACGCTTTTTATCGTCAGTTTGGAGAAACTGATAGCTCGCCCACGCATACTAATACCACTATATCAGGTAGGGGAAGATTTCCCCTATCTGATGGTAGTGTTAGCATGCGTGGGTGAGCTACCAGTTACGCCAAATCGACGATCATATGCGATGTTTACAAAAGCTGATACTTCGAAAAAGTAATCGAGAAATACTTCTTGGGCTGTGTCCCAATTGCCGAGTTCAATTTAACTCGTGGTTAAACGTAACATTTCGAAAGTTATTTCCAATGTTCGAAAATCCCGGAAATTGTTCCTTTTTAAAACAGAACTCAGCCACGGTTGCCAAAATCTAACTTCTAGTCGGTCAGAAACAAGCACGCTCGGATAGCAAGGTTATTCGATAACTCACGAGTTAATTTAACTCGCCCATTGGGACACAGCCTTGGAAGTAAAATTATGGACCATCCATAAATGACGTAGAATTTTTTTGACCAACTTACCCTCCTTCCCCCTCGTAGCGTGTTTTGCTATACCTAATACATGGCCGGTCACAACTTCTGAAACTCCTCTCTCCTCTCAACTACTACGTTATTTATGAAAGTTCCCTAAGTATTGGGCAACAGTGAAAATCAGAAGCACACACAAAACGGGTTGAACATTTATGCGAAATTTCGGTATTGATAGTGAATATCTCGCGATCAGAACATTTTAGCTTGAAATCCCTCCAGTTAATTCTTGGTACATCTTGTATCTATTGATTGAATTAAAAAAATAGTAAATATTGTTTTTTTTTTTTTAATTTCGTGCGGTTTGTGAACGCCAATCCATTATATTGCAAAATAAAACGGAGTGTTTCTGTGGTGGGAAAAACTGATTTCCGTACACAGATTACAGATTTCTGTACCAAGCATTATTTATGCTTTAAGATATTGTCGCGCTTATGTTAAATTCTCATTTGGTGACGGCCGAAACGCCGCGATGCAACCCCGCCCATAAGAATTATACACAGGTGTGTAACTTAGATAGTATTGTATGGCAGCGGCTTGAGGAGCGAATCCTGGATAAAGAACCGCCGTGTGTTAAATCAATGGGCGGCCATAAACAGAAAGCAGATGGTGTAATCCCATTTTGAGAAATTATCCTGCCACACACAATATTGTCGCACTTATGTTAAATTATCATTTGGTGACGGTCGAAGCACGCCGCTGTATTGCGCGCTGCAACCCCGCCCATAAGTATTCTACACAGGTGTGTAACTTAGATAGTTGTTTATGGCAGCGGCTGAGGAGCGAATCCTAGATAAAGAGCCGCCGTATGTTACATCAATGGGTGCAGTCGTACGGTCATAAACAGAAAACGGATGGCAGGGGAAATGGCTCTAATGTTGACCTATGGATCTAAGATTAGGCCCATCGCTAAAAATCTGCTATTTATAAATTTTATCTAGATGAATGCCATTGGGACGGTACTCATGGATATTTTTGGTCGCTATTGAAAATTTAGTCGATTGCTGAATTTATGTATGGGCCCAAGTTAGGGACATTTAGGCCGACATTATATCCATTTCCCCTATAATCCCTTTTTGAGAAATTATCCTGCCACACAATAAGCTATGTAAGTCCATCCTACTTGGAAAATTATAACGGTTTATAAAATCCCAGATTTTTTGCTGATGGGGGGCGAGGCATAGCAAGCCGTTCGGTTGAAAAATTCTCCAAGTAGGATGGACTTACAATGCTTATCTCTTAGCATAAATAGAGGTACCGTCGAGTTTTTTTCAGTGATAGGTGCTGAAATTCGACAGTGTGCATTCAAAAGGGCCTAATTGCACTGATCGATTCTCTTCATCGATTTTCTCTTTACATTGCTACAGCTAAGCGAAACAATTCAAGCTGAATATTGCATTAGGTCCTAATTTACATTGACAAGATTCTCTTTGTCGACTCCTCCTTGTATCCCCTCGGCCATGTATAGACATTCCCAGGTATTTTTAGCACACAGAACGATAAAGAAGCTTTTATCTAGCATCTAATACGACAAATTATATGCTCAAGTTATTAACGAAAGAGAAAGTCGACGAAGAGAATCGATCAATGTTGCTTAGGACCTAATGCAATGTTCAGCTTGAATATCATCTGATTTTTTTTCTTAAATGTAGTGCTGTACAGGTTGTATTGGCTATTAAAAGCAACAGTAAACGCACCGAGAAATGTTAATCCAAGCGAGCTATTAACAAAAGAAAAAATCGATCATCGCGGTTCCGTCCTTATGTGTATGCTCACTGTCGAATTTGTAATAAGTGATAAATATTCACTTTTTTCCCACCACAGGCCATTGTTCTTATGCCAAATGATGCATGTGCGAACGAAATCTTTAAAAAACAGCAATATTTACTTTGACTATATGTTTTAGTATTACTTCTACGTGAAGTCAACGATTTACATACCGATTTGTACCTTCCTTAAAAGTTGTCCTAGTTCGCTATTCTAATATCTATATACAATCTTCACACTGCCGTACTCTAACGGAACTATCAACTCTATGCTTTCATCTACTCCATCTATCGTATAAAAATTACCACTACAGTCTGTTATTTGAAATTAGCATCTTCAACTATGTAAATCGTTGACTTCACGTAGAAGTAATACTAAAAACATATAGTCAAAGTACATAACTCTGGATGGGAGCATACCATCAATTACTGTCAATGGTCGAAAGGTACAGTAGCAACACCTACCCCACCCGTGTCCCCTCGAGATCGTCAAGTCGACGATGACAGGAGCACATATCGTGGTAGGGGTAAACAATAGTTGCAATTTCCAAACCTACGACTGGATGCCTTCCTTCAAATAACAATTGAAGTGCGGTAAAAATCGGTAGAACTGTTTCAAACACACAGTTGGTACTTGAACGGGTCGGTTTTCATCTCTTTTTGCCAGTGGTGGCGGGGGGGGACACCCCTCACCATCCCTCTCCAAAGGGGGAGTTTGGTAAAGAGAGATGAAAAAACCGATTTGTACCTTCCTTAAAAGTTGTCCTAGTTCGCTATTCTAATATCTATATACAATCTTCACACTGCCGTACTCTAACGGAACTATCAACTCTATGCTTTCATCTACTCCATCTATCGTATAAAAATTACCGCTACAGTCTGTTATTGAAATTAGCATCTTCAACTAAGCAATATTTAGTTTTTTTTGCTCAATCGGTAGATAAAAGATGTACCGAGAAATTATCTGAGGGATTTATTGCTAATCGAGATATTCCCGATCAACTACGAATTGTTGCATAACATTGGTGCAAAATTGTGCACTCCGATTTTTTGTGTGCATTTTATTTAGCGTTTTGAAGTTGAATCTCTGTGGAAGCTTTATTTCTGATCAATATGTCATTACCACATAAAAATATCACAAATATCAGCTCTCACAAAACTTATAACAAAGAAACTGGAACTTGACATGAGTGCTGCCACAACCGTCCAAGATTTGTACCCTAGAAATCTTGAAATGATATAAAAAATCTGCCATCATGATGGTTATTGTTGGACGCTCCAATAAATCCTGAAGAAAGCCTTACTTCAGGATTTAATTTAGGATCCAAATGTAATAGAATATGTATAAGCAATTTTATGAGGTCCTGAATTTAACCAAGTTGTACTAAGTAGGAAATCCAAAATCTGTACATAGCACTGAAATCATAAGTTACTTCAACTGTATTTTAAATCAGTATCTAGAAAAATGCACTAGAATTTCACTACACAGCTTAACGTAGCTTACGTCAACCATGCGGTCGTGTCTTATACACAGCCCCACCATTTTTTTTTTCATAACTTCAAATGCAAGCAACACGATGGGCAACCAAATGGTACTCGATTATGACGTCTGGGTTTGGGGAGAACGTTTATTTCATGAAAACAGTGATGAAATAATCATTTTTTATTTGTGCAAATTTCACCACTTTTTTATGGAAAATTGAATAAACGTTTATTGTAGTAGATTATGAGAGTTATTTCCTATCGATTGGTGTATTTGGATTTTCATTTCATCTATAAATGACAAAGTTATAAGCGTTCAAAACCTTACACCTTTTCGTGACGGTCGCAATTTTAGATTTTAGATTTACCCCCAGTAGCTTCCCGTAAGACGTAGTCTACGTCAAAATGTTAACTCTGCTGCTATTGATTTTAGAGGGTTAGTGTCATCAGAGAAGTTGTTTATATTGACATGGGCCTTCTTTTTGTAAAAGCGATGATAAGGGTGGTCCTCATTTTAACAAAATTCAGGAATCTAACTTTTTTGTTTGAAGCTATAGGTATTCTTCACCAAAGTTGTAGAAAAAATATTTCAAGTAACTTTAATTTTCGATTTAGGTTAGCGACTGAAAGTCAATTTTTATTTGTTATATGCGACAGTTAGAAGATACTGACAGGTTAGCACATATCATCGGCAAGAGACGTGCGTGTGAGAAAATTTGCGAAAAAATCTAAGGGCACCGGTGGGATTCGAACCCAAAATTCCCATTCAGTACACGGGTGCATTGCCAATTATACAACGGTGGACCTATGGTCTACGGATGTATTTGGCTAATGACATATGAGTTTCGAATCCGTTTCCCTCCCTTAGTCTTTTTTCACAAGCGTTCTCAATACACAACAATCGTCTATTACCGACGATATGTGCTTGTACCGCAACCACTCAGTATCGGTCGATGTGAACAAACACAACTCTTTAAGTAACTTTAATAAAGGAACAATTTGTTTAACTCTTTACCTGCCATTCTTCTAGGGCTATTTTTCAGCTTTAAGTTAGCGTGTGCCTAAAAAAACAGTTTATTTATTTTAACTTTTTTGTTTCAAATGTAACGAATAAGTGATCTACAAAAGAGTTTTAGGGGCTAATTCCTAGCCCAACCCAGGAACTTTTGGGATTGAAAAAATGCTCAAAGGACACTATGTGGATAGTCAGCGCGAAGTCCCAGTTGGGACGAAATGAAGTTAAAAAAAAACAACCTACAGTCAAGCACTGAACGAAATTCTTGTTGGCGAACCACTAATATCATCGATATCATCCAAACTGAAATTGACTCACCTGGGCAAACGGAACTCCGCCCAAATTCCTGGAGGATCACTTAACACTCCGAACATAAAATAAAATGTGTAACGGCAATTTGGCAATGTTTGGAAATTCATTGCTCAGCTTTATTATCAATCGATTTTAAATCCATTGAAACCGAATAAGCTATTATTTTTCAAACGGTGACCGCTTCCAAGACAGGAAAGATATGGACAACTATCGTGGAATCACTTTGCTGTGCGCCATCTCTAAACATGTTCCTATTTTGGCCACCTTTTAACAATATTTAACGTTCTTAACGATTTTGAGACGTTCAGTTTGTTGGTACATATTCATATCATATTCATTATCGGTGCCGGTGGTGTAGTGGTAAGCGTGATTACCTCTCACCCCAGCAGGCCTGGGTTCAATCCCAGTCGGCGCCGCCGGGATGTTCTGAGGCATAACATCTCTGATCACGCCTTCCTTCGGATGGGAAGTAAAGCCGTTGGTCCCCGGTTCATGAGTTGATGGGTCGATAGGTAGGGTCCAGGTGTGGGAGCTGCCTCCCTGGCGTCGGTAGCATTGGTGCTCAGCACGGAAAACAAAATCGACGGAAAACAAAATCAAGGAAAAAAAATCATATTCATTGGTGTACATAAACATTTCGATCACAAACTATGACCATGAGCATTATTTGTATAATAAATTATAAGTTTTTTATTAGATTTTATATGGAGATTTCTTTTATATGGCTTTCTCAGACTGTTTTACCCTTGAAAAAGGCCACAATAAACGGCCGAAACGTCGGGAAATACAAAACTAACTGTATGGATTACCCTAGACTGAGAAAGCCATATAAAAGAAATAAATTATAAGCACATACATGGTCACACTTGTTTATAGTTTGCGTATAGTTGTTGTACAGTGCTGATAATTATTATACAAATAATGCTCATGGTCATAGTAGGTCATCCAAGTGTATCCGCGGCATTAGTTCTTGTAACATCGTTTATAACACGTTAAATCTCCGTAGTTCAGTTGAAACCCGTTGCTACCATTAATTTCAATAGAAAATCAATTTTCGTTACCTAACCTTGTTTCGAAGAAATAAAATCAACCGACAGCTCATAACCAATATATGTATCAGTACATAAAAATTCAAAAATAGATCTACGGTGCGAATTGTTTACCAAGTACTTACGCCCACCCGCGTCCTGCCTCTACTTATATGAGTTTATATGGATGTGATAATTCTTTCACCTAAAAGTGCATAAATGAACGTCAGCATCCACCGATGCCGGCTATCGGCGTTGAATCAAAACAAATGAAAGACGGAATTTTTACCTCCCCACCATAGGAGCTAAAGACGCGGTTACCGCTCTGGTAGAAGGTGGGTTGTGCCTTACTTGCACATATGCCACAGGCATTATACAGGTAAAACATCGCGTTCCGCGGCTCTACCCCTAACATCGCCATACCTACATTGTTGATGTAGCATATGAAAGCGTGTGCAGTGTTGGAAGATGTTCTTTTATTTTTCATTTCAACCGATTCTGGATTCATTTTATTTTAAAGTACAACATTATTTGTATGTGAAATAAACAGCAAACATGAGGAAAATCTTGTTCGACAGATTTAAAGTAACAATTATTTCATTAACTTGAATTGAGTAAATCTCAACGAATTTCGACAATCGACACTGCACAATGGTCCAGGATAGGAATTTAACAAGGCAAGTTCAAGTTTTTTTTTTATACTTTTAGACGTTTGGTGTCATTGGTGAAATCTTTTTGCTTAAAAAGTACCTTTTTTGTGATTTTAAATATTAAGGTTAACTTTCTAATTGTTTAGCATTAGGATAGGTATTCTATGCCAAAGTTGTTGCTGAGTAGATTTCAAACTTATTTGATGATGAAATATGTTTTCTATCTCTTGTAATAACGTGATATAAAGTATCTCTTCTTTGCTTTGGCTTTATTTCGTTCCTACTGGGATTTTACGCCAGGCCTCAACTTAGTGTTCTTTGAGCAGCTACACAGTTGTTAATTGAGAGCTTTCTAAGCCTGTACCATTTTTGCATTAGTTTAATTGTGATGCAAGTACAATCATACTCTATGCCCAGGGAAGTCGAGAAATTTATCAGCCCGTAAAGTACCTAGAACGGACCGGGAATCGAACCCAGCCGCGTCCAGTATGGTCTTGCTGTTACTGTTGTTGTCGTCCTAGGTGTCTCATCATATATACTAAGTAGTAGAAATTGTTTTGACAGCCATCCATGAAGGTGAAATCGCCAAGTTGATGTTGGAGATTGGATTACAATCAGGGACAGACTTTATATTTAGTGCTAATGGAGGGAAATCATTCTTCACGGAAAGGAATGGAGGCTGGCTGGCGGCTATGTTAATTGATTCCTCTTGACCCGTTGGCATTAGTTTGCTTTTTTCCTCATTAATCAGAGATCAATTAGAAAATAAAAGTGCGATCGTACGAAATGCCTTCGTACATGCAACGACAACCAGAAACCCAATTTATTTGTTAACGAAATTTCCAAATGTTTCCTACTTTTTCCATTGACACGAAAATTTTGTAATTATTTTATGAATCATTCATTTGTTCCCAATACGAAATGAAATCAGTAGCGAGTTTGGCATTCATAACGATATTAAGTTCTTAAAAAGTACGTTAAATTTCGTTGCAGAGAATAGCGAATGCGGATCGTGAACGAACGATTTCGTTGCATAAACTACATTTTATTTTCAGTGCACGCTACACCATTGGGGAGGCCCCGTGATATATGTATAGTATGCTGATATCAAATGTCATGCATATTATTTAGACAGTAATCAATTGCTAATTGCCCTTTTGTGATACAACCCAAGTAGCACACAACTGCCACACAAAGTTGGTGCAACTTTATTGTGAATAAAATGAATCCTATATAAGTTATCTCAACCGGTTTGTGACAAGTATGCTACTAGGGAAGGCTGATATACGACTAATATAAAGTTCGGAAGCCCTTTATTAACCATACACACTTAGAAATTATCACCGACTTCGGTAATTTTTACCGAAATCTGAATAGCTGAACTGTTTGGTAAAATTTATTCAATTAAGTTTAATTGCTTTCCAGCTACATTGAAACTAAAGCTCCACTAAAATGACAAGATTTGATCATTTAAACAAGGTTGAACATGTTTTGAAATTATTTTCAAATTCAATAGCCTTTAAAATGAAGCTCAAAGTTTTACCGAACGTTAAGCTGTTCTGATTTCGGTAAAATTTACCGAATACGGAAACAAAATCTTAGTGTGTATATTGCAAAAAGGGCGATTAGCGCGCTTGGTTGATACTTGGGTAGGCTAAAGTCTGGTCCACTTAGAATCCGGAAACTTTATTTATTCTGATGATCTGGCAAGGAAATTGCAGCTGCGGACTCAAAACCAAGCTTTTCATCACCAACAAAACGATGGACTCGAAGCTGTATAAGCAAGAGTACCTGGAGAAATGTATACTACCTTTCATTAAGGCTCACAAAGTTCCAGTGAAGTTCTGGCAAGATTTGGCAAGCAACCACTTTAGCTGGGAGGTGCTACAGTGGTACCGCGACAATAAGGCGGATTTCGTCGAAAGATATCAATCCACCCAACTGCCCGCAATTCCGACCAATCGAAAAATATTGGGCAATTATCCAACGGATGTTTAAGAAAACTGGAAAGGCAACTCGTCCTGAGCATCTGTGCAGCTGAGCTCGATGTTGGAAAAAAAATGACAGATGATTAATGGGAATTCCAAAAAAAGTCCGCGAGTTCATTCGAACGCCATCGGAGTGAATTTGCAATTTGTTTTTGACCTTTATTCTGACTAAATTAATTTTTCTTACGTCAAATCAATCCCGAGAAACACCTGGTTTTACGTGTCCGGATTCTAAGTGGACTAGACTTTATAAAGGTGCTTCAAGTGACTTTTAGAAATCCCATCCTGAACCACGCACAGTAGTTCCAATGGAGGAAAGATACATCTTAGGTCTGAAATTGCAACCTTAGAAAGTGTCTTCAACAATGTTGCGACTTACAATTGGACCCTCATTTTGATGGTAGTGAACACCAGTCCTTATCTAATTTATAAATGCGAAAGTTTTTTCGTAATGCTTATCTTCACTTTTTTATTTTCGATAGACTGAGAATAGAATGGCAAAATAAGAGACAAACCAGCTAAAGGCTGAAAATCTCTATAATAAAGCAAAATAATAAAAAGAATGCCAAAATGAATGTGAGAGAAGAAGACTATCCAAATTCCTCAAAAAAAATTATCACTATTTATTAACGTTTTTAGCTCAGAAGATTAAGCTTAATACGCAGTACTTTATCAAAATGCAAAAAAAATCCCAATGTTTTCAAATTTTGAGATTTTTAATACATTTTTTTTACATTTTTTACATTTTTTCAAAAATGTTTCAACTAGTGGTGTATGGAAATGCCATTTAAACTTATTTGGACAGAAATGGACGGACACATTTATTCGGAGTTATTCATGTAAACCTAGTTGGACATTTCAATATGCACAGCACAACGGAAGGCTTCTTCTTTAGGAAGGGGAAGCAAATCCGTTAGTTCCAGCCCATTATCTAGGGTTCACGCATGTAGATTGTCACTCGATTGCTAATTAAAGACCGCCGGAAAATATTCTAAAAAAACTCAAATTAGCTTTACATCAAACAGAGTGATAAATCAATTATCTAACCATCAAACATTTTGCTATACAGTATGTGTTCTTCATGTAAAGATAAATCAACGTTAATAATGTAGCAAAAATCATGCACTGCCGGTTGGCAGCACTGGCTTCATTGACCTGAGGAAGGCTTCTCGCGTACTAACCATGTATGATTAGTATTCGATCGCCGGTCGATCTGTTTGCAGGTTACTGCTGCAGCGTGTACGCGCTCGTCTGACAAGTAGCTCAACCGCGCACAAGGCGAAAGCGCATCGTCGGAAACGTGACTGGACGCAATATCGTCCGATAGCTGCATTATTACACTTGCTGGTATTCTTCGGCTTCAAGAATTTGGATCCACCTGTAGTAACAAGTAATTCCCTTTAGTTTTGTATCAGAAAGCTAGGTTCTGATAACAACAACTCAGCTACTTGGCGTCGGTGTGCGGCGTCGGTTGCACAATGTAACGTGACACACTTAAGAATAAAACGGGGAAGGCTGTACCTAGTTGAGGTAATCAAGTTCCAAATGACGTTCCGGAACTGCCATTTTTCGTGAAACAATGCTAATACATTAGTCAGTGATAACGCGATGCGAAACGCGACACCAATTTGTGTGCAACAATAAAACACTATTCAATTTAGACAGTGAGCCGTTCATGAACCGTAAGGGACGATGACTAATTAGGGTCGACATCGAGAAGAGTATAGTAAGCAGCACACAGACCGCGCAAAGTGTCATTGTCATAATCGGCCGTTCCCGGAGTCACCGCAGTCTTCATCAAGTCACCAGCGTCGGGAGGAAATAAGTGAATCTATAATTAACGCGCGTGCGACCAAGCAAAGCGTTCAATCAACAAAAGAGACTTCGACGAAATTCAATTATAAATTCACGACGGCACGATCCGGACTGGACCGAAGCGTAACCGCGTTTTATTTTTCATTTTTGAATTCATATCAACAAGTGTTCGGTGGGAAGAAGCTCTGTTGTCGTTCGTGGAAGAGTGTTTATGCGACTTGGCTGGTTATTGGAATGAGGGCCGTTTACTGAGCGTGAGCTTTTAAATCATCATGACTACTGTATGATGCAGTCAGCAGCGATCTGAAATTTAAATATTAACATAAACGATTGAGCTGTGCTGTGGTGATACGTTTTGGAAAATTCTATCGCAATCAATTGATCTCCACAAGCAACGAAGTTAGACAATGTGATATCTGAACAGAAAGAAGTCACAAGCTCAAATGAAATGTTTTGGTCACATTAATGTAGACCTGTAGACCTGAAATCGATACGTTAAATTACTTCCAGCATGTTAAAAGACCGAGAATAAAACATTAGTTTCTATCACTTCAAATAAAAAACTACACACACAGGGTCTTTTTTGATTGTTTTGGTGTAGCCTTTTTAAGTGTCGTCTATTTAAGGACAAGCTTCACGGAATCCCTCCACTACGCGTTTTCACTGACACTAATTAAGCCATCTAGAAGTCATACAGATCTGAAAATTGAAGGCGATGCTTACTTCTCTGCAGTAAACATATAGATTCATGTTGAGCTTTGTACATTAAGTAGATCGCCAGACGTGGGCCCGTGAAAATGCGAAGTGGCATAGAAAATTGTAAGGAAAAGGATTCGCTTACACGAAGGGTTTTGTAGATAATCATTGGCCAGGGCTAAAATGGTTTTTATGAGGAGGACATCCGGACAGCTAGGAGCTAGGTGATTTTTCACACAATATTGAAAGCATCATACCCCTATGATAGCTGTGGGTAAGACGGACAGTGGGGGTAGGTCGGACAGTTGATTGTTTGGTGGCTCAGGTTTTGAATTATAAGGTTTTATCCACTCTTAGTTAACGATATTTAATGAATTTCAGAATATACAACTTGGTACGGGAACTGTCAAAGGTGAAAATATAAACAAAAACAATTATGAATTGCTATTGTTGCGATGTTATGCAAATTTTGATGTGCAGTTGCTAAGGTTGTGCAGCATCAAAACATTACAATGCTTACAACAATGTTTACGATCCTGTTTCTGGTTCATTTCTAGATTGATTGTTGAAATAAGTAATCAAACCTTGTTTTTACACAGGCGTGTAGAGGCGTTTTCCTAAAAAGTTTACCATGGGGGTAAAAGTAGGTAATTTATTGGATGTGGATGCCTTGAATTTATGAGGTAAATAGATCCACCGTCACCGACATGAATTCTCATGTGACTTTATGTGACTCCTCCCGGGGGATCCAGAACATATTCAGACGTGACCAATGTGTTGGATCCTCATTATTATCTACAATAAGCACACAATCAGTTCAATTGTTTTTTTATAATATAGAAGCATTGACTTTTCAAGACTGTTCATCTTATCATCAGCACCTATCCGTTTCCCCCGCACTAAAACAAAGTTGTGATTTTTTTTGAAAATTTTTGTTTAAAAAAAAATATATTTCATTAGGGTTTATCACAAATCCTTATACTTAGTTTCATTAAGTATTAGGTACACCCACAGAATACTGATATAACCAGCCAAATGCTGTATTTATTAACGACAAAACAATAGCAATCCTTTGAGTGTTCATCTTACCCCCAATTTCCCATAATTTCCAACCCTTCGGTTTGTCGGATGCTGCTTTGGACTCCGTTTCGGGTATTCATGTCGCTTCTCGTCGATGTTTGCAGTTTTCAGCAAAATCTCGAGCAGAGGCACTCTAGAAACAGTGTGTGTGATCTTTCAGCTAAGCTTTCGGTTTTTGTTTTCGGTCTGGTTCATCTATCTTGTCTAGAGATTGTTCTTCTAAGAACTAAGACTTCCGGATAGTGATTTGGGCTGCTTTGATACTTAATTCATACACTTTTGCAAATTCTTGAGTAACTGGTAGGGCACCATTTGTGTTCTTTCGGAAAAATGTCCCGATTTTTATTATTTCGCAAGAAAGTGCCCTTTCGAAACACTTGTTGATCAATATGTAAACAACAACACACGTTATTGGGACACAAATGCTGGCGTATTGAAAGTGTGTTGTTACTTTCTGGGACACCCTATAGAGTATATTTGTAACTACACAAACATGCATGCAAAAAAAATCGTCGATGCAGCCTTCTTCAGCTTTAATGGAATATGCATAATATTATGAACTACTATCATACACAAATCCAATCATAAAGGTCACTTTCAAGATTTTCTAGCTCTTTTCAGTGTCAAGTTTTGCTGGTAGAGTTCCGTTTTCAGTTTTTGCTGGGAGCGTTTCCTTTTTGGCACGTTCTGACTTTGACGTCCAAGACCATTTTCGGTAACATAAAATTTGACCGATGAAATTTACGAGGGCTTCAAAATAGAGGTGGCAAAATTATTTCTAAATTTTAGAATCATGAAAAATATATATATATTAATATTTTTTTATAGTCACTTTAACACTCTTGGGTCATTTGTTACTTGTCCGGGGGTAAGATTTGAACTCGTGACTTTGGCGTGAGAGGTATGGATGTTAACCACTACGCCGGGGTCGCCCCTGAGAAATATTCAAAACCCTTGCTCTTAATTATTTTTTCTCATGTGTACAAAACCTTAAATATATTGTCTGATGCATCACATAATATATTTTTTCTTAATAAATTTCAAAAGCTGCAAACAATACTCTAAATTTTAATTCAATCTTCATCATTATGCATTATCCAAAACATATTAGGTGACGTGACAAGCGGATTTTCTGTCCGTGATTACTATTTTTGTTTCAAACCCTTTAGTAAACTTCTTACTATGATCATGTTATGTGCACCAATACAAACTCCTCGTGATTTACTTTTTATTCCAATCAGTAGCTATGAATATAGTCCCTAATGAATGCTAATAGAATTAAAACACTGCGTGACGTGACAACGCGACCTAGCAATAGCGTTTTTGGACTTAAACTCTATTTTATTAGAAACTAGCTGAGTGTGTTCGGTCTTGCTCGGGATTCAATATTAGCTTGAGTTTATGCACCGATTCAAAAAAAGCATGCTATATTTGTCTGATTCATTTGTATGGGAGTCAGACGGAGGGGGAGGGGTCTTGAACCATCATAAGAACCTTTCCCGGCCCCATAAACTCCTGCATACAAATTTTCACGCCGATCGGTTTAGTAGTTTCCGAGTCTATAAGGGTTAGACAGACAGACAGAAATTCGTTTTTATAGGGGATGGCTCTAATATTGGCCTATGGATCTAAGATTGGGTCAATCGCTAAACATCTGCTATTTATCAATTTTATCTAGATAAACGCGTCATTGGGCCGATATTAATGGATATTTTGGTTGCTATTGAAAGTTTAGTCGATTGCTGAATTTATGTATGGGCCCAAATTAGGGGCATTTAGGCCGAAATTACATCCATATCCCCTATATATATATATATAGATTTTCCGGTCATTGAAAATGTGTGGATATAACTAAAATAATTTCAAACATGTTTTTCAAACTTTGGCTAAAGTAAACCTCAAATAAAAGAAAAAAAAGAGAAAATAAGAAATGTAGACGAAAAGTCATGGTGAATAACTTCATTTAATGGGTCTATATTTTCTGCAAGCTATGCATTGTTCCACGCGACTCCCCAACCCATCCCGTAGCATTTTTGCCCTACGCCATAGGGGTATCATACTTCTTAGTGAGTTATTTGTGAGAGGTCAAACCATAAGCTCAAATTCCTTCAAAACTACAAATCCTCTAAATTGTATTGAATTACTAAGAATTCTAATCGGAATTCCCTTGGAGCACTTCCCAAAAATCTTGTCGGAGTTTCCTCAGAATCCCCCGGGGATACTCCTCATCTTCATATTGATTTTTGACGCTTCTTATGCAAGCAATTAGCCGACTATCAACTTAGTGTTCTCTGAAGCTCATACAGTTATTAATTGGGTTGACGGAGTAGGGTTTAGCATCCATGCCTCTCAAGCTAAATGTCACGAGTCTAAATATTATTCCCGGACAAGTCACGAATGACCTAAATGGCCTAAATGACTATAATAAAAAAAAGTTATTAATTAAGAGCTTCCCATGCCAACCAATGCATGAAGTTGTGTATGTCCAGAGAAATCGAGAAGATGTTCAACCCCGAAATATTATCCAGACCGGATAGGGAATCGAACCCACCGTCTCTCGCTTGGTAATGCCGTGCCTTTAATGACTACGCTACCTGAGGTCTGAAGATTTTTTGATTCCATTCCAGCCATTCCATAGCAAAACGATATAGTGGTTCTCAGAATTTCGTGAAAAATGTTAGTTTTGTTCCTTATAGCAAAATATTAGACCCGTTTTTTTTTGTCTGAATATTTCCATGTTAGGGTGGTCCAGAAAAACATTTTTTTTTTTTCAATTTTTACCAAAAATTACCTTTTTATTACTTTTGAACCATTTGGCCGATTGGAATGGCTGTATTATAAGCTGACCTCAGAGTTTCGATGAGATTGTCTTTAGAATTCCTATCAAATTTACATCAGATTTCCCATTGTATTCTCATCAAAATTTCCTAGGAATTCTCCTTCACATTCACACATTCTCCTCGTAAGGGGGATAGAAATCTTCTCAGAATCTTTATTGAATTCACCTTACTGAACTATTCCTACAATTCGTTTGGAATTCTTCTCAGAAACTTGAAATTCCAGCCAGAGCTCTCTTGGTATTCTGAACTCTCTTGAAGTTTACTTAAGATTTTCCTAGGAATTTTCCTCATAATTCTCTAGAAATTATCACTAGAATCTAAAAAAAAATCCCAAAATTACAATTCACCAAATTGCCAGAAGCCTGAAGATAAGTTGTATCATTTCTAAGATATCTTAAAATTTCTAAGACATTCAGTTAATTCAATAGGTTGCGATGAAAACAATATGTATGGAACAATTTTGTGAACACCATTTTATTTATTGCTTTTGTATGGTGGCATTTGAAAATCTTAAGGAATTAGCTAATGTTTGGTATATTCCTTCAACGCAAGGTTTCAGGAACTTCAAGGAATTTTTATAGCGCTTAAACTTCAAAACAGAAGGGCTGCTGTTTCCACTATCATTATGTTCACTAGTAAACTGAGTTGGTTTCTATGTATTACTACAGGGAGTGTGCTTATTTGATTTTATAAATAGAATCGCAGAACATCTAAGGTCGATCTAGATGACTTCAAACCGAATTAAGTGTGAGTTTCAGAGCAGGTTGGGCGGACTTTTAAAGATTCTACAAAATATCCTTCGAGTTTAAAGGATACGAAGCTTTCAAGACGGTCCTAATGGATTTTGATGGGTAAGCTGACTTTGAAAGTTAATGTTGAGTCAAACATTTCCATAACGTGTCCATAGAATAAAGGAAGCTTAAATGATCTGAAAGAAATTTCCAAGTAACTGGACATTTGTTCTATTATAATTTATTTATTTTAGACATTTGGATTTTTCCCTGGATCCTTATCCTTAAGTATGCTAGGTTAGGTATGGAAGTCTTTTGGAGTTATCTCTGGGTCATTTGAACTTGTAACTTGCCTTAGTCTTCCAAAGAGTTAAAAATCCTCAGAACACTCATTTGTTGTTATATATGCGCTTTATTTTCTGGGATGACCTCTTATTAATGTGCGTAGCAAAGAGAACACTACTAGGTGAATATAAATATAGGTTTATATTGTTTCAAGCAAATTTGAATAACCAAATTACGCTGGCTTTACATTGCGGTGCCTTTTATTACCGAAATTATTAGTTCGAATGAAGGCGTCCTTTTTAATAAAATAAACTAAAATGAAGTTGAAAACGAAAATTGAGCACGACATGAATATTTTATGGGATAACTTGACAACAAAAATGAAAGTTCGCGTGGACATCATAGGAGCCTATATCCACACTTCTAGATAGAGCTGGATTAGGGCGTAACAGCGTTTGTACACAATGACTTCTCCCGTTGATTTCTAATAATTCAAGGCACACCTACATAAACCAGCACATTCATTGGATAGGGGAAGTCTTCCCCTACTCAATGGTGATGTCGATTTGTCAAAATGAGCCATGACATTCGAGAAATCATCGAGAGAAGTCATTTTTTTATAATAGCTGTTACCCCTATTTCCAGCTGTATCTAGACTTATCCACTAGGCAGGATGGGGGAGTCAAAAGTCATGATTTTTCTGTCCTCGTGGTATATGGAGGATAAGGATAATATAAGGATAAGAAGAACTTCTACAGAGATATTATTGTATCTTGTCAAAACATTCAGAAGTAAACTCAATTAAATAATAATCCATCATTCACAAATAGTACTGAATTATGCAAAACATTTGCGCATACGTATTCGAATAATAACTGCATTATAATCGCAGCAATAACACAACAAGTGTTTCATAAACAACTTGAATACAACAGAGGAAGCTTCCCATCAAAAAATCGCTCTCAGTTTTCCTACTTAGTACGAAGTGATAAATCGCCATCAACGTCCCGAAAGTCATGCATTATTTTTTATTAACACTGGAAGCGCGACTCGTGACAGGCCGTCTCTCACTGCTTGCTAATTCCCGAGTCGTTAGAAGGGCCCAATTCAAGCATAAAGTGAGCGGAGGTGAATAAATATCAAAAACGTGACATAAAAGTGCATAAAAGTTAAGCGGGAAAAAATCCACAGTTCAACAAGAGCATAAGAAAGAAAAAAAAGGTGCAGTGAAGTGAAGGCAAAGAAGTAGAAATAGCTGCATACGTTGAAAGAGCAGATGAAATGCAGCGTGATTAATTGAAAAATGATAAAGTTCTCCGTCAAGTGAGTCTACCGGAGAGCTTGTGGAAGAAATCGCGGATGAACGACACGAGCAAAGTTTTGATCTGAAGTATCTTGACAGTTCATCTGATAGTCGGGGTGGGAGTTAAAGTGCAGCAGACGACGAGCCCAAAAGGACAACGATAGAGAGAAAAAATAGTAAGTTCATAAAAGATTCAATTCAAAGAAACTTTCCCTGCCATCTTTTTACATCGAAATTCATCAAAAGATCAGTGAAGGCAAAAAGAACACTAAGTCTCTGAGACAGCACGTTGAGTCCACAAGAACGACAGCTTGTGTGCAGTAGTGGAAAATACGCAACCCGGAATGCCATCCTTATCTGCTTAATGCAACGTGTCTTTTCAAACGAAGTTCTTCTTCAAATCGATTTAACTTTCTTTGCAATTGAGGTAGCTCTGCTTGTTTGGACTGGGCAGGGGACGAGACGGTCGTGGAAACACCAATAAAACTTTCTTTCCTTACTGCATTCCTGTGCAATTGGGGGGGTCCGATCTACATTCTCTTGCACGTTTGTCTCCCACACTACCGACCCATGAAAGGAGAGTTCAATCACTCATCAACATGTTGACATCAAATCATTCCCATAATACACGGAACGAAGTAATCCTATTCCAAACAGTGTATCTACGGTATGATTATTTGTGTAAGTTGTTACTGATATACGTAGAGTAGTTTTTAGAATTGATAACAATTTTTTACTCAACACAGTAGCATCGATTTGTACACATATCCACCCATGATTACATGCTTACAGTCACCTGACAGTGACATTGAACTGTAAAGAACGACGTTAGTATTGCTGAACGTTAAATATGTGTATAATGAATGTACGCAGACCACCGGAATTTGATGCATCTTAAATCCAATAGTAATATTTTCGCACCTATGTAACGCATGTTCTACAGTACCAGGCAACTGGAAACCGGCTATCTCAACACCACCAACTGTGATAATATTTGTAAACGAATAGCATCGAGATTTAAAACAAACATACGATAAACACACTCTCAAATTTGAAAATGTTTACTTGGTTTATCATATCACCCCATCGTGGAGTGTTTCTAAAGAAACATCTGTTTACCAAAACCAATGACTTCTTAGCTGATCCTGCTTTTTTTTTATATAATTCACAAAATGCTCATGCAGATTTGCATTAATAGTTAATATCGAAGATCAACAACTAACAAGATTACTCCCATACCGCTTCGAGAGGAAAATATCTTCCAGTATCCCGTGCTGAAGCGACGACGTGCAAGCCTTACAACACATCAACAAATTGGACAGAACTTTTTATAAGGGTAATTATGAATTTTAAAATATGCGAAATAACGGATCGCGCATCGGCTTTCGATTACTGCTCAATACGACGACATTACCGATATAACAGGCTTCTTGTGGCGCGTAATAAGCGAAGCGATTTTTACGACACTCATTAACAAATGCGACAAAATATTGCCATCGACCTGCTTTTGCCACCTTCAAGCTGTGCCGAAATCGGGCGATGGAGATTTTTATCTCTTAATGCGTTTATGTTCAACGGCAAAAGTGGATTAAAAAAATCCAATATTGTCACGTTCGCAAATGGTGGCACAAGAGCAGCGAATTGATGATCTTCATCGAGGGGGAATAATTTGCTTTGCGTTATCAGTAAATTCGAACTCAGAGAATGTCGTTTGGTTTGGTGGACTCACACGGATAATTTTCCAGCAACAACAAGCTTTTAAGCTAATCTTCCCAGTCCTATATGAAATGTTGAGATGTGTATTCCCAAAAGAGCAGCCATCAGTGCAAAAAGGTCAGGTAAAACCATTCGAACTAAATAGCCACTAATTGTGCTGACATAAACTGAGCACGGGATGATCAATATTCAATTCAATACCATTTACACGCGCCACTACCCTGCGATGCGCTTGCATGGAATATTCCGCCCTTTTCTGTTGAATAAAACGGATCATACTTGTTAACCCGTAAAGAACCAGGACGAATGATTTTTTTTTAACAAACTTGTTCTCAGCAATGCCTTATCCGATTTTCATAAACTTGAATTTTTATTCAAGGGAATTAGTTGAACTAACTTTTGTCGTAAGTACCACTCCCTTAGAATCCTCCTCGTTCTTGGCAGATGTAAATATGTCTGTGTTTTTTTGTACTTTTTTTACCAGCTGGACCAAATGTTTTAAATTTTCACACGAATCGGTTGTCTGGTGCAGCAAATGATATCAGGTAGATGAAATATGATTAGTAACACTGAATTTAGATGTTCAGGGATTCCGGAATTCCATTTTTATAGATTCCACAATACAGTAAGGTATAATCATATTCATGAAAACCATATCATGTGGTGGTTCCAATCACGACAAAAAAAGTAAATATGTCTAATGAAAACAGTTTCAGATGAATCCTGTGACACATGGCCACATTGACATCGGTTCCTGTGATTCTGAAACCCAGTTCTTTAGGCCATAGTCATATTTGAGGCAAATGAATCATACTGCATATCAAATCATAGGATATGGCCATGAACGATTATTTCAGATACTTTCATTGTCATATTGACACATTGGCATCTGTTCCAATGCCTTCAGTATCTGGTTCCATAAATTCTGGATTATGACTAGGAATGATATATTCGAAGCTACTATATCGCATGGCAATTTAAAAAGAAAAAAGAAAGAACTTTTCCATGTTTTGGGGAAGTTCCCAGATCTTAGCCACGTATTAGAAATCCAATACAGTGGGGCCATAGGTTCTATTGCCAAGCTTTTCATACATATAGGTGGAATCCCGTTAGGTCCTGAACCTTTGGAGATGTCTAAATTTCTTAAAGCCACTGAGCAGTTCCACACAGAATCACAAATCGTTTCGGATCGACCTTCTACGATTATGTTGAAACTTTGCACAGTTGTTTGTTATTGCCCAACATGCCATTTTACATATTTGGTTCCCTAGTTTTGCACACGACTAACACTTGAAAAGGGCTTATGCAAAAATGATACGCAGCAATAGAAAAATATATATCTCGTGAACGATTTGTTTGATCGAGATAGTGTCTTTGAGAAGTTGCAGAAAAGTATTGTGCATTCCGAGAATAAATATACACTGTGAAAAATTATAATTTTTTTTACAAAAAAAATCAAAATTATAAAAAAAAATTAAAATTACTCAGATTGCATTTTTTTTTTTTAAATTATTTTTTTTTATATATTTTTTTTTTTTGTAGCTAAGGTAAAGAAATACCTATTGACACTGTGTATTTGCTGGGAAAATCATAATTAAAAAAGTTATGAATTGTTGGAAAAATAAGTATTTTCCCAAATACTACCGATAGTTATCTAATATCTTTGAAATAGTGTTAATATTAAAACACATTAAATTTACAACAAAAAAAGCTTCTATTGCTTATATTGCCCAGAGTTGTTATTTTCGAGATACTCGTAGGTTAAAATTTCCACTCTTTTGAGATGTTATTCGTGAGTGTTTAATCTTGAAAATATTTTTAGCAAGTCCAATTAATTTCCTTAAACTTTGCTATTCACAGTTTTTTTTATCATTACCTTATCTAAACTACAAAATAATTATAAAAAAATATGCAATTTGAGTAATTTTAATTTATTTTTGGTAATTTTGATAATTATATTTTTTTACAGTGTATACTTTTTCTTGAAAGGCACAATACTTGTCCGCAACTTCTTCGAAGACACCATCTCAATCAAACAAATCGTTCGCAAGATATATGTTTTGTCTATTGATGTGTATCATTTTAACATAAGCCCTTTTCAAGTGTTTGTCGTGTACAAAACTAGGGAACCAAATATGTAAAATGGCATGTTGGACAATAACAAACAACTGTGCAAAGTTTCAACATAATCGTAGAAGGTCGATCAAAAAATTTAAAAAAAAATCATCGTCATTCAATGGAACTGCTGCACTATTATGTCATCCACTTTGATTTTATTGACACTAATGTCTCTTGTAAATTCCGGGAAGAATGAAAAGTAAGTATTTTTCCTAGTTATCACCTTCCTTTTCGTAAAAATTTATTCATGATGAAAAGTTCTCTGATTTTAATTTATATTAAATTGTATGGACAAGATTTAATTTCAAGTTTTGTTCTTGTGCTCTTCAAAAGCAATATCAATCACCACATTTAGTTGATAAAAAATGTTCTAATAGTTACCAAATTACCATTGTTGAAATATTTGCTCAAGGGGGGTATACACTAAGATAAAAAAAAAATATATTTTTCATGTCTTGTTAAAATCGATGATGATAAATGAAGTCATTTTAAGAAACTTTTCCCAAGACGACAGTTTTCTATCTCTCAAATGGACGAAATTATAGGGTGAAAATGGAGTACAAACGGTAGTACCCCCTTCAAAACCGTTGAAAATGTGCGAAGGGCCATTAATGCGACAGTACTAATCAAACGCACACTCCTTTACCTAACTCATACATTAATTGATGAGGGGACTTGAAGTTTTTCTTCAAATCCATAGGCAAAATAGTGCGCGTTTGAGTTGTATGCGTTTGAGTTGTATGCGTTTGAGTTGTATGCGGCTGTGGAATAGTTCTAGTGAAGTTTATAACTACCTAAATCCCCACTTCACCGAAAGCATTTCCAGGCGATGGTGTGTTTTAATGCAATTCTTCTTTAACCAACTAGGGAAAACAGCCCTATTGTTGCGGTACGTTAGCAGCGTTAGAAGTCTATTGTTGTGTATGGAGGTCTCCATACACAACAATAGGCTTCTAACACTGCAACAATAGGGCTGTTTCCCCTATTGTGTTGCTCCTCTCTTCATGACCAACGCAGTCATCTCAAAGAGTAAAGCAGTAGGATGGGCTGTAATATGATATTACAGCCCATCCTACTGCTTTTCTCTCTAAGCAATGATGTTAATTTTCATATCATTCGATTGAAGATGAACCATTATAACCATTCTATCAATTCTGTGAAAACAAATTCTCATATGACCATAATTTGAAAAGCCCCCTTCTCATTCGAAGCTCATCGTCACTGTCAATTGAGTCACTCACTATCATTTGATATACGACAGTGCAGTATGGAAGAAACCCAGCAAAATGGTCCCGCACAGACAAGTCGACCCGATGTCAGATCAATGTAAGGCAAATTTAAGGTCGATGTCGAACCAATGTACACCAAAATCGATATAGAATCTTGGAATATTCTTGAAAGTTTTTCAAAACAATCAAATCGGTGAGTATGCTGAAGACCTGACACTTCTTTCTTTAAGGGGATACATATAGGTAAGTCGGTAAAAACATCATGGTTTGGTATAAGCACACATTTAAATTTGTGTTTGAACTTGTTTTCAGGGCATCAAAATATACATTTTCAACTGTGGGGGGGGGGGGGAGCGGCGCCGGTGGTGTAGTTGTAATCGTGATTACCTCTCACCCCAGCAGGCCTGGGTTCAAACCCAGTCGGCGCCGACGTGATGTTCTGAGGCATAACATCTCTGATCACGCCTTTCTTCCGAAGGGAAGTAAAGCCGTTGGTCCCCGGTTTATGAGTCGATAGGTCGATAGGTAGGGTCCAGGTGTGGGAGCTGCCTCCCTGGCATCGGTAGCATTGGTGCTTAGCACGAAAAACAAGATCGACGGAAAACAAATCAAGGAAAAAAAAACTGTGGGCGCGACCCCGGCGTAGTGGTTAGAATCCATACCTCTCACGCCAAAGTCACGAGTTCAAATCTCACCCCCAGACAAGTTATGAATAACCCAAGAGCGTTAAATGACTAAAATAAAAAAAAATATTTGCAACTGTAAACAAAATAAAAAAGATAGGGGAAATGGATGTAATTTCGGTCATTCCCTGATTTGGGCCCATACATAAATTCAGTAATCGACTAAATTTTCAATAGCGACCAAAATATCCAATAGTATCGTCCCAATGACACGTTCATCTAGATAAAATTGATAATTAGCAGATTTTTAGCGATGGGCCCAATCTTTGATCGATAGGCCAACATTAGAGCCATTTCCCCTACAAATAATAAGATACGTCACGCTTTTTTTGCTTTTTTTCTCTCGTTTCTATGTGTCAGTGAAATGATTATCATTGATGCTGCAGGGGTGTGAGTGTAAATCATGCACTATCGCAACTGCCGTAAACATAACTGCTTGAGTTCGTTATTAATAGGTTGAATGTGTAACAGTTAATAAAACATATCGAAAATTAAAGAAAAAGTGATATATATTTTACTGTAAATTTCAACATTCATCATCTTTTAAAGATTATCCATTTATCATCCAATATTGAAACCATTACCACATTTCTATTCAATTTGCCAAAATTAACGATCTACCACCTCCCAAGGACATCCCTTTCTATACAGAAACATATCATACGCCTAGCCACCAAGTCCAACCAAGTCAAGTAATCATAGTAGTTGATTAATTCAAAGTCACACTTTGTACACTTTGGTTACACACGACCGGTCCAAAAATGATTCCAGCACTCAGACCTCCAGGTACATGGTAAGAAAAAAGTACCCAAAAGTAAGTTATTTTCACACATCTCGCCACTTTATTGCAGGAAGCCAAAAGTAGGTAAAGTGAGTCAAAGTAGTTTTCATTTACTTGTGTTCAAATCGTATTGAATTCAAAATTCGCTTTCTACCCAAAATTAAGTCAGAGTAGGTGACCGTGATTATACTTAAAGTCAGAAGTAGGTAAATGTGAACTAGTGATAATATTATTTAAGTAAATATCGTCTTTAAAAGTGAATTATCTTGAAGTACTTGTCGTTATTGTTCTTAGTGTGGTTGTGAGAAGTGAAAGCTAGTGAAAACTGATTGTACTTTTTAATGCAAATATTGTGAATGCGTGAATGAATTGTGTCCACATATGTATCCAGATCTTATTCATACAATTTTGGCCTATTTTTTAAAGTATTTAATTGGTAATTTACTATTTTGTAGGAATATATCTTTCGTACGCATACCAAAACACGTTTATTTAATGATTGTGGGGACAGCATTGTTGCATGACGTGCCGTATCACCTTAAGAGGCAACTAGCCATCACTCGATTTGCTTCTGCTTCTTCTTCTTGTATTCCTAAATCATCACTTTCTAAAAGAATTGGTAAAATTCATTGGTAGTGTGCGTCGCCGTGCCAAATTGTCAATGCATCATAAATATCTAGTCTTATGGTGAGCAAAATTGTACCACCTCTTTTATGCCTTCACTTTTCCATACAACAGAAAATGTTACGTCACATTCGGAGACATTGCCAGACTGCGCTGTATGAAATTTTGTTGACACCCCTGAGCGGAAAATCAAATGACACGTTACGAGCGCTGCTGCCGTCTCCGCTGTTTGTGTTTAATTCAATCTTGTTTTACATTTTTAATTGAAACGTATAAGTTTCATAAAAGGTCCTTTTAGGTTTATATATTCAGTTTTTAATATTTATTTACCATGAAATAAATACACTCATATAAACTTATATCATTGTTATCATCTGGCAACGCTTGTTCAATGATACGTTCGCTAGAAAAGAAAAGGAGTCGAATGTGAATGTGAAATATTAAGGCGAGAGTCAGTATAAAGATACGTAGCCCAAGAGCATTTGTGTCCAGGTTTGTGGTCTACATGATGTTGCTCAATATTATTTTGTTATATAGCCTTAGGAGTCCTGAGGCATGGTCGGTGCTGTACAGCGAATTGAAAAGGAGAAAAAATGTTCTCAATTGCAGCAGCTTTCGGTTCAGATTGCTTGGAAATAGTCCAGTATTTGTTCCAAAATGTTCAATCCTGATGGAAAATGTTGTGATAGTCTTTTTTTCCTTGATCTGTTTTCCGTCTATCTTGTTTTCCGCTCTGAGCACCAATGCTACCGACGCCAGGGAGGCAGCTCCCACACCTGAACCCTACCTATCGACCCATCATCAACTCATGAAGCAGGGACCAACGGCTTTACTTCCCTTCCGAAGGAAGGCGTGGTCAGAGATGTTATACCTCAGAACATCCCGGCGGCACCGACTAAATCGAACCATTTTGGTGGAATGGATCAATTTTAAAAACTTATATATTTTTTAATTCAATACCTCCAAAGCTACACAAATTGTCTTATTATTTCGATAAGTGTTTATTATGTAAAATTGTCTGCAAAATACTTTTGTACCATCAAAATTTTAAAAAAAATAATCGGTCGGTGAAATTAGGTGCCCGAATAGGCTAATGACATTATACAAATGGGTATAACTTACAATTTTCAAAATCTGTTGTACATCCCTAGAACAAAACATCAACTACAAAAAACTAGATGCTTAAAATATTGGCAATATATTTTGCACTCGCCTAGCTACTCACATGCTCAGCGATGGTGTCATCAACGTACACAGGCCATTGAGTTACATCGACAGACGGGTTCGAGCATCATGCCAAAGTAGTTTCCAACATAACTCACCTTCAAACAACGTCAAAATTACAACAAATTATTTTAGATTATAATGTTAATTAACCTACAGGCCTGGTAATCACATTTTCCCTGGAGATTTATGTGTATAAATCATCACCATAATGACACCCTCATAATGAGCTTGTGTGGATAATTTATCGATTTGGTGACGACGACACTTTATTAATGGCACGAAAACGGCTCCTCTCTAACTCTATGGGATGTGTTCTGAACGGTAGTGGCTATAATAGTTACCCGCTCAATTATCGACGTGCTGCAGCAGTCATAACTGCATTGCGACATCGACTGGCCATGCACCGGAGTGGAGCGGAAATTCCTCCAGGAATTTAAGAACGGTGACAAGCTCACTCACCATTCGGACAGGAAGCCTTAAAGCACTTCGGTAGTCGTTGACTTTCGGAGTGCCACAAAACCTCCAACCTGGAGAGAGTAGAGTCTGTCGGTCCCGGACTGATTACTGACAGTCGAGAAATTAATTTTAATGAATACATTTTTCATGATAATTTATTATAATTTAATTACATGCAAATACCTATAATTATGTATGCAAATCTTCTTTTACGGCAGACCAAATAGCTTGTGGTTATGGAATTCTGCGAGAACAGTGCTCAGTGACCCATTACAGAGTGGCCTTTCTCAGCTGCAATTGTTGCGTGTGGTGATGATTTTGCAAACCGGACCATGGATATACATGTGTGCGTACTTATGTCTACAATGTTGCTACGGCATTTCCAATATGGAACATACCTATATTAATGGGTTCAATGAACTGCTACGTACAGCTACCTACAGTTCTCAAATAAGCTCTTTAAACTTAAAATCTAAGGCCTGAAATACTAACTGAACAAATTCCAAAAACTCTACTGAATCGAAAAGTCAAATGACCTCCCAACTGTGCATTTTCATTACCCTCCAAAAGAGGTAAATCACGTATGATAATTGTTCGACCACGGTCAGTTAACTTCCCGAACAGAGTATTTATAGCAAAGTGTTAATCAATACGTATATCCCTACTATCCTGCAGCAAAAACCGTTTTCGCTCTGCTGCGTACGCATAACCCAATCGATTAATTTCCTTCATCTGACACATGACGATAATTCATACTGTAGCGATCACACATTAATCGTACACCTAATAAAAACGCTAAAAGTGCCACACCAACTGTCAAACCATGAGGAAAACGAGGTTCAGAAGCATAGGTCTGATATCTGGCATGGAGGTACGAAACAAGAAAGACACTGTACTGCCAATTAATGCAAGAGGAAGAGAAAATATCAGCTTTTTTGTTTCAGACTCCCCTATATTTACATGTACTTTAATTTATTGATTTTCCCCCAGGGCACCAGCACGAACGATCAACGCCAACATCGTTGGTGTGCGAGGGGCATTCCAGACCCATATGGATTTTTATAGTTTACAGACGAAGATCGTGGTTGTACTTACATGCATATTTTTTTTGGCTTCTCTGATTGCAGCATTTGGAAACCGGTGTGGACTGGCGCGAAAAAAAAGTCTACATTGTCACTTAATTATAGCTCCTTATATGAGCTTGATGGCAACTGCTGGTCGATCGTGGGTCAATTAAATTTATTTATTTTGAGAGCTATCCTCTTTTCGCGTGGTATATTTTCATGTATTGATGATCCGATATCAACTGCAATAAAGAAATTCGAACAGAACATTAATTTAACGTTTGTTGATTCATGTCTTTAAATTACTACGTTTTCGAATGTCTAGGCCCCAATTTGGGAACCATTAGTATAATGGCTTAATTGTTGCTCAAACGAACTGTACACGAATGAAGACATGACATTTATGACTCTACAACAATGCGAAAAAAAATGACCTGGAAACAACGAAGCCAGATTAACAGACCAGATTTCATACACGAAAAAATTGGGCACCATCTTTTTTGAACCCTTGTAACATCAATTATAATAACGATTTTTTTAATCTGTTTCGATAGAAAAATAGTTCCAAAAACTAACTACCTAGCAATTGCATTGCATTAAGAAATATTTTATTTTGTATTTTAAGGATAAAATTGAAAAATGATGATAAAAAAGGGTTTTTTCGTGTACCGAAATATGTAAAAAAAAACCAACATTGAATGTTGGATAAGAGTTTATTCAGGCAAAAATAAGATTGTTCCGCTAAAAAAATGCTTATTCAGCTGTTAATCAACTCAAATTGTTTGTTGGGTATGGTATCGTTGCCTGTAAATGTGGCGTATATACGGATTTCAGTCCAAACGGATCGTCGTCTGGGCCTCAGATAGTCTAGTCAGTAAAGGCCCGGTATTGCCATGTAGGAGGCAGTGGGTTCGATTCCCGCTTTGCTCGAGGAAATCTAGTAGGCTTACATGTCTCATCTCGTAAATCCCAAACTCTTTGAATCGCACGTCTCTAGGCCAAGTCACCAACTCGCTCAAAGAACTGTGCCGAATCAAAAGACGATTTATATGTAAACATATAGATCCCGGCACAGTGGGCGACTCCATACAAAAACCGATCATTATCAAACATGTTGTATAAAATTGAGGCCAACATGCTTCTAGGTTTGTTTTATCAATCAACTTTTTTTTTCAGACTATACAAACCAAAAGTACATTTCCCCGTAATTAGAGTGCACAAGCACAGTAACAAATAACTTCTTTAGGTATTTTTTTTGTATGAAGTGTTCGTTTACATTGTTGAAGATGAGATACATGGTATAGAAATTAACAATTCGTATTTATTGAACTCCTTTTTTTTTCCCTTGATTTTGTTTTCCGTCGATCTTTTGCCATGCTGAGCACCAATGCTACCGACGCTAGGGAGACAGCTCCCACACCTTTCCGAAGGAAGGCGTGATCAGAAATGTTATGCCTCAGAACATCCCGGCGGTGCCGACTGGGATTGAACCCAGGCCTACTGGGGTGAGAGGTAGTCACGCTTCCTACTACACCAACGGCGCCGCTGATTGAATTCCTTGGAAGATGACACTTTGATATATCTTGGTAAAAAATATATTTCCAACGAATTTTCATCTTCAACGCTATGTTCAAAATTCAATTCTCGTCGGATTATCCTGAAAGTGTGCATATGAGTGAAAACAGCAAAAAAGGTTTTTTTTTTCCTTTGGTTTGTTTTTTTTTCGTCGATCTTGTTTTCCGTGCTGAGCACCAATGCTACCGACGTGCCAGGAAGGCAGCTCCCACACCTGGACCCTACCTATCGACCCATCAACTCATGAACCGGGGATCAACGGCTTTACTTCCCTTCGGAAGAAAGGCGTGATCAGAGATGTTATGCCTCAGAACATCCCGGCGGCGCCGACTGGTATTGAACCCAGGCCTGCTGGCGTGAGAGGTAATCACGCTTACCACTACACCACCGGCATGCTTGGCATACACAGTTTTGGTAACGAACTGCTCATTTGCTAATAACTTTGCACACCGTTGACGGAACATAGTTCTTATTGAAGCAATAGATAGAATAGAGTGTAACCTTGTTATAGATATGTAAAAAAAAGTAGATTTTAATGCTAGTAGTAAACTGTATTTGTTTTTGAGTTGTAAAAATGAGGTGAGAAATGCTCACTACACATCTCGGAATTAAAGTGTTAAATTGATTAGTGTTGATTCAAATGTTAAGCTTTACCTAATCTTCGCATATGTATAGTAAACTATGAGCCTAATCTATCAATTACTTTAAAGAAAAATAAATTTCAACATCTGAGTGAAAAGTTATCACCAAATGAGCAGTTGGTGTGTACAACTGTGCATGCCAAGCATGACCACCGGCGCCGTTAGCAAAAAAGGTTATCTTCCATTTAATTCCACTTGACATACACGTGTTTCGACTACAATGTGCAGTATTCATCAGTGTCATTCCCACTTAAAACTTATCAAAATCTAATCACCTTAAGTACTCATCCCCTAGGTATCAAAATGAAACTACAACGTGTAGAATCGGAACCTACCTAACTAATAATAACCAAAGATTTAAGTTAAGTATAGGAAAAAAATCTATACAACTCTCAAATACGAAAATGCATATGAGGCTAAAATATGTCTGAAAATCTGACAAAAAAGTATAAAAATTATAATCATGAAAAAAATACAAATTATAAAAATTATAATCATTAAAAAAAATTAAATTGCTACAGCCTTCACCTACTGTGTAACGCACACCTTCGTCGTCCAAAGTTTTTGAAATCCTAATTCACAATGTTTACATCAGGCTGGATTGTTTTGATCCCTTTACTCTTATCCATCAGCAACCCTTTTATAACTCCCCAATATTTCACAATCGGCCTGTACTGGGGAAAATTGGGTGGCATAAAGCCTTCTATATCAAACTGAACCAAGTTAATCTTGTATGTAGTATTGTAGCCTTCCTTACCTCAGTCAGTAAAGGCGCAGCTTCAAAGCAAGGCAATGCTGGAGGTGGCTGGGTTCGATTCCCGGTCCGGTCTAGGAATTTTTCGGGTTCGAAAATTGCTCGACATCCTTGGGCATAGCATAGAGTATGATTGTACTTGCCACAAAATTATACTAATGCAAAAATGGTACAGACATCTAAATCTCTCAATTAATAACTTTGTAAGTGCATCTATAGAACACTAAGTTGAGAGCACGCAATAAGCTAATTTTCGATAAGCAATAAGTTTGAAATGCGAATAATAATAATAAGAAGAAGAATTGTAGCACATCCTTGCTATAATAACAGCTTACAGGATCTGGTCAGAATATTACGGAATCCTCAAGGGATCGGATGAACGGCAATTGTACTCGCTTCTGCAGAAATTCCGCCCTGTAATGCTCCAACTTATTTTATCTTAGGGGAGAGATCTGTTTCAGCCTAAGCGCCTATTTTTGGCCTATCGAGCAGAAAACATCCAGTTTCCGCGTAAACGAATCAATCATACGTTCAGTACGATACTTTAGCTCAAAACCTAGAGAACAAGTTCCATTGCGTTTTATAGACAAATAGGGGAACTGGATGTAATGACAGCCTAAATGCCCCTAATTTGGGCCCATATATAAATTCAGCAATCGACTAAATTTTCAATAGTAACCAAAAATATCCATTAGTACCGTCCCAATGACGCGTTCATCTAGATAAAATTGATAAATAGCAGATTTTTAGCGATGGGCCCAATCTTAGATCCATTGGCCAACATTAGAGCCATTTCCCCTATATATATACCCATTTTCCAAAAAAACAAAAGAAGTGGCCCAAGCGAATCAATTTTTCCATTTTTGCCATCATCCGTATGACGAAGTAAATCCAATGACATTTCAATGCATTTCTACGAAACGCTTATATACGGTCCTATTGGGATTTCCATACATCTAGTAAGTTATTTTCTATTGGCGTAGCAGAAAAAATCTACTGTTATTTTTACTGTTTCCTATTGAGTCCTAAAGGCAAATTTTGCACAATGAAACCACCAAAAATTTGAAGAAAATTATAGACCAACAAACAATTTTATCAAAAACACCCTGAGTCAATTCTGAAAAATAGCTCTAAAAAAAGAGGCACTCATTAATATCAAGGACACTTGGACTGATATTAGAGCTGTCAACCCTATATGCCCGTCCAATACAGTAGCCACAACGTAGCAATGGAAGTACTTGCCACTTACAACTGCTTATTTCAACAACCTATTAGCAACTATTACAATCAAAACATCTTTGATAACGCATACCTTAGGCCACGAGTGATATGCGGCAAGAACACAAAAATGTAAGAGAAATCAAGATTAACAGATTGAACTGATGTTTATCTACACCTGCCAGTGGTTCACAAATCAACATTAACCACATGAAAAGGAATGCACTAAATGCAGATGTCAAATTGTGGCTTACATCAACTAGGCTACCAGCATCTTCTAACTATGAATTAAAAAGATCATTTTTTCTCGCCAGTACTGCCTAGTGTCGTAAAAGCAAGCAAGTGAAGATTCACTGATCTAGTGTTACGATGAATACCTAACTCGTACGGTAATACCACCGGCAAACTTCCCGCAAACCCACAATAGTCCGCTGTTTGGCACGGTTTGCATAACTTCGATCTAGTGCAATCAGAAAGCGGGGAGGTATCATTTTTCCGCACAGATTTGTGCATTTCTCACGTAGAATTGATTGATTGCAAGTCGCATGTCATATTAGATTTCTGCCATGTCAGAAGCAATTTGAATAAATGAATAGGAATTACCGCAGCACAGTACCTTGAGCACATGACGGAGACGGCGCGGCGCAAGAAACTGCAAAAGTGCTCTTCATAGCTTATCAAATCTGTTTGCTTCCCTCTTCGGAGTTGTAACATGTCTACATGTGTAGAAATAGACTACCGAGTGGGCCAGGCAAGATGTGACCGGTATGCCGAACAAGTTCAAATGGGCGAGGCGGTACGAAGCAAAGAAAAAAAAAGACGTAAAAATCAGTAGCAATTTAAGTTTTGCACATAACCACTAATCAACGTACACGCGAATAGGTGTCAATATCGTAAAGTACGACTATAGTTTACACCAGAAAGCTATTATCAATCAGCGCAAAACGAGAGATCTAAACTCTCGTACTAACCATAACCGCAAAAGAGACCTATTGACGAATGAGTGTGACGAGCGAAAGAAAATTATTCACGAAATCTGCCAAGCTCTTGCAAATCAGATTAAATAGTGCCATACTTTGGTGTTATTGGCGCCGGTGGTGTAGTGATAAGCGTGATTACCTCTCACCCCAGCAAGCCTGGGTTCAATCCCAGTCGGCGTCGCCGGGATGTTCTGAGGCATAACATGTCGGATCCCGCCTTCTTTCGGAAGGGAAGTTAGCATTGGTACTCAGTACGGGTTGATGAGTCGATAGGTAAGGTCCAGGCCTCCCTGGCGTCGGTAGCATTGGTGCTCAGCACGAAAGACAAGATCGACGGAAAACAAATCAAAGGAAAAAAATACTTTGGCGTTTTATGCGAGAATGAGTTGAGATGACGGGAAAGTCACGACTAGCGGTGCAATTAACTTCTTTAAGCTGTAGTTTTTCTCAATTGGGTACCACGTGCGTGCTCATACCTACACAACAAGTTCACGATACGATCTTGTATTACATTTATCATACGGTCATCTATCTTGCAACGATTATCACTTGCTCGTGAATTGTCCAACGTGTACCTTCAGAAACCCGTTTAGCAACAACGTATCAAGGATCTACAGCAATGTAACTTCCAATCGGGGAATTCTTAAAAAATGAAAATATTGAAGGGTAAAGACGGCATCGGCACCCATTGTCTGTTTCAAGTAACCAAAATTTTAATGGTAATTTCACTACATTTTATCACCAAAACACTTCGCTTTATGTATTCAAACGATTACTTAGTCATTCAGCTTCAATTTATGTTGCGCTAGCAACCGACAGATAGAAGAAAAAGTTCCGATTTCGTAACACTTTTATTGTGGCAGGGTGTTATAAAATCCCTTGGGGAAATCAATACAAATTTCAATAAGGTTAGGTTCTATGCGTAGGTTTCATGCTTAGTATTAGGTTTTTTAATTTGTTTAGTTCAAACGTTTAGGGGCCTCCCTTATTTCAGTCGGTAAAGGCGCAGCTACAAAGCAAGACCATGCTGGAGGTGGCTGGGTTCAATTCCCGGTCCGGTCTAGGAATTTTTCGGGTTGGAAAATTTCTCGACTTCCCTGGGCATAGAAGTATGATTGGACTTGCCACACAATTATACCAATGCAAAAATGGTACAGGCATAGAAAGCACTCAATTAATAACTGTGGAAGTGCATCTAGAACACTAAGTTGAGAGCACGCAATAAGCTAATATGCGATATGCAATAAGCTTGAAAAGCGAAGAAGAAGAAGAAGTCAAACGTTTAGGATTCGTGTTAGATCTAGTCTTCAATTCTTGCTTTAGTTCATAAGAATGTACTTACGTTTAGTGTTCTTCTAAATGAATCGATCTGTCCGTACTTGCTGCAACCACCCGTACTATTTCTGTTAAGTGTACTGTGGGAAATCGTTTTAGAATTAGGTTAAGTTGTGCACCTTTTTACATCCGTGTTTAGCTGTTATTTATGTATGTTTCGAAATTAATCAATAAGATAAGTAAAGTTGACACTTTCCAGAATAATGTTAAGCTAGATTTAGGTACAATAATACAATTAATTATAGTTTTTCCTTCGACAAAAAAATACCCTAGCTTTCTCACCTATCCACTTCAACTTTCAATTCACTTATATATTTTTTTATATTTACTTACGGAAAGTGCCACGTCATCACCATCTGACAGAACGGCTGTCAGTCCGTTAGCCAGGGCCGTAGTTGGGCGCATCGTCGTGTCAACTTTAATGTAGGTAGACGGGTTCGTCACAAGCGCAGGGTTGTGACAATCCCCCTCGGTACGCCACTGAAGCGGCTTACCACCATTGGAACCGACGTCTAACACCGCAACCTTAGTCGCTGGCCTCGTCAGAAGTCCACTAGATGTCTGCACGGTCCCGCGTCGAACCTGTCCGTTTTTGGCCTGGACTGCCTCGACTACACGTCCTCGTGGCCAGCAGTTTCTCCGAAACACCAGATCGCCTTCCTCGATCAACACCAGATCGCCTTCCTCGATGGGTTTTACGGGTTAAAACCATGTGGTCTTGCGAGTCAAAGTAGGCAAGTACTCTTCAACCCACTTCTTCCAGAAATGTCGGCGTATACCTGGGCCATCTTCCACGATTGCTTCAGCACAGTGGGATTGTCGTCGAAAACGATCGGGGGCTTACTCCCATTCGAAAAACCCAACAGAAAGTGGTTCGGTGTTAAGAGGGGGGGGGGGGGGGTCCACCAAAATGTGGAGCAGCCGGAGGGTTGAACGTCCACTTGATGTTAGGGCCGACGAACTAGCAATAAAATTGCGTAGCGCTAGGATGCACGAGTCTGTCGTCAACGAATGTGCAATTTCAAATGTCAATATGCACGCCTCTGCTTGTCATGCAGGTGAGAAGCACTCCCCATCTTTTCTCTATACGTCTGCCGATTAGCACTAGCATCGGCCCGAAATTGTCGACTCCGGTGTAAGAAAACGGTCGCTGGAGTGGTACCAACGCTGGGAGGTTCCCCATTGCTGGAGGCTTGGGACTCGCTTGCCAAATTTGCAACGCTGACAGTTTCTGCGAACTCGTTCGAACTCTGTACGGAGACGGGGGATGTTGTACTTTAGTCGAATCTGGTTCATCTACATACTCGCAAGCATCAATACGTCCACGCATCCGTAGAACACCGTGCTCGTCTATGAATGGACTGAGCTTATATAGCGGGCTAGTCTTCGGCAAAGTACGCTCCCATGGCTGCGCCTCTGGATTACTCCTGCAGATCAGTTGGATTTCGTCCGGGTAAACTTGCTGTTGAACGAGCGATGAACGTATGCAACTGTCCTCAGCAGCCGTTTCCATTTGGAGAAGCGTTTAAAACATAACAAAGGTTCGGTGATTGTATGCTGGAGAACGCTGAGACGGATTTCTTCCGTGGTTGAGCCTTAATCTCCGCCATCGCCAGGCCATTCGCTTTCAGGCTCCCACAACAAATCGGGTCCACGGAACCAACGACTGTTTGGCTGAAAGTCCGGTAACCGTGCCCACTTCGTCCCATCGTCAGCAGCGTTCTTTCTGGTCGGAATCCATCTCAACTCGTTTACTTGTGTTGTATCTAATAACTCTCTGATCCTGAATGCCACAAATAGGCGGTAACGTCGGTGATCAGAACGGAGCCAGCATATCACATCACGGGAGTCGGTCCAGAAAACCCGCCGCGATATTTTCATCCGATGTGAGCTAGTGATACGGCCGCTTGTAATTCAAGTCGCGGGATCGAGAGGAATTTCAAAGGGGCCACCTTTGTTTTTGAGCCAACCAGTGCGCACTCCGTGTTTCCTTCTTCTTCGAACCTGAAGTAAGCCACGGCAGCCATTCCGTTTTAACTCGCATCGCAGAAAATATGCAATTCTACGGTATTCATAGGCTCGGCAGTTGTCACATTGTGGTAACAGTGAGGTACCAACCGGTGGAAACTAATGATTTTAAATTGGCTCACTACTTGACTAGCCTATTAGTCCCATGCAAACGATTAACATACCCCATTGTAGTTGAAATTCTAGTTCTACACTATGTTTGTTTTGATTCACTATGAAAGTTTGACAGATAAAATGAGGGGTTCGTGGATTTTCCTATGTTTCGAGGGGTGCATCGATTAGTTTGGGACCGAAGAGAGTACCAGAGCTGAGCCGAAAAGTTGAGCACGTTTCTTCGGGACCACTTGTTGGACGTTCGGCAACGCTTCTACCCAGGTTATCCATCTTTCGGCTAGCTTTCCATTGATTTCATCATCCCAGCCGCATACGGCACGCCATATTTCCTGCAGTAGGATCTTCAAGTAGATGAGGAAGTTGGAGATGAGTCTCATAGGGTTGTAAATCGCCATCAACATACGCAGGACTTCTCGTTTGATAGGCATCCTGCTTCCGGAAAGCAATTCCACATTGTGCTTCGGTGACATTCGGAATGTAAACGAATCGGTGGCAGTATCCCACCACATGCCCAGCACCTTTTCCGTTGCGATGTCCGCACAAAGGCTCATGTCCTTTTCTGTTTTCGTGTAGACGCTTGACGACTGCTGATGAATTCGACAGCCAGTTACGTATTTCGAAGCCACCCTGTAAGTGAATGGATCGGACTTCGCTCGCCAATTTCACCGCTTCCTCTTCAGTCTCAACGCTGGTCAACATGTCATCAACATAGTGTTCGTGTTTGATGCACTCGACTGCCCTTGGATAATCTTCTACGAATCTGTCCGCATTCTGGTTCTTGACGTAGTGCGCACAACACGGCGAACATGCTGCACCGAACGTCATTACTTGCACCACGTACACCTCCGGTTCTTCACGCTGATCCACAAAATCAGCTGGCTTCGTTGGTCTTGCTTTTTCATCAGAGTCAAGTTGAAAATATATATGCAAAAATAGCAGGATTTTAAACTTTTAGAGCTGTTGAAACCTTAAAATCTGCTGTAAAAAAATAACATCCAACTGCGGAAAAACGATGAAGCACTTCGTTAAGGAAATTTTTTTTTCAGTCGCGTGGTCGTTTCTTTTCGAAATTATGATTTCCAGAACTACTGTATAGAAATGCTCTAGATGATCACTTATTCTAAGGTTGGAACTGTGCTTGTCCGCACTGGCAAATCTCGAATAAAGTAACTCATCAGAACAACTTCCCCGATCCTTTATTCTTCCAAGCCATTTATACATGAATTTGTTACTTAAACTCTACACAATAGTTATGTCTACTATATTACATTATGTTTCGGGTTTTAATAACCCCTTCCACTCTTTCATCCAAGTTCGGAATTTACATTGAACATTGCGAGTTTCACTACCTACATGTTTTGTTTACTTTGAGCTTTCGCGAAGCACCGAATTAGGCCATCGCGCATCGCAGACGACGCGGTAGCAACTGTTTATAAACAACTGACACTGAAATGTGCGACTTTTGTTACTGCTGCTGTTGTAGATAATGTATTTTCTTCTACCGTATGGGGGTCTAATACTGGTTAATTTCCTACTCGAATTGATGCTGCAATTGCATCCCCTTATACTTAACCAGCTTGAGAATTATATCAAAGAGATTCTTCTCAAGGATATGCGCTGGTAACTAGTCTCTATTTTCTAATTTAATCTGGATCTTTTTATTATTTTATTATTTTACTATCTTAACTCATATTGATCTGAAAGGCCTTTCTTAGGGCCCTATTCTATACTGCTAATAAACTTATTCAATCAATTTTACTTTAATTGAGCAATTCCCTACGAATTCGCAAATCAGTTTATTTTTGTATTTTTGATTAGGTTGAAATTTTGCAGAAACGTTCCTTATGACCGACACTGCCATTTTGCATCTTCATATCACCATTTTGAATCCGTTCTTCTTCCGCATATAGAAAAATATTGAACTTTTTTTCAGAAATTTTTTTTCTCGAAAACTGTTTGCCCGATCGGTTTGGTGTCTTCGGCAATATATGAAAAAAATATGCACTCTAAAAAAATTACCCAACGTTTTTTTCAATTTCAAATAAAATGTTAAAAACAATTTTTCTTAAGAAAGGATTTTTTGTACTTTTTTATTTGTTGATATGTTTTAGGGGACGAAAAATGCCATCTATTGCACTATAGGTCAAGATGGAGAAATGATGGACAAAAAAGTTATGATACTAAAAAAAACTCAAGTTTTTGGAAAAATATCCAAAACTTTATCCATTTACTTTTTCGACTTTATATAATGAAAGTAAACCAAATTTACAATTAGAAAACAATAAAGTTAAAATTTTGCTAAATCGCACCGTTTTCGAGATGTAGCGGTTTGATGGCAGTTTTTGTCCTCTAAAATACATCAACAAATAAAAAAAAATACAAAAAATCCTTTTTTAAGAAAAATTGTTTTTAAGATTTTATTTCAAATTTAAAAAAGAAAGTTGGGTAGTTTTTTTAGAGTGCATATTTTTTTCTAATAATCTCATCTATTGTCTGCAATATTGCCAAAGACACCAAACTGATCGGGCAAACAGTTTTCGAGTAAATTTTTTCTGAAGATAAGCTATTTTATCTATATGCCATTTTTCAAAAATAAGGCTGGATTCAAAATGGTGATATGAAGATGCAAAATGGCATTGTTGGTCATAAGGAACGTTTCTGCAAAATTTCAACCTAATCAAAATATACAAAAATAAACCGATTTGCGAGTTCTTAGGGAATTGCTCAATTATATTTTGTCATTTGACTTAATCATCTGCGTTAGCAAGTTTTATCATGTTGGCCCATAATAGACACGTTGTGCAACTTTTTTTTTTAAATTCTTTATTTAAGAGATTTTTAGCCTACGTTGTGCAACGTTTGTTTGATTCGAAAGAACGCGTTTTGCTGTTATGGAAATTTGGCTATCTGACGTACGTTAATTATATGTTTAATTGATCTATACCATTTTTGTTGCAATTGAAATTGTGTTTTAATACTGTATGTAACCATTACGGTCAATTAATTATAAGGATTATAAGGAAGTTAGAATTTGGGGTTGTTGCATGGTAATGGTTTGTTTGTTTTCTTGGCATTTGACAGTTCGATGTGAAAATAATGAAAATGAAGAATGACCTACGTTTATTTAGATGTACAAAAACTGTTATCTTGCAAAAGTGTTGGGGTGCCGGGCTTACTCACAGTTTTCCTAAATCATTTACAATCAGATAGATCTCACCAAATTCCACGACTAAAATACCACTGATTTGCGTCTTTTAACACACGTGAAATTGTTGAAAAGTTTTCCGAACACAAAAAAACCATCAACCAATTGTAGTAAAAAAATATCACAGATATTGCAACGAATGCTCTAATACGCGTGACGTTTGATAATGCAGCGATGAAATGTCAGATAGCGCGTCGAAAGATTTCATATGTTCCCGTTGACTAGATTTTTGTTAGGACGAATGCTTTCGTTCGATTTATAATGTTTACGACCTGGATCCACATTGGGGCGAGATTGCCATTTTTTCCAATACTTCACGCTCGAAACTACCGTAGAAATAAACATTTAACAGACTTGCAACCACTGGTTCAAACTTTGGCAGTCGAACATCTACTATTATTATTATTATTTAGCTTTATTAAGGAGGCTTTCAGCCTTAGGCTGGTTCGCCTCCAATGTGAACATCTACTACATGTATAGTCAGTTTATGTTAAATTCTAATGCACTTCAGTAAATACATGTGTAATACTTGTGTTCATTAATAGCGTTACAAGCCTAGGCAACTACTGGATTCAACAGCAGTTGTTCCAACGATTTAGATACAATCGTTCAACACCCACTCTATGAGGTTAAGCCAACGAAACCCATCTAATGAGGACGCACAACCCACAGAGTTCATCGGTGTCTAATTTTTTCCAAGCCAATATGCAAACAGCTGGCATGGAATTTATGTATGTACGACACCGACAATAACTATCGTGCCTGGGATAGGTACCGACAATTTCGCTTCCAATTTCACCAGTTGCGAAACAGAAACGCGTTCACACGAATATGCACTCTGTGGCGCCTAGGCCTCCGCCATTCTGCTACTTTGAAACTCTAAACGTAATTTAATTGCCATGATGAAAACGTAAACCGTGCGTACCAATGAGTACGCGACTCCCTTGATCCCCCATGGTGGTTCTGGTTGGGATTCGCTTAGTCAACACTCAACGGCACAGTTAAATGAGGCCTATGCTGCTGATCTATCCCATGTTTATCCATATAGTACAGTCAATTGTTGACTGTTGGTGATTAAATAAGTGAAGTCTGTCGATTGCAATGATGAAACAGAATTTAGACAATACGCCTGGGTACAAAATCGTGCCATTCGTACGTGCTTCATTTGCAGATAATAGACGGTATGTTGAAGTTAAAGCTTACATGAATAGTCGTAGCAAATGAACTAATCTAAATATTCGTTGAATCTTATGACTGGTATACATTCAGACTATATTTTAAAGTATGGTCCAATTAATGTTTTGTTTCAACTCTAAAATTTGAAACTCATACTTTAATTTGTGATAATTGCAATGGCTTTGCTTTGTACAAAACAATTACCTTAACGGCCTCCGGAAAACACGATTTCCCCTTTAAAATCACCTAGTACTAGTTCTCGTTAAAGTTTTTCGCTTCATAATCACGATACCAACGATGGTCTTTTCCAGCGCAATTCCCAATTGGGCCGAAAACCCAGGTATCTGCCTTGTATTTGTCTCTGCAATGTTACCCAATGTTAATGCTTCTTCAGTTTTTGGAGTAGTAGGTGGTATATTGCGTTAGCGCTCATCGAACCATGCGTATTAAATAGGTAATTGAAATGTGCAAAATGTGCCACCGGAGACCAGCGGGCAATATTCATAGAAGCCTGTGTTATGTGCATCCACATCGCCATCGGTCGTTCCGTACTTGCCACTACTTTCCATGTTTGGATCGTTCCAATAATAATGCATCTGCGGCCCTGGTAATGGTCTGGCCTTCCCAGTTGGTTGCGGGACGAAGCACGCCATTATAAGCATCGTATGCCAAATGAACCCAACCAAGATTGACACGAGTGCAACAACTAGCCTCGTTCCAAAGCCAGATGAAAGTAGTCTCTGTCATAGTTGGGATGTTCAAAGTTGGGAAATTTTATCGGGAAATTCTCAGTCTTCAACACATTTAGCAGAGTTAATCAGATTTGCAGATCCAAGCTTTCGCTGAAAGTTTTGTGGAAGCCGACCGCGGTTATGAGCACACCATAATTCGGACTTCGGACAATGAGTTTGATTCCCTGTAAAGCCTGCAAATACAGGAATTGAAAATACTCTGGAATCTAATACTTCTGAGCAGTGATGGCATTTTTTGTCAGGAAAGTGGCAATTTATATCGGAATAGTCCATCGGTTAAAACAAAAATAACTAGCAGCAGCCCTGTATTGATGGGTCATCAATACATATATACATATATCGATATATCAATATTTTAAACAATAATTTAGGTGGGTCACCTAAATTATTGTTTAAAATATTGATATAAATATTGGAAACACTGCTACCGTGTGGGGTGCACTTTAAGCCACTTTATATTATAACAGCAGCAAGACTGAAGAATCAAGATCACTGGAAACATGAATTACAAGGACACCGTCAATTGGGATTGGTGGTGGCACAATTAAAACACTGCATCTTGTTTTGCTTTAATCTGTGCACAATTCAAACTCATCACAATCATTATAAATTTAAATTAAATGACAATATGATATTTTATGCATGCACATATGTGTGTGTACTACACAGTACGGATGTGTGTGTATTCATCTCCGTTCTGTATGCACATTGCTTTTTAATTTGTTGCTGTTTGAACAAGTTAGGGTACCACGCTGCTTCATTGTACCCACATAAAATCGGCCTTACCTGCAACCCAATTCAAACCTGTCTAGAGACCATGCAACAATTACGATTATGATTATGGAAATACACTGGAGTCGCTTTTTACGCGGTTGATACGTTCCGCGTAAAAAAAACCGCGTTAAAAAACCGTGTACAAAAAAACCGCGTAAAAAGCGACTCTAGTGTATTTGAAATGTTCCTACATTGTTTTTTTTACAAGAGAGAGTGGAGGCTAACCTTTTAAAACCTTAATGAGAGAAAAGGTAACAAAATAATGCTAATATAATTACTGCAATCGGGGCCTCCCTTAGCTCAATCGGTAAAGGCACAACTACAATGAAAGACCATGCTGGAGGTGGCTGGGTTCAATTCCCGATCCGGTCTAGGAATTTTTCAGGTTAGAAAATTTTTCAACTTCGCTGAGCATAGCGTATGATTTTTCTTGTCACACAATTCAAGCTGAACAATGCATTATGTCCTTAGTAACATTGACAGATTCGCTTCGTCGACTTTCTCTTTGCAACCTCACGGCCATGCTAAGGCATTCCCAGCTATTTTCAGCACACAGATGAAAGAAGCTATTATCTATCTTCTAATACAAAAAAACATAACAAGAAACGGTCATGTACTCATGTTATTAACGAAAGAGGAAATCGGGAAGAGAATCGATCAATTTTATTAAGGACCTAATGCATTGTTCAGCTTGAATTATACTAATGCAAAAATGTTACAGACATCGAAAGCTCTCGATAGTTATTAATTGGAAGTGGAAGTGCATCTAAAACACTAAGTTGAGAGCACGCAATATGCGATAACCTTTAAATGCGAAGAATAAGAAGAAGAAAATGGTACATTGTAAGTTAACATGTGAACAAATAAAGTAAACACTTGCCTGGAATGCTTCGTCTTTATTGGTTTTATCGCTACGACAGATATTGGCCCCATAAGGCAAAGTTGCACGAGACCCTAACCATGATTTTCGTTCGCGCACTGTCGTATTTATATAAAAGATCTCGTGCTGGTTGCTGAAAAAAAGCAAATTTAAAGATTATACCGTGAAAAACTTCCGGTAGAGCATATGTGAACAACCGTGGAAATATCCCGACAAATATTTACTCAGCCAAACAGATCGATTAACACCAGGTCTATGTTGACATCAGTTGAGCGATACACCTTTATCATATATTGGTCATCCGAAAGTCAAAAATTCGATTGGAATGTTAGGTTAACTGGTCACTGGAGCAAGAGAAGATCCGTTCGTTAAAATAATTAATACGACGATTATCATTAAATATTTGATTAATCTCAATTACAAACATATTAACCGTAATCGCTCAATTTATGTGGGATGTGGTTTTCCACAACCACACTGCCGGCAATGCTGAAGCGCTTCTGCAGAGGACACCTATATCGTTACGCGATTTAACATGTGACCCGCACATTCGAACTTGGCCGGATATCAGAAATTTTCTGGTTAAATGTCACTATTTGGTATTCCGATGTCGAACACATGTACATATATTTAATTTATATTAAAAAAATGCGTGCAAATAAGTCACCTCTGCCGTGTCCGTGCATTATTCGACTGCGATCCGAAATGCATATCCTATCACGGAGGATAACAGAAAGCGGGTGGTACTACGATTGATGCAATCGCACCATAACGGAAAGGGTAGAAAAGCTGCGGCGGCACAGATCCTGCGGTCTACTCAATTAGTTTTTGCGGATTTTATTATCAAATTTGCGATATCGAATGGCAATAATTGAGCAGCTGTGACTTTTTAATTTTGGCCGGTAATTTTGATAGCATCTAATTGAGCAACAACGCAAATATTTGGGGCCACACACAATGAATACGTTTGCATTCCGTTGACGTAAATTTGCCGATAACCCATGAGTTGACTGTCAAATCCACGCAAACGCTCACGCAACGTATCCATTGTGCGTGGCCCTTGATGATGTGCAGTGCCGCCAAGCACAATTAATTCTAATTCAGGTCCTGACAAATAGCGGCGCCGGTGGTGTGATTGCTTCTTACTCCAAAAAGCCTGGTTCAATCCCAGTCGGCGCCACCGGGATTTTCACGCCTTCCTTCGGAAAGAAAGATGTAGGAGCTGCCTCCCTGGCGTCGGTACACACTACTAAAAAGTCATGTAAATTTCGGTTTCCTGAGACCGACACATGTAAGCGGGCTTTTTGACATAATAATCAGTTGAAAGAAACGTGAAAATCAATTCAATCAACCGTTCTCTTCGTCGACTAGCTGATGTTTCGGTTTGAGACCACTTAATTTTACATGAAATGTTTGTTTACGTTCTATTATTTACGTCCAATATGGATTACGCCTCGTGTAAAAGTAGTTATTTCTAAGTGTGTAGCATTGGTACTTAATACGTAAAACAAGCTCTACGGAAAAAAAAATAAGGGAAAAAAAGGTCCTGACAATTCTCCCAAAGTTTGAGCTCATTTGGATACGATCTCGCACTGCACTGATGTTTGTATGGAACTTACTATGGGTAATGTGAACTATTTGTTCTAATCATCCTAACCTTTCGTTAAATCGATTTACGGATAAGCTTGATATTTGTATTTCTTTGAATTTTGATCAGCTACAACGTGGCTGAAGACCACTTTTGAATTGAACGCCAAGCAGTTATTAATCATGGTGATCAGTGAAACCCGATTTTCTCGTTTTTCCCGGAATTTTGCAAAATTTTCAGCTTGAGAAATATGTATAAATTAGGAATAAAACCGAAAACCGAAAGGATCACAAGGTTAAATGGGTCATTGCTAAGACATAAGCATTTTTCTTTAATCATAGATTTGGTTCTGCATTCGAAGTCTTAAAAATTTGTTTTGATTTAACTAATTTGAAAATTCACTCAAAACTATTTATATATCGGAATGTAATTTCGCTTCATAGAATTCTTTTCAGAATTAAGTTAAAATAAATTTAAGATTTTCTTTGGAAATTCCTTTGAATTATCTATATAACTGTCCAGAAATTATCTGTAGAGCACTCCAAAAAATTAATGAAATTCATTCTCGGACTCTCTTTTATTTCATTATGTTTCTCAGAATCAACAGATTCCATAATTATATTTAAAATACGCATGAATTCTCTTAAGAAATCACATGCAATTCACCTCAGCGTTGACTAAATATTTTGCTTACAATTATCATGGAGTCCTCCTCTAAATTCCTTTCAAAATTCACTTGATATTTTCCTTAAAATTCTCTAGAAATAATTCTTCTCTAGATACCATTTGAATTATCCTACGAATCTCCTAAAAAATATTCACAGAATTCTTTGGATTTGTACCCTCAACATTCGATTCCCTTGGTATTTTTCACGGAACCTGGAATTTTCCTCATAGCTACTTCAAAATTCTACTCTAAACTCACACAATTGACTAGGAGTTGTAGTCAAAACTCTCTTACAATTCTTCCGTAAACTCATTAGCCAGGCTTACACATTACAAGCGAAATACTAGGACGAGAAGAACATGAAGTTTACTTTTCCCATGTTAATTCCCATATAAACTTCAAAGAGTCAGTGCAGTATGAGAACGCTACCAAATGAGCTCAAATTTTGGGATAATGATCAGGACCTGATTTAAAATGGTTTTTGCGATGAAATTTATTTGCGTCTTTTTCGAAGTAGGCCGCACTGCAAAAATGACATGTTTTGCGACGTCGTTTTAACGGGTGTTCAATAAAAAATGAAAATGATTTCAATACCTTTCTGTAATTAAAGTAAAGAGCGTAATTTTTTTCTCTCCAAGAGAATTGCTCTCTGGATTCCCTAAAAATGGGTGGCATGTTTATTTTCGCTCGGGTGCTGTCAGTTCAATCGAAGATGGCGTCGAAACAGCAAGCACTCCGTGAGCGTGTTGTACGGTTTTACGAAACGCATGGTCATCGTGGAAAAAAGTTTACGGTAGAACACTTTCGAGACGAAAACGTGCCCGTGAGTACAGTTTACCGGATCCTGGCATCCCTGAGCGTGGAGCGGAAGGCCGATAGCGGCCGTCCGGCGAAGATAATGACGAAGAAGTAGAAGGAAGCGTTGAAAAAGCTGTTCGACAACAAGGACGAAACGAGTTTGCGTGACGCCGGCCGAAAATATCACTGCTCCCATACCATGATTCACCGAACCCTCAAGATGGAGGGCATCATCTGTCGGAAGAAGACTCGGTTCCCAGAGTACACGGACGAGGCGATAGCGACCGTGAAATCGCAGTGCCTGTAGACGACGAAGAACTTCAGCGGGACGTCGTTCGTGCTGGACGACGAAAGTTACTTTCCGCTCTCGAAGACCCACATTCCAGCTACTATTCCAGCGATACGGTGTGGCCGACGTAAAATATAAGTTTATGCACAAATTTGAAAAAAAAAGTTATGCTGTACATCGCCACATCGGGCAGAGGGATTTCAAAGCCGTGGTTCAAGCCAAGCGGAACAAGTGTACCAGGAGGAGTGTCTTGAGAAAATTCTTCTGCCGTTCTCAAAGGAGCATCATGCGGATGGGAAGTACGTCTTCTGGCCGGGCAGGCGTCTTCCCATTACGCCAAGAAGACGCTGGAGTATCTTGAGCAGGAAAAGATACCGTACGTGCCGAAAGAAAGGAACCCGACCAACTTGCCCCAGTGCCGTCCCATTGAGGATTTTTTCGGCTCCCTCAGTGCCCTAGTGTACAAAAATAATTGGCGGGCCAAGGATATGAAGCAGTTGACCACGAGGATCCGGAGTTGTATCCGGAAGATGGACGTCAGTGCCGTCCAGCGCTCTTGTGAGAGCATCGCGACTAAGTTGCGTCGTACGGCTGACCAGGACCCCTTCTCCAATATTCATTGACGTTTTTTGAAGAATAAACATTATGTTTCTAATAAAAATACTGACTTCGTTGAAAAAAAAAAATTTACTAGCTATAGGAGATCAAAAGCAAAACAAACTGTTTGTGGTGACACCTACATTCCGGTTCAGTAACTAAAACCGTGATGATAGTTTTGTTTTTATTGAATGGAGGTGATACGGAACTACTGAAAAATACTTGTTGGTCACTGCGAATTTCACGGGTTTCTATAATGAAACTAGGCTGAAATGGTAAAAAACATATCAACTACTGTATCCAACACATTTTATAGGCATTTTAAAGATTAATCCGATCGAAAATTGAGTTCCAGTTTTCAAATTTTCATTTGATTGAGGTTAAAATCTATGCAATGTAGCAATACGCAAGCGACACAAATCTAAACAGATTGAATTTTGAAAAACAGTTTTAAAGTAAATGTGTTCCAGCTGCTGAATATCATTATGTGGATATTATCATAGTTGATATCTTGGACTACGTGGGAGGATTGGTGCGTCCAATCAGAGAAGGGTTCACCGTTTTTAACGCCAACCGGAATATATAACCCAAAGCTCCACTCTGGGCCAGGTTTCACACAAACTTTAACTGATCTTGCGTGCCTCGATATCAATTTTTCTCAACTCCAAAAGCCATTTTCCACTTCCGCAGCAAATTTTTTATTGGACGGGAAGTTGTGCAGATTACCTTTCCGTGTGTTTTGTCTTGTATCCTACGACACTACATACTCCTCGTCCAGTACGCAACTTTTAGATCTATAATGCGGGGATTGCATACTATTTTTTTTTCCTTTGGTTTTTTTTTCGTCGATCTTGTTTTTCGTGCTGAGCACCAATGCTACCGACGTGCCAGGAAGGCAGCTCTCAAACCTGGACCCTACCTATCGACCCATCAACTCATGAACCGGGGACCAACGGCTTTACTTCCCATCCGAAGGAAGGCGTGATCAGAGATGTTATGCCTCAGAACATCCCGGCGGCGCCGACTGGGATTGAACCCAGGCCTGCTGGGGTGAGAGGTAATCGCGCTTACCACTACACCATCGGCGCCGTTGGGATTGCATACTAATTCAACTTCATACGTTGTTTCATATTTTCTTCTTCTTCTTTGCATTTCAAGCTTATTGCATATCGCATATTAGCTTATTGCGTGCTCTCAACATAGTGTTCTAGATGCACTTCCACAGTTATTAATTGAGAGCTTTCGAAGCCTTTACCATTTTTGCATTGGTATAATTGTGTGGCAAAGTCCAATCATACTTCTATGCCCAGGGAAGTCGAGAAATTTTCCAACCCGAAAAATTCCTAGACTGGACCGGGAATCGAACCCAGCCACCTCCAGCATGGTCTTGCTGTGTAGCCCCGCCTTTACCCACTGAGCTAAGGGAGGCCCCATGTTGTTTCATGTTTGCGTTGAATATTCAACTATCGAAACTAAGGTCAGTTCATCGTTTTTTTCCTACGGTCTTACAGTATTTTGCGGGTAATTTTGAAATTAAAATTTAATATTTACATTCAACCAAAGAATTTGACAGATGCAAGCAAAATTATCATCACATGGACGAAAGCGCCGCCTACATGTCGGTGCCAGCTTTTGAACGCGAATATGACTGAAAAAAATTTCATGGCTCTTGCAAAAATAAAAGTAATTTCTTAATTTTTATCTAGAAAAATTTAGCGGCACGCAGTTGAAAAAAAAATGTAAATTTCTGTCCAATATGTCCAATACGTGAATGAATATGTATCATTTGAACTGTGAGCTTCTGTAGGAGTAACCAATTCTTAGAGGCCATCTATAAATTACGTCACGCATTTAGGGGGAGAGGGTTTGAAGATTCATTACCATTTGTGAGGTATGGGGAGTGGGACTAATTGCAAACGTGAAATCACATATGTTCACGTTAGCAAAAATATGTAAAGAACTATTAGATTTCTCAAATGAAATTAGACAAAAGAATATAGGGGAAATGGATGTAATTTCGGCCTAAATGCTTCGAATTTGGGCCATGCATAAATTCAGCAATCGACTAAATTTTCAATAACGACCAAAAATATCCATTAGTACCGTCCCAATGACGCGTTCATCTAGATAAAATTGATAAACAGCAGATTTTTAGCGATGGGCCCAATCTTAGATCCATAGGTCAACATTAGAGCTATTTCCCCTATCTCATTAAGAAACACACCAATTTTTCAACGTATTTTAATGCTCAAGTTTCCTAAAGTTTTCATTAAATCATATAAAAATATCATTGATTGATGATATTTGACACAATGATGATGATGATACAATCTAAAAATGTTAGTAAACCTTTTTTATGCTATATCAAATTGGGACTGGGTCGACATCAATGCATCAATAACATCTTACGCTGGAAGTCGTGGGTTTGAATCTCTCCCCTGTGACTTACATAGGACTAAAAAATGGTTGAAGTGACTACATACAACGCTTCATATTTCGATGTGATATATCTCAAGGGATTTTAACTCTTGAAACAGTAGCTCATCTCAACTTTTCTACATAAAGGCTGACTAAAAGTAAATTGGTACGCGCCAAAAAATCTTGCCCATTATCTTTCGATTGGTCGAAATTCCGGGAAATTCGGAGGATTCATTTGCTGGAGGACAAAATCGATCTTGTTGGCAGCATTCTTGAGACCACTCCAGAACCGCCTTGAAGTGGTGACAGCTGGCCAAATCGGGCCAAAAGATGACTTTGACTGGATTTGACGAATGGTTCCGTTTTCAGGCCACAACTGCAAATCGCTTGCCAAATCATAGCCTTCTTCGCGAACTTGTCGGCAAACACGAACTTGAATCTTTCCGGCACATCCCCACGTCCAGCCGCGATGAAAAAAAATTTGACCGGGAAGCTTCTTAAAATCGAGTTTGACGTATGTTTCTTCATCGAACAAAGTGTAACCCTTGTGTTTCGTCAAAACAGGTCGTACAAGAGCCTTGCGCGCTTTTTGGCCACGGAATTCTGCTTCATGTGCCGGTTCGGATGTTTACTGGCTTTGTACGACTTGTATCTTTCCCTGACAAGGATGTTCCGCACCGTTTGAAAGATGGCGTTGTACATTCTAGCCACATCATAGCACCTCAACACCTTGCTGCGCAGCTGACGATCCCTGGTTCCAGTTAATTCGTAGGTCCACTGATATCTATTGTACTATTGTTTTCGGCATCTTCAGCACTTTAGCCAGCTTGGAACCGGACAAATCCGGATTTTCCAGGTGTTTGTGCGTAATATTTAATGTTCTTTAGAGTTCCAATTGATGTTATGTCAAAGATTTTTGATTCCCAACACTAGAGGCGTGCTAGTGGCGCGCGAGGGGCGTACCAATTTACTTTTAGTCAGCCTCTATGTCGATCGGATGTGAACAAGAAAGCAGAGGTCAATAATTTCTAGACCACTTGTTTTGAGAGAAACTGGTTTAAATCATGAATGTACGTTTTACCCTTCTTACAAAGAAGGGTATAGATATCACTTGAAAAACCGACTATCGATCCGAGGCTTTGGAATCGGTGAACCGGTTCCGGAGATATGGCCGGAATAAGATCCGGTGAATATGGACCTTCACGCTGGATTTAACGGAAAACGTATCGACTCAGCTCGACGAGATCGGAACATGTCTGTGTGTGTGTGTGTGTACGTGTGTATGTGTGTATGTGTGTATGTGTGTATGTGTGTGTGTATGTAACGAAATGAATGCGCTCACGTTTCTCAGCAACCGCTCAACCGATTTGGACAAACTCGGCGCCAAATGATAGGTCTTGTGGTCCCATTGAACGCTATTGAACGGTTTTGGAATCAGTGAACCGGTTCCGGAGATATGGCCGGAATAAGATCCGGTGAATATGGGCCTTCACGCTGGATTTAACGGAAAACGTATTAAAACCATCATGCGACACATCAAATTACTACAGAATTCAAAAAATAAGATCAATGCAAGTCGTGTTAAGTGTTCCAGACCACATTGGACACACTTGGACATGTTCCGGGTACCCCGGGGAAGTTGCTTGAATATGAATTGAATTAAAACCCATTAAATCACATTAAAATACGATGATAAGGTGATTGGTAGCCTCACCAAATAGACTACACCCGGATATATTCCGGGTACCCCCAGGCAGTGGCGTAGCGTCACTGGATGACACGGGGGTGGGGAGCTTGGTCACTGATAATGACAATAAAATAAATAAACTTGAATAAGTAAGAAGGGTCTGATCACACCATGGGTGGATAAATTCGGGTTTTTTAAATAGAATATAATATCCGACGTTCTGAAACGAATATCAATTCTTTAATCGATGAATTTAGGCTCAGTTCCCAAGCGTAGCTTATGTTGAAGCTTATGTTGAAGCTTATGTTCTTCCATTTAACGACGATTTTATTATTAAAATAATATTTTTAATTCGAAAACCGATAAAAAATGATCAATCAACGCTTCTTTGTTTAGGCAGATGAATATTGACGCATTTGACAGATGCAATTTTTCTTTCGGTCATATATTGGCCTAATAAGGCTCTCCACAAACAGTTTTTCGTGGTGCATCACGAACACTAAGGGACTGTTCATAAGGGAGGGTGGGAGTATTGGCGATTGTCTACGGTCCATACAAATTTCCAATAATGTGTATGGATGTTTGTCTACGCAGGGTCTACGTTAAGAAGAAGAAGAAGATAACCACCATCATAATTATGTGGACGAATTGAACCCACGTCCTATTACATCGATGCATTGAACCACCGAAACTGTTCCTTTAATGTCGTATAATGTTGCTCGAAAATAATTGCACTTATTACATTGTGGAAATCGCAGTTGCACGTTTTAAAGAACATTTTGCAATTGATTGATCGCTTAAAAAATACAATCCATATTATTTCATAATACAAAGCATGGAATCCTATGAAATGATAAATTCAATATTTTCGCACTATAATGCACGAGGGCTTTTAGCATTGTATTGTAGAATTACGAAATGACAATGATGTCAATATGTAGCCCCTATTAGTTCTAGTATAAAAAATAATGAGCGGTTTAAAATGTACCCGTCAGCAAAAAAAATGCAGTGCAGTGAACATTTTTTGCAGCGGCAAATTCTCGATCATTACCCAATGGACAAAACGCATATTTCATCGCACCGAGAGCATTACAGCATGGAGCACCCTGAAGTGCATTTATTGCATCTTATTGGTCTACCACAGTGGAAACCCTTTTAAACAGGGCGGCGGAACAATTGCCGAAGCCAATCAAAATTCTTCTCATTTAATTTTTCTTACATGGAACCTTAGGCCATGTGGCAACGTATGCCAAAGAAGCAAACATATGTAGTTAATACCAGAATGTCAATTTGGCTCTAGGTTTATCCCAGACATGCTACTGTCGTAATTGTAGTTAATGTGACCCAGAGAAAAATTGCATATAAGCTACTTCAACCACGTGAGTGCCACTGATTTCAACTTAGCTGACTTGTTAGTCGTCGAACCTAGATCCTCGCATGGTCCTGTGTTTCACAAGCGATTAAATGCAATTTTCACAAAATGTGCTAATAATTCCCTATAAGTGCCTGTAATCAAATTAAATAATTATAGTTCAATAGTTTTTATAGCTTTTTAAAGACCGAATTAAAATCTCCATTATAAAGTGCGAAAAACTCGAGCAACGCGAACAGCACCCTTCGGTTGATGATTGATCTAACACCAGTCAGCATCGGCAGTAGCATATATGAAGGGACAGTTGTCGACCATCAGCCAGCACACACACGGATCATAACCATACGGTTTTTTGTGTGAAACTAAGCGGCATACCAAGCTTAGTTTGCGGCTAATCTGCTTGGTCCGGTTCGCTTCGCCGGATGAGGACAGATCGCCTCGTGTATAATTATTCTCTAATGGAAAATTGCGGTATGATTGCAGACTTGAGTTGAGATTTCCATGTCACTGATATGGAAGCTAATGGGTACCTACTTTTGAAAACACGAAGGTTTGGGGTTTAGATATGCATCGGATTTGTATTGCTTTGCAACATTTAAAGCTATAAAGGGCCTACTTTAATTAATAAGCAATAGCCACAAAAGGTAAACAATTAAAAAAAATCTCCGTATATTCTGAAATAGACTCATCCTGGACTTACATGAGTTCCAGTCGGAATGTTATTGTCCCAGAAGAAGAATTTAAACTCTACAAGATCCATTTGCATATCAAAATTCCCGACAGTTAATCTTTATACAATGCTATCTATTTATTTATTACGACCTTAATCATGCAGTCTAGCTGGAGATGGTGCTCAGTGCTCATTTCTGCTACAACTGACATATAACAGTCCTCAGTACAGATGACAAATGAATAATTTATGTTATACAATCGGCTAAGTGAATAGTTGATGCAATTAAAATTAATTTATTTAATCCTTGCAGCTACTTCTTTCGCATGGATAGTGTATATAGGTAGTATTCAGTTGCAGCTACCGTGCAATCGACGAACGACCCCAGGGGTAAAAGTTGCGTGATTTCTTCTAGTTTTTATTTACTTACTAGACTCTCAATAAAGATATGAAAAACGTTAACCGTGGCAGTGTGTTAGAGTCGTGCCTCTGAAAGAAATCCTTCCCGAGTTTGGTTCTGTTCTATGAATTAAACATGAAAAAGGCACATAAATTAAGTACTTTGCGATACACACGACGATGATGACCACAACGGCTCGCCAATGGTGGTAAGAAATGATCTTTTCGGTAGGTCTTAGCTACCGAACCACGCACTTGCAACTAGTGCAGTTGCTGTTGGTTTTTCATCGTAACGCGGGAGGCGTGTAATTGCATTTAATGGTACTCCTTTAGTTGACAACTTTGTCGGTGAAATGCCCACAGGCCAGCAGCCTCGGATTGAACTGTTTGATTTATGTCGAATCGGTGGTGGTTGGTCGACACAGACTTGGTGGACTATAATTTAAAACGGTAGTCGGTCGAAGTATTAATGTCTGATCGGAACATGCTGATTGGGGTCGCAGCAGGCAGCGGGTATGGTCTACCCTCTTACAGCCGGAGTAGGTTAATATCCTTTCATAATGGTCGTTAATGAAATAATAATCACCAACAAATCATTATCGCATATACAACTTTGCAGAACGAGGTTGATTTATCAATTAACGTTATACGTTTTGGTGTATGGTGTACGGATGAGTGACAAACGCCGCCGTTCGATGTGACACGTTCGCTGAGCAACACATGTTATTAGACGCCTGGCGATTAAACATTTGCTCTTTGCTCAGCTTGGCCATTACGGCTCAACATTTGTGTGTAAGATGCAGCTTGCTATTTGAATTAGATGCACAACTTGCATTCAATAGTATACACGCTGTTGATCGACAAACAACCAACATCTTTATATTGAAAAAATAAACTAATTATCATGCTCTACTTTGTGCTCTAAGCCATGTCATAGCACAAACTTTTTACTATTGTCAAATCGTTCATTACTAATAAAAACCTGTACAATTAATCCCAACAAGGTCTAGTGCGATCATTATATTGATTTTTTTTTATTTCAAATGTACTGAAATTTTAGTGTTTACTGTAGTGCAAAATTTATCAAACAAATATATCATCATAGAAAAAATGTAAATAAACAGCAAACCTTAACATATTTCAAATGATTTTCTGTCCATACATGCTCGTCCACACCAGAGATTACCGTGTAGGAGAATTAGATGTAATGTCGGCCTAAATGCCCCTAATTGGGGCCCAAACATAAATTCAGCAATCGACTAAATTTTCAATAGTGACAAAAAATATCCATTAGTACCGTCCCAATGACGCGTTCATCTAGATAAAATTGATAAATAGCAGATTTTTAGTGATGGGCCCAATCTTATAACCATAGGCCAACAATAGAGCCATTTCCCCTATGCAGTAAGGTAAATAATTATTCTACTAAAAATAAGAAAAACATAAAACAGCTACTAATTCAAGATAAGAGCAGAAATTCCATTTAAGCAGTTTATAACTTTGAAATTCCACAAGATTTGCAGTATGATTGTTTTTCTATGTTTCTTATTACTTACAACAAGTGTAGTGACATCGATTCAACCGGGTTCTTTAAAATTTCTGGCAGCAGGGTAATCTATGCATATTGATTTGATTACATAATTTTACCAATTTCTGCTGAAAATGTGTTTATTTTGATGTGCTCGACCTATTTCGAACCGAATATTTTCAATGCAGTGCAATTCTTGGCTTTGGGCAAGATTTCCAGTACATTTAAAGGTTTCTGTAATCAGCCTTAATATCTCTTTGTGTTCATTATCGTGAATGATGGTTTCGAGAAAAAACGAGGAGCTCTAGGATCAGTTTCATGACTTGATCACTTTCACAGATGTTCCGAATCTACCGGTGAACCATCCCGTAATCCCCAGCGTCCATATTCCAGTCATAACTCCGAATTCATTCTGATAAGACGTCTATGAGTGGTTGCAAAAAATTATCGAAGCTCTAAGATCAGTTTCATGAATTGACCACTTTTTATGGATGTTCCGGATCTTCCGGTAGACCATCCTGTAGTCCCCTCTAGAATCAGTTTCATGAATTGACCACTTTTACGGATGTTCCAGGTCTTCCGGAGGACCAGACTTCTGACTTTCCGGAATCAAAATTTCTGTAACTTTTGTAACTTCTTTTTAGTTAAAACTTGAAAATTTTAGTAATTATTATTCATAGTGTATTGTTTACATCTGTCAAGTTTCATAGTTATTCATACAGTAGTTCCAGTCAAAACATCGAAACAAGAAATTGTCCGTTGAAAAATGTTGTGCACTTACAATCAAAATCAGGGAGCGTCCCACAGATGGATCGCTAAAAAGCTTGGAATTTCAAATACAACTGTGTCTCGTGTGATAAGAACCTTCAGCGAAGCGTCTGAGTGCCCAATAAAGTGTGGTGCAACAGTTCAAGAACCGTCTAAACACGTCAATTCGAGATGTCGCTAAAAATTCGGTTTTTTTTTGCAGAAAACCATGAATCACCTAACTAACATTTTCAGATTAATAAGCCAACATTTCCAGCGTTGTGCTGTAAAGTAGCTGAAACAAAGCTGCAGATACAGATACTAGCCAAATAGTTTTGGAGAACGTTTCCTCAACTTTTTCACAACCATTATTCAATTTGTCAGTCGCACTTAATAACAACAGCCAATAAACGCTAATTTCACTTCTATGCAAATATTAATCAACTTTCAACTTGTAGCTGCAAAACAAAGCTAATAAAGCGAACATATTTATTACTTATTTGATGGCTTCTACACAACCAGCCACTCTTGCTGAATAACATAAACATCAAAGTGCTTTTTCAACAACTAAACAACCTGTACTCAGATAATAAACTGTGTTAGCGCTACTTTGGAAGCTATTTTACAGTCAACTAGGTTTATTTTTAGACGTGTACAGTTTTACAGCTTTTACTCTGCTTCTTTACAAAGCTGAATTAACTAGTCGAGAAAAGTGATTCATGTGCACTATTATAAAGCCTCTACTCAGCGATCTTGTTGTAGAAGAGCATCAAAGAAAGGAACATCAACTTTATGCAATCGCTGATCCAGAAAGTGTTTACACTGACGATTGAAAAATCAACATCGATTATTTCTTCCTATAATCATTTTATATTTAGCGTGTTCGTTTGTGCCAGCTTAATCTGACATAAAACGGTTCAATTTCTGACTACGTTTTGAAATGACCGTTAGCTTAACAGTTCATCCTGCTTAATACGAACTGTTGAGCTTTAACACAAAAATGTGTACAAAAAAGTTTTTTGTATTTATGCATATGCTGACCATATCTAGATTAACATTTCAAGAGGTTCTGTCTGCATTTATCTATTCTTTTCAGGATTCATTTGATATTCTAATTGAGTAACCACAGTTTTGCAAACATTCTTCATGCTATTTGTACCAAATAGTTTAAAGAAAACATTTAATCTTCTTCTTTTTCTTCTTTGGCTATTATGCCCCAACTAGAAGTTTACTCTTGCTCTCAACTGAGGGGATTAGAGACAACAGGGTGCAAGTGATTTTGATTGGTTCTCTTCATCGACTTTGTCTTTCGTTAATAATTCAGTTGCAAGCATATTCCTTGATGCGGTTGCTATGCTGCATGACAGATGATAACCTCCTTTAAGTATCAAACTATGTAGCAGAAATAGTATGAATACATCTAAGGGAGGCTTAAAAAGATGTAATGTATTGCATATCTACTAAATATAATAACAATCACAGCAGTGAATGTTTTTGCAACAATATAAAAAAAAAGTGAAGAAAATCGATCATTTAAAATTTTCCGGGAGTCGAGGACAACAACTCACAAATGTTGTTGTTTTGATGTTATTTGACGTTTTGTCTTGCGTTTTGTTTGACAAATGCGTCAATCACACGCTAACTATAAAATACTCAGTGATGAGTAAAATTACATGCAGTTTGATAAATTATTATATTACACATTATCCATTAATAAGCTCGTAAACGAGCTCGTGAATGAGTATGTGTTATGCACTCGGTTATCTACCAATGAATAATTTTTACTCATTTGTGGATTACAGTTACTAATTAATAGGCAATTTATTAATTATTTATGGTGGTAAGCTCGAGCCGGTATTATCCTCGGATTAAATCCCGATCAAGAATGTCTGGCTACTTTGATGTCGACATCAGAGTTGATCAACACGACTCTAAGAAAATATTTAGCAGGTCATCCAAACAGGGACTGTATTAAAAGTTAATCCAAGTTGGAGCTTACCGCCATAATTGTGTTTTTCACAAAATGGGAGAAATTCTACTCATAAATGGGTACTATAAAGTTACCGTGCAGTGAGTAAACGTCAATAATTAATTTTAATGCATTTTTTTTGTGATTTAAGCTCGCATTTGTCAGAGACGTTGATATAGACGCGCAAAGGAAATTTCTGTCAAAACAGCAGCACGGTTTTTGAGGGATCTTTTGGCAATGTCACTGGCAAACATGTTTCTTCGAGTGGCTTCAAATGACTTTCATACAGTGTCACAATGCTGTTGAGAAAATTTGAACGTTCGACCGGAACTGAATAGAAATGAAGTGCGCGGAACATTTTGCAAAAATAAATCTAGGACGAGAGATGACAGTCGCTCCATGACAGTATAACCACAAACGAAGTGACAGACGGTGCGTCTCGAAAACTTTGGTGACGAACCTACTATTGCAATTTTTCAGTGTACCACATGGCAACACTACTGCTGGATTGTACTAGCATTTTCACCAAATGTACTAGAATGTTTTGATTCTGTCTCTTTCATTTTGTTTTCTACTCAAAACTGAAATGCATAAAAAAAGGCAAAATGGTACACTCTTTGCACACTGTCAAAGATCATTGCACACAAAATCAACTTTGTTCAAATCAAAACAAAAATACTAGCCCATCTGTTGGCTGATGGTACAAGCTTCTAAAATAATTCTATTACAGCGAACCACATTATTTTAATTGATTTCTTCGCCAGTTAGTCGTCTGTCACTTCGTTTGTGGTATAACTTTTGTCATATTTTACTGTTTTGCTTGCAGCGCAATCATTTTTACTACCATAAAACTAAATAAAACGTTCCGATTCGAAATTGATTTTCATCACTAATAAATGTTGAATTTATTTGAATCAAAAATTAATAAATAGTGATATCTGAATTATTTCGCGAAAAAAACTTTATATGATTTATCATACCTTCCTTTAATTTGCTCGTTTGGCAGTTTTATTGCTTTTTTTTCCCTTGATTTGTTTTCCGTCGATCATGTTTTCCGTGCTGAACACCAATGCTACCGACGCCAGGGAGACAGCTCCCACACTTTGACCCTACCTATCGACCCATCAACTTATGAACCGGGGACCAGAGATGTTATGCCTCAGAACATCCCGGTGGCGCCGACTGGGATTGAACCCAGCCCTGCTGGGGTGAGAGGTAATCACGTTGATTGCATTTTTGTATTTTTCGAGCCTTATTTTCCATCTTCCAAGTGGAATGACAATACCGGTTGAGGGTTCCGCCATACGCATATTTCAATTCGACAGACTGTAGAATACAACGTTGTACGAATACAGCGCATTTTGTTCTACGTTATGTTTTACTTACATATCGAGAGTAAAATCAATTGGCCTGTGTCGGAATTTTCGGTTTTCTACTTTACCGTATACGTTACTGTACGAATGAATTTTCTTGGTAGAAAAATATTTCATTTGCTATGAAACCGCTTTAAAGAAGTCAGGCTGTACTTATACCTGTCTTTAAAACTGGTATAATGCTACTTATATTTTCCGTGTAAAAAGCGTGCTTTCCACCGCTAGGTGGCTTTCTGAAGTACATCGATTTTTTTTTCGCTTTTTGAAGCAGAGATGAGCTTCCTTTCTTTGAGGGCATGTAAATTTGTTTACGTCAGTTCAAAGTGTTGGCGTAGCGAAGTTGGTAGTTTCAAGGTTCGCCAATGCGGTCGTCTCGAATTCGATTCCCGGTTCCGGTACAGTGTAAATCATTTGGTGGTGTGCTTATAACTAATTTCGATTGATTTAATTCGCAGTAAAATAAATTTGATAAATTCCTCCACCAAAAAAAAAGCGTAAACAATATTTAACTTGGCGTCAAGAAAAAACTGTGTAGTGATTATTGGATAATCGGGTAAAGGTTGAGTAAGCGCCTTTGAAGTTCACACACAACTAAACAGCAGAATAACAGCTGTATAGAAGCGTAAATGGATATGCAATAAGAGCTTGCCACTACCGTCTCAACAGCCATAATAAGCTGACTAAGTTCGCCAGATTTGCTTGTATAGAGGTTGAGTAAAGGTTTCCTCATATCATTTAACATTTTAATACAGCTTGAGGCTGTATAAATGAAATGAGTAAAGCGTTTACATTGCGAAAATTGTTAGTTGGGCATTCTGGGTTACATGTTTACAAGGTGCAAAAAGTCCCAAACCAGAATGAAAAGCAAAACATCACTGCAAAAACCCGCGCCCGGAAACTTTACACGAAGTTGCTCACCAAATCGTGTTGCATTGTGATGGATGACGAAACTTACGTCAAGGCTGACTTCCGTCAACTTCCCGCACAGCTAAAAAAAAAGTAGTGTAAATTTCCGTTATACCCCGTTCACATTACAGCCTATATCACGTAATATAGGCTGTCTTGCAATGAGCACTCATATATAGGATTTCCAGTGAAAACTAGATGTATGAGTGCTCATTGCAAGACAGCGTATATCACGTGATATACGCTGTAATGTGAACGGGGTATTACTATGATGCACATAAATGGAGCCTCATATATCATACAAGTTTAGATTATAGATCGTGTAAATTTATGAGACATATCATGGAATATTCCATATATTGTATGCAACTGTCCACTTTTGTTTGCAACATTTCTTGCAAGCTGCTAGTTTACGTAAAAAAGAAATTTACATGTATGAATGTTTGCATGCATGGATGTTTACATCGCCAGTAAAATTCAGAATTTTTTTGGTGTGCGGGCAAGAATATTTCGTTGCCAAGTCTAAGTTCGACGTTCCGGAGGATGCTCAAAACAAGAAATTATCGAAATTTCCTGATCTGGCAGGCGATTGGCGGATGTGGTGAAATAAGCGCTCTATTACTCCCAGAACAATCAACGGGGCGATTTACACGGAAGAGTGCCTTAAGAAGTGAATCTTGCCATTCATAAGGAAGCTCAAAGGATCAACTCTGTTTTGGCCTGATCTAGCATCCTGTTACTACGCTCGAAACGTGTTGGAGTGGTACCGAGCCAACGGAGTCAATTTTGTTATAACGATATGAACTCACCAAATTCACCGGGCAATTATGAAGACGGAACTTCGCAACCATACTAAAACTATTAAAACAGAGCTGTAGTTGAAGAAAATTTGGGTAAAAACAACAAACAACAACACTAGAAAAATCTAAAGAGCCTAAATTTACAAAGAGACGACATGTCAAAATTGGAACAATCGATTGTCTGTCAAAGTCATAGGAAAAGTCATTCCAATCGAGCAGAAGACCTGTCAAATGGATAAAATGTCAGGCTCTTTAGAAAAATCGGTTACACAAAATTTGATGGGTGGAGTGAAAAGGAAGGTGCGGGCATTCGGGATGGGAGACGAAATTGAATAAAACAAATTTTCTTTTCCTATACTTAACATCTAGTGCCAATCGCCAACGGACATCGATTGCCATCCATTGACGGCAATCGAATGTGCAGGAAGGCAGCTTCCACACCTGCGTAGGATATCTCACCCAGTCAACACACATGGGCCGGGACCAACGGCTTGACTTCTCTTCCGAAGGAAGACTTGACCACAGATTGTTATGCCTCAGAAAAATCCCATCGACCTCGGCTGGGATTGAACAAAGACCCATTGGGGTGAGAAAGCAGTCACGCTTACCACTACACCGTCGGTGGCGGCTAAAACAAATTTTGTAAATCATAACTCATTAGTAGTTTTTCATTCACTGAAAATTTCAAGAAAATCCAATAATGGGTTTAATTTTGGTGAGTAAATATGTGTGTGCCATTTTTATCGAATACACCCTTTATCTTCGTAACCAGTTGACCGATTCAATTTGTTCTATGAGACCATGAAATCTTTCATTTAATGGTTGTTGCGTCCAATTCGGTTCAGTTGTTGCCGAGAAACATGACTTAGTTCCTAACATCCATATTGGATCCGGAAATCCAAAGTAAATCCGGAAATAATTGACCAATTCCAAAAATATTCAAAAGCGTTCTATGGGACGATGACACTTTCCATTTGGTGGTTGTTGCGCCCAATTACAGCGGTTGCCGAGAAACACATTTTAACTAATCTTTCGTCTAATCTTTACAACCCCCTCTTCCCCACAGCTCTTTCAATGCATGTTGAGGTCCCCAACAACTATGGAAAATTTGAACAAATTTGTTTATAATCTTGATTTGAGGGAGAATTTTAAATTTTGTATGGAAAAATGCATGAGAAACGGAACGATTTTATTCATTTGCTTACCAAATATCCAAATTATGCTCAAATTTCACCAAAAATCGGTCTTATATTGAACATACTATACAAAACAACTTTGTCGAAGACTGCGAATTGATTTGATATTTGTACAAAGTCGGATTTTCAAGCGATATGCATACCCTTCTTTGTAAAAAGGGTAAAAAGAAGTTTTTCTGGCAAAACGGCGGTCATTAACGAGGAAATTTCATGTACGTATTAATAGTAAGATTACCTGTAAATTATTATGGCCAAAGTCTAGGTATTTCATTCCCATATTATTCCGTGATAACGCAAACAAATGTGCAAACATTTTATAAGCATGATCAGGACTTGATTTGGAAACGATTGAGCTGTGTTAAGCAGAATCGATAACTTGAACCACCACAATTGGATGTTGCTATAACTAATTTACTAAAACCGATCCACTCAGCCTATAAACTACCACAACGGTATTAATTGGTGGGAGCCTTGTTAATTCAAGAAAAAAACATATCTCACCCCTACCCAAAAACAACAGGCAGTGGATCACTCATCAATCAATCAGACAAGGATGAACCGATCAGTTGCCGTTACCACATCCAAAAACAGAATATTGTTGACAACAATGATGACCGAATAAAGTAAAAAACAATTTTCAATCCGAATCTCTTCAATTTCGGTTTTGCGCTGGCGTTGTTGACCTCGTAAAAGTTAAAGACCTCTAGCAAAAGTATGGACGTCTGCCAAAAGCTGTTCCAATCTGACTGTCAAAATGGTGGATTGGAACATTTTTTTCAGTTTTATGGTCTCAGTCGTTCATACTTTTATTAGAGGGCTTTAGTAAAAGTCCGCTGTCTGCACGTACACAAAAAGTAAAACGAAACTGAAAGCATCTTCCCAATTAGGGTGCGAAACCATTTTGGCATACTTCACTACACTTCGGTAAATCAGCTTGTTTACAGCATTCATAATTCAACTCATGAGTAAAGAATTTGATGCATGGATGTAGCTGCTTGTCTTCATTGTTTTTGACGCATATGACGTACATGGGTCCCATATGCTGAAGTAGTGCTACACCCTACCACGCTCAATTGGCGTTGACGGCGACTCTGTAGCTCTTTACTCCTATGAGAAAATCCATAAGCAAACGTCAGACTGTGCGTGAAACATGGCGGACTTTGTACTATCCTTTCACTCCACCGAAAATTCCCATAAGACACTGTCCATATTTGCTGGAAGATCAATTTTTTCGACGGTGCCGTCAACGCCAATCCTGAATGATTTCGTTTTCCAACTATATAGGGTGAAGCACTACTTCGTCATACGGGACCCATATCCGATATACGCCTCAAGAACAATAAAGACAATCAGCTAAATCTAACATTCATGCATTAAGTTCTTTGCTCACGAGCAGGATCGCACTGGCAATAAGTTTGGATTCACACGGGTTGGAACTGATTAATAAACAAATTCGCTATAGGACTCCTTTGATGAACTTAGTGAAACATCGTGAACTTTACCAACGCTGCTCACGAGTTAAATTAATTAAGACTGAAGTGAAATAAATTCTACGGGGATTTCAAATTACAGATTTAAGGGGGGTGCCGAGGCAAAGTGAAGTATGACCATTATCGTAGGAATCGGGGATGCAGGAGTTGCTATACTCCTGAATGAAATAGAAATGAATCTGATTCTGATTCTATAGCATTCGATAGTCTGCTCTGTAAACTCGCACGTTTGCACCCCAGAAAATTTCTAGTAGTGCTAGCACCCTATTGAACATACCTACCCCTTTTCCAGCGCATAGGTACTTTCAACGCCTGACAAAATTCGCGCTTACATTATCACGATTTATATTTCGAATGATTCACCGTCTGATGCCCTCCAACGTGCGGAAGGTGTCAGGGCATCTTCCGAAACTACACGCAGCCAGGTTTCACCGAAAGTTTATTGAACATTTGTTTACTTTCATTCGTGCTTCTTTTTCTTTCATCCGACCATTTCGAATGCCTCTACACATGAAGGCCGACCGGTTCGGGTTAAATCGTGCTGCATGGCGCCGCACGTAGAATCATTCAAAGAAAGCAAAAATTGAATTAGTTTTTGGCGCAGCGGAAGGAGTCAGAAGGGATATCTGGAACAAGCTGCCAATCACGATTGGCATTGTTACGGAAAGTGAGTAATGTGACTTAATTTGCCTGCCACTGCTGGTGAGCGGTGGAATTCTATATGCACACCGGGCAAGTTCGTCGCTTGTTGAGCGTGCCTTAGGTCTTTCAAAATGTTTAATGCTTTTTTCGAGCACTCGCTTTGGTGTGAGGCAATAATATTAAGATGTTTCGAAATAAGTTCAGGAAATTGTCACTGCGTGATCGCTGCCGTTGGTTATATGCAGATTTTCGATATACAGAGAAATACTCACTCAATGTTGGTTATAAAAGTGGACACGTTTGAAATTGAAGTTTCAGTTTTGTCAAAGATTTCGGTCGGAAATGAGCTACTAAGCAATTCTGTCTAAACATGATTGGAAGGATTCTATTCGTTGTACTTTTTTCGATACAATCGACGCGTAGTGACATTTTTGCAAGTAAAAGCATCACTCGAGCATTGGTTCCGCCGCGAAAAAGTTCCGAGTATAGAAACACCTATTCTACAACGACGTCCCTCCCAGAAGTGATCATCAATCGCCAGCCAGTGAGAACAACTACTGCTCCTCAACGAGATTTCCAAGGATATTACTACGATCCTCCAAGTAACACATATATCCCACCCGAGCAGCCATTCGCAGATGAGCCGCAACCACCACTACAGATTCCTCCTCTTTCGGATCAATATCCGTCGGTGGATAATCAATATCTGCCACCAAACGAAGATCCTGAGACTCCCGATAATGTCCCATTTGCTGACCCACCAGTCAACGATTATCTACCACCACCTCAGCAACCACCACAGCGTGATGAAATTATTATTGTGACAAATGAACCCGGATATCAGTATAACCCACCGAGTTCACCAGCTCCTCCGTTTGCGGACGAAGGTTTCTCTAACCCTTCGACGGATAATGGATATAACTATAATCGACCTTCCAATGCTTACCTTCCTCCGACAGGAAGAGCATTGCGGGATGAGCTGCCAAATAATGCACGCCCCATAAGACTACAACTGAACGATCTGACCTGCCTGGACAACACTGGAGGATTCTTCCGATCTTCTCTCACCATTCAAAGTGCTATTGACAGTGTTCCACTAGTTGATGTGACTAGTGATGGTGACCTAAATGGGTGTGATGTTCGGGTTGCTCAGAATAGACTACTGGTGGACATTGATGCAAGTAATTTTAACAAGTGTGGTGTACAACAGTGCGGTGTCAATGCACGAGAGCTGTGTTTGCGGTTGAGATTTCCTCAAATAGTTGACATGCGAACCGCTGCTGATTCAATTCTTACCCTACAGTGCAAAATACAGCCACGGGTCGTAGCAAAAACACATTCTGTTCGACTTGGTATTAACAATGACATTCAAGAAAGAAGTGCTTCGGGAACGTTTGCCTATGGAGGAACCCAACGGCCATTTCGGACACAGTTGGGGCTTTTTCGGAGATCAGACAGTGGTAACGGCTTCACTCGATCACTCGAACCTGGCGGATCAGTAGTTTTGGGAGAAGAATTGCTTCTGCGTACACAAGTTCGAAGCGGTGATGGTGAGTTCTTCAGTGGTTGCAAGATTTGCTCGGATTTGTAAGGCCAGGAGTCTGCATTTACCTAGAACATTTAGATCAAATTTTATAGGACTCCCTGTTGCAGGTTGGAACTTTACCCGGCTGTCCGATGTCGTCATGCAACGGCAATCCCCTGCGGGGAATGTATTGAACTCCGTGACCCTGGTGACTACGAACGGTTGCCTGAATCCAACAATGCGAGCCATTAGTCCACTGGCTCCTGTTTCAGAATCACCCCTCAGTTATAGATTGGCTTTCAGGGCAGCCATGTTCCAAGGAATGCGCAGTGGAGACGAGATGGTCATGAGAGTGCGAATAGTTGGATGCGTTGACCGGCGGGAGTGTGCGGTGGTAAGTTGAAGATCTATCTTTTGCTCTATGAAAACACTTGAAATCGATCACTTTTCATTCGAAGTAATTGATGTAAGTCGCAATATTTATTAGAATTCAGTCTTTCGTCTAATATGATTGGTAAAAGGCGATTTAAAAATGACATCCACCGTTGAGGGAGGGATGGAGACGGTCCTAAACTTTGTGACAGAACGTGTACTAGATAATGGAAAGTGCGTGATACATAGAAAATTAATTCGAAATTGTTGAAGTCATTTTGGAATCGCTCCTAATGTTAATTAACACAAAAAGAAAACATATAACATATTCCATATTCCAGGAGAATTGCGCAACCGTTCGGTCCAAACGAGACATCGCAGATAATTCCACAGATGATACCTTCCAAGAGGACGAGCTTCCTTCAGAGGTAGCATCGATTTCATTCCGGATCATGTTGCCTTCCAATTCTACAATCGACCTTCGACCTAGTGCTGAACCAACGACGCAGTTTCTCACGCTCTCGGTGGCAGTGGTCATCTCTTTGATAATGCTCATAGCGTTAATCGTGTTGATTACCGTCATAAAACTGTACCGAACCAAGCAGCTTCACTACGACGAGTATCGATCGGATTAAGTGTAATAAAACGCGACGCGATCAGCTCTATTTCCCCGATGTTCCGAACGAAAGTGAACGTGAGTTGAAGAACTGGTCAACCGGCGCACGTTGCGGTAGCTCTTAGCGCATGCCGTTGCTATTAAGATACCCAGCCTGAGAGTGATTGCGCGTGTGTACTTTACTAGGTGGTCAGGCCAAACAGATGCAATAAAACACAAAAAGAGCCAATCCAATCACTAAACAGTGTTGCAGCAAAAGAAGGAAAAAATATCTGTTATTCATGAGCTGTGTCTGGTGCAGTTATCGATGAGATAAATAAGTTATTATATTTATTGTATGGTGCTAAGGAAAAATGCGGGCAAGCACGAACTCAACAAAAACTGGAAGCCTAATGAAATCCCTTGAGAATTATATTACCTCATCAACGTATCGTCAAGCCAAGTCAGCCGCGTAGTGATTCCTGCTAATCACAAAGGCAATGAAAGATCATAGTAACATAGTAATGAGACCACGAGCTACCTCGCTTTTTACGGCGCTAATGTAATTTAATTAATTATATATTTATTTTGTAGTATGTGTAACGATGTGTATTATATTGAGTGACAATAAATCAATTTAATGGTAAAAGTTTTATTGAATAAGTAGCAGTAAATGATCATTGGGTAGTTATTTTCTTTTTATATTTCAATTGTTGGTCTGCACTTAAACGGCGAGGGAATGAAAAACATATCCAAAAGAGCCGCACAGAAAAGCTCCAAATCTGGGTAAAGTCGATATTTAAACGTCAAGCATTTCACTATCACTGTATATTCAAATGGGTTGAATGAGACACTCCAAATACAGGGTCGATGTGAACGAACTGCTTCACAAAAATATCAAGCTCACTTAAAAGAGTGCCGCTCAATTAACCGTGCAAAATACCACCAAAGATCAATCAAAATTGTCAAGCGCACATAAATTTGATTACCTTCCGATAACATTACTTGTTTCCTTTTTTAATAAACGAACAAGAGTACACGGACGCCGATTGGCCGCGCCGCCCTCGAGAGACCGAAGCCGACTGGGACTGGCTTCATCAACCCGAAGCGACCGAACCTCTTATGGACATTTCTGGTTCGTTCGACTTGTACGCACCCAGCTCGTCACAGTTAGCGGCCGTTTTCAGAAGCGTGTGAAAGAAGCAATAAATTATTACTGAACCTGCGACACCATCCTTTCACCCGGTAGTTGCATGCCATGCAAGGATGGCCCAAAGCTACTTTACCCGCGGTAGGATGAATCTTGATGTTGCTTTATTTTATGGGCTTGTTTTTTTTTTTTATTTCTTTCCATACAACTTCACCTAAGCGGTGAATCTTGTCTTGTCTGCGGCGCGTTCTCCATAATCAGCCAACGTTAAGTAAAGGGTGACAGTGCGGCTGATCATGCCAAGATAAATTAAATTCAAACAAATATCTCCACCCTTATCAGTATCGCGATCAGTTTAGTGGTTTCAATAGCGTTTTGGAAGATGTACGTTAGAAAGGAGAATATGGGGTTAACAATGAAGCTAACAGTTAAAGGTCTTGAAACATGATTTAACTGTGTAACTAAGAAAAACTCTTGTATATTCGTAAAAAGACGTAAGCAGAGAATGCAACTGCATTCAGCGATTTATGCTTCAATTTCTTTAAGCACTAATGGCGGTAAGTTCCAACTCGGATTAACTTTCAATACCTGCCCTAATTGGAGGATCTGCAAAATGTTTGTTAAGGATTATATTGATTAACATCGACGTCGGCAACAGAACAGCCCGATATTCGTGATCGGGATTTAATCCAATGATAATAATGGTTAGAGTTTACCTGTGGTGGCCAGTGAATTTTCATTTTGAAATTCCCGGTTTTCCCGGTTCAAATCTTTAAAAAATCCCGGTTGTTAATTTTCAACAAAAAAACGAAATTGAACGCAATTTTAGGAACGTGCTCAAAGGAATTTACTAAAAGGATAAAAAAATGTGATTTAAGAAGATTCCCAAGATTGATGAGCTTTAAAATTTGGGTAGTGCCTGAAACTAGAATTTTTTTTTCAAAATTTGTGATTGATAACAATCTTCGTGATTTGGAGTAAAAATAATTAAAATGTGAGATTTTGAAAAAAATTCCAGTTCACAGATTTGAAAAAAAAAATCATACTTATGAGTCGTGGAGTCATAATTGTCACGCTCTGCGACTTGGAAGCATTTTAAGGGTTATAACAAATTACATAACAATCTATAGAATCTAGCGGACAAACCCTGGAATTTTTAGTAAAATTTAAAATAATTCAAAGTGTTGATTTCAAACAAATATTGAGAAGGGTTCCCACACAGTTTTCGAAGGAAAAGTTCTGAGCAGATTTCCAGAACTATTGTGACATGAAAACCCTAGAAATTGTTAGATGAATTTGGAAGGATGTCTGTGGAGAAGAATACAAGTGCTAAATTGAATTGTTATGTAATTTTAGAAGATTTAAAAAGGAGTTGTGAAAAAGAAAACTTTGCGGAAAATTCCTACGTGATTTTGAGGAGATTTGTATGGGTATCATGAGGAAAATGACAGATGAATTTTAATAAGAATTCCAAGAGCATTATGATCAAAATTCAACAAAAAACAGAGTTCTTCGAATGTTCTGGCAATAATTTCAACCCTAGTGCGAAAGATTCATCAATTAGTAAGAAATTCTTTAAAATACTCCAAGGGGTTTCTAAATAAAATTTCGAAAGATTTCTGCTGTTTTGAATAGAGTTAAAATAAATTTTTGAAAAGATTTTCAAAGGAATAAAAGTCTCCGGATAGGCTCAAGGGAATTCTAAGAAGGATTCCAATTAAATTCTTAGAAGGGGTTGCAAGGAAATTCCAAAAACAATTCAACGGTAATTAATACTCGGAGTGTTTTCTGGTTAATTTCAGAACAATTTCAAGATAATTCAGAGCAGAATTCCAAGTTAATTCTGGAATTCATATCATGCGAATTTGGAACAACGAAAAACTAAAACCCCGGAAAAGAATAATTCATGTTCGGTTTTTACAAATTTTTGTTTCCAAAGTCCAGCATCTTCAATATTTTCTTTTAAGGACCATGCACTTTACACCTGAAATTGAGACGACAAAAATCAATTAGCAATATTGCTGACTGATTAAATTCTAAAAACAATAAGACGGGAAACTGAAGAAAATTATGCAGTAAATAGAGCAAGACATTCATTTGGTATAGGATCACTCTGTTTAAATGGGTAAAAAAATTACCCATTATGAATATTTGTTACTCACAAATGCATACTTACTACATACTCATAAATGGAAAAAAAAATTATTTATTTAATGGATAGTCCCAGTTGCTTACTTTGTAGTCATTATTGGATATTTTGCGGTAACAGTGTAAAAAAAATTATTGCAAATGCGCTTTTTTAAAGACAGCATTTAGCATCTGTGGTCTACACGCTATTTTGAGACTACTCATTTTTGAGTCGAACTCAGTCCCAAAAGGGAAGTTACCCAAAAATGGGCATCAAACTATATTCATATCACAGGGACAGCACATGACAGAGAAACAATAACGAATAGTTCGACAGTAAGTATGCATCGATTTTCTCTTTGCATTGCTACAGCTAAGCGAAACAGTTATTTGTTCAATGCAGAGTTGTAACAGGTTGTATTGGCTGTCAAAAGTAACAGCAAACGCACCGAGAAACGTTAATTCTCGCGAGTTTTTAACAAAAGAGAAAATCGACGAGTAGAATCGATCATCGCGTTTACGCCCTTATGCATGCTAATTGTCGACTTACAATATGCAACATAACTAAGTGGTGACATCTGTCGGTTGGTACAGTAAATAGTATATGCTAAGGGTAGAGGTAGTAGTTGTCGCCTGCACGAACATACTCCTCCCCCCCAAAACAACGGTTTTTATTTCATTTGATGAGAATAAATCTGTTGTTGACTTTGCACGTACAATGATGAAAAACGAGCAGCTTGTTGCCCATTGTTGACCGATGAAGAAAGTACGGTGGTCCAGTCATGCAGTCTGACGAATATCCAACGTAGACACTTGCCCGTTGTTGATGAGCATACGCTTCTAGCCGAACACAGAGCCGTTTGCAGCAGTATTGGAAGATGAGCTAGATTCGAGCGGGATGCTCTACTAGATGGCTACTTTAATCGTAGCCGGTAGCGTAGTTGAATTATTATCCACAGCACTGCACTCACTGACTGGTGCTGTTCGCAAAAAGTGTCCGGTGTTGTGGGATCGATGCAGTTGGATGATCACATTACTTTTAATACGGTTCGCGCTATCCTGGTCACGGCACCATATAATCGTGCACAGTAGGACCCGATTTTCTACGTTGTGTTATCATTAATTAAAAGAAACCGATTTATTGGCCGGCCTGCCATGGCGGAGGCATTAAACTATATTAATATCACAGGGATATATATAATATGCCTTTTTGAATTGTTAACATAGTCTAAAATAGCAAAATCGAGGCCTAATCTTATTAGCCCGAATGTAACACTAGCCCAAAAATAATAATTTTATGAGATTTTTGATTATTTTAAACAAGAGCACTTCTTTCAGGCTGTATGTGTACAACTAATGAAGTTTTAATATGATTATTAAAAAGGACTTTGGTAAAATTTGTGATTTCAGGTTGAATGATTTGGAAGTTTGATTAGATATCAGAATCAAATGTTCTAGAGAAGATTTATCTTTCTTTCAAACATAAACAGTTCATACTGTCATGAATCATTAGAATCTAATATCAGAATATCAGATATTTAATCATTTCAGAAATTTTATTTATTTTCTACAAAGCAGTGATGGAAAAGTTCATCAAAGTTCCCTATGACTCGCGAACTTTTCCCTTGGTGAACTTCGTGAAATATCGCGAACTTTTCCAACACTGCTACAAAGATACAAATCCAAAGTATTTTCAAACGATTCGGACTTGTGTTACATTTGACCTTATGTTGTATTTGAGCTAGTGGTATTCTAGTGACGTTCCGCCAAATGCCAATCGGATTAGTGACATTCGGGCTAATGTTATAGAATCCCTCAATATACCTCTTATTCAATTAGCCATAACTAGCTCATTAAAGTATCCTGAGCGCATCCAATGCATAGGGTCAACGGTTAATAGAGCTCCTTTATTTAGAAGATTTTCAGCCGTACTGGTTCATCTTCGGCAATGCGTCAACGTCAACTCAAAAGATTCCCATTTTGGACGACTGCTTGTTTTTGCCTTGACCTGGATGTAGGTCAAATTTTTGTCGAATTTCAAGATTTCCTTGATGAAGCACTGCCTTTCTTACCACTTACGTTCTCAAATTTCTGTTTATATCGGCTTCTGACAACATCATCAACGAAAGAGCTCAGCGTTCGAGATACAGTTGTGCGGTCACCAAGCATAAATAATTTTATTAATTTATATGGTCAATAAAACTTACTGTCATCGGGGGGAAGAAATTATGCGACTCTATCAACTCAGTGATGTACAGCCTGGGATAGAACCCACAATCTACTGCTTAGCACGCACAATAGGGTCACCACTAGGCCACCAAGCCTTTTATATCCCAACAAACCACTGCTACCAACGAATGTTCAAGCTTGGCGACATGAAGCTTTTAAATGATGTGAGCATCACTTTTTTCCCGCACTGTTCCAACTGGGTTTTAGTAGCAATTTTCTGGGTTCTCTTCTATAAATAAAACTTCTATAATAAGGATCCTGGCATTGATTCCATGACCTTCAACTTAGTAAGCATAAACAGTCACCACTAGGCCACCGGACTTCTTAAATCACAATAAACCAATATAAGCAACGAACGTTCAAGCCCGGCGACATGAACCTACCTTGTAGATTCAGATTTTGGTGTCTTTTCGCAAAGTCAGTCAAAGGTTTCGTAATTCGTACACCTATGTTGCTCTTGGTCCTGCCAGGATATTGAAAACTATCGATTTTCGTCATTGCTTGCTCAGCTATCATAAAGTTATAAACGATGTTTGTGAAGACATCATACGAGTTGCTCTTGTTAACGATGATTGTGAAATCCGCAGCAGAGGTGCAATCGGCTAATTCGTCAATCTAACTCTACATATCAAAGGACCGTTGTGCTAATGAAGCAACATCATCAGACGAATTGAAGGCGATGAGATGTCCACGATTCGGTACACGATCTATTTCACCTAATCTGAGCTCACTGCTAACCACCATGAGCAACAGTAGTCGATATGCGTCATGCTAGCTACAACCCGGATAGAGTCGGACATGGTTCCGTTACTCAGGACTCTGAACGTGAAAGCTTCGATCAGAACAAAGTTGTTAAGTTCATCCAGTATTATGAAAATATGAGTGACTGCGGAGATGAACTAGCCATAGGCTGAGTGACTAGCTACCATTTTCATTGATAAACTGGGCGATGAGCGGCAGACTACTCCAGGATGATTCAAAGCATGGCAGTATGGTCCTAATAGAGAATAGAGGGATTTCATTCTTTATCAATCATTACTCAATTTTTAATGAATGAGTCAAGGCAGTACGCAATAAGCGTGGAGAATTTTTAGTTTCGTATTTAGTTGTAGCGGCGTCGATGGTGTAGTGGTAAGCGTGATTACCTCTCACCCCAGTAGGCCTGGGTTCAATTCCAGTCGGTGCCACCGGGATGTTCTGATCACGCCGGGAAGAAAAGTCGTTGGTCCCCGGTTCATGAGTTGATGAGTCTATAGGTAGGGTTCAGGTATGGGAGCTGCCTCCCTGGCATCGGTAGCATTGGTGCTCAGCACGGAAAACAAGATCGACGGAAAACAAACCAAGGAAAAAAAATTAGTGGTGTTTTAATAAAATTCTTCTTTGAGGGTTTGAAGCATATTTGATTCGTTAATAAAGTTGAGAGTGTCGAGATGCTATGTTATTGACGTCTGAAATTTTGCTTTCTCAAATGTTATTTTAAGAAAATTGACTACTATGACTGATAAATATGTCCAACTTTATTTTTTTCTTAATACTGTTTTCTCAAGCTTCAAAATTGCATAATGGCATTATTTTTTGGGAAATTTATTAAATTCTAAGTATCTTGAAGTTTTTCTCGTCCCGAGATTTTGAAAAATAGAATCCTGAATCCCAGAAATTTTGTTGAATCCTTTTTCTTATCACACTTTGCAATTTCAAGAACACAAATCTCAAGATTTATGAGTTTTATTAATCTGAACATTTCTGACATTGATTGCTTCTCCGCAGCAAACAACAAGTACTAACTTTAGCTACATGCATTCATAAACACCTTAGTATTTTAACTTGCGAAATAGCTAAGTGTTATGCGAAAAACGACGCTACAAGGAATCACCTTAAATAAATCTTATTACGGTGAACTCTCTCTAAATCTGTATTTTTAGAACCATCAAGTTAGGGAGGATATTGAGATACTGTGGTAAATTTGGGAAATTTTCCTGGGAAATGTGGTCAAATTAGCCTTCGAAGTTAGGGAGAATATCGTGTTAAGGAGGAGAAGAAGAGTTGATGATCATGATAAAGAAATTAATGAGATTTCAACGAAAAGTTGCTGACATTCTGTATGAAGGTGACTGAGATGAATTATTTCCCTGGTCAAATAATTTATCCGAGTATGTATTCAAAATAGTTCAAAGCAGCATTCGATGCCCCTCAATCCCTTACGCTAAAAAGGTAGCATGAGTAATCTGCGCCTGCCCTAAACAAGCCTTGTGCAACTTCATTGCACGCGTACAGCCAGCCAAAGACAACATCGACAAAAAAAATGTATGCACCTGCAGGGAATACGGCAAAATTGCAATTTATGTTGTTCTAGCCATATTGGGCACTGATGAACAAGATATAAGTTTGTTACTGTTAATTTCATAATTTACCGCTTTATGGACGTTTTCCGCCTCTATGCTTTCGGCATTTTATGGTCAACCGACGACGACGACAGCGAAGTGCGCTTTCGCATAACAAACGTCCCGCCACATCGAGTGCTCGCGAAAAATCCCCAACAGCTCCCAGCACAGTTTGTGTGGTTCTGACTGGCCAATAGCGTTAGATTCTGCACAGGCTCGTTTAGCAGAACAATTATGACTAAAAGAGGATGAAAAATATAATTTATAAACTTCAAGCGTTGGTTGTTAACACGCGTATGTCAACGGAAATATATAGACCACGCATGTTTCCAGCATAGATTAATATCTCGGTAGTTGCAAATGCAACTCTGAACGAATAGGTAGGGGTTGACAGTGTGGTGTGGGGGCGGAATAAACACCAAAGTTTGATGACGATCACAGAATCAAGTCGATGTTTGATAAATGCCTGTTTATCGCTTGCTCGTACAACATAATTTGTTGGAGCCAGTATTGTCACTGACAGATGGCTACAATAAAAAAGCGAACAATTTTTAACATTGACGCGTATAAGCGTGGGTTTGGGGTAGCTGATGGCTCGATTGCTTTAAGGGGCACCGCCGTATCAACAATGAATAATGCCAATATGATGTTATATATGGAAGTCTGATGATTTATTCAGCACTACCCATAATTAACAGCGTGATGAAAAATTATGACATTTCCAAAAACGAACCAACAGCATATGCGTGATGAAAAAACGATGAAAATCAATCACCATCACAATTTCATCAGGCAAATTGATGGGCGTTAAACAAAAGGGTATGATGGGGAATTCAAAAGGCAATTGTTTGCGCTCTAAAAAGATATTCCAAATCTATGTCCTTGTTCTTCTAAGATTAAAACACTCATTCTATTGGAAAAAATAGTCGGCAATGTACTACAACAAACTGTACCTAATCAGAGATCAACCATCAATCAAACCGTTAAAGTACAACTATTTTCAAGTTTTACATGGCAACAAGCACCCGATAAGATTAAACACACGGCTACCGGGCAACTTCTACGACATACCCACACTGAACCGATACCAATTACATTTGCGGAGGCTTACCTAGAAACCAGCTCTCCGTGCATTGCCTTCTAGTCTAGACGCCACCGTCTATAAAAGGGCGATTCAAATATGACGTCCACTCTTGAAGGGGAGGAGGGGGTCCTAAAATTTGTGACAGTACACGTAATAGGTATGGGAAAAAGCGTGACACAGGGGGGGAGATGGTAAGTAAAAATTCGAAAAACTTGTGGATGTCATATTTGAATCACCCCAAAGGTGGTAAAGAAAAAAATAAAAGTTTAATACATACGTACAGCAGGGATCGTTTTAATATAAACATTGGTGGGCGCGGTTTGACTGATTGGCCACGCACAAGTTCCTTTTCCTGCGTGTGCAGCGTAGCCAGTGGATATGCAAAAAGTAAGTTATTTAAATCCCCGTGGCGGAGAAGCCGCGAAACTCTGTCATTTCGAAAGATTAATAAAAAGATAAAATGTAACATTAAAAAGTGATAAAATCTTAATAATGTTATAATTATATACACGAAGCTTAAAATTACTCATAATATATTTACAAGAGAGTCATCGTTGGTGATAATATCTTGCCGACACAGGCTAGTCGGCGGATGCAAGCGGACCTCTCGGGAGGCTGACACGTCCTCACCACAGTATAATATCGAAAATACATTGTGGGAATGGAACTATTCAATGATTCCATATTATGATAAAGGTGGTATGCTTCAAGCGGTACTATCTTTGGATTAAATCCCGATCAATTATGCCTACTGTGTTACCTGACTTATAACGAATTATCCGGTAAAACATAAACACTGTTAAACTAGACGAAGCATACACTTACGCAGATAGAACGCATAACACAGTAGAAGTACTGTTACACGATAAAACAAATTACAAGTGTTCTATTGAAGGTTGTTAGTCTATTCGAGTACACCATGAAGTCACATTTGAAATTGTTCTAACACCCCCATAATTTTAAGTTATTGTTAAACACCCGATTTCGGGTGAGTGTCCGCATACTATCTCATTTTTTCGAGATTTTTTATTGTTAAACGGTTTTAGAAAGCACCCTACAAAATACATAGGGTCATTCCGCACCAAGTGTCCGTGGTAGTTGAAGTTTACCTTTTACAATTCAGAGTGTCGACTCAACGAAGAAAACAAAATTCCCTGATATTCCCTGATTTTCCAGTAATAAAAAAAAACAGGTGCAGTGCCTACCCGTTTTTGGCAATACAACCCCATCAGCTATATCATTTCTCAGTGCTTTATGGACATTTTTCAGGAAATACCACACGGGCCTCTAACCCACGAAGAGTGGTCCAGTACAAATTCAAATTAAATAAAGCGTTCGATACATTTTATAGAATGCAAAAAAGACAGAAATCTCGTGTTGCCAAAACCGGAAAGGATCCGCATTATACCCTAGGGGCATACATTCATCGAGATCTTCTGCATATTCATTTTTTTCGAATTTTTTTCGTTTTTCTCCCGGAATTTTGGAAATTTTTGCGGTTTAGGTATTTTAATTAAGCATAAAACTGAATGCGATTAAGCCGAAGGTTAAATGGGTAATTTCCAAGGCAACAGCACCTTTGCTGGATCTTGAATTTGGTTCTGCAACGAGTTTGAAGTCTTCAAAATTTGGGTATGAAAATTTCTCTCAAAACTTTACAGGCTTATACTTATTGTTCTCAAGCTTTTCCTTTACTTTAGATTAATTTCCTGTCACAGAGATCTTTCCAGAATTCTTCTAAAATAAACTTGAAATTCTCTCTGGAAATCTCTTTATTTTTTATAATAATACTCTCCGTTGAACACTAAGAATTCACTGGTGCTTCATTTTTTTTTAATTTGTAGAATTTCCATGCAATTCACCTCAGATTCTCGACCGACAATTGGAAAGGGCCTACTAGCTTTTGTGAACAAAACTTGTAATCATCCTTCCCTGATAGCACCAGGGGAAATTCTCCCGCTGAGAATTGTATTCAAATTTGCTCGGAATTATCTTAATGTTCTCCAATAAATTCTTCTGGAAATTGCATGGAATTGTCATTTTCATTCTCTAGAAATTCCATTCGAAATGCGCTTGGAATTATACTCCGACTTTGCTTTGCAGAATTATTTTTTAACCGTACCCTCAAAATTTGCGTCCATTCGTATTTTTAAGAATCCTGGAATCCTCTTCACTCTTGGGAGTTTTAGTAAAAACACTCTCAGAAATTTTCCTAAAGCTCCCCAGAAAACATTCGCTGAAATACCTTGGTGTTATCTCTAGAATTTATTTTAAAATCTGCTCAAATTTGGTTTGGAATAATCCTAAAATTATCTCAATAGCTCTTCAAAGTGACTGTAGTTATCCTGAAAATCTAGTCCAGTCCAAGGGATTTTTCCAGTGACTTCAAATTCCCAGCCTTTCTCGGTTCACTGGTCACTCTGCATTTCACATATGAAACACTTGTTTTTAATCCCATTATATTTGTTTTGCCTTGAGCTCTATTTGAGACCCAGCTCCGCAAGAAAATTATTCCGGATAATACGCTTAACCAAAAGCTAATTCCTCCGGTGGAAAATCTAAACTGGGTTTAGATATGGCAAGTGAATTGATTAACTCAGTTGAATTCAACTGAATTGAACGTGTAAAACATGCCATTCAACTGACTTGATCAACTCACTCGAATTTTAAAAAGTTGAACCAGTCTCAACTTTTCAAGTCATTTGAATTCAACTGAGTTGATAAATGACTTGCCTTTTCTAAGCCCAGCTTAACTCTTAATCATTCTTGCATTTACTCAAAGGCGCTCCAATGCGCTCAAGGGATTGAATTTTGTTGGGCACAGCTGGATCGAGCAGACGCACCAATCTACTCGAAGGTAAAATTTTGTCAGACGCAATTAGTTATAAAATTTATTAAGAGACGCACATTGCAATAAGCAACTTAAATTTGGCAACAACTAACAACGACTAGCGTCTCTACGAAAATGAATTTTTATTTGGGTTCAACTCTGGAATGTGACAACACCCAGTGGGAGCTGAATTTATAAAAAATTATAAATAAAAATAAAATAAAATTATAATTGAGTAACTTTTGCTCAACTTGCAAAAATTCAATATCAAACATTGAACAACCAGAAGTTCGCAACTCTATTTAAAATTTGGAATGAAAGACCATCCTTAAACTACAACCAGTAATTAAGTTGTTTAAAACTAGCAAAGTCAGCCATACTTATTAATAAGTTTCTGTTATAAAGAAATATTTCCCTGACTTTTTATGAAATTCCCTGAGATTCCCTGATTTTCCAGGTCCAAACAAGATTTCCATGATATTCCCTGATTTTCCAGGTTTTTCCATGTAGTCGACACCATGCAATTCGAACCAAATTTGGAGGAAAAGTTAAGTTAGCAACACATTTAACAAATACAGCTTTTTGTGCTGATCGGAACACTTCTCGATCAAGTAGGCATTTTCTGTTTTCCGCGATTTTCAAGAAAGCACTACATTCTTTTTTAAATATCTATGTATAGCTTCATTCGTTCCGGAGATATTAACAAAAGAATGTAGTGCTTTCTTGAAAATCCCAAAACATATAAAATGCTCCACTAGACCGAGGGGTGCTCCGATAAGCATAAAAAATGTATTTTTGAAATCTGAACTTGAATAAACTCTCGCCGAATTTGCAAGAGGGCGATTTAGCTTTTGCATTTTTTATTCTCGGTCACTTGGCGTGGAATGACCCAAACACATTTATGATGATTTTACTGAAATTCGTTTTTTTTTTCCTTGGTTTGTTTTCCGTCGATCTTGTTTTCCATGCTGAGCACCAATGCTACCGACGCCAGGAAGGCAGCTCCCACACCTGGACCCTACCTATCGACCCATCAACTCATGAACCGGGGACCAACGGCTTTACTTCCCATCCGAAGGAAGGCGTGATCAGAGATTTTATGCCTCAGAACATCCCGGCGGCGCCGACTGGGATTGAACACAGGCCTGCTGGGGTGAGAGGTTATCACGCTTACCACTACACCACCGGCGCCGCTGCTGAAATTCGTTGATATTTTTCTAATTTGTATACAAACAAATCCCTTCTTTGAAACTTTAGACGCCATGTACTCCATACAGGTTTCGTTCAAAATTTGAGCCAAATCGTTCAAATTTTACCTATTTGAAGATATTTTTTCCGACATGAAGTTTAAAATATATTAAAAAACACAATTTTCAAAGAAGTGGCGCTAGGTGGTGTTGCATACGTCCCAAAAATCACTAAACCAGTTTAACAATAACTTTAAATTATGTAATGAATTTGTATATTTCTAAATATTTAATATGTTAAGATTCATGTGGAAGTATATATATACAGGGGAATTTTTTTTTTATAGTTACTTTATTTGTACAGGCTCAATCGAATAAACTTTACAGAGCCGAGTTATCCTTTGCGTTATACATTATTACTGTCTTAAATTTAAAGTTAAAGGAACTGGACCGAGTACTCGCGGTTGTCTCGAGGTTAGTGGAGATTTACAATTTTTTGGATGGGAAAAAGGAAGAAGGAGGTTTGAAATGTGGTTTACGATACAACTATTTAATTAATCCTAAAGCATGAAATTATTTCTATTCATCTTAAAAACAAACATTGAAAAAAAAACCCACACGTACAAAATACAAACTAAACACAAAGTTAATCAAACTTACAATCTAAGGTTAATATCCTTAAAGTAAACATATATGAGTTTCATAAACTCCAGATCGCGTCTAGCCAAAATATCCCTAACTGGAACATTAGGTTGTCTACCTCGAGCCCGAAGGGAATCATAAAAATGTGATCTGACTCCACGATACTCCGCACAAGACCAAAGGATGTGATCAGCGTCCTGATAACCTTGTCCACATTCACAAAGATTGCTGTCTCCCAACCCCACACGGAACAAGTGAGCGTTTAGACAATAGTGATTGGACATGAGACGAGACATCACGCGTATGAAGTCTCGACCCAAGTCCAACCCTTTGAACCATGCAAACTTCGACACCTTAGGGATAATTGAATGTAGCCATCGTCCCAAGCTCCCTTCACTCCATTGATGTTGCCAGCTAACGAGCGACTGCTGACGATAAATAGAGAAAAATTCACTATAGGCGATTTGTCGATCATAAATCGATCATAAGTGGGCGCTATACCTTCGCAAGTGAATCCGCCTTCTCATTGCCCAAAATTGAGCAATGCGAAGGGACCCACGCGAAGGTGATGATGAAAGAGCGCACGGATAAAGCACTAAGCAGTTCTCGTATTTTCAAGAGAAAATACGAGAAGTGCTTTACCGGCCTAATGAAACGGATAGCCTCGACAGAACTGAGACTATCCGTAAAAATAAAGTAGTGGTGCGGAAGAAGTGAAGCAATAGTTTCCAAAGTGTAGTGTATTACTGCCAGTTCAGCCACATACACAGAACAAGGAGCTTCAAGTTTTCGAGAGGCGCTATGAAATTCATTAAATACACCAAAACCAGCGGACTCCTCTATTAGAGATCCATCTGTGAAAAACGTTCTTGCAGAATCAACATGGCCAAACTTTGCAGAGTATAATGACGGAGCAATCATAGGACGATGATGCTCTGGAATTCCGCGGATTTCCTGCGTCATAGATAAATCAAAATTCACTGAATTGCCGAAATCGGAGAAGACTACACGATTGGGAATATTTCTTGAAGGGCTGACATCCTGTGTTAAATATAGGTAGTACAAAGTCATAAAACATGTTTGAGGATTTAGCTCCAGAAGCTTCTCAAAGTTTTCGATCACCAGTGGGTTCATTACTTCGCAACGGGTGAGGAGCCTCAGAGATAACTCTGAAAAACGGACGGATAGTGGCAACATGCCCGCCAGCACTTCGAGACTCATAGTATGAGTCGAGTGCATGCATCCTAACGCGATACGAAGGCAACGATACTGGATCCGTTCCAGCTTGATGATGTGCGTTTTAGCTGCCGACTGGAAACAAAAACTACCATATTCTAGAACCGATAAAATCGTTGTCCGGTACAACGTCAGAAGATCTTGTGGATGGGCTCCCCACCACGTTCCGGTAATTGATCGAAGGAAATTGATCCTTAGTTGGCATTTTCGTCTCAGATAATATACAGGGGAAATGTCGGCTTTGATAATACCTTAACCTATTATCGTCAGGGGGTAAACAAAGCCCTAGAGCACTGATATTTGGGAAATAGATGCTCTGAAACACAATGTATTCCCATGCCAAAATTGAGCTCTAAATGATGTTGTTTACCCCCTGACGATAATAGAATAATGTATTGCCGCCGCCGACATTTACCCTATATATGGGCTGTATTGATGTTGCGAATGCGCTGCGTGAGGAACAATTAAATTGATGGATGTAACCCCAATCAAGCGCTCATACCAACACCCGCTTTCATAAGGTACCAAGACGTCCTACGACGGCTACGGCAGTGTGTAAATTAATGAACCGTTCAATAGGTGTTGGGATGGGAAAAACATATGAACATGAACCTGAACGAAAGAAGTCACGAAAGGCTGATGAAAAATTAGCTATAAGTAAAAAATGGAGCTATCCATAAACCATGCAGGAGTTTATAATCAATGTTCGACTGTCGTGAAAATATTCGACCGTTGAAAACATTTGTTTACACGTCAATCACAAAGGGAAAAGCATGTCAACAAACCGATTATTCGATACACCACCCCGAAATACGTACCCGCTACTGCAAATTGTAGTAACGAAACCAACCAATGTATGCTGAAAACGGAGTGAATATTTTGTAGTGTGACAAAATTGTCTGCTGTGATCTGTGAGTCTAATTGGGGACACTTTCATAAAGGCATCAAGACCCCCCCTAAAGATCCCATGATCGTTATCGCTTCCTAATATTCTTCTACACTCTTAGCTACGATTACGTAAGATTATAGGTAAAAAAATATTTTTAAGGATATCTAGGTATTCTTTACCGACTTTAAGGTATGTGCATCTTACACACTTAGAAAAAATCACCGACTTCGGTAATTCATTTACCGAATTCTCAACAGCGTAACGGTCGGTAATTTTTTCGGTAATCGAGAACATATCCGAAAAATCTGTAAACTGGATCAGCTAAATTAGCTGTCAAATTTACCGAACGATCGGTAACGTTTACCGATGTGCATTGCTTGATTTGTAGTCGACTTTACCGGAGAACTGTAATTTTGAGGACGATATGCAAATCGAAAATTACCGAGAGATTTGTAATTTTTTAAAAAGGTAACCGACTCAACTGTAATTTTCTTTAATATTGTTTCAAGGTGGCGGTCACTGCAACCCATGCAGAAATTTGGCTATTGTCGTGATCAATAAGTTAGTGCAAATTGCACCACCAATCAACAAAACCAAGTTTTTGTCGGAAGGATTCGGCGCTACACTGAAAACAAGGAAGCTTTGGAAGAATATTCCAAATGCTGTTTTCAGATCGTCGCCAACGGGAATGGAACTTGGACCGACAGAAAAAAAACTAGCAACAACATCAGCCATCTGTAATCGGTATTTATTTAGATAACGAAAATTAATTATTTACGGAAAATATATACGATTCACTCATTTTGGTGTTGAATAACAGCCTCTATAATTTCACCTTTTTATTTTTCACAAGCACGAACGCTTTTAAAGTCGATCGAAAATAACAATATGGTGGATTTGACGTTTACCTAGACCATTACCGAACTCAGTAATGGAACGCTTTGTTTACCGAAACTTCAGTAAAATATTTCACCGAAGTCAGTGACCTGCCGGTAAAAATGTTTACCGTTTTTGGTAAATTAAAATGAAATTACCGAAATTCGGTCATTTCATTTACAGTTTTCAGCAATAAAGCGAGAAAATACCGAAACATCTGTAATTTTTAGCATTATCGATCTAAGACGGTATTTTTTTTACCGAACTCAGGGTGTGTAGCGTGTATCCTATTATCGGTCCATAGTAACACTGAAAACGAATCTTCCTCAGAGAGTGAGAAATTTTTCCATTAATGAGTAAAAGTGACTCACTCTCTGAGTAAGATTCGTTTACAGTATGTTGCCCAAAAGAGAGGATATTGCCGTCACACCACTAATCCGGAACCGCGTGTGCGAAGTTACACTTGCGAAGTAAAAACAAAAAGTGCTGCCTGCCAAAACTTTGCATCGGTTTTCAGTCGAACGGGCAATGGATACCTAATATGATTCCACGCGGTAAGATCTGAGAAGAAACTCTACACTTTTTCCAATAGCATAGCTAAGGAAGGGTGAAGTTACTCCCGAACAGTTTATTATTAATTCTGAACTTGTAGTAGTAATAGATATACGAACGGATCGAGGAATTCTAAATACTGTACACCATAGATTAACATCCCCCAACAAACAAACAAAAAATAAGCAAGGGCAGGGTAGTCCCTATTTCCTACCTCAGGGGGGGGGGTTTACCCTGCTTACAAAAAGGTAGGGGAAACGCTCCTATAGTTGCGGTACGTTAGAGGCGTTAGGCTCCAATAGTTGTGTATGGAGACTCAATACACAATTATAGGAACATAACGCTTCTAACATACATCAACTATCGGATCGTTAACCCTACATACATATCTTTTGGAAAATGGATTTTCGATTCGAGAGCTGGAAAGCCGAGTGTCATACACCATTCGACTCAACTCAACGAGATCGAAAAATGTCTGTATGCGTTTAGGGTAACTGATGATGGTTGGACCTATTTAGGCCGGTTTTACACGACGTCGACATTCATGTCGTATTTTTTTTATGAATTCAATCACGGATAGAAATCTCCTTATACCTTTTGGCAAATTTCTATTGCTGATTATTCATAAAATGTATAAGTCAACTAATAAGCAGACGCCTTGCAAAAAGTTAATGAAGATCATGTGTCAAATGAAATGTATAAGCGGTCACACATACCTTTTATGCATTATTATAGGACCTATGTGGTATGTCTTATGGAATGTATAAGGCTGTTGTTTTGGCAAAAATGTATAAGTGAAACATATGAATAAAATAATTGATTTTCGTTTCGTGTATAATTATGAAAAATGCGTGATTAGGGGAAAGATCTGCCTTTCTTGTTTCTAATAATAACATAAAAAGTTTAATATTATGAACAAATGATTTTATAAAACGTTTTTATTCAGCAAAGAATTATGATGTTGTTTGGACCTATACTGATCTTGGTTGGACCTAAAAAATGATGATGGTTGGAACTATTTTTGCAAATGCTAGTTTAGCCCATATTTGTTCAAAAACTTTGTTTAAAGCTTATTGGTATCATGAAAAAAAAAACCCTTTTTATACAGTTTTTTTGAGAAGAAATTTGAGTTTAACTTCGTTTTTAAAAAAGTTCACTTTCCACGCATTAGCTATTCATCATGGCTCATTTTCTGGGAAATCATTGACCCGATTTGGAAATTTTTTAACGTCAAACTATAGGTATTGTGGTCCCATTGAAAGCTATCGAATATTTTTGGAATCGGTCAACTTATTCCGGTCGGAACAAGTTCCAGGGTTTATGGAACATGGAGCTAATTTTGACATGGAAGGACACTTCACATTACTTCCAAATTCGATAAAAATATCAATAACAAAATTGAGTGCCTTGGACCACATTGGCCACTTCCGGGCATGTTCTGGATGCCCCCGGGGAATTTAGGAGCAGAATATCAGAACTTAATTCCGGTTTTATGGTTTTTTTTTCTCCTAGGAGTTTTTTTTCCGGAAATAAGTTTCAGTTAGCAATTTTTAGTTTGTTAACATTTTATTTCAAGTTAATTCACACACAGAAGGTGTATGAGAAGTGCTTAATGTAAATTCATATTAACAGATTCTTTCGGCGCTTTCGTGGTAGTTCGAAAATTGGTGGTTACCCTTTCAGCCAACCTGACGATGGAATTCCTCCTTTAAATTTACGCCCAACTAGTGACGCAAGGTCTTTAGCAGCTTCCAAGATCTTTTTGATCGTCTTGGGACTGCCCGAAGCAGCACACATACAAACCCAATCCCCTAGCTGGTTCTCCAAATCAACACTCAACACTATTTCCCTTCCATATTTCTTGCCGTGGCTTCCCTTAATTTTTGCGTGAAGTGTCGTTTTCGGAATATTGTACCTTTTCTGTGCCTGATACGCGGTAAGTGATTTATTTCTTACTAAAAGAACAGCCTCTTGAAGATTTTCGATCGTATAACTCTTTTCTTTAGACATTTTTTCAATCGAAGAAACTGATCACTCGGCCAAAACTAAATCGAATTTCAAATCAGCTGCGCATGAAGGACGTAGACAAACCAAAGCGCACCTAGCGGCCGTCTTAGGAAACACATAGGTCCAACCATCATCATGCGTAGGTCCAACCTTGATCATATTTATCTATTCGAATTTCGTCAATTATTCAAACATTTTAGTGAAACCAATAGATAAATGGCGTACTAACGTGTTGTTTACACCTTAAAGCAGTATTTTACTGCATGAAAATAAAAAATAAATGTAAAAAATATTCCTTTTTTGTATGTTTGAAAGTAAGGCATGATGACGAGCTAATGCGTGAATAGTGAACTGTTTTGAAAACAAATTGAAACTCAATTGTTTTGAAGTTTTTTCAATAAAACACCCATGCAAATTGAAGAAAAAGAGTTTTTTATGATAGTAAAGTGATCTTTGAAAATAAAAAAAAATTAGCGAAGATTGACTAAACTAGCGATTGAAAAAATAGGTCCAACCATCATCAGTTTTTGGATAGGTCCAACCAGAATCAATTACCCTATATCAGTTAGGGTACCAACAGTGATGATCGAATTTCCAAAACCGACCATGTGCAAAATGTGTATTGCCTCGAAAAAATACTCTGTGCAAAATTTGGGTTCAATCGGACATGATTTAGGAGTGGCGTAAAATCGCCAAAGATTTGTTTTTTAACCGTAAAATCACCCGTAAAATTAATTTCGGAGTGCGAAAAATAAATTGTGGCTGCCAAATGACTTAAAACTGCAACAAACGTCGAGATCTGGTGTTAGCGTTTATGATCTAATTTCCGTCATACTATGCACAACCCACTCTTTTCCTATCTTTATCGAACGGGTATGAACAAACAAAAATCTGCTATAGGTGACTTCCAAATTTACGTACCATTATTTAATAAAGAGTCACAAATTGTTGCGCTATTGCTAAAAATTTAACACTGCTTCTTGATTCAATACTCGATCTACGAGTTTCAATTGTGTTGAAACGCCATTGGATTTTCATCGTCCTACGGATGAAGGCAGAAAAAAGGATTCGCTAGAAGGCTTCTTTTGTTTTTGAGAACAATGAGGGTAAATATTCATACAATACGCTCTAATAGGCTTTGTGGCTTATTAACGAATGCATTGGAACAAACGTATTATTCATATGTGCACGATGAAATCATTGATATTGTGGATGTATTCTGCTCGATATAACGGAAATGGGCGATTTCGACAAAGCGCTCTGCCCAGTGGCGTCGAGTGTATCAATAACACCCGGAGCGGATATGTGAAGTGGCGGTTCCTAGAGTGAACCAACTATCCATTTTGACAGTCAAGAGATGCGTTTGAGTATATAAGTATTGTTAAAAATAATCACAGTGATTATTCACTTCCGCTAATAGTCACATCTTCCGTTTTTAATTACCCCACATTTCAATTTGTCCCGGCGTACATTATTCACTATGCGCATCGTAAACATATACACTATCGTAAATATACCAAGGACTCTTTGGCAAGGAGTGTACTGGAAGTTTGGGCATTTACGGTGTTAGGTTTACGATACGCTTTGTGAATACCCTTAATGTAGATATTTTAAGTTGAGCTGAATATGTAGATACGTATTATTATATTTTTTTTGTAAGGAAGTATACTCAACAAAATTCCATGAATATGTGTAACTTAGGCAAGACTCTAGGGGCAATCGTGAATTGTCCGGGGATTTGAACTCGTTACTTTGGCGTGAGAGTTATGGATGTTAACCGCTATGACAGGGACGTCCCCCAAAATTTAATTGTTTACATATTCCTGTAAAACTAGCATTTACATATTACACCCAACTTGTTTACACATTAAATCTCCATTGTTTATCTACAGCTCTATTATTTGCATTACAAAACCACGAAATTGTTCAATGTTAAGTTACTTCAAACTACAAGCATTCAAAAGTGTTCAAACAATTTTGAAACCACCCTTTATAAACTGAAATCAAAAGCACACTACCATGAATTAAGATCGATTTGTTAAGGGTAGAGCGGTGTTTTAAAAGTATCAATTATGCATCGCATAATTCCAGGCCATCTTGATAGCTTAAGCCAGCTGGCTGTACCTACCAGTATGCTTTAATCGATTGTGAACGCAGTCGCGAAAAAAGATATTTCAATTTTCTCTAAGGCTTGCCAGTAAGCTCAGAAGGAGGAAAGTCGCGTGGGACGTGCAAGATGCATGTAAAAGCTTGTAAATCCATCGACATGATTAAGACGCAGAGATAAAAAATTAATCACCGCTCACGTGATTTGTTTTACCGTATTTAATTAAAACTGTATGACCTGAACAAATTTCCTCACGAATCATAAGTTTTCGAAACTGATAGTCATGATGATTGCATCTCAATAATTAAGGTTTTATGTTACTTTTTCGCAGGTTATCCACCATGCTAACGACCGAAGCTCCTCCCTTAAGTCACAATCATCATCTGCTGCCGGACCGACTGAGTGCTCCCGTATTAGCACGCCGGAAATTTAGTTTTCCGGCCAACCTTCACTCGACGGTCCTTCTCGGAGACCCTCCAGGATCAATAAATTCTGGATCGTTGCAACCATTCAGTTCAGCATCGTCAGCACGGAGACGACTGAGTAATGTTAGCGATGTAGTCACTAGGAAACTATCAAGCACAATAGGATGGAAACAACCTGTGCTTCCATCACAGGATATTATAACCCAAGGAAAATGCCTCTGCGGCCAGTACATCCGATGTAGATTGAAAAAGTCCGGTGTGTTCAATAGAAAACTTGGCCTACAAAGAATTAGAAGCATCGTTGGGACACCAACCATCCATGTCGTGCGCGAAGTTTTCCCAGCATTGCTAAGTGTATTACATCTCAAACAAGTCTCCACGGCATCAAACTAATCATATTCTGCTCTCATCTAGGTCGGCGAAGAGCTCGAACGAATGTATCCCCGGGTTTACAACGGAGTAGCTCGACAACTGAGTCGATTCGGACGAGGTGAACTTAAGACGCCGGAAACAGCTCCCGTACTGTTAAGTGCAATAGCTAGGGATTTGTTCAAAAGCGATATTACATGGGGCAAAGTGGTTTCGTTGTTTGCCATCGCTGGTGGGCTTTCAGTAGACTGCGTCCGTCAAGGGCACCCAGACTACCTACCAAAACTGATCGAAGGAGTGGCTGATGTTATTGAAGATGAACTGGTTACTTGGATTTCCGAAAACGGAGGTTGGGTAGGTTTCTTTTAACATTTTGATTTAATCGTTCTATGAGCCACTTTCTTTTATTACAGGTTGGGCTTGCCAACAAAGTTCGACCCCCACCGGAAGAGATAACTTTTGCAGGACGTTGTTTTGTTGGAGCTGGTTTGTTAGTTTGTCTATTTATAGTAGTGTTTTTATTTAAGACGTTAGGATTGTACTTGTTTCCAAATATATTTACATAACAAAAGATGAATTATGTAAGAACAGGATGTTTGCTGTTGAAAGAAAAGGTCCTATACAGAGCCAAGATTGTTATCCATATTCTAATTGCCCAATAGGTACTGATCAGTAGCTTTTACAGTAAATTTATTATACAAACTTCGTTCCTTAAAAAATATCTTTGCCGTAGTTTAAAGATTTAAACGGCACTTTTTTTTTCTTGGTTTGTTTTCCGTTGATCTTATTTTCCGTGCTGAGCACCAATGCTACCGACGCCAGCGAGGCAGCTCCCACACCTGGACCATATCTATCGACCCATCAACTCATGAACCGGGGACCAACGGCTTTACTTCCCTTCCGAAGGAAGGCGTGATCAGAGATGTTATTCCTCAGAACATTCCGGCGGCGCCGACTGGGATTGAACCCAGGCCTGCTGGGGTGAGAGGTAATCACGCTTACCACTACACCACCGGCGTCGCTCTTAATTTATCAAATCAATTATTTTAAACAAGTCCACTTCGACCCCTTTTTTAATCTTAATTTGTTCCAAAACTCTAATCAATATACATTCATGTTTCAATCTAGGCGCTCGAGCTACTACAGTAACTTACCAACCTTATTTGTTAGGATCTAAGCTGCCGTTATACGCATAACTGTCCCATGTTCTATGTAATCCTTATGCACCGTGGGACTCTTATGCGTATAATAGCAGTAAGGGTTTTTACATTGTGTCTGCCTTAGAAATTTAGTTTTTCAAACAGGTTTTCTATACCTGCACTGCTGATACTCGCATAATTGTCCCATCTTTGATTGATTTCCTATTCATATGTGACAGTTATGGTTTTATGGGCAGTACATGTCAGTATAACAATGGTAATCTTAAAACTAAAAACTTAAACTAAATCTTTCTAATTTTAAAGAGAATTGATAGTTGCAATTGAAGATTGTAACGATTTTTCCTGAAATTATTAATGATTTTTGTTGGACATTTGTTCCAAAGTATCAACATACGAAATTCTGTGTACCTGTGTAGTATTGTAATAGGTACTTCAAAATCATCTTCAGAACTTTATTTTGAATCCTAGGAAGCGCTTTTCTCCTGGTAGTGGAACAATTAGGAGGCTGTCCCAAATCCCAAAAACTGTCTACGTAGTTAATGAACGGCCCCTATTGGCCACAGTGTAAAGCAGCGGTTCTCAAACTTTTTCGATTGAGACCCACTTTGAAAAAAATATGATATTGCGACCCACCAACACTGAATATGTTGTAAGGCCAAAATTGACTTGAAAGCCCCAAAATGGATTTACAACGCCAAAAAAATACAATCAAACTGTATGATTGCCTATCATTATGGCTGAATGGTGGAAAACTAAAAAACGCCAGGTCAGTTGAAAAACGGCCTTTTTTTATTTGTTTTCCGTCCATTTTGTTTTCCGTGCTGAGCACCAATGCAACCGACGCAAGGAAGGCAGCTCCCACACCTGGACCCTACCACCTATCGACCCATCAACTCATGAACCGGGGACCAACGGCTTTACTTCCCTTCCGAAGGAAGGCTTGATCAGAGATGTTATGCCTCAGAACATCCCGGCGGCGCCGACTGAGATTGAATCCAGGCCTGCTGTGGTGAGAGGCAATCTCGCTTAACACTACACCACCGGTGCCGTTAGAAAAACGGCCTTAATTGTGCGAAAATGGTTTGAAAATACTGAAAGAGTCATCGAAACGAATGAGCAGTATTAAAAACGATGAAGTAGTCTAAAAACTAAAATGATGAAATGGTAAAAGAAACCCAACTTCCAACGTAAAAAAATGAGCTTAAAAATGACGAATTTCACAATACCTCGACTAAGGAGTTGGCGCACCCTCTTAGATTCCAGTGAAACATTGTGATTTTAAAAGTTTTGTTTACTGAAGCAACTTTGCCTACTTATTATGCTTGAAAAAAATTGAACAGGACAGAACTTTTTACCAACTTTTTCTACAAAAAAAATAACTCCAAAAATGATAAGACATAAGGGAATTTACGTATTCTCGGCAATCTAAGCAGTTTCCGCACTTCTATAAGCATTTTCTCAGCGTCACACACACATATGACGTGTCTGTTTGTTTACATTTATCTGCTGCTAGCTATTCTATCCATTCCAATCGACAGAACTGTCCAAAACGGGTAGAAAACGTTTTTAAGGCGCTCCAAACTTCTCAGCAACCTTTCCGTTTAAACTGTCAGCTGTTCTATTGTCGGCAACTCGAAATCAGCCGTATTTTCATGTGCTTATGTTTCATTTGAAGAAACACCTGGCATAACAGATTTTCTCAGCCATAAAAATGTATTAGGATTGAAGCTTAAAGACTAAGGAATCGTTTAAATACATTCAGCGAAGTGTTTTAGTGAGAAAATACAGCGAAAATAACGTTTAAATTGTGGTTGCCGAAAACAGTCGATGGCTGGCGAAGCCATCATTTACCCTACCAAAATCATGTGCGAGACTGACTTGTACAGAATGGAGAAACTGTACCCTTCCGGATGATGTTGTTGGTTTACGTGGGCGACCCTCGGTTGGCGAGAAAAGGATCTACAAAGGTTTGTTTACAAAAAGCTTGTATGCCCTTTTTACATGTGGCTCTTGAATTGTGATTCTCATTCCTACAATTAATCACTTCATTCGAGCAGATAAACTGACGTTTACTACCACTCGAACTTTGAAATGAAACATTATTTTGAGATTTTTCTTCTAGAACCTCGAGAAAAGTAGCCAACATTTGTGCGTTTCTAAAAAATTGAAATAAGTTGGTCCAGTTTTGTGAAATCGCTGGTAGAAAGTCACGCAAAAACTGCTTGACAAAATGGTCAATTGTGAACTTGGATCACATGCAAAGCTGCAGCTGTCATTTTCAGGTTATTATCAAACTTATCCCTACTGGGTGCTTGGATTCGTCAACAATAGTGTTTTGATTATAAGTGCATACAGCTGACCCGGAATGACAAATAGCCGAATGGATTAATGAAATTAATACCCTTAATCAACTTGACAATTGCTAAAGATACATTTGATTTTAATGTTGCACAAATCAGCAATAAGATCGATAAATTAGGAAACAGTCTTAACAACAACTGAAATATATAATCTTAGATCTTAATAAATAAATAAAATATATTCTTAAATATTTTTTGTGGTGATCTTAAGCGCTTTCAAAATAATATTTTCATATAGATATTTAATTTTTTTAAACATGAGCTGTTCTTTCGAGTTAGATTGTAGCAGATTCATTGACGCTGCAATTATTCGTGAGATTTTTCACATTTAACCTCTTTGTGCGTCAAGATTTTTTTGATTTTTTCTACACCGTGTTATTCAAATGGGTACTGAGTACCCGGGTAACCCCGTCATGCACATAACAGTAAAAACTGAGATGAACAACCGTCTGGTTGAAAGTGGTAGAAGTAGATGAATCTTCTATTCTTGCGAAACATATTTTTGTAGTGATTTTTAGAGCTTCGTAAACTAATATTTTTAACAGCAATTTTTCCTTCGTTTAAACATGAGTTGATCTTCCAAAATCCTTTTTTTTTAACTGATTTTTTGCGCTTTAGAATTAATATTTTTAATAGAGATATTTCCTTCTGTTAAACATGGGCTATTATTTCAAATTGTGTTATTAATAAAAATAATAATACAGAAATCCATATTGCATAAAGAATGTAGAATAAAATAAAAAATATGAGGGTTAATTCGTCCATTCGTCCAGTGTCGTCCATTCGGCCATTCGTTCTTTCGGTCATTTGTCATTCGGCTATTCGCTAGTGGACGGAATATGTGAAGAGCATTAAGCTCTTTTAATTGATTAAATATCTATTATCTCAACTCTTTCCGTTTTTGAATTGTAGGCGTACCAAATTTATTGTAATCTTTTTCAAAGAAAAAGTTGATTACGAGAATCAATCAAAATCACTTGCACCCCTGCTACCAAGTTTGTGTGGTCGTTGGGGGCTTGTGGTTCTGAATATGGACAAACAAGCACAGATAAATTCTATTCCAACTCTTTACTGATGTAAGCTTGATGGCCCTGAAAAGGGCCGTTTTATTGAAGAGGACATCCATGGCTACTTACGCTTGGCGTGTTTAGTGTAGGTGACAGCATCACGGACCTCATTTTCCAGGAACACCTTCAACACACCTCGTAGATCAGACCGGAGATACGTCAGACACCACCACGGCGAGCCAGACGACGGATGGTGGTTATCTCTAAGAATTTGCTATGACGATTGGCACCTCCTTTGCCACGACCAGTCAATTGTTGCTTGTAAGGTTATAGAAAAGTGGACTAACCACCTTCCTACTGCTGCTATTGCTGACCACGCCGTCCGAAGCAAAAATGAGCTGATACCAGACAGCAGCGCTGCTTTATATCTTTTTAGATTAAAGCAGAATGATGTGCAACCAAGTGGTATAAAAGCTACAAAGACTCCTCCCATTATGAGTAGTTTGCTATCAAGTAGCGACACTGGCTATTTTCTTTTTGCGTACACGGCGAATGAGAACGACCCAAATTTGAGTTTAGTTCATTCATAATCGCCAAAAGTGTAGGAACTCAGCGATGAGTAAATTTGTCTCATGGTTTCCTGTGGAAAACCTAAACAATCTGCCAGAAAATGAATATATTGACGAAAATTGTATTCAGTCTCGGAGTAGTACCAATAGACTGAGTGAATCCAATTTTTACTTTTCTCAAATTCGGGAATGTTTCCATGGAAAATCCTGGAAAAACCTGGGAATACATGAGGCAAATTTACTCATCGCTGAGTTCCTGCACTTTATTTCTTATTTCTGAGATAACTAAACTCAAATTTGGGTCGTTCTCATTCGCCGTTATATCACCTTCAAAGATATCGGCGCCGGTGGTTAGCGTGATTACCTCTCACCCCAGCAGGCCTGGGTCCAATCTCAGTCGGCGCCACCGGCATGTTCTAAGGCATAACATCTCTGGGAGCTGCCTCCCTGGCGTCGGTAGCATTAGAGCTCAGTACGGAAAACAAATCTCGCGTCACTTTTAAATAGGTCCTATCTACATTGATCGATTCTCTTCATCGACACTCTCTTTCGTAAATAACTCGGCTTCACAAATCTGGATCAACAATAGAAAAGGGCCCATCAGCATTTGTAAACAAACCGTTCCAAAGCCCTTTACTCACAAAGCGAAGGCCACCCACACAAACCAACACCATCATCGGATAGGGGAAACTTCTACCTACACGATGATGGTGTTGGTTTGTTTGAGCGGCCTTCGATTTTTGAAGAATGGGCTTTGGAACGGTTTGTTTACAAATGCTGATGGGCCCTTTTCTGTTGTTGATCCAGAAATGTTTCCTGCCGTCTTCGTCGAATTAGATGCTAGATTGTTGCTTCTTCCATCGAAAATATCCGGCCGTGGCGATTCAAAGTTGATCAAGGTTGATCTAAATAATTTGTACCCCTGCTTCCAGTTTGATTACATGAGCATTTTGTGTGGTCGTTGGTTCTGAATATGGACAAACAGGCAGATGAATTCTATTCCTACTCTTTACTGTAATAAGCTTGGTGGGCCTGAAAAGAGCCGTTTTGTTTCCAAAGTTGGTGATGATTTAACCTCCGAAACCAAACAGAGTGCGTCTCTGTCACTTCAAAAACGTAGATGACATCCATGGCCGCTTACGCTTGGCGTGTTCAGTGTAGGTGACAGCATCACGGATCTCATTTTTCAGGAACACCTTCAGCACACCTCGTAAATCAGACCGGAGATACGTCAGACACCGCCACGGCGAGCCAAACGACGGATGGTGGTTATCTCGAAGAATTTGCGTTTGGTTCTGAATATGGCGATGAGTGTGCAAAATATTACGCAATTCCATCCTCCCTATTCGCACGAGCCCGAGGATCGGAGGCGAATGCCACTTCGACTTGTTTCGTCTTCTTACTACTCTCTGACGACTGTGCTGGGGAAGCAGCATATGCATGTAGGTAATTCGTGGATTTGTTAGTTAATTCGACTCTTTTGGACAATGCTGAAAATTTACCAGTTTTTCAATAGTTTCTTGTTGAAAATCAACATTCGATAGCATTGTTATCGATGCGTAGCCATATTTTTGATCGATTGGTGATAAAATTATTGAAATTGGACCAGGGGCAGCTGAGTTATTAACGGTCAAAATCTTTCTTAATTTGTTACATGTTCCATTTTCGGTTTTCACAAAGTGTACCCTATATAGAAATCAAAGACGTAGTCCTACGTCAAAAATAAGATCCATACAAAAAATGTGAAATGGGAGTTGAAAATGGGCCAAATTTGCGTGAGATAATTAATGGACCATCCCTAAGACCGCTGAGCCGTATCGTCAGAATAGTGGTGGAGTTCATCAAGTTGGCCGTAATCTTCGAAGGAAAGGGTGAACCAGTGAACGTCCTGTTCCAAAGCGGCAAAGCGTTGTGGAGTTATGGAGAAAACTTTTACGATTACTCCACCGCTATGATTTCCGCTAGTTCGGTGCTTGTTGCTTGTTATGATGATGATGAATGTGGTGGCAGCTGCGTTCATGGTGACCGAAGATCCGTTGAATTGATAAGCTGAAAGGACACCCTCCATCTGCTGGACAAATGCCTGTTGCCAATTTGGGGTGTGGGCGAAACCTGCATCGTTCCGTTGTTCCAACCTAGTCTTCCATCGTTTGCAGTTTCCTTCCACTTCCATGCTGAACAATCGAATCAAAACATTGAAAATAATTTAATGTTGACGATTTACACGAGAACCATGTTCCCGTCTTCAAGAACAGGTTTACGATATTAAGCACACCTCATGAAATTTTATCACGTTTACCAGAATAAGGTCATGATTTCCAGAACAAAGTTCACGTTTCTATGACTTTTATTCTTTTGTTGGTGCCCGGTGCAACGTAACACAGGTGTACCGTTTATTTTACGGAACAATGTTCACGAGTTCATGATTTTTATACATGGTGTTTCGTAAACGAAAAATTTTCTTATCCCGAAAATCGTGACATGATGTTGACGAATGCTGGAATGGATTTTTTCCTGTGTGGGAATTTTATTTAATCCTTATAATATTTGTTTATACCGTTATTGAACGATTTTGAAAATTATGGAAATATCTTCGAACTTTCAATGTCAGAATTAACCAGATAATTTCTATGAATTTATTCACAAGATATCTTTGATTTTTTATTCGAAGAAAGCAACCCGAAATGTCAGAACCAGGCCGTAAAAAATAATCAACAATTAATCATGAATGGTTAATCATTAGCATTTAGCATGAATTATACAACACTAGCTGCGTGTGCCCGGCCTTGCTCGGAATCCAATATTAGTTTATGCGCCGATTCAAAAAAGAATGCTATATTTTTCTCTGGGTCTCAAACCATCATAAGAACCTTTCCCGGCCCCAAAAACCTCTGCATACAAATTTCTACGCCGATAGTTCAGTAGTTTTCGAGTCTATAAGGGTCAGACAGGCAGACAGAAATTATTAATATGGCAGACAGATTAACAATTAATATGTAAAAAGTTCACAACTAAATATTTTGGTTAATCATAAATCATTGCTAAATGTGCTCCATAATAGCTGCGAGGTTTTTTTGTAGATTACTTTAGGAATTAATTCCAGAAAATTGTTTTTGCTGTCAACATATGAGTGAAATGAACAAATGAGTTCATTATCCATCGACGAATACGCTTTTGTTGATATTCATCAACGCTTGAGTTTCCAACCCAAAATTGGCAAAATCGGAAACGATCCTCAAAAGCAAAAAAAAATCAAATTAATTTTGGCATAAATTATTATTTTGAATATTATCGATCCCAAAAGCCTAAAACATCGATATTATCATCAATTCTGCAAAAGGCAATAATCTTCTATCGATCTGAGTGAGAAAAGCAACATAACACGTTCCACAACGGTACATTTGTGTAGGATGAAAATAAGCATTTCGCATTTGGTACTCAAAATCATCCCCACCAAGATGCTACTGGCAACAGGACAGACGATAATGAATACTCATCTTTTAGCGAATTCGTTTATTATTCAGTGCCAACCTAAATCGGGTATCAATATTGGGTCTGTTTGTTTTTTTTTTATAAACGTCAGTTTGATCGTTTGTTTTTAAGCCCTACTTCAGGTTGAGGTTCACACTGCCAAAAAGTTCGGCTACACTCTGGGTTGGAACTGGTCCCAACCCTGATAACCAACGAGTTCTATTTATGTAACGCTATTTGAATGAACAAAAACAAATGTTGACTTGGATCTGGAGTCCCATCTTGACCAATTTCATAAGCTCGCGACCCTCCAATATTGAATACAGATACTATAAGGCCAAAACTGTCTTTAAAACTCCAAAGGCTATAACATATAAGCATAAAAAGCCTTAAAACTGCATGATTTCCTGAAACCCAAAATGCCAAAATGCAATTGTTGCATCTGAGGTATCGTAAATGTCACTCCGGTGGCAGAAACGTCATCCACGAACAATTTGCTTGAAGCCGCCATATCAAATAATTCGTTTATCTTGAAAATGACATTAATATCACAGACAAACAGACATAACTCATTGAATATTTCTTACTGTAAAACATCGTCGCTTAAACATTACCGCTATACTTACCTGGCATAGGGGTTACCGTGATCATAAACATTACCGCCATCTGTTGAGTATACTGTGGTGGGTAGTACGCTGAACAGATGGCGGTAGTGATTAAACGTCAAACGCAAGGGAATTGACTATGCGCGCCACAGGTGGTGATACCATAGAGGTAACTCTAAGACTAGAAGGTCCCGAAGAAACGTGCTCAACTTTTTGACTCAGTTCTGGTACTCTCTTCGGTCCCAAGCTAATCGATTCACCCCCCCGAAACATAAGAAAATCCACTAACCCCTCATTTTATCTGTCAAACTTTCATAGCTAATCAAAACAAACATAGTGTAGTACTAGAATTTCGACTAGAATGGGGGACGCTAATCGTTTGCTTGGGACCAATAGGCTAGTCAAGTAGTGAGCCAATTTTAAATCGTTAGTTTTGTATTGATTGTTGGTGATACTACCAACTACGATACTTTTAAATTTACCGTTAAATGCTTGTTCGATGAACAACTTGCGAGTGTTCCCGAGTAGCACACTTTCATCACAATAAGTTACAGCAACTTGCTTATGACTGAAATAAGTCGTATATAAGTTTCTACAATTGATTTGTGACAAGCGTGCTACTAGGGTTATGTCTGTTTGTCTGTGTTAATAATTTTTAATGCAGGATTCCGTTAACAGATTTAAATAAGTATTATAAAAATTAAATGCTTCTAACTAAGTTATCAGAATTTCTGCAACCCACCAAAGGACATCCCGCGACCCACCAATGGGTCGCGACCCATAGATTGAGAAACGCTGCTATAGACCATTCCGATACTACTTAGCTCCCTATGAAAGGGTTAAACCAGGCCACTGACAAGGCCTATACCAACAGCAGCGTTTGACAGTAGACAGCATTTAACGGGCTCAAATCGTTTATTTTGCTTTGCTGGGCCCGCTGTCACGGTATAACATGTTGCCTACGCGCCTGCCACTGGGCTGGGTTAAACCAATGCAATGTTAAGTTACACGAATTATACGCTGTATTCGAGGCCCACGGACACAACGTATATATAACGCTACACACTTAGAAAAAAATCATATAAATTCAGGTTCTCTGAGACTGACATATACGAGCGTCAATTTTGACATAAAATTGAGTCATAACAGACGCGAAATTCAACTCAATATAACGTATGTAACGAGTAACGTTGAGTAACGAACTTTTCAGTCTCGGAGCACTAAATTTTACATGAAATATTTGCATACGTCTGATCCTTTATGTCAAAGATGGATTCCGCCACGTGTAAAATTAGTTATTTCTAAGTGTGATACACAGAAGTATCGCATGAAAAATAAGCACCTCTACACGCAGAGAAATATATTTTTAATTTCAACAATATTCTGTATTGAATTCAATAAAAAAAAAATCGTTGTCTCCCGGCAAACAATAAATATTGTTGACACCAACAATTTTTTATTGAATTCAAAGATATTTTTTTATTTTTAAATTATTGATCAAAAATAATTTTCTTTGAAATAGCGAAACAATTTTTGTTTGTTGAATCAATAATTTGTATGTTTGAATCAAAAATATTAATTAGTTAGCTCAATAATATTCCTTTTTTTATTTCTGATGCTTTTTCCTTCAGTTTTGAAAGAACAATGATGCTTTTCCATGTATTTTATGTCATTTCAGTATTTAGTACATTAATCTTATTATAATGCCTTAAATACAGCGAGCAGTTTGGTCTGCAGCTTCCTGCAATACTAGCGGGGTAGCGGCAGTTGGCTGCAACGTTACAAGTTATTCCTTTAGAATAGGAAGGCCCTAGAAACGAGAAAAAAGCAACATTACATTAAAAAATCTGATGCACAATATGCTCAACGTTATGAGTAAACAATATCCATTAAATTAAATTACCTGAGCTTTTCTCCAGATTCAATCCGTAGAAAAATTTGATCCCCTCCACCAAAAATGGGACTTGAGTCAGCTCTTCCCCTTCACAACGCTCCATAATCAGCAAATATGTTGTTTAGAATTTAAATAAAATATTGTTGATTCAACCATGATCAATTTTTAAAACAAAAATATCGAATTATTGAGTTCAAAAAAGATTTGTTTTTGATTCAACTACATGTAATTTCTCTGCGTGTAAAATTTCGTATGGTGGGGGATCCCTCAATACTGCTTTTTTAATAATATTGTTCTGTCAGACACACCGTAAGTGTGGCTACACGGTAACCAGCATTAATGTGTAAAATTTCACACATTTCGTGAAAAAAGGGGTCTACTCATAAAATGTGTAAACTGCGTTTACACATTTATGTGTAAACCCATAAAACGTATTTTTTACACATTTTTCAAGAACGGTTTTTACTGCAAAATGTGTAAAAAGTAATCATTCAAAGAAATTAAATATGATAAGGATGCATGATTTTTTATTATTATCAGAGATTTCTTATTTGTGTCAATGATAAAATAAAGATTGATGGGATTCAATAATATTTTATTAAACAAAAATCACAGCCAGACACCGGGCAGTGAAAACCATAATAAAGATTATTTTTCTATGGCTTAGCTATGAAAATAATGTAAATCACTTACCCTCTAGCTTGTCCACCGTTGCTGTGTTACAGTTTGGACCGTAGTTTCTCCATTTTTCTGTTAAAATTGCTGAAAGTTTTTCGGTTTTTCGGCTTAAAGATTACCAATACTATTAAAGATCGCGAACCGTAGAAAACAACAATTTTCAATGGTAATGGTTTGTGGCAATGGTAATGGTTTTTGGTAAGGTCAAGGTTATGGTTCCTGATTATGTGGGTGCACAATTTTTTACAACATTTTATATGGTACAAAGTGTGTTTAACCACATAATCATAAGCTTTTGAATAAAAAACCTTGGAAACACTGCTGCATAGTCCCACTGATCGTGTCATATATGAATGATCACAGAAAAGCTCAACGTGGGCTAACTTGCAGCAGCTTCATGAACGCATACAAATACACGATATATTTATTATACACGTATATTTACACCGCTTGGATCTGACATTTCACACAAGCTCATCCCCAGTCCAGAGTAAGATCGCGATCATCGTTTCGATCTGGAGATTTTTAGTAGTGCCAGCAGCTGGTCACGACTGAGTTATCTAACCACTGTCATTCAATCAATCGATCAGAACTAAGCGGTTTTCCGATAGTCGCGAATCAATACGAACAATATCCGATGTGTAGATTAGTGCAAATGTTACCGCTCAGCACGATCAATTAGTATCATCGCCCGTGCAGCTTCCAAATCGATGGACCTTTCATAAACTTATCATGGAGAAGTCATCACCAACGCTTGCCAATAATTTTACAAATGTTTGGACCAATCGACGTAGCCCAATCCATCATCTAACCACCACGCAGGATGTGATCAACCAGGTTAGTAAGGATGGTGTTCATTCATCATGCCGATCCAATTTGATTTGCATTCTCGAGTTGTATACTAGTGAACACTTATCAATTTCATGCACAGTCCGTTTTATAGTACAACCTATGTGCTCGAGCCATTCAACGATCAGATAAGATTTACAGTGGAATACCTAACAATACGAATTATTACTGAGCTGCTACAGCTAAGTATGTAGGTATATCAATAAAAACAACTAACCTTTAAGAAGATCGAGACGAAGAGATGCAGGGTAAAATAATACATAAATACATGAGGAACAGCCCAAGTAGAAAGAATAGATTTTTTTCCGGCATATAGCGGCATACCTACTTAGCGATTTTCAAGGTCGTGCATATTTTCTAATACCTTTCTTTTTTCCAACTGTGCTATTGCATGTACGAACAGGGAAAATGTCTCTGTGGCGAATACATTCGAGCTAGACTGAGGCGATCTGGACTGCTGAACAGAAAAATTTTACAGCGTTTGCGCAGCACGATGGAAGTTCCTAACTGTGTGGTCGTTCGTGAAACAACTCCAATTTTGAATGGAATGGGTGAAGAGCTGGAACGAATGCACCCTCGGCTGTACAATAATGTGAGCCGGCAAATTTCAGTGGAACCATGGGGTGAACTGACCGAACCCGACTCGGTTTGTTACCTGCTGCACATCGTAGCAAAGGATCTCTTCAAAACAGATATAACCTGGGGAAAAGTGATCTCACTATTCGCGATCGCCGGTGGTTTAGCCGTTGATTGCGTACGCCAGGAGCATTATGATTATCTACAACAACTTATCGAAGGGACAACCGATGTAATTGAAGAGGACCTAAGCGCATGGCTACTCGAAAAAGGAGGCTGGCTAGGGCTACAAGATCACGTTCATCCACCGCAGACCGAAATTACATTCCTCGGCTGGATGGCAATCACCATTTCAACACTCTTTGTGATTTACTTAATTTCGGTTTTACTTAAATATCTTGGTTCCAGTTATCTATCGAAATTTTAACTAGGACATAAACGCAATTATTCGCATAATAGTTTTATGTTTATAACCATGTTTATGATGATCATAAAAAATACCAGGTTGCAAATTGCAAGCTCACTTATTAGCACTATGCATGTTAATCGAATCTCTTTAAATGTAGATAACCTTAAGAGCAAACAAAACATTGACACAAAAAGGGGAATGGCAATGAAACCAGACTTTTCTCTTAGGCTGGGAGGTATAATTTTAACATTGAATACAATGGTGCTCTTTGAAAATGTCTACTAATGTTGATTGTTTTACTGTTTTTAAAAGCCTGCTTACGTAATCCATTCTTTACCAAAACGTTCCAGCTGCAATAATGAGTGATACTAATGCTCAAAGCAATGAATAGCTAATTTTGACTCTGTTTTTTTCTTTGTATTGAATATAGACGTAAATAAATTTTTTGAAATACATAAATCGTGGTATTATTCATAACAAATATTGTCATTGTCATTGCTCAGCTCTCACCAGCAACCCATCGGCACTTAACCTTGGTGAGAACCTACTAAGCCTACGCTAGAGCATATAGGAGAGAAGTTTTAAAACGCTTATATTTTTCGAATGAAGTACTTTTAATTAAAGAGACTGAATTGGGTAAAGAGGCGACATCTTATCCATTTGACAGGTCTTCTGCTCGATTGGAAGAACTTTTCCTATGACTTTGACAGATAATCGATTGTTCCATGTCGTCTCTTTATAAATTCAGCCTCTTTACTTATAATTAATTTAAGTGTTACTGTGGGGGATCTAAGGCTCTGAACCATTTGGTGGATTTTTTATAACTTTTGATTAAAATTTGACAGATGGAAAGTTATCGATTAACCCCGCTATCCGAGAGTGGTTATTTCTGACAGACAAGAAGTTAAATTTTGACAACCGTGGCTGAGTTCTTATCGAAAACCGGTCGATCGACAGCACAGGGATTTTCGAACATAGAGAATAACTTTCGAAATGTCACTTTTAACCACGAGTTTAATTTAACTCGGCAAATGGTTCACAGCCTAAGTGTACCGGAAAACTGGCAGTACTGGCCTATAAAGTACACTCAAAAAATTCCACACGTATGACCGAAGTGTTTAAACACTTGGTTTTTTAAATGCACAATCACATTTACTTTAAGTGTATTTCACCTTGGTTCAATGTGACATCGATTTCCATCCATTGACGGCAATCGAATGTGCAGGAAGGCAGCTTCCACACCTGCGTAGGATATCGCACCCATTCAACACACACATGGGCCGGGACCAACGGCTTTACTTCCCTTCCGAAGGAAGACGTGACCAGAGATTTTTATGCCTCAGAAAAATCCCATCGACCTCGGTTGGGGTTCAACCCAGACCCATTGGGGTGAAACAATGCATTTATGTGTCATTAATGTGTGAAAATGTGCCGGTCAGCATGCTTGGCATACACAGTTTTGGTCACGAACTGCTCTTTTGCTAATAACTTTGCACACAGTTGACGGAACATAGTTCTTTTTGAAGCAGTAGATAGAATAGAGTGTAAACTTGTTACAGATATGTAAAAAAAAGTAGATTTTAATGGTAGTAGTAAAATGTATTTGTTTTTGCGTTGTAAAAATGAGGTGAGAAATGCTCACTACACATCTCGGAATTTAAGTGTTACATTGATTAGTGTTGATTCAAATGTTAAGCTTTACCTAATCTTCGCATATCTATAGTAAACTATGAGCCTAATCTATCAATTACTTTAAAGAAAAATAAATTTCAACATCTGAGTGAAAAGTTATTACCAAATGAGCAGTTGGTGTGTACAACTGTGCATGCCAAGCATGCCGGTCAGCACTCATGTTTTTTCAGTTACTTTTTCACATTGCCTCATTATGTATGAGCATTAACATCTCCATTAAACAGTGCTGACAGATTTCGACAATTGAAGAGATTGTGTCATTTATAGATCCTCGCGAATCCCACGTGTCCAGAAAAACGCTAAGTATAGTGTATGCAGTATGTATCCATTGTGATATCGGGAATCACCAGAAATCGTTTGCCCATCACGGGTGATGATGATATAACGTTTTGTTATTGTTGTTCTTGTGTTTTTTTTTTTTTACTTATTGAGATTGAAGCAGCACACGAAAGAAAATAAAATGAACAACCGTCGTTCTATTGGCGATTTATTCGGTCGGTAGTGTTTTTTAAGCGTTATCAGAGGTTTCATATCGCTACGATTGGAACAAATTGAGTCAACCAGCTCAAAATTTTGTGTGATCTATCTATTTAATAAAAATTAATTGTATTCCAGTACATAACATAAAATACATTTATAAATGCAACAATATTCAAAAACTAAATACGCCAGGGCATGGTTTGCTGACTGTTGCCGCGGGTATTGTTGGGTTCACAGGTACCCGGTTCAAGCTTCAGTTAGCTGCGGTGGTTCTTCTTTTCTTGTGATGTTTTGCTGGTTGTGGACATTAAGGCTTGTACTCGAAAAAAAATGCAGCATTTTTATCCGTGTGTAACTTTTTTATCCGTGGGTAAAAATTGATGAAAATCTGGGTATAACTAGTTTGGAGTGAATTGTTTACATGTGCAAAATTTCATAACAATCGGTTCAGTGGTTATTGAGATGTCATCGAAACAAGAAGAAAATTGCCGGAGAATTTTGCGCGCCGTCATGGAAAATCCGACTACGACTATGAGATGGATCGGAAGACAACTGGGAATCACCCATACAACTGTGTCTCGAGTGGTAAAATCGTTTAAGGAGTCCCAGACGACTAAGCGGCGGGCTGGAAGTGGAAGAAAATCGAAGACAGCTGACCCTGTGAAGGCCCGGAGGGTGTTGGATTATTTCAAGCGTAATCCGAACTTTTCGATGCGCGACGCGGCTCTGAAGGCAAATGATATGTTTTTCTAATGGTTACTTTTCGCTGTGGGACAATTGGACTTGGTATTGTTTTTCATTTTTCTTGAACAAACATCCTTTTTTCAATAGCACATTTCAAAAAACATAGAAAGATAAACTGAATAATGATGCTAACTTAAAATTGATAAAAATGCAGATGGGACTGACTTGCGATTACCGGCAGTATAGCATTATTATTTTTCCATAACCAACACTATCTACCAAGGTTGCAAATATTCATTTCAGCTAAAACAATGTTTTGTTTTTAATTATGAAATAATTAGATGCCATGATCATATTTTGAATTGGTAGGATACAAGAAGAGGTTGCAAAGAATGTCAGAAAGTCAGAAAATCGCTGATTGTGACTCATAGAAAGAAAAATTTACTGGTTTTATGTTTCAAACGCATACTTTGTAACCTCTTCTTGTAAGTTACAAGTAAAACATGCCATCATACCATTTTTTGGTTTTATTATTCCGAAAAACATTATTTTAGCTGAAATGAGTATTTGCAACCTTGCTATCTACCTCAGCTAAGATTCAGGGGCCTCCCTTAGCTCAGTCGGTAAAGGCGCAGCTACAAAGTAAGACCATGCTGGAGGTGGCAGGGTTCAATTCCCGGTCCGGTCTAGGAATTTTTCGGGTTGGAAAATTTCTCGACTTCCCTGGGCATAGAAGTATGATTGGACTTGCCACACAATTATATCAATGCAAAAATGGTATAGGCATCGAAAGCTCTCAATTAATAACTGTGGAAGTGCATCTAGAACACTAAGTTGAGAGCACGCAATAAGCTAATATGCGATATGCAATAAGCTTGAAATGCGAAGAAGAAGAAGAAGAAGAAGAAGAAGATTCAATTGTGGAAGTTTTTGCTGAAAAGAAACAAAATAAAAGAAACAGTGAAAAAATTAGCTGTGCTTTTCTTCAAAAATCGGCTATTTTCTACTTTTTTGAAAACTATACCAGAAGTCAAGACCATGTGTTTGGGTGGAGAGATGTCGCGAGAATGATGAAAAATTCACTGTCTACAGGTGGTAATCGAACCCTCACCTTCCAATACGCTAGACAGGCGCTCTACTATGCTATGCTACCGTAGACTTGATGCTACCATAGAGATAACAGATCCCGAAGAAACGTGCTTTTTGGCTCAGCTTTGGTACTCTCTTCGGACCCAAGCTAATCGATGCACCCCTTATCTGTCACGCACGCCTAAAAACTGACGCACTGAAAGCGAAATTGACAGGTTTTATGAGTCAAATGTAAAATACACACTTTTCAACCTCTTATTGTTTCTGAAAATTACAAACTATCATAATAGCGTACAATGATTCCATAATTCCGGAAAACATGTTTTATAGCGAAATGAGTGGACCCTGGTTTTTGGACCATTTTTATATTTCTGGATCATTGAGTTTTCACAAATTCCACCAATTCCTTGAAAAAATTGAATGCTCCTGAAACATAGAAAACTTTTCATGATCTTGGACATAGGTAGACATAAGTCTGAAAAAAATAATACAATCTAATGAACTTAAAAAGGAACTCAAGATTCTGTAACATGATTTATTTTTCTCGATTTTTTAACAAATACTAAAGTACCAGGTTTCTTTTTGACGTAGGACTACGTCTTTAATTTCTATAATGGGGGTCACATTAAAAAAATCTAAATTCAGACATGTAACGAAAAATCCCAAACACGGACGCAACGATAGAGCGCAAATCGAACAAACGAACATTGCGTATGCTCACATGAGCGAGCTCAATTCTCGGTTGACCGATCACCATTTCACCAATAAAAGAAAGGGAGGAGAAAAGCAGCGATAATAAAATCATTTTCTTCGTCATTTGCTTTCGATCAACGAACCAATAGCGTCGGACACGACGTATGAATTGAACAGCACGCATCGCACCAATGCGAAGACGACGACGACGACGACGAAAGCACCCACATCGACCGGAGGAAAGGCTTCCCACAATAGGAAGCATGGCTAGGCTGCCGTCATCCGGTCGGCATCGACTTGCACCGTTTGAAAAACAATCGGCCCTTTTCAGGGCCACCAATTCAAAAACGGAATGATTAAGAATGATCAACATCAGTGGCGTCGCATCCACATGTGCAACCTGTGCACGACACAGGTGTAAATGATTAAAAAAAAAATATGTTTAGATTTTTATAGATTTCACATTACAACTTCTTTACCAGACCACAAGTGACCATGAATACACTATTTTTTTTTTTTTTTTTCTTTATTTTTGTGATTTTTAGCCGTAGGCTAGTTCATCACATAGGATGAATACACTATTTTAAAGTGTGGCAAGGTCGAAGGGTTTGTTTCAAAAAGGATTAAATTCAGTTCGGATGGTCTGCCTTATCCCTAATGCAATGATTTCTAAGCATGTCGATATCACTACCATGACAAAACTTGTTGAATAGTGCACCTAAAAGCGAGCTGAGTGAATGGTCAAATGCCTGAGCGAGTGAATGGTCAAATGCCTGATGTAAGCCAAGCAGACCTTCTATCACATCTTGAAACATAGCAAAAATGTTCCACAATACATGGCGGTTTGCACCACTAGTTGTAATTGAAACTTTCAGCAGTCACGCGTCAAACGGGAGCAACACGGAAACAGCAGTCTGGTACGCTTTTTACGTGTATGATACTTGCAGAACAGTTTGAATGTGTGAGTTTAAATTAGAAGAACATTTGTGATGTATGGGTGCCCAAAGCGTGCATTTCTCGCTGTGCACCTGGATTGCAGGCAAAGAAAGTAATGGAGAAAGAGAGCACAAAAGCTCGGTCTCACTCTCTTCAGTTGTAAATCTCTCAATTACCGATGGTTGCGCCGGTGCGCCTGTAAAAACTTATGAGCTTCCCCTGGTTCATTCTGATAGTGTTGTTCTGATGAATAAAGAGTTCGTTTATTCAAGTTCTAGATTTTTCGAAATTGTTTGACGGATATTCTTTAATACACTTCAGTCGAAAGAGTTAGCCTTGTGATAAAAACTAAAATTAGTTAAGTTTTGCAATTCCTCCTACTTCGATTAGCGCGAAAAGGTCCATATAAGTTTTGTTTACACATGATGATAGGCCCTTCAAATGTTACGTTAGATAGTGATTAATATATTAATTGAGAATATGTACCTTGATGGAGCATTGAAAAGAGAGAAAAAACTAATATGTGGTGTTAAACTATAACGAACAAAGTTTGGTGCACAGGTAAACAAATGAGGCACGCGACGCCTCTGATCAACATATTTGTTCCGTCCACTAGCGGTCCAATGACAAGCTTCCGTTCGTGCCCCTAGGCACAGACCCTTCTATTTTTTTTAAATTTCTGAACTATGAAAAATATTCGAGACCTTGAAAATTTTCGTTGACCATTTTTTGACATCTTTTTGGCTTGGCAAACTATCAAGATCACGAAGTAAAATATCCAGAATACAGTGCCTTCCCGTTTTTGGCAACACATAATTTTTGTCTTCTTCACTTTCTAGATAATCAATCCAACTCTTAAGGTGATTCCTTGTAGAGTTCACAAATGGCCGCCACGTTGGCTATACATGAACTTCCACTTCGAATTTTCAATTACAATCCCGAAAATCTGATATTTGTGCACTTAAAGTTTCGAAGTGATTCCGAGAATAAGGATGTCACAGCGATTCACCTTAACCCAATTTCTGATATCACTAGACCCCTCTTTAAGGATCATACCTACTTGGAATTCCATGGAAAATTACCCAGAAAGCGCTGGCACGAATTTGAAGAAAGAATTATTTGATGAGGTTGTGTTGCCATAAACGGGAAGGCACTGTATAGGGTCAAGAGTTTTTTTCGAAACTTCAGAAAATTTGTGAGGTCTATGACAATTTCGAGATCACAAGAAAGGGAAACTGATTTTTAATCAATCTTTCTAACACAAATTTGTTACCAAATCAAGCTGTGATCTGATGTGAGTTTTAAAAGTGAAATTCTTCACCCACAACGTTGACTTTAGTAACTACATTTTAGAAAATAGTGACTGAAAAAATTATTTATTCGTGCGGACCAGAAATTTGTGGCATCGCGAGTGAAAATTTTAATTTCAGTTTATTTACGCGGTGATGAGAATGGCGTTGATCTATTGTTAGGGTTTTGCGATGTGCATTGCTTTTGTGCACGGAGTGACTTGAAAAAGAAAAGCGAAGAAAAGTGATATTTGGTTGTTGTGTGGTTGGAGTCGCTGGATGAAGAATTGTTTAGGGATGACTAGAGAAAAATATGCGTGGAAGCATCGGGAATGCGCTCCCGCGTGAAGTGATTTGGTGAGTACGTTCCAGTTGAAGATTGTTGACAAGTGTATTTGTGGTGATACAAATTATGGTTTAGATGACGCATGACTTCAAACATTTTGTGTATCCAAATAAAACATATTACATACTAAATACGCACAGGGCATCGTCTGCTGATCATTGCCGCGGGTATATCGTGGGAATCCCAGGTACCCGGTTCAAGCTTTAGTTGGCGGCGGTGGCTCTTCTTTACCTTCTACCCCCTGAGTAGTTAATGTGAATAAGGGCGTCTATGTGATGTTTTGCTGTACCTGTTGTGGACATCTAGTGCATCCTGTTCCCTTAACTTGATGAGGACACCCTGTCTTGCCTCAAAAGTTACCCTTTTTGAAGTACTAGTTTTCACAACATAAAAGGCACCATTACGGAGCATGAGATTTGATCAAATTATTCGCAGTTCTACTTGTCCAACGCCCCCGGCTGGGTGAGGGATTGAAGATGACACACACACACACACACACACACACATTTTAGAAAATAGTGACTTTAATTACTTTTTGATGAAAAATGACCTTTTTTTGTGAATGGCTTGAAAATAGTAACCTACCCACTAAGAAGTGACCTGCTATCAGCCCTGGTTACATGTTGCATGTTTTGTTCGGATAATATCGTGAAAAAAACAAAACTAGGTTGTCACACCCATAAGAGCCTAAGGATAAATAAATTCTCAACACTGTTTTTCTAGGCTTGTTGTTTTTTTTTTCAGATGTGACTGATATTCCTTTCTTGGCAGTATACTGTCGCTATTCTCATAACAGTCCCATGAAGATAGGAAATCGACAGGACATAGAATGGGGAACGTTGAGAATATCGGAATATCAGAACAGACAATGTATTGAAAAAAAATACTTACCATTTGCGATAAAAATTCAGCCAGCGGCATGAGCAATGATATTATCCTTATCAGATTTTATTTCCTGTAAAAAGGGAAAGACAAACACATGTAACAACACGCAACTAACGTCATTTTGTAATATTTTGAAATTTATTCTCGAGTATATTAGCGTTAAAATAATGCACTGTAAATAGAGTTTAACTGAGAGTAATGCGTACATATATTCAGGATAATAAGAACTTCAGGAAATACATTTTTACTAACATTAATTTATGGTCCACATACTCACGCGATCATACACAGTACAAAATGGACAAATAACGGATCGTGTCTGGTCAAACAAGAAACAACGCAAAAATCTGGAAGTAATCTAACTTAAATGCAACCATATCGTCTTTGCTTCATTCGCAACTGTCACAAGTAGAATTCGTCAACAGTGAATTTTGTATTTTCGTTATCTAATTAACTCTGTTCGCCTTACAGCTACTACACTGTCTTTTGTTGATCCGTACCCTTTGCTTACCGAAGATACACCTGCAGTTGCATTGCGGACTGCAGCAAAACTTTGATACCCGGCATGAAGCTAGCAATCTGAGCGAAATCGGGCCCAGATACCATTTGTGTGTGCAGTCCAATGCCGTTGGCGTAATCACCAGCTTGAATCAGCTGCACCAACTGACCGAGTGACGTGAGGGTATTTTGCGATAACTGATGGAACAAAAACACATTATAATTCAGTTTAACATAAAAGCCGAGAAACTTACCCGATGGTCACGGAGCAAATCGTATAAAGACTCTAATCTTTTCGAGACATCCTCTAGTTTCCTCTTAGTTTGCTATTAAAGGAAAGAAATATTCGATTAAGAAACATTTGTTATATAACAATTACAATGGACTACTGTGTGGTTTCCGTTCAGCGCTCACTTTAGAGCAACATTATGTTCATATCGATAGCAAAATATTGTTTCATAATTGTACTGAGCATATTTTTGTACTAGCTTTACCCTTAAACGTATAATAGTTCCATTTAAATAGGAAATCAAGCAGAGATGTAAATGTTATGCTTTATGGGCAATTAATTTCGACACATACTAGAACATGTAACCACGGGTCTTATTCAACGCTCATAGTGGAAACATTAACCTTTTGAAAGTGTTACCTTTTCTGGCCACTTAACGCATTCCTATATAGTTTGTAAGCTATTGAGGCATAAGAATGTTACTATACACACGCCTTCCTTATGGAATATTCGTTGTAATGTCTATTTGTAATGTTTAATTTTGGAGTGAGCGGTGAATGGGACCCTTGATCGTGTTTGGTTCTCCATTCACCAGTCATAATAGCTGTAAACAACATTATTTTTTTCCCACAAAAATCAATGATAGTATAGTGTAGATGATTAAATATGATTAGCAGGCATCAGCGGGAATAAACTAGTAAACTAATTTTGTAAACTTTTCAGCAAATTTAAAAAAATATACAAAAATCGACAATAGACACTCATGTATCATGTAGTTGTTGCCCCGTCCGAGCTTCATCCTTTTTTTGCGAAGGATTACGTCTTTTGGCAACATATTGGGGGTGCAATTTCAAAAAAACCAAAATCTACCGCGTTACGTATAAGTGGTCAAAACCTCTGCCTCTGCCAATAGCGGATGGAATTTTTTTTTTTTTTTTTTTTTGTAGTGATCCAGTGGCAGCAACTTGCTAAAACTCTACACTGGACCCCTTTTATTGGTAAATTTTGCTTCTATGAGCCTCTATTTTAAATCAGCACACAGACGTTCCTAGGCTATGGTGCCCGTTTGGTCACTGTTGTTTTTGTGCTGATCAAAATAGTTTTGATAATATAATTGCGCATTCTTGTTTTTTTAAAAGGTTGATTTTCGTCCCAGTCTTGTCTTCTGTCGTCACTTATTTTGTCATTTTGTCTTGTGTATTAACCCCCACTTGTCTTGTTTATTGTGTCAACTTGTGTCTATTGTCCTTCCCCATCTGTTACTCTGTCATGACTAATTTCATTGATATATAAAAATAGTAATATTAATTACGGGATAATATGGTTATTTCTCGATTACTTTTTCAAAGGGAAGCACCAGCTCCTGCAAACAATGCATCCGATCGTCGATCCGGCGCAACCGGCAGCTCGCACACGCTTATCAACACCACCAGCAGGTAGAGGAAAATTTCCCCTATCTGATGATAGTGCCAGCACGCGCGGGCGAGCCACCAGTTACGCCAAATCGACGACCAAACGCACCGCCTACAAAAGCCGGTACGCATCCTTGAAAAAGTTATCGAGATTTCTACTAATTAATGAATTATTGACAATTACCTCTCATGATCCTTGGCTCTGATTTTAACTTACCACTTTTTGATTATTTATCAAATAACTCTCCCAGAATATATAACTCCCCAATGCTTTGTTGGTTTCTGGTCTCATTTGGATTGGTCCTGAATTTGTTTGACATCCTGTTCGAAGTAATTCTTTGAGTTCCAGCTTGTACGTGTCTCACGTCATATGATTCGCCATTCATAAAGATAATGGGTTAAAAGGGAGTAAAACATACATAAAGGTAGATTAGTATTAGTTGTACTTGATCCAAACAATAGAAAGAAGCATAGATGACTTAGTAGAAAAATAAAACTAATAAATAACTAAAAGTGCAATGGATAAGTGTTAGTTCCGGGATCATTTTAGTGTTAGTAGTTATGTTAGTTTTGATCCGTATTCAGCCCTGCTGGCCCCTCAAGCACTATTTGCAGCAATTGTGATAAGATTATGCGACACTGCTACTCCTACTATGTTAGATGTATGACTTGGCAATTTTCGCAACGCAATGTCTTTCAATAAATCACTCAATCAATTTGATGTTTGAAAATTTGCTCAAAAGGGCTTTGTTGACACATCATACCTTACCGAAAACTAAAGCACAATAATCCTAATTCTTATTTCAAACCTATCAACATATTTAACACATCTTTCCTAAAATTTAACTTGTTCGTAAGCGCCTGGTTGAAGATATGACTTTCGCTTTTGACTTTGTCTGTAATTAACAAATACACTAAATAGGAAGATTTATTTATGTTAATTAGCTTTCTGAATTCTATAATTGAAGTTTATTTAATAAATAACTGAAATCTCTAATCTACCTACATAACCCATGCTTTTAAACTACAATTTAACGTGTTTCAAGTACTTCTGGCTTTTACATATCTTATCTTATATCTTTGTTCGTCCCAGATGACACCTTCAAGTGACTAAAATGCTTCACTTTGAAGTTAGTTTCCAAGCTAATTTTAAATTGTATATTGTATAGGGTAAATGTTCCAACTACGCTCTCACATTTCCACTATGTGGCACCACAAAAATACATATGGGCATGTCACAATAGAAGCACACCACAGTGGAAATCCCGAGCCATAGTTCAAACACTTATCCCAAATCAAAATGAAGCACATATAAGATTAGTTACAATACCATGTACAAAAATGATGTTTAACATTGTTTTCTGAGTAATACCTCAATGAAAACAACAATGAAAGCTTGTCACGCAAATAGAAGGAGCACTGTTGGGCACTTTCTGAAATATTTCAGTAGTATAATTCCCTTGCAAACCCAAATAAATCTATCTGCGTAAAAAATAAATAAAATAAGAGTGATTTGCGGCAAAACCCGCCAGTATCACACCCAACGTCAGTGCCTATACGTACGGCTCTCAATAAAAGGAGTAACAAGTGTGATACTATCACTGCTAGACTAGATCTTTGGTTCTCTCATGCAGCGGTTTATCAGAGAGGGGAAGCTTAGTAATCCCCATCGCCTGCCCATGTCGCCATTCTATCGCGGCATGAGCCAGCAACACCGACCATAAACCTACCGTCTCCAACACTCCACTATAAAGCATGAAATTAAGCCCGCCCACCAACAGCAAGGTGCAAAAACTAGCCAAGGGGAGGGGTCAAAACCTCTGCCTCTGCCAATAGCGGATGGATTTTAATTGTAAACAAGCCAATCGATTGGAATTTTTTCTACAAATCTGCTAAAATTAACACCTTATTAATTTTCAGCTTGGTCGCTATTGAAAATTACTCTAATGTCCAACTGTTATATCGTGATCAAAATTATCATCGATTGCCTGCAAAAAGCGCTTTCCCTAACAAAGATTTCAAAATAGAATTCCATGTAGTCACACTGAACGGTGCTTATTCAATCACCGTGTGTGGTGGTGTCCATTCGGTCCTCATCAGCAGCAGCAGTGCTTTCGGCGCGTCACGTTGAACATTGTTCTCCAGTACACAACGAAAGGCTGCCCGCAAGCAGCGAGCTGCAGCCCACATGAGTGTCCATTCACCGAAGAAGGAGGAAGAAGCTGCACCACTATTGATCGGATTCAGTAGCTCTTTGTGAGTTGGTGTGGGCCATCTATGCCAAGCGCGTCACCCTCGTTCCAAACAACATACAACTCGCCAGCCTCATCTGTGTTGAACAACCTAATAACTCAACATTACTCAACCATCACGACCAAACGGTTCTTTTCAGGACTATCATATATTATTGCTGTTTAAGAGTTAATTTTCATTGAATGTTCGCTCGCCTTGCTGCCAGCCACATCACCCCAAAGCTCTTTGATAATGTACCCAGCAATCAAACGTTTGTGGTCAAATGCCTAACGTTATTGAAGTGGTACATACAAATTCTCGCAATGACCGAATACCACATGACCATATCAAATAACCAGACACACTTCGTTAGGTTTTCTCCAGTACGCTAGAAAAAGCAAAAAAAAAATCTCGAATATGATTGATCGCGAATATCTCGCGATTGGAAAAAATTTAGCAAGTAATTCCTCCAATAAATTTTCGGTTTTTCATTATCTATTGAATAAACCAAAAGTTCTGTGCGTGTTGTGCACGAAAATGCGTAATTTTGACATCAGAAAACGAGGCGTTTCCGTGATGGGAAAAGTGGTTTCCCTAACACAGTCACCGAATATTGATACCAAGCACTGAGCATGCCAGACCGTACCTATGTTTATGCCAATTGATGCAAATTTTAAGCCCCTCCTATTAAGAGAATTATGGCCAAAAAAACATTATAGTTCTGCGCCATAATTATACTGCCGCTTTTCGCATGGCGGTCCACAAGCCAGCAAGCTGAGAAAAACGCATTTTAAATTTGCTTCGCACCATTGCTTCTTATGTAATGGGACAATCCGTTCTGCTATTTTTCCCAAATTTTCCAAAACAAAGATGTTTTATGGGCAGTATAATACGTTTAGTCGAAAAAAAAACTTTTGTTTACATCACATGCGAACGGTGAATGAAGATCTTGAACTTAAAATAGACATTAAGACTAATATTTCATTTGCAAGGTGAGAATGGAATCAGTATTTCACAGCTTATGGGGTGTTTACACTTATGCTAGCTCACCAGCTCAACCAACTCGCAAGAATTTCAGTTGCTCCTGAATGCTGGTAGATACTGACGCCCTGTTTACATTATGCTGGCTACTTTTTAGTACAGTTCTAGTACACTAGCACTAGCACACCAGCACAAGTGTAAACTCCCCCATTAAACAACTTAATTATTTTTATTTTCCTTGATTTGTTTTCCGTCGGTCTTGTTTTCACTACTGAGTACCAATGCTACCGACGCCAGGAAGGCAGCTCCCACACCTGGACCCTACTGCACCTATTGACCCATCAACACATGTGCCGGGGACCAACGGCTTTACTTCCCTTTCGAAGGAAGGCGTGATCACAGGTTTAATGCCTCAGAAAATCCCGGCGGCGCCGACCGGGATTGAACCCAGACCAGTACACCACCGGCGCCGCTATTAACAACTTACAACTATAGTCGCTATATTCATAGTCTGGCGGATAGAATCTCGGGAACCAATTAAGCTGTCAAATAGCGGAACCAATCGAGCAAATCACGACCAACAACAGAAAAGAGCACATCAGCTATTGCGAACAAAACTTCGGATACCCTTTTCGCGTGACTCAAGGCGCGCCTACGCAAACCTAGGTTGAGGAAAGTTTGCCCTATCCGATGATGCCGATAATTTGCGTTCGATTGGCGAGGAAAGAATAATTAATGTTTTGTTTAAAAAAGTTTTAGTACCTTTTCAATTGTTGGTCTAAAATATAGTGAATTGGTTCCGCTTTTTGATAGATCGAAATTCTATCCGCCAGACTATGAATATAGCGACTATACTTACAACGGTAATACACGGCCAGAAAAGGCAAACATTTCAAAAAGTCTAGCAAATATCACGGGGCAAGATGGGTGGAAGGGCTACCTGTGAAAAACAATTGTACTAACGTTGTAAATCGCAGATTTGATCTAAAAGTGAGCGGTGAACTGGCATTACACGGTACATTACTTGACTATTATTATAATAATGAACTGGGTAACTTACCGGGTTACCAGCCGCATCAATGCAGTTCTTTTTCAACTCTTCGAATACTGTCTGTAAGTAGATATACTCTTCGGGTAGTGGTGGCTTCTGCTTTGGTGGCTCGGGTACAACCGGTGCAGCCGGCTGAGGGGTGGGTTGTTGCCGATAGTTGGCATTGAAATTGGCTCCTGGCTGTTGTTGTTGTTGTTGTTGCTGCTGTAGCGGCTGCTGCTGCTGCTGCTGCTGCTGTTGCTGCTGGTATGGCAAGTTTTGTTGGAAGTTCTGATAGTTGACAACTCCGGTTTGCTGCTGAGGTTGACTACCAGCCATAGCAGGATTAAATATGGCCGGCTGCTGGGGTGGCAAGCCAGGTGTTCCGGTTGGTAAGTACTGACCCGGCATATAATTACTATTCGGATCCGGATATCCGTTTTGCGGTTGTGTTGGGAAACCACCTGGTAGCGGCGATGTAATGGGGGCCACTGTAGCAGCTTCAGGTTTCGCCTGAAATGGTAAAAAACAAACGGAAGGTTATCACAAGTATCCAAATGGTTTGCTATTTTGATGGAATGAGCAGAAAATATGGCAAACAGGTGTTAATAAGTTTGAAGTTCATGGCTTTAGCTCAATATGATCGAAAAGGCAAATAATGGCATCGAATTGGTTTTGAACATGTGAAATATTTTCTGATAATATCCGGCTCACTGCTTCGACCTGTTAATCTATGTAGGGTAGAGAACTACTTCGGCCTAATCACCCATTTTGGGCCTAGCGAGCAGAAAACTTCAAAAAAATCCATGATTTCAGAGTTAACAAGTCAATTATGCGTTTGGTAAGATACTTTAGTTAAAAGGCTACCGAACGAAGTCAATGAGAACGCGTGGTATGAAGGTTTGCACCCATTATTCCCAAAAACAAAAAAAGCGCTCCGACCGAATCAATTTTTATCTTCATCCGATAGGCCGAAGTAAATTCATTGGCGTTTCAATTGCGTTTCAATGCGTTAGGCCGAGTTCAAAATCCTTAGGCCGAGTTTGGCGTCAAGAAGCAGTGTTGGACTTTTGACAATATCTCAACGATTTTCAAATCTTATGGTACGTACGGAAAGGTAAATAAATTTGGAAGCCATCAGTAATAATAACATTCCTTTTGGTGCTAAACTCAACTAGGTTAAGAAAGACTAAGTGCGGGTTATGCTTAATAGGCCGGAAATGGGATAGTTAACCCTATTTATGATTGTATGGCTCCATTGTATTTTTGATCACATACTCTTAACTTACAAACTTTCTAAACTGCTCGGAAAACAATCCGTTCCCATTAATCCGTTCTCGTTAACGAATATGGGATCGGATTTTTTTTGCGAATGCAATCAAATAAACAAATTGTTATTTAAGCTTTAGTCGATCATGCATTCAAATATGTATATGGTGGAAACTATTTTTTTTTTTTTTGATGCACTTAACTAATTGTCCACATCACCGTCGGTACCGTACATAATGTGGTTACATTATACTGGTTCAGCACTGCTAACTAGCTCAACCAGCTCAAGCAACTAGCACGATTTTCAGTTGCTGACGCCCTACATTATGCTAAATTATTTTTAGTACAGTTCTAGCACACTAGCACCAGCATACTAAAGGGTGTCCACGATGAAATTGCCACACTATGAAATTGCTCTAACTTTTTAACCGTTGGGTAGAATTTAATAAAAATTTGGGTGGATTTAGTTCATAGTGCATTATTTACATCCTGCAAGTTTTAAAGTCCTGTGATCAAAACTCGCGGAAATGGAGTCGAAAGAACAGCTCGTGCGTGATAAAATCTTGCGCATTCATCACGAGAACAAGGATCTCTCGCATCGTTCCATCGCTAAAACGTTGGGAATCGCGAATTCCACGGTGTCGCGAGTGATTAAGCGATTCGAGGAACGGTTGACCACCAATCGGAAGCCCAGAAGTGAAGGAAAAAGTATTCCGTACAACACCAAAAATCACAACCGCGTAGTTGGGGCCTTCAACCGAAATCCGAACGCCTCCGTTAGGGATGTGGCTAAGAAGTTGCACCTAAGCCGAAGTTTTGTCCAGAAGGCCAAAACTAAGGCTGGGCTTCGAACGTTCAAGGTACAAAAGGCCCCTAATCGCGACGAGAAGCAGAACAAGTCCGCCAAAACCCGTGCCAGGAAGTTGTACCTCAACATGCTGACGAAAGTTGAATGCTGCATCATGGACGACGAAACATATGTGAAGGCCGACTTCAAACAGATCCCCGGCAACCTGTTTTTCACGGCCAAGGATAAGTTCAGCGTTCCGGAGCATGTCCGCACTCAGAAGATGTCCAAATTTGCGAAGAAATTCCTGGTTTGGCAAGCCATCTGCACGTGCGGGAAGCGGAGTGCACCTTTCGTGACCCAGGACACGATGAACGGACAGGTGTACATAAAAGAGTGCCTCCAGAAGCGGCTGCTTCCTCTCCTGAAGGCCCACAACGTCCCAACAATCTTCTGGCCGGATTTGGCCTCATGCCACTACTCCAAGGACGTGCTGAAGTGGTATGCGGACAATAAGGTCAATTTCGTGCCGAAAATGTTCAACCTTCCCAACACTCTGGAGCTCCGCCCCATCGAGAAGTACTGGGCGATTATGAAGCAGCACCTTCTTAAACGACCTAAGGTAGTGAAGACAGTCGAGGAACTGAAGAAAGTATGGGTTTACATGCAAAAAACGGTTGATTCACAGGTTGTGCAGAATCTTATGGCCGGGGTTAAGGCCAAGGTGCGGGCATTTGCGTATGGACTGTAAATAAAATACGAGTAAAATGGTAAAATGAAGTTTAATAGTTATTTCTCAATCCCTGAAAATTTGATGGCAATCGGATGAAAACTCGAATTTTGCGAATCAATTTTGTGTGTGGCAATTTCATCGTGGACACCCTTTAGTACAGATGTTAACACCACATAAGGGACTGGGTGGTAGGTAAGGGACTGTTAATAAACTACAGAGACAAATAATAGATAACCCGTCTTGCCCCATGACCAATCTTGAACCACCTTACCCTATAAGTGCTCGAAGTACATCTTTTTTAGAAATGGTTCATCCAAGAATGTCTAAAGGTGTCTCATGTTCTAAAAGTTGACTATGAGAAAATCGCGAATAATGTTTCGAATCAATTCTGCTCATTTGAAGAAATAGGTATAAGTTAAAATTAGTCTGTGCAGTCACATTTCAACAGAATCAATTTGTTTTAGTGAAAGCTACATAAATTACCTTCAATGAAATCAGTTAAGCCTATTTTTATACGAAAACTATTCAGTGGGACTGTTATTTACTCTTGTCGTTGTGGTTGCGTTTAGATGAACGTGCTTTCAGTCTCCGCGAAATTTCGAGAGTTCCTGGATAGTTTGCATAGGTTTGCATCATTAACTGAAACCAACAGTTAGTGCGTTGCCATGGCTCGTTGCTACATATATGAAGTCTTTAAAGTCAGGTCGTCGGTCCATGGTTGTCGTTTGCTACATATATGAAGCCTAGCAGTATGTAGTATGAGCATTTCGAGAAACAATTTTTTTTTTTAAACTGCAGATTTTTAGCCGACTGGCTAGTTATTCTCCAGCAAGAGACTAATGATGAATGATATGTGTAGAACAAAAACTTCTTCGCATCTTGCTATACTACTTAGCAAGGTGAGTGGAGGTCTAAAAGGGATTGTGCTCTGTCATTTTGAGTCCACCCATAGATTTATGGTGGCTGACATGCTGTGGAAAGAAAGAAGATCAATACCTGAAAACTGCACAGAAGTGGAAAATTTATTTAAGTTTGAGGAGCTTATTAGAAGTTAAGGGAACATTATTCTATTACAGGGAAGCTCATAATTGATATAATTACAATTTTTTAAACCTCATGGACTTGCAATAGTTGTGGAAATAACGTTCAAATTCAAGACATTTCGTTCGTGGACCTTCACCATAAATCAAGAAACGTAGAAGTGCAGCAAATTTTGAGGAAGTTTTGCGAATTTCGTAGTATTTTGAGAAGCTGCGTAAAACTTCATACAAGTGTAAGGAATTTTGAAAAAGTTCCGGGAATGTTGTAGAAGATCTAAAAATAGTTCATCAAAAACTTTTAAAAAGTTCAGGGATCCTCGCTTCAGTTTAGGGAACTTCGTTGCAATTTGTCAGAGATCTTACTTCAAAAAAAGCTCCATGAACTTCTTGGAGGTTTAGGGAACTTCGTTAAATTTCAAGAAACTTTCTAGATGTTCAAGAATATTTGTAGATGTCTTAGGTGTCTTTCCAGAAGTGCAAAGATATTTAGAGATCTTCGTAGAAATAAGAGAAATGGAAAAAATATGGAATTTGGAATAAATTCAGGGAACATCGTAAAAATTGAAGACATTTTGTAAAACTTGAGGGAGTTTTGTAGACGTTCGGGAAACGTTGCATGAGTTACAGGATATTCTTTAACACATCTTAGACAACTTGGAATATTTAAAAGATCTCCATATAGGCACCGAAAATATTAGTAAAGTTCTCAAAATATTTTTCCAAGACTTCAGGTTAATCAAGTTCTGAGGATCTACAACTGTTTAAAAATTCAAATATTCTGAATTTGAATATTGAATCTGATGGAATCTTGAATGGTAAATCTAGATTTTATGGACCTGTTTGAACATTCTCTATAGGGAAAACCTGTGCCTTGGTGATTTAGCTATATTGTCAACAATTAGCACTTAAGCAGCTGAATTCCGGGTATAAATTTCAACGAAGAGATGAAAATTTCTACATATACCTAATATGCATAAATGTTTTTCTTTTCGATTAAATGTATGCCCGGAATTCAGCTACAGGATAGTTTGAATGGCTCAGCACATAAGAAATCCGTGCTTGATGTGTTTTTTTATTAAATAAATCAAAAATACTGAAAAAATTCTTATCCGTATAAAGTACGTGTAAATAATAAATTGGTACCGAATAGGTTTAACCATTCCATTTTAAATTTAAAAAATATCACAATGCTTTTGTAAAAATAAATTAAATTATTATCAAGTTACAAACAAGGACAAAATTATTCAAGTTTCGAGTTAATTCCCTTCGATAAGAAGTTAAGTTAAATCTTGAATTTATATATAACTCCGAATGTTAGTCATCACTTGAATTAAGGACGATCATATTGGTCATAACTACGCCTGGATACCTCCAGAACTGTCATGGTATCCTTCATTATGACTTTTGCATCTGTCAACTATTTTGTTTTGCACTTTATTAATAGACCATTTGACTAAAGCCCTCTCAGACGTCCAAAATTTTACTATAGAACTATCAATTCTATACTTTCATCTCCTCATCTATCGTATAAAAATTACCACTTTAATCTGTTATTTGAAATAAGCATCTTCAAGTATAAAAAAGTTATTTTTTTTCTTAGTGTATAACCTTAGCAAAAAAATTCACTAGTGCAATAAAGTATTTTTAAATTGAAGAAACATTTTAGAAGACATCAAAATGCTACACTCAATAGTTTCGTCGCAAATGGCCATACCCCTCTTTTTTGATTTCGTCCCACTGTGCACCGGTTGGTGATCGGAGCTGAGATCGTTGTGCGCCTCCGGCTTGGATAGTCCGATGTTCGACAGGAAAAAGTTCAGGGTGGAGGAATTTCCCGCCGGAGATAAAAATTGGACCGTCCGGAAACTGCACAGCGTATAGTAGACTGATGCAAAATTTGAAATTTTCGCTCCACGGTGCTCAAACGGTTCCAAATCGGGTCCTTATTAGCTACACAAAATTTAAACTTTTTTGGTAAGAAACTGACGTGGCACAAACCGCTATTCTTATGGAAATTTTCTAAACTACAACTTTGCGAAAGTTTGTTTTTCAGCCAAACGTCAAATTAAATAGTTATTAATTGTTTAAGAGATTTATAACCTTATGGCATGATCAAGCAGCTGTATTGTGGGCAACACTGTATTTTGCAGTGTGACATTTTTTTTTTTTTTTTTTTTTTTCTTTGGTTTGTTTTCCGTCGATCTTGTTTTCCGTGCTGAGCACCAATGCTACCGACGTGCCAGGAAGGCAGCTCCCACACCTGGACCCTACCTATCGACCCATCAACTCATGAACCGGGGACCAACGGCTTTACTTCCCATCCGAAGGAAGGCGTGATCAGAGATGTTATGCCTCAGAACATCCCGGCGGCGCCGACTGGGATTGAACCCAGGCCTGTTGGGGTGAGAGGTAATCACGCTTACCACTACACCACCGGCGCCGTTGCAGTGTGACATAGCAGCAATGATTTTTGTCCTCTATTCTAGGCGCCATAAACACCAATGCTGCCTGCTGAACAGTTGAATGAGCATAATCATAAGACATCAGTGACTTGAATCATTAATAACTTTTGTTCCTTAAATGGATTGAAAAGTTAGTTTCCATATAAACTTCAAATGGTTTGTGCCAAATCAGTCTCTTACTAAATGGGTTCAAATTTTAGGAGGCTAATCAGGACCCAATTCGGAACCGTTTGAGCAGTGTGGAGCGAAAATTTCAAATTTTGCATCAGTCTACTGTACAGTCCATGTTGTGCGTGGTCGATCAATAGACATCAATTTCGGTTCCGCTGGTAGTTCCGTCAAGCATCATGGCGGGCATTAAGCTCACCCGCAATGATGAATCGGGAGCTAGTACGAGTTATGGCGATCAGGTAGTTCTTGAATTGGATTTCGATGCTGTGCTTGCAGAGGAAGTCGGCAAGCTCAATCTGTTTAGCTCTTACAGAGCAAGCGTTCCAAGGAGCGATGGTTAGCGGTTTAAACACCATACTGGATGATGAACTTATCGAGCACTTGGATATGTTCGGGCTTATTGCGGCACCTACGTAGTGCACCGGTCATGTTGACAAAATTTTCCATCAGTTCATCCACTGAAAACAGATCGGGGTTGTTGTTTTGCATTTTTGGTCGTCTCCAGTATCCAGGGGGATGGAGAGCTTTGTCCAGCAGAAGATCCAAACGTTTCTTTAGGGGAAGCAGATCGCACCCGCAAATTCGCTTGTCCGTGAAGAGGCGGAAAATCCTCCTCCAGCAGGGGCCTTAGCCTTCCTTCCTCCTGGTTGCTTGTTGGTGGACGCCTGTTTTCGGATGCACTTCAAATCTTCGTGTTTAGGGCACTGCTTGTCGGATCCTTTATGAGCACCACCACGGTTGGCACATTTTCGTCCTTCCTTGTCATCCAATAGACGACACTTGGGGCCAGCTTGTACCGGTCCCTGATTTCATGTTTAATAAACTTCGGGTCGAAGTTTGGTAGGCCCCTGATGACGACCTTGAACGGTTTCGCACAGGGAATGTCGTGGGTGAAGAATTCCACCTTGGAAGTCCTCAGGTGGGCGATGACCAAGTCATACTCCGCTTTCGTACGGAGCACCACCTTGGTACCGACTCTGCCCAGCTTGAATTCTGCTTTGACGCCCAGCGATGCCAGATCCGTGATGAGCTCGTTAAGATGGGCATTTTTCACTACCAGTGGAGGTAGCTTCACTCTTGCCGCGCTCATGTCGGCAGCATTTTCTTTTTCGGCAGCGTCACCGAAATCTCCGTTCGTCGCAGAGCCATCGGACTGGCCCCGATTTTTCTTCCTCTTCTTGCTGAGTTTTTCCGTCACAGCTGGCTGGATATTCCCATCCATGGAGTGAACAGCAAACCTGTTGGATGTAGGTACACCCGAGCTTCCTTCACCGGGGTTCTTGTCCTTCACCAGCCTTCGCGAGCGATGCTTCCCCATTTCGGGGCACGCACACAAAAAAAAACCGCGAAAGAGAGAGCGCGAACACTATCGCCACGAGCTTTTCGAACAACTCGAGAATGACAACAAGCAGCTATATGTCTTCTTAGGCTCTGAACCATTTGGTGGATTATTTTAACTTTTGGTTAAAATTTGACAGATGAAAAGTTATCGATTAACCCTGCTATCCGAGCGTGGTTACTTCTGACAGACAAGAAGTTAAATTTTGACGACCGTGGCTCGAAAACCGGTCGATCGACAGCACGGGGATTTTCGAACATAAGAAATAACTTTCGAAATGTCACTTTTAACCACGAGTTAAATTTAACTCGGCAAATGGTTCACAGCCTTAGTTTTATTGTTCGTCTTTGCTTACCACGATAGCATGCATACACTGACCGAAAACATCCACAATAATTCGAATGATTATTGCATTGCTCGAGCCCTTTAACAATATGCTTTCGAATTTCTATGGTTGAATTCGTCAACAGCTGACGAGCATGCATGAATGTCATCCAGATAAAGGATATTTATTCGAAAAATGACAGTGAAACATACAGCGCATACAGGACAACAATTTAAGAATAGGATGACTTGCAAATACTTTAAATTAAATTTATAATTCGATTGTTGTTTACATTTCCACTAGGATTGGGCGATCTTAGATCGATCTTTCGCTTTTTGTGTCGGTGTAAAGGCTACACGCTATCTCAAAACTACCCATATTTGGGTAGAATCCACCCAGACCGATCAAAACTGAATCTACCCAAAAATGAGTAAACTATGTTGGGAGTGACAAGTTGACAAATGGACAACATCGACATGAATCCGGTCGACTTTGTTCATTTGTCAACTTGTCACTCCAAACATAGTTTACCCATTTTTGGGTAGATTCAGTTTTGACGGATGTGGGTGGATTCTACCCAAATTTGGGTAATTTTGAAATAGCATGTACACTGTGTCTTTCTTCTCTTATCTGCTGCTTTACACTTAAGTTGGGTTTAGACTAAGCAAGTCAAATGATCAACTCAGTTGAATTCAATTGGCTTGAAAAGTTCAACTTTTTTCAATTCAAGTGAGTTGATCCAGTCAGTTGAATGACATGGTTTACACGTTAAATTCGCGTTCAAGTCAGTTGAATTCAACTGACTTGATCAATTGACTTGCCCTGTCTAAACCCAGCTTTAGGCACACACTAAGATTTTGTTTTGGTGTTCGGTAAATTTCAGGTGTAACATTTGATAACGGCACAAAAACTTAACGATTAACGTACCCTATTCTAGTTGAAATTCTATTACTACACTATGTTTGTTTTGATTCGCTATGAAAGTTTGACAGATAACATCAGGGGAGTGGATTCATGCAGAACATGCAGGGGTGAGTGAAATAGCTTGGGACTGCTTGGGACCGTTGTTCTGGTACTGAGTGAGCCAAAAATAATAATGATTTTCTTCGGGACCCAGTGGTCTTAGAGTTACCTCTATGCTATAAGGCTGTGAATTCGACAATATTCAAAATAATCATTTTGCGCAAAATGAGTTTGATTATTTTGCTTTTGAGGATCGCTTCTGATTTTGACAATTTCGGAGTCGAGTTACGTACGCCTTTGGATACGGTCGTGTTTTAAGTTTGTTCTCTGTTTTGTGCGTGCATTCGCTTTCATAGTTTTCGGCTGCATTTGCCAGATTAGCGCTGGCACTCTGCCTCCCGGACGGTTATACGTGTGTGAGTGGTGGTTTTCTCGCTTTCCGAGAAGTTTTAGAATCGAGAAAGAAAACATGATTCATCATGTTTGCAAAATTGCAAGCATAAGAAGATTTGGCGCTATCTGCGTGGTTTGATTTTTTCACCCAGACCAGAAATTTGTGGCATCGCGAGTGAAAATTTTAATTTCAGTTTATTTACGCGGTGATGAGAATGGCGTTGATCTATTGTTAGGGTTTTGCGATGTGCATTGCTTTTGTGCACGGAGTGACTTGAAAAAGAAAAGCGAAGAAAAGTGATATTTGGTTGTTGTGTGGTTGGAGTCGCTGGATGAAGAATTGTTTAGGGATGACTAGAGAAAAATATGCGTGGAAGCATCGGGAATGCGCTCCCGCGTGAAGTGATTTGGTGAGTACGTTCCAGTTGAAGATTGTTGACAAGTGTATTTGTGGTGATGCAAATTATGGTTTAGATGACTCATGGCTTCAAACATTTTGTGTATCCAAATAAAACATATTACATACTAAATACGCACAGGGCATCGTCTGCTGACCATTGCCGCGGGTATATCGTGATAGTCCCAGGTAATCGATTCAAGCTTTAGTTGGCGGCGGTGGTTTTTCTTGACCTTCTACCCCCTGAGTACTTAGTGTGAATAAGGGTGTCTATGTGATGTTTTGCTGTACCTGTTGTGGACATCTAGTGCATCCTGTTCCCTTAACTTGTTGAGGACACCCTGTCTTGCCTCAAAAGTTACCCTTTTTGAAGTACTAGTCTTCACAAAATACCACCATTACGGAGCATGAGATTTGATCAAATTATTCGCAGTTCTACTTGTCCAACGCCCCCGGCTGGGTGAGGGATAGGACACACACACACGCTTCTGATTTTGACAATTTCGGGTCGGATAATCAAGCAGTGGTGAATATCAACAAACGCGTATTCGTTGATGTTTAATGAACTCATTTGTTCGTTTCGCTCGTACTTCACAGCGAAGATATTCAAAACGAACGCAATTCATCTACACTGGGTTGAAGCGCTACTCCTTGCGTGTAGCAAGGTTGGAAACTAACGATTTTAAATTGGCTCACAACTTGACTAGCCTATTGGTCCCAAGCAAATCGATTAACGTACCCCATTCTAGTCGAAAATCTAGTACTACACGATGTTTGTTTTGATTCGCTATGAAAGTTTGACAGATAAAATGAGGGGTTCGTGGATTCTCCTATGTTTCGAGGGGTCCATCGATTAGCTTGGGACCGAAGAGAGTACCAGAGCTGAGCCAAAAAGTTGAGCACGTTTTTTCGGGACCTACTAGTCTTAAATTGTGTTTCGAGAAAGTGATATTAATTTCTATGAGATGATAATACTTGATGATATATAAGAACAGTACTACATTTGTGGCTTCTGAATGTTTGGCTGATAGTTCACAATGGCTCCAAGTTGACAAGCACATTGAGTGAGTCCGCACTATCGCCTGCGAGTTTTTTAATTTATTTGAATAAATCAGGCATAACATTTGATAACGGCACAAAAGCATTTGTAAACAAACTTTCTAAGGCCCTTTACACGCGAACCAAAGTACGCCCACGCAAACCAATACCACTTTCGAAAAGGTGATAGTTGCCCCTATCCGATGTTGTTGTTGGTTTGCGTGGGTGTACTTTGGTTCACGTGTAAAGGGCCTTAGAAAGTTTGTTTACAAATGCTTTTGTGCCGTTAACAAATGTTATGCCTGAAATGATGGCAAATGTTTTGTTCTGATATTGCTTGGCGTGAGGAATACAAGACTTTGTTACCCTATATGACCATGATTGTGCGTGATTTTTTGTTCGATTGGTGCGATGAGCGTGAGCCAGGCTTTGGTTCACCGATTTTATGTTCGAAAACGAATAAAAAAAAAACAACAAAAAAACACGTTCGAGCATGCAGTGTTTTAACTTAGCCTTTGACTGATCTCCGGCTGATGATCGGAATTGGTGATCAAAAGCAAGCAAAAATGAAAATGTTAATCATGTCTAATAATAGTGCAGCTATAGAATTGACTAGAGGAAAGTATGCGTGAAAGCTTCTGGAAATCACACCCGGGTCCCGGACAACGATTATGGATTGATTTGGTGAGATCAATCCAGTTGAATAATATTCGTTTATCAGCAATTTCACGTGAAAAGGTACTATTGATTTTCAAAAATGCTCCGATTTTGTTCAAATTTTGTGTACTTGTTCCTTTTCTGAAAACTTTAGACCCGTATTTTTTTTTCGGCATAAGGGTGCACCTTTCTGAGTTAGGGTGGTCCAAAAAATCATAGTTTTTTGCCTATATTGCAAATCTTTACTCCCCCCTTCCCCTATGTAACAATTCGTAACGCTTTAGGTGACCCCCTTCCAATAGGCGTTACGTAATTTATTGACGCCGCCTAAAAAAGTTTTCACTAATTGGCACTTGGCATAAAGCACTATAGTGAACCTACTTCCAATTAATTTGTTTTGAACAATTATAAATTCAAGGCTCAAGTGCAGGATACTCATTATGCCCCTCTTACCACTAGTATGTTAAAAATAAAAGCTAACAAGTTGATCTTCCGAAACAATTGAACACTTGAAGGCATTAATTATATTTCATAATCTGAACCTCAAATTTATAGCAGGATGATTTCTACAACAATGAACGAATAAAAAAAATACTGTTAGTTAAACTCATCAATTTTAATCATAAGTTGTATGGCGTAGGCATCTATTCCAATGTTGTGTCCTTCTGCAAATTGTATAGGCCTTGGATTTTATTTATAAGATCATGTCGATAAAAGCAATTAAAAATAACTAACAAAAAACACTATGAACAAACAGGAGCATAAAAAGGAAGTAAAACATGAAAAATATTAGGGGAATATACTGCCGCTATTCGCATGACAGTCCCATATGGATAGGAAATCTACAGGACATGGAACTGTTATGCGAATAGCGGCAGTATAGAGTAAGAGAGAGAAAAAAACAACTGCTATATGCAAAGACGTTTTGCTCTAACCTGCGGCGAAGATCGATTCGAGTGATCGTGTGAATCAATGATTTTACGCCATCTACGGGTACCGGCGTGGACCGCCGACATTTCATATTGATCACATAACTATTAATACGGGTGAAGTCACAAGGCAGTGGTGATCAACAACGAAACGAACAAAAGAATATTTAATACACATTAGGTGAAAGAGAAGATAGAGAGAAAATCAAAGTAATAGAGAAGTTGAGTGATATCCGGGGGATGTGGTATTAAATGTCTGCTTACCTGTGATCGGGTATTGCTCTTCAGGGCAGGTGGATCGTTCCAACCAGGAGGGGGAGTTGGATTTTTCTGATAGTTGCCCATTGGTGGTGGAGCCATCGACGCTGTGGGCGGTGCCGAAACGTCCAATGGCGAAACTCCAGGGATGTACGGAGATGCGCCCGGTTGTACCAGAGGAGCCGGAGTGAAGGGCTTGAAGTTGTTGGTGTGCTGAGCTTGCTGCGGGGGATTATATAGCGATGCTTGGGGCTGTTGGTTGATTGATTGAGTGTTGAATTGATTAAACTGTGATGAGGGAGATGATTGGAAAGCATTTGGGTTGTACAGATTGGCAGATGTTTGGCCGTATGATGGACCGGACGTTACCGAAGGATCAAGAACATATTTGGCTCGAGTTAGTGGAGTAGATCCCGATTGGGAGTTTACAGATGATGGACGAGGTGGTAGCAATGGGTCTGTTGTCGGTGGAGGTCCCATTGGAGGTTTGCTTGTTACGGGGGGTGCTGCAGTCAGTGGGGCAACCGGAGCGAATTGAGAAACCACAGGAGACTGTTGTGGAGGATGTCCGCTTTGGAACGGGCTTGTATTCCAAGATGTCTGATTCATTGGTTGAGGGATGGTAGGAACCGGAGCTGGGGCAGCAACTGGAGCTGCATTAGTTGATTGCCAACCCTTCATTTTGGCAGCTTGACCAACAGTTGGGAACATTGGGTTAAAAGTTGGTGGCTGTTGATTGCTTACAGAACCACGTTGTCCCGTAGCGTAATAATTATTTTGCTGAACTGGCACATTGCTCTTGTGCCCTAGGGCGTAATATAGACGGTCTCTCAAATCTTCCATTCCAGGATCCGTGGAATTGCCAACGTAAGTCAAAGCCGAATTCAACGAGCCCTGTGCTGCTAACAAACTAGCATACTGCGACAAAAGATCGGCTAACTTTCCGGTGACGTTTGTTGCTCTTCCTTGCTTTTCCAGAGCCTTTTGAAGCAGCATTGCTACTTCTACCAGTTCCTGTAGGTCCCGGTTACTGTTGTTGTTCTTGTCAGGTTCTCCGTTTACGAAATCAGTCAATGCATTGTTCGGCTTTTGGAGATTCCAAGCTTCCACCAGCCTTTCAGTGCTTCCCGCGCAAATGTAGCAGAAAATTGCATTCCGAGCCAATTCAGTGTCCGTTCCAGCTTCAATCTGCAGTCGTTCTCCGAGCCTCTCACAAAGCAAAGGCAACTGATTCTTGCAATGCGTCAGGGCCGCCACTAATGCTTCCTTCCAGGAGTCGATCGTGCATTGCGTAACGACACCACTCCAATCTTCCGTCACGAGGGCCGAGATGATGTTCGCTAGATAACTTTCGCTATTCTTCAAGTAACGTAACTGCACTCGTGCCAACAGTTCAGACCCGCCTGAAAACAGAAAGCATATATTAGAAACAGACAACGGTATTATACCAACTTGTGTACCATTCATAGCCAGAATTAGCGCTTCGGTGGTCTTGCCGGCGTTCATGCAAAGTTCAACGGCTGCCTCCAAGTTTCCGGTCAGCAGAGCCTCACAGATCAAACCCTCACTATCTTGACCGGTGCGAATTCGGTAGGGACAGTAGGTTTTCTTCTCGGTTTCATCACTTTTCGGCTCCACCTCGGTCGAGGAATTCGGGTCGTTCAACATTTTGTTACCGGCAGCGATGGCATCGAAGACAGCATTGTTATCCATTGTCTGTATGTGCGCGGGGGATGGATTTCGGTTAGTATTGCCACGTCGAGCAAGAGTAAATTCTACTTATTCGAACATTCAAATCTACTGAGTAATTTGCGTCACGATCATTGACTGTTCAATAGGAACAACGCATTTGCTGATTGCAATATCAAACGAACAATGAAAGCATATTCAAAGCATTTTTTGCTGATGCATCTACTGGTAATAGTAGTGGTAGTAATAGTAGTAGAATGAGTTCAATATTGTTGTTCTACTCCATGGATAAAATATTTTCCTCTAATTGAAAGTGTGACTCGTCTTACCGAGAGATCAGTGCTATCGTCGGTGCTTGGATCCGTCTCGGTGGAATTATTCTATCACAAAATATGGAAAACGCCACAGGTTGCAATTTCAGTTCAAGCAAAGTAAAGTTATGGTTTCGTATGAAATTATGTACAAAGAATTTGAGAACTGAAACGACGGAACTGATAAAGCAGAAGATAATTATGCCCTATTCTCGATGGTCAACAAATAACATCGACAGAATATCGATCTTATTCCACCAAGACCACGCACAAAATCAAAAAGAAAGGATTGAAATTTGCAGCCAATTGGGAACCAAAAGCATTCAAGTAAAACAAACCGTTACAAACAAGAGGTTCAATTCAAGGAAGACCTTTAAATGAAACTCACCCTACTCAGTCCCGCCATTTGATCAGTCAAACTATCGACCGGGTTGACTGGTTCTGCCGGTGGAGTCATAGTTTCCTTGCTACTGTCTGTATATTTCTTAAACTTGTTGACAATATCCTCAGCATGGTAGCCTAAAATAAGAATGAAGCGTTTCTTAGAGTCACCCTCTAATCATCGCAAATTCGTCTACTCACCCAGTAGATTGAGCATCTCAGCATGTGGATTCTCCTCAAAATTTGCCTTCAAAAAGTACCACAGGAAGCGCGAATGTTGATCGTTTGTCTGATCTGCCTTCTGGCGGCAATAATCGGCAAAACTACCCTCAGCTAGGACCTGCTCTAGCCTGTTTGAGCGGTCCACTAGCTCAGGATCGGTTATCACTTGATTTACCGTAATCCATCGATTGGTTCCATTGAAAGTGATCAGCTTACCACCGAACTGAAATAGGTAAGCAGTTACATGAAAGATGTACCATTTAAACAATCAAGCTGTTGAACATACACCGAAGCAAGCACCAGCGGGTCGCTTCAGCCATTTAGGTGCCCGCTTGAGATCATTACACGTAGGCTGGACTTGGGCGGTCAACTGATGAACCGGTTCGTGCCCAATGCTCTCCATTCCTGGAAACGAGTCGGCTATTTTATTCACGGTCTGCACTTGCTGATGAACACCGCCAAATATCGAATAGACTGTTACATTGCCATCGAAGCTAGATCCTGCGATCAACGCCGGATTTCGAGGACACCATGCAACGTCAAAGTTCCACTGGTTCGTTGTTGCCAGCTCGGAAAGAATTTCGCCGTTCTAAGAAACATGAAACGTAACAAAATTATACACAAACTAACGTTTACTGCATCCATCCGACTTACCGGATCCTCTGAATTTTGATTCCAGCAGTAAATCTTATTATCTTTGCCACAGGAAGCAACTAGATCGAAATCTTTTGAACACCAGGTAAGCCCAAGCACTCCACGCTGATGAATATGGAAACTTTTAGCTGGTGCAGTGGCATAACGCAAATCCCACAATTGTATCGACGGAGCCTGGTCCTCTTCACTGGCCATCCAGAGTTGGGTGGCGACCTCCGGATGCCACTGGACAGCTCGCCAGCGAACCCGTGTCTGTGTATCACTCAGCTTAATAATGGGTTCGTTCTTCCTCAAATCCCAAATCACACATCGAGAGGGAAACACGGAAGCAAGAATATGCTGAACCTGACGGTTCCACGCTAGACCTTGAATGTCCTCGTATGGTTGAATTTTTTGACCGGGACTCATTGGCATAGTAGTGTTGTTTAGATCCCAAATGAATATTTCCGATTCTGATGCACCCGACGCTAGCAAATTGTGTTGGAATGGATTGTAGTCCATGCTTCGAACAGCACCGTTATGTTTATCCTGCTGAGCAATCAGGCCATTTTCACCTTCCAGCAGTTTTGCTGCACTATACACTTGAATAATTCCACTTTCGCATCCTCCAACAATTAGACCGTTGGGGTGATTTTCACCATAATCGAACGGACTCCATAGCACCTTGTGGAATCGATGAGAGCTAGTCTGACTCCCAACTAATTCCAAATCATAACTCGGATCCGATAGGTTGATCGAGTACAACTCCAAAGCGGCCGAGGTGCTGAAAGAGGAATCCAACTGCTGAGCTGCTGTTCCAGCAGCCAGCATAATGGGGGTTTGCTGAACCGGGGACCATGCCACGTTTACCGTTTTCTGGAGCTCCTTAATCTTCATTTTGGATGCTGTAATCAAACATAAAAGTTGTTCCTGTTAACTTCTTTCATATCACTTGATACCACCGATAAGAGCCGGTGGTTTTCTTTTTCATATTATTTTTCTTCTTGCATGTTTTCTAGGTCAATAAACCTCGGTATACTACAAGCTAAACCAAACTACATTGCTTTTAAAAACGGTTTCCTGAATTGTATTGAGTATAGATACTTTTAGGATGCAAGATGTGGAAACATTGATTAGGTATTATTCTTTTTAGAGTTTTTGGCACTAAAAATAGATGTAACCCACTGATTTACAACACAGATTGAATTTGATGACTTGGCTGAATGCGAAAACAGAATCAATGAAAATATTTTTGCTCGACAAAATGCATTGATTCCTCCATTTTTTCCAATGAATAACACTCAATGCTCGCCATTTGCAGGCTTATTTCCTACCTTCAGTAGCAGATGCGATCCAATTTTGTAAAAATCACACGAAAATTCACTTTTTTTACGGCACAATTACACAAAGTTCGAGTAAGCAAATCGAATCGACCGATTTTTTCTTTTTATTTCTGTCATACGTTCCAACGTGGCTGATAAAGCAGATTGCCGATTGCCGCTCTGCTTTACCGTCAACCGGTTGTCAAATCGGGCCGCATTTCGTTAAAAAATGGTAAACATTCCGTTCAGTTCTCGAGGCGTTCAATTTCGATGTTGTTTCTACATAAAGCGTGTTGATAAACTCATTCAAAAAACACCGCATGCCAAACAAAGCAAAAAGGCCTAATATCATGCATTTCATACCGTATCAAGGGGGGGCACTCTACCCGAAACGAAAATCAATTATTTTATTCATGTGTTTCACTTATACATTTTTGCCAAAACATCAGCCTTATACCAACAATCAATACGAAACTAACGATTTTAAATTGTCTCACTACTTGACTAGCCTATTGGTCCCAAGCAAACGATTAACGTACTCCATTCTAGTCGAAATTCTAGTACTACACTATGTTTGTTTTGATTCGCTATGAAAGTTTGACAGATAAAATGAGGGGTTAGTGATTTTGTCTATGTTTCGAGGGGTGAATCGATTAGCTTGGGACCGAAGAGAGTACCAGAGCTGAACCAAAAAGTTGGGCACGTTTCTTCGGGACCTTCTGGTCTTAGAGTTACCTCTATGCTTATACCACAGACAAACAGACATAACACTCGCAAGTTGTTCATCGAACAAGCATTTAACGGTCGATTTAAAAGTATCGTAGTTGGTAGTACCGCCACCTGTGGCGCGCATAGTAAATTCTCTTGCGTTTGACGTTTACACACTACCGCCATCTGTTCAGCGTACTACCCACCATTGTGTATTCAACAGATGGCGGTAATGTTTTAGCGACGATGTTTTAAAGTGAGAAATATTCAATGTGTTATGTCTGTTTGTCTGTGCTTATACCATAGAGGTAACTCAAAGACTAGAAGGTCCGGATATAACGTGCTCAACTTTTTGGCTCAGCTCTGGTACTCTCTTCGGTCCCAAGCTAATCGATTCACGCCTCGAAACATAGGAAAAACCAATAACCCCTCTGTTTGTGCAACGTCAGTTATATGTATAACTACCCTACCCGCTGTAACGAGCAATACAAATAAACTATACAACAGTGTCTCGTATGCCTCCGCCATGGCAGGACGGCAAAACAATCGGTGTTCTTTATTATTAATCAATCCGTATCACAAAAACACAACGTAGGGATCCCGCCCGTGCGCGATCATATGGTGCCGTGACCAACCACTTGATACCGACGGGCAAACTACAAAAGATAGTGCACAACCATCCAACAATTGTGACGACACCGAGGACGATGATGAAGATGCAGCAGTGAATAGCGACATCGACTCAAAGAATCCCGTTTCACTTCCCGCTACGATGGTGTGGCCCTCAGGTAGCCATCTGGCAGATTATGTACGTTCCTGGCTCACCGGGAACTACGAGAGTTCTGGTCAGGAAACATACTCACTGTACAAGGGCGAGTGCGTATGTCGGATTCTTCAGCAGTATCGTGTTTTGTTTCACTGTTATCTTTGTGTTATCAGAAATAGTATTTTACCATTATATGTATATACGACTAGTTAATAGAAAACAGTTCGTTTTGGGGAGGAGTATGTTTGTGCAACGTCAGTTATATGTATAACTACCCTACCCGCTGTAACGAGCAATACAAATAAACTATACAACAGTGTTTCGTATGCCTCCGCCATGGCAGGACGGCAAAACAATCGGTGTTCTTTATTATTAATCAATCCGTATCACAAAAACACAACGTAGGGATCCCGCCCGTGCGCCCACACTAACTTTAGATTACTGGAGTCAGTAAAATTTTACTGGGTTTTTGAATTGCGGATCGCCCAGTAGTCATCACAAAAATAATTTGCATTACCGAACTGTCCGTAAAGTCAATCTGTCAAAAATAACTGTTCATTCAGTAATTGGTTCGAGTTGCGTATACTGGAAAACCCAGTATTTTCTTTTTGTTTATTTTGCTGCAATTTAACTGAAAAGACAGTTATTTGGTCCCTTAATTATACCAACAATCAATACGAAACTAACGATTTTAAATTGACTCACCACTTTAGTAGCCTATTGGTCCCAAGCAAACGATTAACGTACCCTATTCTAGTTGAAATTCTATTACTACACTATGTTTGTTTTGATTCGCTATGAAAGTTTGACAGATAACATCAGGGGTGTGTGGATTCATGCAGAACATGCAGGGGTGAGTGAAATAGCTTGGGACTGCTTGGGACCGTTGTTCTGGTACTGAGTGAGCCAAAAATAATAATGATTTTCTTCGGGACCCAGTGGTCTTAGAGTTACCTCTATGATTATACCGTGTTACCCAGGTATATTAAAAGTAGTGAATTTGCAGTCATAAAAGCATGAATCCTGGTGCAATTCACCGTTTATAATATGCCAATTAATATGACGACTTAATCCCTTGACGTACCCCGGAATAGCGCGTCGACAGTGAAAGCAAACAATGCAAACATGCATTTTCTTAATCAAAATTTGTTGGATACCAAGGAACTGCAAAGAGAGTAACGTGTTGGTACTAACGAAATATTTCTTCAATTTCGCTGTCGAGCTTTCTCAGTTCCGTCATGATATAATTCAAATTTTAACAAAACCGCGCGATTAAACACTTGCTCCCGGATTTTACTGAAGCTAAAATGGCGGCGGGAATAAAATTAACAGGTTAGAGTTTTACAATTCGTGGTCGGTAAAACAAGGTGGCTATTTTGCTGACCAGTCGGTAAAAAAATAAAGACTACTTTGGGTACAGTAATTATTTTTGCTGACTTTTCGTGAAATCACGAAAATTTGGAAATTAACGACTTTCTCAGTAAATAAATATTCTGTGTTCAGTATTTTGCATCAAACGATACCGAAGTTCAGTTTGTGTTTTGCAAAACGTCGGTTATTCACCTGATTTAAACTGAATGTTCAGTAAATCTTTCGTTTTACCGTGTAAGCCCAGTACAAAAAAATACCGAACAACTAAATGCTGGATTAGTGTGCCATCACCCTCATTTTATCTGTCAAACTTTTATAGCAAATCAAAACAAACATTGCGTAGTACTAGAATTTCGACTAGAATGGAGTACGTTAATCGTTTGCTTGGGACCAATAGGCTAGTCAAGTAGTGAGCCAATTTAAAATCGTTAGTTTCGTATTGATTGTTGCTTTTACATTCTATAAGACAAACCACATAGGTCCTATAAGAATGCATAAAAGGTATGTGTGATCACTTATACATTTCATTTGACACATCGACAGTGAGCATTCATAAGGGCGTATACGCGATGATCGATTCTCTTCATCGATTTTCTCTTTTGTTAATAACTCGCTAGATTTAACGTTTGTCGGTGCGTTTGCTGTTGCTTTTGATAGCCAACCCTAATAAAAAATAACCATAAACGAACGATAACCCAAATCATTGAACTATTCCACAAATGGTTTGGATGATACCCAGAACACGTCGTTAAGCAAATTAACCATACAATTTTTATTAGGGAATGCAACCTGTTACAACTCTACATTGAATAAATTCTACAAAATTGTTGCGCTTAGCTGTAGCAATGCAAAGAGAAAATCGATGAAGAGAATCGATCATCGCGTATAGGCCCTTATGCATGCTCACTGTCGACATGATCTTCATTAACTTTTTGCAATGCGTCTGCTTATTAGTTGAATTATTTTATGTATAATCAGCAATTGAAATTTGCCAAAAGGTACACAGCAAAAAAAGTTGTTGAATATTACATCGAAACTGCTGCAACCAGGTCAATCCATCGGTTGCGTAATATCACATTGCACGATGTACATCGATTCTGCGAACAAAATTACATCGATTGATGTAATATTGTATCTGCTTTTTGGTATTACATCATTATTTCATACATCAGCTTGAATTACGTTGATCGATATTACATATTTTTTTGCTGTGTATAAGGAGATTTCCATCTGTGTGCACACTTGTATTTTACCAGAGATTTTACCATTATTTTTCTCAGTATGCCTCAGGTGTACCACAGATGTACCGACTGTGCCAAAAGTGGCTGTCTTCAAGCAGGCTTTATTTGTTTGTAAATATTATGGCATGTTTGTCATCGACAATCAATGCACAATGCACCCGGTATTTTTGATAGATTGAATGTTTTGATTTGATCGAGCAACTCAAAGACTGCAGTCGAGGAGCTGCCAGACTAACCAGATTTACTCTATTTACCAAGGATAGAGTATCTTGCAGCCGTTCTTCAAATCGATCCACCGTCCAGCTGGCAGTTTCAATCAATCTGGTGCTTCATATATCCACAATGTCCTTCATGGTTCTGATCAGAATATGGCCGGAATGGTGCCACCCGGTTGCAAACGGTGAACCATCGTGACATTTGTATCTGGATCGAAGCACGAAATGGTTTACAAATCGATGGCTCGCAAGCAACAGAAATTCAAAGCCGCAGTAAACTGCGTAAGACAATCACATCCGTAGCCGAGTCCGTAGCTATTCAAATTTTCAACTGTGCAAACTAGTCTGTGGCCCGAAGAAACGTGCTGAACTTTTTGGCTCAGCTACACTGAAAAACGTTTTCACTTAGTTTCTATTAGGAACGCACATAATATTTTTCCAATAACAAAAATAATTACTTTTATCTGAATATCACGTAGCATAAGAAATTCTATATGAGAAATCATATAGATTTCATTGGACACATAAAGTTCATGTGATTTAGTGGTGCAATTTCCAATAATGGGATCACATGAAAGTTATGTGAAATTTACATGGATATTTTCCACTGGTTATGTGAATTATTTTATGAGTGTATGTACCAACAATCAATATGAAACTAACGATTTTAAATTGGTTCACTACTTGACTAGCATATTGGTCCCAAGCAAACGATTAACGTACCCGATTCTAGTCGAAATTCTAGTACTACGCAATGTTTGTTTTGATTCGCTATGAAAGTTTGACAGATAAAATGAGGGATTACTGGTCTTTCCTATGTTTCGAGGGGTGCATCGATTAGCTTGGGACCGAAGAGAGTGCCAGAGCTGAGTCAAAAAGTTGAGCACGTTATTTCGGGACCTTCTAGTCTTAGAGTTACCTCTATGTATGTACTATCTTCGGTACCAAGCTAATCGATGCACCCCTCGAAACATAGGAAAATCCACGAACCCCTCATTTTATCTGTAAAACTTTCATAGCGAATAAAAACAAACATAGTGTAGTACTAGAATATCAACTAGAATGGGGTACGTTAATCGATTTGCTCAACTCAACTTTTCAACTTTTGGGTAAACCGATTCTATGTCCTTCAAATATCTTGGGGTCTGGTTCGATTCAAAATGCACCTGGAGATCCCACATTGAGTATCTGAAGCGGAAATGCCAACAAAGGATCAATTTTCTCCGTAAAATTACCGGAACGTGGTGGGGAGCCCATCCGCAAGATCTTCTAACGTTGTACCCGACAACGATTTTATCGGTTTTAGAGTACGGTAGTTTCTGCTTCCAGTCGGGGGCTAAAACGTACATCATCAAACTGGAACGGATCCAGTATCGCCATAGAGGTAACTCTAAGACCACTGGGTCCCGAAGAAAATCATTATTATTTTTGGCTCACTCAGTACCAGAACAACGGTCCCAAGCAGTCCCAAGCTATTTCACTCACCCCTGCATGTTCTGCATGAATCCACACACCCCTGATGTTATCTGTCAAACTTTCATAGCGAATCAAAACAAACATAGTGTAGTAATAGAATTTCAACTAGAATAGGGTACGTTAATCGTTTGCTTGGGACCAATAGGCTACTAAAGTGGTGAGCCAATTTAAAATCGTTAGTTTCGTATTGATTGTTGGTATCGCTGTCTTCATATCGCGTTAGGATGCATGCACTCGACTCATACGATGAGTCTTGAAGTGTTGGCGGGCATGTTGTCACTCTCTGATCGGTTTTAGGAATTGTCCCTCAGGCTCCTCACCCATTGGGAAATTATGAACCCACTGGTGATTGCAAACTTTGAGGAGCTTCTTGAGCTAAACCCTCAAACTCGTTTTATGTCATTGTACCAACAATCAATTCGAAACTAACGATTTAAAATTGGCTCACTACTTGACTTGCCATTGGTCCCAAGCGAGGTACATACAGGGTGTTTGGTTCCGGGTTTTACATATTTTCAGGGTAGATAGGGCTCCTAAAGTTATGAAAAAATCCCCATGAAACATAGGGTCGGAAATGACTGCTAAGTGAGTTATTCAACATTTTATGTTTTTTTGTATTGCCAACTTTGGTTAGGTATATTTTTTAATCTTATCATCTTATTATTATCTCTCTTTGTTTAGTTGTTTTACAAAACATTTTCCATGCAGTTCCCTAGATTTGTGCCTTTGATAGTAACCTTGTAGGCTTTATGGTTTCTTCGTAATTATTGAATTAAAGCAGCCATAAAAACTTGTGACGTTTTCATAAAATGCGCTATAGTCACCCTATTCGTTCGTAATAAGTCGATGTCCTTTTTATTTCATAGCACTCGCAGCTCAGCTGCGATGCTGTTTCGATGGAGGAGTGTGGAGCTTCGCTGCTCTTGTATACACACTTAGATTTTTTTACAAGAGTTAAGGCCCACACGCAATGTGGACGGAAGCGGAACGGAAACGGAAAGTTCGACAGTTGTCACAAATGACATCAAGAAGCCTAACCGATGCCGATTTGGATCTAACTAGTTTTCAATCCGACATGTAGGCTTACTCAGATTGGGCTTTTCCGCTGCCGCTGCCGTTCCGCTTCCGCTGTCATTGCGCTTGGGCCTTTAGTATTTTTACTGGATTTTTGGATTACTGACTTGGTTAAAATTCAAATGACTGTTATTCGTAAAGATTGGATTAAATCGAAAATTTTTATTTTTCATCATTACACGGGGTTGACAGAAGTTAGTCTGTAAATTTTCGTAACACATTTTCTCAACTTTGAATTTTTCACAGATTTTTTAAATTTTTCCGAAGAGTTCCGCAATTCAAAAACTCGGGTGGTGGTAACTCTAAGACTAGAAGGTCCCGCAGAAACGTGCTCAACTTTTTGGCACAGCTCTGGTACCAACAATCAATACGAAACTAACGATTTTAAATTGGCTCACCACTTTAGTAGCCTATTGGTCCCAAGCAAACGTTTAACGTACCCTATTCTAGTTGAAATTCTATTACTACACTATGTTTGTTTTGATTCGCTATGAAAGTTTGACAGATAACATCAGGGGTGTGTGGATTCATGCAGAACATGCAGGGGTGAGTGAAATAGCTTGGGACTGCTTGGGACCGTTGTTCTGGTACTGAGTGAGCCAAAAATAATAATGATTTTCTTCGGGACCCAGTGGTCTTAGAGTTACCTCTATGCTGGTACCCTGGTACTCTCTTCGGTCCCAAGCTATTTCACTCACCCCTCGAAACATAGGAAAAACCAATAACCCCTCATTTTATCTGTCAAACTTTCATAGCGAATCAAAACAAACATTGCGTAGTACTAGAATTTCGACTAGAATAGGGTACGTTAATCGTTTGCTTGGGACCAATAGGCTACTAAAGTGGTGAGCCAATTTAAAATCGTTAGTTTCGTATTGATTGTTGGTACTAGCATTTCGACTAGTATGGGGTACCTCGGGTACGCTAATCGTTTGCTTGGGACCAATAGGCTAGTCAAGTAGTCAGCCAATTTAAAATCGTTAGTTTCGTATTGATTGTTGATTGTACTACGTGTACATAACACACACACAAAAAACAAAAATTGTTGCTATAAAAATAATGCAATTTCAAAATGAAAGTTTCCCAAATTTCGTTGTTTTAACCGAGGTTTTAACTGTGAAAATTTTCAAAATGAAAGTTATATCTTTGGTTTAAAAGTTTTTCTTTCACTTTGGACTTCCCTAATAAAAATGTTATGGTTAATTTGCTTAATGACGTGTTCGGGGTATCATCCAAACGATTTATGGAATAGTTCAATCATTTGGGTTATCGTTCGTGCACAGACAAACAGACGTAACTCTTTGAAAAAGTTTTTCTTGAAAACATAGCATCTCAAAACATAGGACCTCAGTAACGAGCTCAGTAACGACATCTCTCAGGCTTCTCACGGAAAACAAGCTTGCTCCTTAACTCGCAAACAATATTGCATTAAAATTCTATAGAATGTATAGAAACGTCAAAGTGATCCGATGCCAGCGCTGAGGCGAGTAGTTCGCGAAACTGATAATATTCAAATCAACCGTTAAATGCGTGAACGAAGATACACAATGAAGAGTTACGTCTGTTTGTCTGTGGTTCGTGTATGGTATTTTTTTATTAGGGTTGTGATTTTACAAATGCATTATGTTTATAAAAGTTTTTCAACTGTCAAACATACCTGTTCATAGCAAAGTTTTTGGCAGCACTGAAGCTCTGAACCCAACTTTATTTGCCGCCAAAATTGAATTTGAGTGGACCAGACGAAGTAAAAAAAAAGCATTTTACGGTGGAATCACACAGCAAAAAAAAATGTAATATCGATCAACGTAATTCAAGCTGATGTATGAAATAATGATGTAATAGCAAAAAGCAGATACAATATTACATCAATGGATGTAATTTTGTTCGCAAAATCGATGTACATCGTACAATGTGATATTACACAACCGATGGATTGACCTGGTTGCATCAGTTTCGATGTAATATTCAACAACTTTTTTTGCTGTGCAGTGTACGAAAACTACCTCCAATCAGGGTGCCTTCCATTCATTATGACTAAAAAAATGTTCTAGGAAATTATGGAATAATACGATATTATGATGGTATTTTGTATGTGTAAGGAACAAGACAAATTTTTAAAGTTTGTGTTTGACACATAAAACCTGCAAATTTAGCTTTGACAGAGCCACAATGAGCGATTTTCTGATCGCCTCTTCGCGAAGACTTAAGAGTGAAGAGTGGGTGAGATAAATGACAAAATCACTTATTGTGACTCTCATGCAGCAACATTGGCTGGTATTATGTGTCAAACACAAACTCCACAATCTTTTCTTGTTGCTTACACAAACAAAATATCATTATAATATCTTATTATTCCATAATTTTATAAAACATTTTTTTAGCCAAAATGAATGGAAGGAACCCTGCCTCCAATCGATGCTGATGACATTTATGAATGTCTTCACCATTCTGCTGGATATTGCTATACGGTGAGTGTTCCACTTTTGTGGTATGCAATCATTGTGGCTTGTATTTCAAAGGTTGTATTTTTGTTTTTGTAGATTCCTCATCGTCAGTTCATGGAGAACAATGTTGCTCCAGCAGGAAGACGTCGTCAAGACAAGACAGCTCAATTAGTTCCCGAGATTCTATCCGCCAGACTATGAATTTAGCGACTATAAGCTATTTTACGTGACGTCTTGATGACAGTTCCTGGCGGGCCACTCGAACGCGCTCGAGGCATTGTTATTGTTTACGTCTGATGTTTTTGTTTTGATTTTGGTCGTGGTATGTCAACAAATCGGCCCACTGGTAACCTTCAAAATAGGTAAACAGAAAGAAAAAAAACAGCTGACTCGAAACGTCTCGTAAAATGCCTTATTTTACATAGTACTTCAGTTACAGCTTTGTGTTACAAAAGTTTTTGTGCCATTTTCAAATATTACGCCTGATATTTTTTATGGAGCGTTGGAAACAATCTGGCACCCCTGATTCAAAAGGTACATAAAATGCGATGGTTTTTGCAACACATCTATCGAGTTTTTCATCGCGGTTGTTCGCTTGTCATATTTTTTTGTTGTGCCTGTTCTGCATCCCTTGCGTACCCTCCGGATTAAAATTTTTAGGAAAAAGTACTTATTTGTATTATTTTTCCGCATCTTTCGGATTAATTTTACTATTTTTAAACACATTTTCCAACAGGGGAATTTTCTAGACAGGAAAAAATACAGTTCCTTCGGAAATGGTGCCATAAACAGTTCGCAGTTTGAAGCTACTTTGAACGGTAAGAATAAGAAGTTGCATCATTCAACGCACAACCACGGAAGCCCTCAAGAGAGGACCGAATCATGAGTGCAAGTTCAGGTGCTGGGGCCACTACCAGCGGGGGGCCATCGAATAATGCATCAGCGCTGGAGATTGAGACGGTCACGATTATCAGCGATGATTCCGACATCGAGATGACTGAATTTACTCCGAAGGGAAATAGAAGAACTGGGCCTGGATCCAACCAGACAGAGGGTAAAGATGGGGAGGAAGGTCGGCGAATCAGTCGACGGAAAAAACCCAAAGTGGAATATTCCGACACGAAACCGACAAATTCAATGGATGCTTCAAACAGTGAGAAGAAGCCTGAAGCGAAAATTGAACCGAAAGTTAAAAAACGAGAAACGGAGGCAACGGCCAAGGACGAAAAAGGTGAGGTTGATCCCAATCCCCATCGTGAAATTATGGCGGGTCTTGAGGGAGCAGCATTCCAGTCCCGTTTACCTTTTGAAAAGATGACTGCCTCAGAAGCGGTTTGCTTCCCTGAAATTACCAAACATGGCCTTGTAGCTCAACGGGTGTTCCTGAACGTACGCAATCGTATACTGCAAATGTGGATTGAGAATCCTACCTTGCAGTTGACTGTCGAAAATGCACTGAAAAATATTGAACAGCCTTTCGATAGCGATCCGAATTTGGTGCGAAAGGTGCACGCATTTTTAGAAAGGCATGGGTTCATAAATTTCGGGATATTTAAGCGCTTGAAACCGATACCGACTAAAAAGCTGGCAAAAATTATTGTCATTGGTGCAGGAATATCTGGCCTATCGGCTGCACAACAACTTCAGCAATTTGGATTCGATGTAATTGTTCTCGAGGCAAGGGACAGAGTAGGAGGAAGAATTGCCACATTTCGTAAGAATTCCTATACTGCGGACTTGGGAGCAATGGTGGTCACTGGTATTTGGGGCAATCCAATCACAATCTTAAGTCAGCAAACAGGGATGGAGATGTGTCCTATCAAAACAGCATGCCCGTTGTATGGATCTGGAGGGAAACCTGTACCTAAACACAAGGACGATATGGTGGAACGGGAGTTCAATCGGCTACTAGAAGCCACGAGCTACCTCTCGCATCAACTTGATTTCAATTACGCTGGGAATCATCCCGTTTCATTAGGACAAGCCCTCGAATGGATCATCAAGCTTCAGGAAAAGCATGTTAAAGAAAAGCAAGTTCAACATTTGAATAACATAATCTTGTGGCAGCAGAAATTGATTGAAAACCAAAACTCCATCAAAGAAACGATGGATCGAATTAAAAGCCTTCGCACAAAACATAAAGAACTCATTGAAACGAAACCAGCTAAACCGAATGAAATTGATAGCAAATACATAGAGCATGAATTCAGTATTCGCTTGACGGCACGGGAGGAACAACTCGCTTGGAAGGAAATCGAACTGCTTCGCTCTAGTCAGGAAAAGATCGAAACCAAACTGAAGGAGCTCGAGAACGATCAAGTCAGCGAGGTTTATCTTTCCTCCAAGGATCGTCAAATCCTAGATTGGCACTTTGCCAACCTAGAGTTTGCCAATGCTACTCCGTTGAGTAATCTCTCGCTGAAACATTGGGACCAAGATGATGATTTTGAATTCATCGGCAATCATACCACCGTAAAGAATGGTTACTCTTGCGTTCCAATCGCACTAACCGAAGGACTGGATGTCCGAGTCAATACGGCGGTAAAACGTATCAAGTATTTCCCTGGAGGAGTCGAAGTGACGGCAGATCTCAAATCGAACAACTCTTCAGTCTCTTACAAGGCTGACCTCGTACTGTGCACGTTAACGCTGGGCGTTCTCAAAGTGGCAATCTCAGAGCAATCCTCACAATTGAACACCGTCCGGTTCGATCCACCACTACCAGAGTGGAAACAATCAGCAATTCAACGGTTGGGCTTTGGAAATCTCAACAAAGTAGTGCTTTGTTTCGATAGGATCTTCTGGGATCCCAATACCAATTTGTTCGGGCACGTTGGAAGTACCACCGCTAGCCGAGGTGAGTTGTTCCTGTTTTGGAATATCTCGCAGTCGCCTGTTTTGTTGGCACTTGTCGCCGGTCAATCAGCAGCCATCATGGAGAACGTCTCCGACGACGTCATCGTTGGCAAGTTAGGTCCAGATTGTTGCAAGTCCTGTTTGAGTAATCTTTTTATCCTTCCTATTCCCCAGGTCGGTGCATTGCTGTGCTAAAAGGTATATTCGGCAATTCGTCCGTTCCACAACCCAAGGAAACCGTCGTCACCCGTTGGCGAGCGGATCCTTGGGCCCGTGGATCATACAGTTTTGTTTCGGTTGGTTCGTCAGGAAGCGATTATGATCTTCTGGCGGCACCCGTAACGCCACGGTTTAGTGGATGCGACGTTGGAGGCCTGGGCGGTATCAATGGAGGATCGCATTCTGGTACAAATGGGAATGATGATGACGATGGTAGCAAAACGGACATTCCACGGTTGTTCTTCGCTGGTGAGCACACCATACGCAACTATCCTGCCACTGTTCATGGAGCATTGCTAAGTGGTCTGCGAGAAGCTGGTCGGATAGCGGATTACTATTTAGGTTTCCCAAACACTTACCCTGATGCACCGAAGGAAGAACCGAAAAAATAGAGATATGTAATACCTTTTAGCTTCATTCAGTATGTAAGACAAATTTTAAATTATTAATTGAATGAGATCACTCAATTATTAACTGTGGTTTGCTAGATAACAATAGAAAATAGCACATCAACTTCCACAATGGAAGGACTTTTATTGTAATTGTACACAATGGAACTAAAATTTGAGATTAGAAAAGCTACTCTCTGACTTTGAATAAGATGTGACGATGATGAAATTATGCGATCAAGTTAATGGCTTACTTATCAATTTTGAAGATACCCCTTAGGACAACTTAACTTTGTTTTCAAATCATTATTGCATTCACTACATTTTAGCTACCAATGGAATTGTACTGTATTTTTACAAATTTGGGGCTGGATTAGCGAGGTTGTCCTAATAATCCGACTGTTAAATGCATTATATTCAATGCTACCAACCTAACAAAGTAAACAAAAAAATAGCGGAAACTGAGCTTTTAAGACTTATCAAACGGAAAACGCTTCGTTTCGACTTCCCCAATAAGGCCCCTCGTGTCCTTGCTTGTACGCTTGTACCATTCATTAATTTTGGGCCTCATGGTCATGAGAAAACAAACACCATAACCAAACGTTCTTCTTCTTCTTCTTCATTCCTTTATTTAACGTCGGTCTCTGTTCCGCAATCTTAATCTAGTGCCAATCGGCCATTGACGGCAATCGAATGAGCAGGAAGCAAAGATACCTTATTAACAAGATATCCCACTAATCAATTCCTCGAACAAGGCAATGGATACACAACTCTTATGTGATCACAGTGCCATCTGGTGAGTGCACATTGAAACTGTTTGAAGTTCCCCACCAACTTCACCACCAGGGCTCAATAACTGACAGGTGTCAGCTAGACCTGTGCGCCGATCAAAATATTTTCGGCGGCGGCGTGATATGTTATTTTCTGCCGGCGGCGGCGGCGTGGCAGCGTCACGCCGTTTGCTTTCGACGGCGGTGGCGTGGCGGCGTGGGTCGGCGTGAGTTTATTCCAACTGATTTAGAAAAATAATTACTTTCCAAACCAATCGCACATGGACAAAAAATGCTACCCATATTTGATTTTCCGACACTTTCCTGGGGAAAACTTCTCGGATATGGGAAAAATTAAGAAAATTGTACACAGGTTAAAAGTGTACTAGAAGACAGATTAAAACCACAATCAGTTTTCCTCATATTCGAGAAGTTTTTCTCGGGAAAGCGTCGGAAAATTTACTCAATCTATGAGTGACCTAAGATTTCGCGAATTTGAGTAACCTGAACTCTCATGCTTCGTTAGTGTGGTGGCCAAAATCAAAAGAGGCTACTGCACAGAGGAAGCTAGCAAAACTTCAACGTCTAACATGCATTGCAATAATGGGTGCGGTGCGTAGCACCCCATCAAAAGCATTAGAAGCAATCCTCAATCTGCTGCCCTTGCATGAACATGTGCAACTAGAAGTGGAAAGAAGGGCTCTAAGGCTCAAAAGAGCTAAAAAGGTAATGTCAGTTGATCTTGTTGGTCATCTAAGCATCTTACAATACTTCCAAAGAGGACCAGTGATGAGTATGAATGGAGACTGGATGAAACCAGAAGACAACTATGAAATTCCCTTCAACGTATGTGAAACGGCACGTTCGGATTGGGAAACTGGTGGTCCTAACGTTCGTCAAGGCTCAATCATATTTTTCACAGATGGCTCAAAAATTGGAATATGAACAGATGCAGGAATCTTTGACCCCGGGACAAATATTTCAGTTGCGATGGGACATTTTCCAAAGGTGTTTCAAGCGAACCATACTGTGGAATATCATACTGTACGGTAAAAATGGAACTCAAATGCTGGGAAGAGCAAAGGGTGATGGCCAATTGCAGATGCACAAACTGCAACCAGTCGAAAAGATTTATAACTCCTAATATAACATACACCAAAAAGCTCATAGAGCTCAATAAAAGAACTCTTAGTATATACACTAGCCTAGTAACTGAGCACTGTCCTAGTAGATATCACATTAAGAAGATTGGTCGGGTTCAGAGTAATATCTGTCGTTTCTGTAATTTGGAACGTGAAACCTCGGAACATCTATTCTGCAGTTGTGGTGCATTAAATAAGCGTAGATCCAAATTTCTTGGAAGTATTGGCTTACAACCTAGTGATATTTAGTCTGCAAATCATGGAAATGTAGTTGGTTTTATAAACCATATTATACCGGACTGGGAAAAGATGTGTCCAGGCAATTAGCTGTCTACTCGTTAAATAGTGGTCGATTTGCATGATACAAACAACAAATACGGGTACCACAAAAGTTCAAATAATGCACGGAGTGGTTTTTACTTCAATCCTCAAAAAAAAAAAAAAAAAAAATAACTAAACTCAAATATGAGTAACTCTTACTCAATTTTGAGTCGTTATCATTGGCCGTGCATGTGGAATTTGTTTAGGAAAGTATGTCAAGTGCTGGTTGGTGAAGTCGTATTGCAAACCTTTCTATTAAGTATAAAAAAAGTACGTTATGTAGGGGTGGATAGTATTGTTGCCTTACGTAACATTTTAATGGGCCCTAGGAATTCTTTCATTTATTGAGCATTACACGTTTTTTATATGTTAATAGCGATAAATGATATGCTTGTACTACTCTGATACATATTTGAATGTACACGCATTGTAGTCATACAACTTTTGGTTTATGTATTTGAAGCACAACTTGGACCTGTAAGAGATTAAAAAAAAGTTCAAATATCAACGTGTTGTTAGTAATATAGGGTGTTGCAGAATGTCTAAGCACGATTTGAAAAAAAAAAAAACGATAACGTAACTTTGTTTACAGCAAATACGATTTTTATATCGATTGGCCTGGCCTGGGGAAAGTTTGGTGGATTCATCTCCTTGGGTACGAATTGGACTTTGTTGGCTTTATACCAGGCTATCGTGTCCTTGGAGTAATGAACCGACGCCAAATCCTGCCAAAACAGCAGTGTGGCGTCATGTTTGCGGATCATGGGTAACAGACGCTTGTTTGAACACTCACGCACTTAAACATCGGTTGTCATTGTCTCCGTTGTCACAAACAGTTTGGAAAGCATACCACACTCACAAATGGCTTGCCCATAGCATTTTTTTCCGTTTTTTTTTCGGAAAAAAACGACTTATCCGCGTCGTCAACACTTCGGCCATCGCGAACGGTGTAGTACTGATCACTAGGAAGCGTTTTGTAATAAAATTTAACGTATTATTCTACGTCCATAATCTCGAACACCGATTTTCCGCACAGCAACTGGTCGTATAAACCTTTTTAACGTTTAATAGTCTTTCTCTATCTAGCATACATGGATGAATGAACGGTGCGCCAATTAAACGTCAGAAAGCTCTATAACTTCCGAGCAGGGTGATTATCAGATTTATCAGTAGTCCTATCGATTTTCGATATGACTACCGATTCACAGACAAAAGGTTAAAAACTACCGATTTTTCACTTTTCCTACCGAGAATCACAGATTTTTAGTAATCTTGAAAAATATTTATATTGATTTCGACGCGTTTAAAGCAGAAGAACTGAAAGACAGTTACACCCCCCCCCCCCCCCCCTCCGCTCACAAAGGTTTCAAGTATCAGGAAAGCCTTCTTCAGACAGCCTACCGATAACTACCGATAAAAGTTTTGAGAAGCTACCGATAATGAAAAAAACAATCTGGCCACCCTGCTTCCGAGCCCTCGGTTTGACGGATGCGGCTTGTTTTTAGTTGCTTCATCACTATACTTCCGAATCGCGTTTCGAACGGCTCCGATGTTTACACCTTCCAATTTCACTAATTTACTCAGAGAAATGTTGGAGGTTGGGCTGAAAGTCTCCTTAATAATGATATTTAAAAGAAAATGGGTATAGTTTACCATTTGTGCACGATCTGTTTGCGCTTTTCCAGAGAAATGCTTCGCATTGTCACGGAAATGTAAAGAACTGCAACTTGCTATACACGAAACTATTGGTCCCCGAATAGAAATTGTAATGTAGGAAACATCAGCAGACATCTTCAATACATTAAATTTTAACGTGTATTGCTGTACCCTTAATGTATTCAAACTTCAGTGTGACGTCCAAGTACATATAAATACATTAGCCTCAAACGTTACATCAGAATCAAACGTCTTGACGATGTAAACTTTGACATCAGAATACATCCAATGACAACAGAACTTAACGTTACATTAGAATCAAACTTCATCACGATGTAATTTGTTGCTCGCATAAAACATCAGAATACATCCAATGACAACAGAACCTAACGTTACATTAGAATCAAACTTCATCACGATGTAATTTGTTGCACGCATAAAACATCAAAATACATCCAATGACAACAGAACCTAACGTTACATTAGAATCAAACTTCATCACGATGTAATTTGTTGCACGCATAAAACATCAAAATACATCCAACGACAACAGAACCTAACGTTACATTATATCGTTTTCGTTTTTGCGGTGTAGCTACACCGGTGCTACACTGCCGAACACCGAAAAAAATTAGGGTGTAGCTATCGGTTGCACCTTTGTTTACAAAGAAGTGATGATGAACTGTCAATGACTCGCACTTATTGCTGCTTACACTACACCGGTGTAGTGTAGTAAAAACGAAAACGACATTAGAATCAAACTTCATCACGATGTAATTTGTTGCTCGCATAAAACATCAGAATACATCCAATGACAACAGAACCAAACGTTACATTAGAATCAAACTTCATAACAATGCAACTGAAACTGGTCTTCGATCGCCGATTTCTTGCAAACGACGTGTTCATATCTATATACTGCAGCTCTTCGCATGTCCGTCCCATAGCGAAAATCGGCAAGCCGAGAAAATCGCGTTTTAAGTTTGCTTCGTACGATTGCTTCTTATGTGATGGGACAACCAATGTGACTGTCTTTCCAAACTTTGTCAGAACAAAGTTGATAAGTTCATCCAGTATTATGAAAATATGGGTAGTTTGCTACCATTTGCATTGAAAAACTCAGTTTTGACAAAAACGACTATGGGACCGACATGCGAAGAGCGGCAGTATATATATATATATCTATATATCTATATATATAAAAATGAATTTCTGTCTGTCTGTCTGACCCTTATAGACTCGGAAACTACTGATCCGATTGGCGTGAAAATTTGTATACAGGGGTTTTTGGGGCCGTGGAAGGTTCTTATGATGGTTCGAGACCCCTCCCCCTTCTGTAAGGGGGGGGGGGCTCCCATACAAATGAAACAGAAATTTCTGCATAACTCGAGAACTAATCAAGCAAATGGAACCAAATTAGGCATGTGGGGGCGAGTGTGGGGATATAAGGAGATAATCATAGGGGGTAGCATAAACTCAAGCTAATATTGAATCCCAAGCAAGACCGGGCACACTCAGCTAGTAATTGATAATAATTGATTTGAATTCTCTTCTTTGGATGCAGATTTTGAAAATTTTCATCAAAACTTTATTTAACAGTAAATTTGAGTTTATTCAATCAATCTTTGTACATTGGATTCAACAATTTTGAACAATAATATTCTCCACGGAATAATCTAACACATTTTGTTATTAGTAAATCTTCCCTTATTTCCAGTAGCGTCTTGTTATCTGTATTCTCTAAATAATACATATTAAAATCTACTTCTATGCTCTCCATTAATTCTAATTCAAAATAATATGTGTTGGTCGTATCATTTACTAAAATGTTCACTATGCATCCAAATTGTTCTTTGTGATTAGTGGAATACGATATTAAAGAATCGTCACTTTTTTTTGAGTTGTATGCTTTAGATTTAAATTTAATTCCAGAATGACAAAAATATTTTAACATGAAATATTTGTCTGTAGTATCATCACAATAAACCGTATTTGTTTTCTTTTTTGTGTGTTGTGATGTCTTGAAAATTGTTCTATAGTAATTAGTTGCTTTGTGTGACAGATTTGTATCAAAAGCAAAATGACAACTTTTCATCAACGAGTATTTTCGAACTATTTGTATAATTGGGCTATTTGGTCCTTTGATCAAACCTTTCAAATATCCATAAAAATCTTCGTAGCAAAACATTGAAACTGTCCACAATGGTCCAAAGTTGTCAACCTGATCTATCAAATGAAGAATCAAATGTATATTTATTGTCATGGATTTTACCCCGTAAAGCTTTTCAAAGTCAGTGACGAATTGGACTAGGTCTTTTTTAATACTAATAAGGTCCAACATTGTACTGTGATTTGAGAGAAGCTTACTAACAGAAGCACGAAACAAGTTAAAATGAGTTACATATTTCTCGGGGAGCACACCATTAAGGTATCCTATACTATAATACAAGAGCCAATCTTGTAGCTCATTAGCTTTCAATTTGGTTACATCAAAGACGTTCCGTGGAGCGCGAGAAACTTCATTAAACCCACAAACTTTATCATACCTAGTTTTCAAAACAGCTTTACGGCGAATACTACCAAGATACCAATTTTTTTTTTGTGGTTTTTTGAATCAGTCCATAACGTTAACAACGTTTTAGTGACACCTAATAAACAGTTATGCATATAATCGATAGGTATCTGTCTTACGACGTCAAAATTGTCAAGTGCAACGAGCGGTGATAATCCTTTGATACCTAAAAAGAGATGATTGATAATATTAGTGGTGGGGCGTGAACCCTACAATAAGCAGTGAAAAAATATATTGGCTTGTTTCTCTATGTATTTATATTCCAGATGTGTCATGGAAAATGGCAAATAAATATATTGTTAACCGCAAAGTATCGCATTAGGATGCATTGTACATCACTCTTATTACCATGTTGTAAAGTACACTGGAGTCGCTTTTTACGCGGGTGATACGTCCCGCGTAAAAAAAACCGCGTAAATTCCGGAATCCGCGTAAAAAAAAACCGCGTAAATTCCTAAATACGCGTAAAAAAACCGCGTAAAAAAAGACCGTGTAAGAAAAAACCGCGTAAAAAGCGATATACCGCGTCAATTCTAAAATCCGCGTAAAAAAAAACCAAAATCCACGTAAAAAAAAACCGCGTAAATTCCGGAATCCGCGTAAATTCCGAAATCCGCGTAAAAAAAACCGCGTAAAAAAACCGTGTAAAAAAAAACCGCGTAAAAAGCGACTCCAGTGTATACTTTGAAAGTTATTTACTTTTTGAAAGGAAAGCAGATAGGGCCTATATAAAAATTAAAAATAGAATTCGTTGTACATATCGTAAAGCGCCATAATTCTGTAGGTGGGGTAAAAGCACCGGCGAACCGACATGCCACAGGAGCATTCTGTTTGTCCATAATTTGATTTGTCAAACGAGCGATTTGAGCTCGGATTTGAACTATCAAACCGGCGATCAGATTTGTCATACGAGGTGAGACGCAAACCAAGGCAATATAAATTCTACTTGGGTTCGTGTCCTTGCTCACGATATGACGCGATCGGATGAGTAGATGTCGGTAGTTTTTTTTTTTTTTTTTTTTTTCCTTTATTTACAAGGCTTTCAGCCATTGGCTGGTTCGCCTTGATGTCGGTAGTGTTTAACTGAGTACTGTGAACTTAGCCGATTTTATTTTTCAAGTGAGCAAGAAAACATCTTGAAAATCTTCCGACGTTTCAAATTGTTTTGCTGAAACAGCCCACGAAATCTGAAAAAAAAGTTCCAAGTTCCAGAATTATCAAAATTTGTCTATTTTGGATATTTTTTTTTTCAAGTCTCAGGATCATTAGAATTTTTTAAGTCCGCAAACATTTACATTTGAATTCGCAGAATAGGTATTCAAAAAATGTATGTGTTAAAGAAACTTTTTAATCTTACTGCTCTTTGCGCGTCAACGCATTTAAATCTACGGTTTCAAGGCTCATGAGGAATCCAGCAACGAAGACACTAACAAGATTGAACGTAAAGCCGTAGATTTGCTCAGGATTTTGTAAAACCAAGGGGAGGATTAAGTCTACTCAGTCTCCCCTACATGTGTTATTGCAAACAAAAATGAACTTTCAGCTCCGTAAAGCTTCCGCGATTGAAAAAAAAAAATAGATAGAATCGCAACATGTTGTCTTAATGCGCGGAATTAGACGCTGAGCAGAATTATGAAACAATACGGTGCTTACAATACCATTATAGGGTATACGTCCCTAACCTCGGTCTAATATGCAGCCATCGATTACGTTTTTAATCATAACTCATCAATGAATTTACCTGCAAACGATATTCTACTGCTAAATGGTATGCTTAGATATGCTTATCATGTCGTTTGCTATCAGAAACCACGAAAAGTTGAAAAACTTACTTTTTTTAAGACAATAACTCACGAGGGAAATGTATGTAATATGGGTCTATTGTCCCCAAATTGGGTCTATTTATGGATGCAACTTCGTCCTATCTTGTTTGATCCTCAAAAAAACGCTATTGGTAACGTTTTCTGATGTATTTTTTTTTATCACTATCACTGTTAACTTAATGCTCTTCATTCCTCAAAACATTTCTTAGAGAAAATTTTACGAAAACTACATTAAATCACTCAATTTAAAAATTAAAAATTAAAAATTTCGCTTATCGTCTTTTGACCGCAGAATATCTAAATCAGAACATTGTGATGTTCATTATACAGGTTTGGCAGAAAAAATCTCCCTTCCTGTTCGTTCCTTATCATCCAAATGCAAAACAACATTGTTGACGTTACTCTTATTGCTATATGCTGTCAAATGAATTTCATGGGCCATAGTTAGGAACATAGAAAAGAAATGTGTCCCTAAAGTTGGGTCCATGTTTTACTTGTGAAAACGTTGTTAAACAATTAAAATAAACATAAAATATTCAAACAGCAACTGTAAGTTTTACGTCTAGTGTGTATTATCAGGTAATTCCAATCAATAAATGCCATAATCAGGCCATTTGATGATCGTCAGTCAACCTTCCCATCTTAACCTTATAAGTCATGGCGGCTAAAAACTCCGAACATTGTGATATTCTCAACCAGTTTTATTACTTACGAGAGCTGAAAATGTATTGAAATGTTGTGATATAAATTGATTTGTGTGTGGTACACATTTATCAACCATCAGTGATCAATATTTTCCTTATTTTTTGTGTAATATTCCTTAATTAATTATTTATTTGCGTGATAGGCCGAATGAAAGGACTAGACCCACATTACATACCGTAACCCTATAAAAAAAAAGTATAAAATACATACCTTTCACTGGTGTGCCCGTATTATGAGCTTCCATCATTGCACAAATTTGATCGGAGTGGGTGCGATCTTTAAACATTCTTGAATTTTTATGCGAATATCTGATCTGGTTATTTGAAATTTTTGTTCCAGGATGATAGCAGTAATTACATCCGAACCGTCCATTGAATTGTGTCATGTTGATAATTTTGCTTTTTCCTGGTACATCTGCAATAACTGCTGCAGCTCTGAATTTGTAATTAGTTCCATCGATTACCAGCCCTTCGGAATATAAATTTTTCAGTTCCTGAGTAAATGCTTTGAGAAACACGGCCATTGGCGGGCTTCCTTGGGAGAGCCATATTCCAGATAGAATCATGTTTCTACGAGCGAACCGTTTGTCTCTCGGCAGATCATTTATAACTAATACAATAGGCCACATACTTTTCTTCACGTTTGAATTTGCTGTTGAAACTCCATCTACTGAAAAGCTTATACTCAACATATGTGCATCGTCGTCTTTCAAAATCCTTCCGGCATGGATATCCGACAGAACTTCGGAAGTAGGATTATGTTTAGTTTTAATATCATTTATTGTGTCTTGATGTTTTTGCACTACAGTTCTCAGCTGGCTTTTTAGAGGAAGGGTGACGAAATATACCCTTTGATCATCACCACAGCATGAACATATGCATATTTCTTCCGGATTTAGAAAATAATATTCACAGCTACGACAACAAAAGTGTTTAGTATAGGCGTTAAACTTAAACGCGTTGGAAAAACCATAATATGTATCAGGGAGACATTCAGTTCCAATTATGACATTGAGCATTTTGAGTAAATCAGTTACTGCTTCAATGGAAATATTATGCCTTATAAAAAAGCACAACACCATATGCATTATGTCAAGCTTAGATAAGCTTGTCAGTTTATGTAAAGGTTCATCTATGTTTCGAGGGTCGTCCTGAAAAGAGAAATTAAATGTTATAACATTATTACACTCTATTACACTTAAACCCTTAATTCCTTTATTTAACGTCGTTCTCTGTTCCGCAGTCTAGTGCCAATCACCGACGGACACCGATTGGCGTCGACGACAGCTCTGTAACTCTTTACTCCTATGGAGAAATCCCATATGTAACTGTCAGTCTATGTGTGAAACATGGCGGACTTTTTCTTATTCTCTCACTCCAACGCAAAACCACATAAGGAACTGTCAAAATGTGTGTGAAGAAACGTCACTTCGGGACTGGTGTCAAGGCGAATTCAAGGGGGGGAGGTGGCTGTCAAATACGAACAATCGTTGCCTACCTCGCATAGCTGGTTCCAAACGTAAACAAGCCATAAGAAACCTATAGCGTTTGTTTACGTTTGGAACCAGTTTCATAAAAGAATGATCAGTAGGCAGATTTGACAGCACGTCCCCCCCCCCCCCACAGGGCGAATTGCCATCCATTGACGACAATCGAATGTACAGAGAGGCAGTTTCCACACCGGGACCAACGGCTTTACTGCCCTTCCGAAAGACCGAAGGAAGACGTGACCAGAGATTTTTATGCCTCAGAAAAATCCCACCGACTTCGGCTGAGATTGAACCCAGACTCATTGGGGTTAGAAAGCAGTCACGCTTACCACTACACCACCGGTGCCGGCAACTCTATTACACTTGTGTATCTTATGTTTTTTTGAGAGTTGAAAAAAAGTGAGCTAGATCTAAATAAATAAATGTCAGGAATCAATTCGGCTGATTTTGATAAAAACTCCAAGCAATTATCTATCTAAAATGATCTGGGCTCCATGTTAGAAGCCTGACAACCTGTAAGGTAGAAATTGACAAAAGATAACATAAATAGGGACTTGACCTAGGCAAACTTTAAGGAAGAAAACATAAACAAATTATTCAGAAATTAGAATTTCAATCAGAATCAACTTGAAAGATTCCTTCGACTTGACTAGGAATCGAACCCGCCGTGCCTTTACTGACTAGGCTGAGGCCCCCGATACAATGACTCAACCTGAATTTCAATCTAACCTTTAACAAAAATCAGAAAATTGATCAAAACATACGGGGACCTTACTCGACGCACTGTATCTCATTCTAACTACTCAAATAAAATATATGTACTATAGAATTTTCAAAACATTCTTGAACAAAGTCATTTAAATCAAGTAATTAGAATTAGAAGTAAGCTTACTTGAAATTTCAGCTGGAAACAATGTGACATTTTTTTGGAGTGTATGTTGTGCTTGCGACACAATAATACTAAATGCAAAAATGATACAGGCTTAGACAGCTATCAATTAACAACTGAGGAAGTGAATCTAGCACACTAAGTTGAGGGCCGGCGTAAAGTCCCAGTAGGGAAGTAATAAAGCCAAAAGAGGAGTATACTCAACTCACTTTAAGGTTGTGTTCATAGTACCCATCCCGCACGGTAACCATAATACCAGTCCCGCACGCTAGTAGAACCATTAAACATATGTTTCACTTACTTGAATCGTTGTATTCCGGTCAGAATAATTGTATTCAGAATTGTTCAAATCTGTACAATGATCTGGCACCAAACACGTCGCTTCAATATTAACTTCATCATTGCAATGTTGTTGTACACGCTAGAAAATATAATAAAATTGCGGGTCCCTCATAAACATTTACAATAAATTTATTTAATAAGAATAACACACCGAGAGAGTAGAAGGTAATTTCGAAATAAAATCCATAGTTTTCAGAAAATTCCTAAACTAGAAAAAATCTAGGAAACAATACTATTATATTAAATATGACTAGCAGACTAGAATATAACATCGATAGAGCTAGGTTGTAGATAAAACTTAATGATTTATGCGAGGATTTATAAAGCTCTTAAGTAAGCTTTAGTAAGAGCTTTAAGGATTTATAGTCTGGTGCTGCAGGCTCCAGACCATAAATCTTTAAAGCTCTACTAAAGCTTACTTACTTGCATGAATTCTACAAGAAATTGTAACATCAATGTTTTTAAGATAAGAACTCCTTGTATTTTTAGTACGCTATCAGTTCTGGTGGTAAACAACCTAGACATTATCCTTACCTGAATGGTAGCAACACATTCAGAATCTTGATCAGAATGATCTTCGATGTGTTCTGAATTTATTCCGACATATTCCTCTCTAAGCATCGAGTTGTTTTTGCCTATATGAGCAACTGGATGTATACTCTAAATATTACGGATAGAAAGAACGTTATATAGGTAAGCACATTAGAAGCAGTTGTTAATTGTAAAATAATCACCCTTCGTTTTGTCTTTCTCAGGAGCGCAATGTAATTTGGATAAGCAATTCGATTTCGCTTCATGTTGAGTTATCCCCAGAGAATACAAACAATAAAATTGAAATCAGTTACCGATTAAAAATCTTTAGCGAACAGCTGTATTTATTTTCCCGTTTAATAAAATATTCCAACATCGGATAGCTGAAACTGGATAACAACATTTCAAAAGAGCGAAACTTCTTTAATAATTAATGGCTCCAGTCACCGATTAATCACGAATAAACTCACTATTCTTTAAAATAAATAAAACTATAAACAGGTAGAATACTGTGTTTGCTTGTGTGACCTTTGGTAAGTATGAACTTGACTGTTAAAGCCTGGGTTAATGGGGTTAATGCTTGAGTTTACAAAAACAATTTCGCCCTATTGGAGCACATGTTTTATACCTTTTATACGCACTCGTTGGTACACCTGCATCGATGTGCACTATCTACCCGAATAGAAATTTACATTAGCCCAACGTTTGATTTTGATGTCTACATCAGCATCGAAATCAAATGTATGCCTGATGTCAAACATTAGGAAACATTATGATTTAGTTGTATTTAAGCAACGTAACATGGTGTATACATCAGAAATTTTGGAACAAAATTTTGCCATTCTAATGTCGGTCTGACGTCAAAAATTTCAATCTATTGACATTAGAACCAAACGTTTTAAGGATGTTTTCAGATGTACAAAACGTTAGAACTAAACGTTGTTCGGATGTTTTTAAATGTAAACGTTTTCTGATGTTTTCTAATGTAGATGTTTCCTGATGTTAGAAACAAACGTTTTTGGATGTTTTCAGATGTAAAAAACGTTAGAACTAAACGTTTTTCGGATGTTTTTATATGTAAACGTTTTCTGATGTTTTCTAATGTAGAGGTTTCCTGATGTTAGAATCAAACGTTTTTCGGTTGTTTTCGGATGTAAAAAACGTTAGAACTAAACGTTGTTCGGATGTTTTTATATGTAAATGTATTCTGATGTTTTCTAACGTAGATGCCTCCCGATGCTGGAACCAAACTTTTTTTGGATGTTTTCGGATGTACACAACGTTAGAACTAAACGTTGTTCGGATGTTTTCAATTGTACTTCGTGTTTGATGTTCTCTGATGTTTTCAGATGTACAAAACGTTTAAAGTAAACGCTGTTTGAATGTTTTCAAATGTAGATGTTTACTAATGTTTTTAGATATACAAAACACTAGAATCTTACTTTTCAAATGCTTTCAATTATATTTACAACACATTAGAACTAGAAACATGATCGTGTAAACACTACACACGATTGTTGTTAGATTACATCATAAAAATGCGTGCATAACAGTCAATGCTGAAGCTCCCGTTTCCCACCAGTCAGTTAACTGACCTTAGCTAACCTAATATCATTGCGGCAACTCTCTATGCGGCAGGGGAACTATGCCATTAGCGCGCTAAGAGTTGTTAGACCACTGACATAGGCGCCAATTTGTAGGTGACGAGGCACTTGGTGACATTACAGCGAGCTTGACGATTTTTGCAGCATTTTTTTTAGCAAACTACCAGTTAAGGTGTGTAGTGTTTACAAGATCTTGTTTCTCTAATGCTTTGTACAATTGAAAGTATTGAAAAAGTTAATTCTCATGTTTTGCACAACCGAAACCATCAGAAAACATAAAATTGTACAAAAAAAGTCATCCATTCTGGTAGACTATCTCTTAAATGCATAAAGAATAGCCATTGCTTAAGCTCCCGTTTCCCACCAGTCAGTTAACTGACCTTAGCTAACCTAATATCATTGTGGCAACTCTCTATGCGGCAGGGGAACTATGCCATTAGCGCGCTAAGAGTTGTTAGACCACTGACATAGACGCCTATTCGTGGGTGACGAGGCACTTGGTGACATTACAGCGAGCTTGGCGATTGTTATAGCATTTTTGAGTGAACTACCAGACAATCATGACAATGTGATCGCTGCGCCTCCAGATCTCCCTTTAAATCGACTCACTGTGCCAATTTGTCAATAATGCATGACACTTTGGACGGGGTTGCTGGCTTGTTTGGTCCACTGTTCGGATATACAAGTGGCAAGCCTTCCCTTCACGGATCGCTCCAAAAATTGCTGCAAACGAACTGCAAATATATAATAAACAAAATTATTGTGCATGAAAAATATGACAATGGACAATGCTCGAGGAGCACTGGGAGTTTTCGAACGACGCGTGCTTAGGACCATCTTTGGCAGAGGGTATATGAAAATGGTGAATGGAGTAGAAGAATCAAGATAGAGCTGGAATTAGGGCGTAACAGCCTTTGTAAACAATGACTTCTCTTGTTGATTTCTCGGAATTCAAGACACGCCTACACAAACCAATATATCCATCGGGTAGTAGAAGTCTTTCTCTAATCGATGGTGATGTCGATTCGCCTTGGAGAGCCATGACTTCCGCGAAATCATCGAGAGAAGTCATTGATTACAAAAGCTGTTACGCCCTAGTTCCAGCTCTATTTAGGAATGAACCACGAACTGGCGTAACTTTATGGCGAACCCAATATCCAGAAAGTCGCTAAAAGTGGGAGATTGTACCCTTCCACGGGCGGGACACGTTGTAAGAATGCCGGACAACAATCCCGCAAAAATGGTGTTTTCCTCAAATCCGGCCGGTACAAGACGCAGAAAAGCACAGCGTGCTATGTGGTTAGACCAAGTGGAGTAAGATGTAGGAAGTGTGGGACGCTCGAGAAATTGGAGACAAGCAACCAGGGACCGAGTTAGTTGGCGCAACTTGTTATACAGGTTAGGTTCCGAGGGATGTCGGATCAGCAAAAGTAAAGTAAGTATACAGACAAACAGACATAAAACTCGCAAGATGTTCATCGAACAAGCATTTATCGGTCAATTTAAAAGTATCTTAGTTGGTAGTACCGCCACCAGTGGCGCGCATAGTCAATTCCCTTGCGTTTGACGTTTCCACACTACCGCCATCTGTTCAGCGTACTACCCACCACAGTGTACTCAACAGAGGGCGGTAATGTTTTAACGACGATGTTTTACAGTGAGAAATATTCAATGTGTTATGTCTATTTGTCTGTGGTAAGTATCTTATACGTTGGCTAAATTGTTATCCAAACTGCCTAAAAGTTCGAAGAATAGTTATTAGATAGTACAGAATTCTAAATTGGCATTATTTATGAAAAATTTACATTAGAATTCTTAAATCTCAGTCTTTCCCTGATTGCGAACCACACTTTAAATTTTATATAAACTTGCGACCCATCTTGTGTACCATCATAAGGCTTGATGAAACTTATTCCGCCCGGAAACATGTTTTTTCGGAATTATGAAGTCATTATAGGGTTAACTACCCCATTTTCGGCCTATTAAGCACAACCCGCACTTAGTCCTTCTTTATCTAGCGTAGTTTAGCACCAAACGGAATGTTATTATTACTGATGGCTTCCAAATTTATTTACCTTTCCGTATGTACCGTAAGATTTGATAAAGAGAAACCAATCGTTGAGATATTGTCAAAAGTCTAACACTGCTTCTTGACACCAAACTCGGCCTACGGATTCTAAACTCGTCCTAGCGCATTGAAACGCCATTGAAACGCCAATGAATTCACTTCGGCCTATCGGATGAAGATTAAACATTGTATTAATCATTGTATGTAGTCTACACTGGCTTGACGAAATGGAAATAAAGAATAAAGAATGAAGATAAAAATTGATTCGGTCGGAGCGCTTCTTTTGTTTTTGGGAATAATGGGTGCAAACCTTCATATCACGTGTTCTCATTGACTTCGTTCCGTAGCTTATTAACTAAAGTATCGTACCAAATGCATAATTGAATTGACGAACTCTGAAATAATGGATTTCTATTGAAGTTTTCTGCTCGATAGGCCCAAAACGGGCGATTAGGCCGAAGTAGTTCTCTACCCTACGTTATTATGACATTTTGTATTTTTAAGTTACAAGAGGACGTTGCAAAGGATGAGTTTGACGTATGAAACCTGTGCATTTAGTTTTCAGAGAGTCGCAATCAGCGAATTATTCATTAAATCACTTATGGCTGTAAGCTTCAATCGGTATTATCCTCGGATTATATCCCGATCAAGAATGTCCGGCTGCTTTGATGTCGACATCAGAGTTATTCAACACGATGCTATGCAAACAATACGCAGATCATCCAAACAGGGACGGTATTAAAAGTTAATCCGAGTTGGAGCTTACCGCCATTATTGCGGCTCTCTGAATCCAATATTAATAGGTTGAAAAAATGGTTTAAAAATGGAACCTAAATCCAAAATTTCATAAATTTTGGTTCACATGAACTATGATAAATCAGTGTTATTACATTTGCAAACATCACCATTTTAGCGGCCCTCGCCATAGAGCGAACTGTCATTCAAAAGGATATTAATGTCATCTAAAGCAATTTATCGACAATTTAAATCTTGGTTTACAAATCGAGATGAATGTCTATGGGAACGATAAAAATATATTTGTGCTCAGAAAACGAAGCTCGTTCAGATGATGTATAAAAATTTGTTTGTTTTTCGAAATTATACAACCCAATTCCAGGTTTTCCACACGAAACGATAACTAATGGATACGTATTCGGTTTCCCCATAGGGATACGTATTCGGTTTCCCCATTGGGACCCGTATTTGGTTTTCCCATCGGGATCCGTATTCGGTTTCCCCATCGGGATCCGTATTCGGTTTCCCCGTCAGGATCCGTCTACGGAATCCCCATCGGGATCCGTATTCGGTTTCCCCATTGGGACCCGTATTCGGTTTTCCCATCGGGATCCGTATTCGGTTTCCCCATCGGGATCCGTATTCGGTTTCCCCGTCGGGATCCGTATTCGGTTTCCCCATCGGGATCCGTATTCGGTTTCCCCATTGGGACCCGTATTTGGTTTTCCCATCGGGATCCGTATTCGGTTTCCCCGTCGGGATCCGTATTCGGTTTTCCCATCGGGATCCGTATTCGGTTTCCCCATCGGGATCCGTATTCGGTTTCCCCATTGGGACCCGTATTTGGTTTTCCCATCGGGATCCGTATTCGGTTTCCCCATCGGGATCCGTATTCGGTTTCCCCATCGGGATCCGTATTCGGTTTCCCCATTGGGACCCGTATTCGGTTTTCCCATCGGGATTCGTATTTGGTTTCCCCATCGGGATCCGTATTCGGTTTCCCCGTCGGGATCCGTCTACGGAATCCCCATCGGGATCCGTATTCGGTTTCCCCATCGGGATCCGTATTCGGTTTCCCCGTCGGGATCCGTCTACGGAATCCCCATCGGGATCCGTATTCGGTTTCCCCATTGGGACCCGTATTCGGTTTCCCCATCGGGATCCGTATTCGGTTTCCCCATCGGGATCTGTCTACGGAATCCCCATCGGGATCCGTATTCGGTTTCCCCATTGGGACCCGTGTTCGGTTTTCCCATCGGGATCCGTATTCGGTTTCCCCATCGGGATCCGTATTCGGTTTTCCCATCGGGATCCGTATTCGGTTTTCCCATCGGGATCCGTATTCGGTTTTCCCATCGGGATCCGTATTCGGTTTCCCCATCGGGATCTGTCTACGGAATCCCCATCGGGATCCGTATTCGGTTTCCCCATCGGGATCTGTCTACGGAATCCCCATCGGGATCCGTATTCGGTTTCCCCATTGGGACCCGTATTCGGTTTTCCCATCGGGATTCGTATTTGGTTTCCCCATCGGGATCCGTATTCGGTTTCCCCGTCGGGATCCGTCTACGGAATCCCCATCGGGATCCGTATTCGGTTTCCCCATCGGGATCCGTATTCGGTTTCCCCGTCGGGATCCGTCTACGGAATCCCCATCGGGATCCGTATTCGGTTTCCCCATTGGGACCCGTATTTGGTTTTCCCATTGGGATCCGTATTCGGTTTTCCCATCGGGATCCGTATTCGGTTTCCCCATCGGGATCCATATTCGGTTTTCCCGTCGGGATCCGTCTACGGAATCCCCATCGGGATCCGTATTCGGTTTCCCCATTGGGACCCGTATTCAGTTTTCCCATCGGGATCCGTATTCGGTTTCCCCATCGGGATCCGTATTCGGTTTCCCCATTGGGACCCGTATTCGGTTTTCCCATCGGGATCCGTATTCGGTTTCCCCATCGGGATCCGTATTCGGTTTCCCCGTCGGGATCCGTCTACGGAATCCCCATCGGGATCCGTATTCGGTTTCCCCATCTCGGTTTCCCCATCGGGATCCATATTCGGTTTCCCCGTCGGGATCCGTCTACGGAATCCCCATCGGGATCCGTATTCGGTTTCCCCATTGGGACCCGTATTCGGTTTTCCCATCGGGATCCGTATTCGGTTTCCCCATCGGGATCCGTATTCGGTTTCCCCATTGGGACCCGTATTCGGTTTTCCCATCGGGATCCGTATTCGGTTTCCCCATCGGGATCCGTATTCGGTTTCCCCGTCGGGATCCGTCTACGGAATCCCCATCGGGATCCGTATTCGGTTTCCCCATCGGGATCCGTATTCGGTTTCCCCGTCGGGATCCGTCTACGGAATCCCCATCGGGATCCGTATTCGGTTTCCCCATCGGGATCCGTATTCGGTTTCCCCGTCGGGATCCGTCTACGGAATCCCCATCGGGATCCGTATTCGGTTTTCCCATTGGGACCCGTATTTGGTTTTCCCATTGGGATCCGTATTCGGTTTTCCCATCGGGATCCGTATTCGGTTTCCCCATCGGGATCCATATTCGGTTTCCCCGTCGGGATCCGTCTACGGAATCCCCATCGGGATCCGTATTCGGTTTCCCCATCGGGATCCGTATTCGGTTTCCCCATTGGGACCCGTATTCGGTTTTCCCATCGGGATCCGTATTCGGTTTCCCCATCGGGATCCGTATTCGGTTTCCCCGTCGGGATCCGTCTACGGAATCCCCATCGGGATCCGTATTCGGTTTTCCCATCGGGATCCGTATTCGGTTTCCCCATCGGGATCCGTATTCGGTTTCCCCATCGGGATCCGTCTACGGAATCCCCATCGGGCTCCGTTTACGGAACCCGTCATCGGGCTTGTAGCTTTTAGTAAAAAAATACACTGACTAACCTGCAAAGAGATCTGGCTGCAAACTCCCCGCCCGGGATCCAGCTTCGGATTCCCTACCGGGATTCGGCTGGGACTGGTACCGGTACACTTTCCTAAAAAAAAAAATAATTACATTACATTAAATTAATAAATTCACATTTACTTACCAGAAAAACATTGCAATGCACCAAAACTTGCGACGGACACATTATTGGCACTTTCCCGGGCTAATTCGTAAACAAATCAAACTTTTCCCATACTGCGAAAAAAAACTGTACACGGCCAATGAGATCACGCATATTTGAGTGTACTCAATATCGAAAAAAGTGCAGGATGAGTAAATTTGCCGCATGTTTTCCTGTGGAAAACCTCAAAAATCTGCCCTAAAATAAGGAAAATTTACGAGAATCCAGAGAATCCAATCTTTGCTTTTCTCATATTCGGAACATGAGGGAAATTAATTCAAAACTGAGTTCCTGCTCTTTTTGCGATTTATGAGTGAACTAACCTCAAATTTGGGTCGTTCTCATTCGCCGTGTAGTGCTGACTCAGGACAAAACAAACTTTGCATGCGGCGAGAGACCGAGGGACAACAATTTACATCGTGATGAACTTTGATTCTAATGTAACGTTTGGTTCTGTTGTCATTGGATGTATTCTGATGTTTTATGCGTGCAACAAATTACATCGTGATAAAGTTTGATTCTAATGTAACGTTAGGTTCTGTTATCATTGGATGTATTCTGATGTTTTATGCGTGCAACAAATTACATCGTGATGATGTTTGATTCTAATGTAACGTTAGGTTCTGTTGTCATTGGATGTATTCTGATGTTTTATGCGTGCAACAAATTACATCGTGATAAAGTTTGATTCTAATGTAACGTTAGGTTCTGTTATCATTGGATGTATTCTGATGTTTTATGCGTGCAACAAATTACATCGTGATGATGTTTGATTCTAATGTAACGTTAGGTTCTGTTGTCATTGGATGTATTCTGATGTTTTATGCGTGCAACAAATTACATCGTGATGATGTTTGATTCTAATGTAACGTTAGGTTCTGTTGTCATTGGATGTATTCTGATGTCAAATTTTACATCGTCAAGACGTTTGATTCTGATGTAACGTTTGAGGCTAATGTATTTTTATGTACTTGGACGTCACACTGAAGTCTGAATACATTAAGGTTACAGCAATACACGTTAAAATTTAATGTATTGAAGATGTCTGCTGATGTTTCCTACATTACAATTTCTATTCGGGTACAGGTGAGGAAGAAGGAAACTAATCGACTCTTTCATACACGGTATTCTTATGCAACAACAGGCATGACGTCACGTCTATTGCGAGAACAAAAGCACCAACTCGTTTTCTTCCACCTCACCCCACATCGCACGCTCGGTTGGAAGTTGATGGAGGTAAGTTCCAACCGGTATTATCCTCGAAATATATTTTGAACAAGAATGTCCGGCTGCTTTGATGTCGACATCAGATTTAATCAACACGACTCTAAGCAAACATTTTGCAGGTTATCCAAACAACGAGTTTATCCGAGTTGGAGTTAACCGCCATTGACCTTTCTGACGTTTATAACACGCACACTTGCGTAATCCCATTTTCAAGTGCGAATTTTGTTATCCTCACTTTCGCTACAGGCAAAAATGTTGGTTTGTTATTGTTAACCTCACTTTCGCACCTTGAATACTCGTGCGCATAGATCAGTGCACGGTCCCTAACCTCACTTTTTGCTCCCTATCATTTTGCTTCTGAGTAAAAGAGATAGCAACGAATGGGAGCCAAAACAAACCACCCAAAACTGTCAAAACTTACGGGTGAGAGAAGAGTGCGGCAAATCTTCGTGAACTGATCAATAGAAAGGCTAATGAAAGTCAATGAGCTGGATTACCGAGGTGAAGCAATCACTCACACAACCACTGTACGATACACGCAAGTACACGCAAGTAGTGACGTCACTACTTGCGTTTACGTTGATTTTTTGGTTTACTAATACAACCCTATTTCACGATCTGCGCCACCTCTCTCTGTACTCATTGAATGAAAGTGGCTTGCAGTGCAGTGATGCCTGCTTTGCAGATTTTTGTGACATTATCCATTGCAAATAAACACAGCAAAAAAAGTTGTTGAATATTACATCGAAACTGCTGCAACCAGGTCAATCCATCGGTTGTGTAATATCACATTGTACGATGTACATCGATTTTGCGAACAAAATTACATCCATTGATGTTATATTGTATCTGCTTTTTGCTATTACATCATTATTTCATACATCAGCTTGAATTACGTTGATCGATATTACATTTTTTTTTTTGCTGTGAAACACTGGACTTTTTCGAAGAGAAGAAATACAAAGTGCGCGTTGTATCGTACGCCTTCTGCGCACTTATTCCTCATGCACCAAGGAATAAGTGCGCTGAAAACACAACAACAATTTAACGTAAAAGCACTCTTTTATTATTATTGGGGGTGACCCCGGCGCAGTGGTCCATACCTCTCACGCCAAAGTCACGAGTTCAAATCTCACCCCCAGACAAGACACGAATGACGCAAGAGTGTCAAAGTGACTATAATAATAATAATAATAATAATAATAATAATAATAATACCCTGTGGGAAATGTTTATTTTTTGTATGGGAGACATTATTGCCCTCAATTTTTTTTTCCTTCAGGCGATGACGTCACCGTGCAAGAGTTAATTAGTGTTTTCATTGTCAGTCAAGTTGGACACCCTAAAACCAACAATCAATACGAAACTAACGATTTCAATTTGGCTCACTACTTGACTAGCCTATTGGTCCCAATCAAACGATTAACGTATCCCATTCTAGTCGTAATTCTAGTACTACGAAATGTTTGTTTTGATTCGCTATGAAAGTTTGACAGATAAAATGAGGGGTTCGTGGTTTTTCCTATGTTTCGAGGGGTGAATCGATTAGTTTGAGACCGAAGAGAGTACCAGAGCTGAGCCAAAAAGTTGAGCACGTTGTTTCGGGACCTTCTAGTCTTAGAGTTACCTCTATGCTAAAACCATCTAAAACCCCACACGCGACACTCGTGTCTTTATGCGAAAACAGCGCACTATGTCCGACATTGTGTTTAATGTACAGAACGAGAGTAAAATCGATTGTCGCGTGTGGAATTTTTCGGTTTTCAACTGAAACGATACCCTAATAAAAAATACCATACCCGAACGATAATCCAAATGATAGAACTATTCCACAAATGCTTGGATGATACCCTGAACACGTCGTTAAGCAAAATAACCATACACATTTTATTTGGGTAATATATATTATATAATACTCATTTTGAACGAAACGTTAATGGCGGTACACAGCAAAAAAAGTTATTGAATATTACATCGAAACTGCTGCAACCAGGTCAATCCATCGGTTGTGTAATATCACATTTTACGATGTACATCGATTCTGCGAACAAAATTACATCCATTGATGTAATTTTGTATCTGCTTTTTGCTATCACATCATTATTTCATACATCAGCTTGAATTACGTTGATTGATATTACATTTTTTTTTTTGTGTAATGCGCATCGCGTATACAAAACGAGAGTGAAATCGGTTGTCACGTGTGGGATTTTCAACTACACAGCAAAAAAATTTTTTATTTAATATTGATCAACGTAATTCAAGCTGATGTATGAAATAATGATGTAATAGCAAAAAGCAGATACAATATTACATCAATAGATGTAATTTTGTTCGCAAAATCGATGTGCATCGTACAACGTAATATTACACCACCGGTGGAATGACCTCTGTGCAGCTGTTTGGATGTAATATTCAACAACTTTTTTTACTGTGTAGGTTTTCAATTAAACGACAATATTAATTCCAAGGCAAATGAAGAAAACCATCTGGCCACCCTGCATGAATATGGTTATGTTGTTCTCAGTTTTAAAGCAAAGCTCTATACATTGCTGTTGCTTCACTATATACTAAAATTGTTCAGAGTGTAGATATCAGATGAACGTTTTGTTACAAACAACTGATGTTGACCTGTCAATGACTCGCGTTATTTGCTGAACCGCAAAAAAGAAAACAACAGTTACTTTGCCTCATACTGCTCTTGCCTTGCCGCAGTTAAAAGTTAGCGTCTAGCGTGGCGTAATTGAATTTTGTTTAATCCGTGTATAATCTGTCGTTTTGTGAACATGAAGTACTGTGTGATCCAGTTTAAAGATGGATTGAAAAAAGTAGTGCCGATGAGTTGGATATACTGTGAAAACGTGAAAATAAATAAAAAATATCCGACATATTTTAACACGGATATGACGAAAAAGGCTCCGGAGAATCCGGCCATGTTGAAAACATACAAGGAGGGTGATCGTGAGAAGTGTAATTGTTTGCATATAGTTTATGTTCTTAACATTGCAGGTATGTTTTGGTAGCAAGTACATCTGGTTATGTAAATAATTTAATTTACATATTTAATTATCATAGATATTGCCTGTTTCTTTAGAAATTCCCGAAATAAAAGCTACACTGATAAAATTCTACACATTTTTATTGACGAATTTCCATGCGAAATTCCACATGATTTTCATGTGGCCACACATAAACAGAATTCACTCGGAAGTACACGTGAAATTTATGAGTCAACTCAATAGTATGTTTGGTCACACATGGTTTTTATGTGTACACATATTAAGTATTAGAAATACTCAGAGAGAGGGATGGGCGGAGAAAATAAGGTACAATTCGTCAGCAGGGTTTTGTATGTATTTTATCTTGCAACCCTTGCTAGAAGCTAGTATTTCACATAAATTTTCTTTTTGATTCGCAGCAGATTTAGGATCTGATCGATTGCGATTTGTCGGAATACCGTGATCACCTGGGTGCAGATCGGGTAATGCACAATGAAGAATGACCCAGATTTTGGTGCACCGCTGGCGTCAACTGAGTCTTTTGATTCACGGTACCATTTATGAGCCGGTTCGTGTTGCATACCCGCATAAACGCGAACCATAAATTGACCTTACCTAAAATGGTTAAAAATTGTTTATAATCCTTGCTAAACTTTAACTGAAATGGTTATGGAACTTTACATGAACGTTTAATGATAAAGTTTCAACCTTATGTATTATGGTTTTTTGGAACTGGACCTTACAAATAATGGGTTGTTAAGAACCATTACCATTCCAAATTCTTGTTTTCTCCATACATTTTCAGAAAGAGAACTATATAAGAACGTTTTTACTTATGATTTGAGAACATTAATGGTAATGGTTATGGTAGTCAGTAAGGTCCATTAATGGTTTTGTATTATCGCTCAACTTTACGTGGAATATATCGTGAATTGGTAATCAGTAAATTACAGGCAACCAATTCGCGATATATTCCACATAAAGTTGATAGATGTTACAAAACCATTCGTGGACCTTACTGACTACCATAACTATTACCATTAAAGTTCTCAAACCATAAGTTAAAAGGTTCTAATATAGTTCTCTTTCCGAAAATGTATGGAGAAAACAAGAATTTGGAACGGTAATGGTTCTTAACAACCCATTATTTGTAAGGTCCAGTTCCAAAAAACCATAATACATAAGGTTGAAACTTTATCATTAAACGTTCGTGTAAAGTTCCATAACCATTTCAGTTAAAGTTTAGCAGGGATTATAAACAATTTTTAACCATTTTAGGTAAGGTCAATTTATGGTTCGCGTTTATGCTGGTAGGCATCTTTTAACTTTTTATGTAATTTTATTATGTGTTTTTGGGAAGAGTTCAACCGAAAACCAGCATAAAATTTAAACATGGAATTTATTTGTAGATTCCTGGAAAAGTAAGAGAATTTCATTTGGGTTTTTGAGTTGCCACCCTGAAATTGTAGATAAACAATTAATAATTCCGTTAGTCGACGAAAGTGCCTCGAAAGATCTTTTTCATGTTGTCACCCAGTTGAATCGATGTGAAGGTCCTTTCGTTAAGGTCCCTTTTAGCTGAGTCTCAATCAATTTTATTGCACGAACTCAAATGTGAGCTTAAATGTGTAGTAATCAATATGTAGTTATTTGCTGCTATACAATGAATACAATTACAATACAATTCAAGGTAAGCCTTTTCAGTACATTTTGTGAGAATTTATGTAATTTTGGTACCAGGTACCAGTGGTACTGTTTACAAGCACTTAGTCGTTTTTTCGAAAAAAAAAAATTCTAAAATTTCCGAATTTTAACTTGAAAATTGTCGAGGAACAGCGCGGTGAAAAAGATGTTGCTCGTGGACAATGCAGAAGTGTGGTTTACATCTCACTGCAGTCTGAAAAATTATCGAGAAAATCTACCCAAGAAAAAAACGACTAAGTCCACGTAAACAGTACCACTGAACTGTCATCAGATTGAGGTTAACCCCGACGGTGCAAAACCTAATACCGGATCGATAATCCTAATGTTAGAACCCGAATAGAAATTGTAATGTAGGAAGCATCAGCAGACATCTTCAGTACATTAAATTTTAACGTGTATTGCTGTACCCTTAATGTATTCAGACTTCAGTATATTCTATAACATAGGAAGGTATTTGTCAACGCCTGCGAATACAAACGCAATCGGAAGCTGCCGAAGATAAGTGATGACACCGCTACGTGTTTGGATTTGCGCTGTACCGTCCTCTCAGTGGTGTGGGTTCTTAAATGCATAGATGTTTGGTGTGCGTGTTTACTTCCAAGGCTACAGTTCAATATTGTCTCGTCACAATCCTTTTGGCGCTGTTATCTGTCTCTATAAATTCCAAAGAGTGAAGGAGGTCTGACACCATCCGAATTATTGCACATTTCAAGCTGAACATTAGGTCCTAAGCTCGGTCCTAAGTAACATTGACAGATTCTCTTCGTCTACTTTCTCTTGTTATCCCACGGCCATATAAATATATTCTCAGGTATTTTCGGCACACAGATCGATAAAAGCAGCTTTTATCTAGCATCTAATATGACAAATACAACACAGTTATGTGCACAAGTTATTAATGAAAGAGAAAGTCGACGAAGAGAATCGATCAATGTTACTTAGGACCTAATCCAATATTTAGCTTGATTTCACAACCAAGTTGGATGAAGAAGCGCGTTTTTTATCAATAAAAAGTGTGACAAAAATACACTTTTACGTAATTGTTTTAGTGTTTTCGGTGCACTTATTCCTTATGCTGCAAACATCAAGTGCTCTCAAGACCTCAAGACCATTAATTAGGTCAAATTTTGACCTAAATGTGCACTTTAATATAACACTTTTTAATTTTTGGAGCAGGCCAATTTTCGATGCAAGCAGCAATAATTTTTCATGTGTCCTGATATCTGAAAAATACCTGGCAACCCTGCCCGGATGACATCTGACAGCATCACTTTCTCCGCATCCATATGTATATATAGTGAAGTTGCTTCCGATGGAAAATTTAAAATCGTCTTCTGATTTGAAATTGTGATGAAGTTCGTGAAATTCACAGCAGCATGTTACTGAGCGCGTTCAGCTTAATGTTCACTACCGGTGGTAGGTATTAAAATTTTCTATCGCAATTTTATGTTGCTTATATTATGTTATAGATGTCAACAATATGTACAGATAAACATAAAATTTGAGGAATATGGAAGAAGTTCTTGATAATGTTGACCGCAGAGGAGAAATTTATCAACAGAGTGATGAAGTAATCGTGAACGATGCCGAAGGATCAGTGGTGTACAACTGCAATTCCTGTGATATGACGTTCTCCTCGGTTGACCAACATATTCGCAATTTTCATCCGAACGAAGGAATAGTAGTGGAAGTGGAAGAGGAAATTGCAGACAATTATGGCTTCGAAGAAGTTATTGAGGATATAGTTGATGAATCGTCCTGCTTCAAGTGCCAAATTTGCTGCACTGTATTGAAAAGTGGGAGAAGCTTGAAGTTGCATATGAGAGTACATGATGCTAAAGCAGATAAAGGCGATGCAAACAATGAGCTGAAGCACCTTTGTAAGCTTTGCAACCGAGGCTTCAGCAATGACGAGCATCTCAAGTTGCATCTCCTCGCTCACGACAAGACTCAGCTGGTTGATTTCGATAGTGGAGAGAAGGAGGGGTCCGGTTATCCGTGCAACTATTGTGGGAAGCGGTTCAAACGGCCATTCGAGAAGGTTAAACATGAACGTATACATACCGGGGAACGACCGTTTTCGTGTAATACATGTGGAAAGCGGTTCCGGGTGTCCAGCTGCCTGACACTTCATTTGAGGACGCATGACGATTCGAGACCATTTGTGTGCCCGCATTGTAAAAAGAGGTAACGAACGATGTGAGTGTAAACATTTAAGTCAATTGGTGTGTCATCAATAACGGTGTACACAGGCTATAAATAATGTTTATGCTGTCAGTTGTGTAACAATTGTAAGGTTCCTTATACATCGATAGAACTGTTTTTTAATATTGATGTGTATATATAGCAAAGATTTTGTCGCTTCACTTGTGTCTTTTGAAAGGAGAGCAGGTTAGCACTCCCCTTGACAAGGATGGAACACACTTTGGGCCGGGAAGGCACAAAATTCTCGGCCCTAGTCGATTTTTTTTATTCACACCACCCTTATGTGTAGCGAAGGTTTTTTTTTGCTATTTTCTTCATCGTGTTATTCAAATGGGAGCTGGGTATCTGGGTTCCCTGTCATGCACTTAACAGTTTAGAATCAGAAAAAAAAAACTTTTTCTCGTTCCAGGTTTAAAGTGCAATCGGCATACAATCATCATCTGAAAATTCATTCGCACGAACGCAACTATCATTGTTCGTATTGTTCGAAGTCTTTCAAAACCTCTGTCCAACTGAATGGGCACCAGAAGAGCCATACCAAACCGTTTTCCTGTTCGGAGTGTAACCGCCCTTTCGGATCACTGTACTCGGTTAGGAAGCATATGCAGGTCCACCAGCAGGCGGACAATAAGCTGAGCTACAGTTGTGATATCTGCGGTGCCAACTATGCGCGGGTTTTTGCGCTGCGCGACCATCGCAAGCAGCAACATGGGATCGATGGCGACGAGCAGTGTGCAGAACACGATGCCGATGATCCCGGAGAGGATGGTGAAACAATTGAATCGGAAATCGTCGTGGAGGAGTCTTTTGAACTCAAGGTGGAATCCGAAGAAACCATAGAAGAGGATTTGCTATTTTGAATAGTTTATTTCTGTTGTTTTCTATAACGGCTGATATAGGTACAATCGATCAATACTTAATAATTGTTTGCTGTTGTTCTATGGGCGTTTATTTCATTGCAATATTATTTCACTAGATAATGTTCTTACCTTTTTATGTATACACGATTATGAATTCAATAAAAACATTACTTATTACGCGGTAATAGCTATTGAATTGGTTTACCTTTTATTCGAGATAATGGGACTTCCATTTGTTTACAGCAATTATTAACAATAATAATTTGATTTTGTTCACAATAGTGTAGCTTATTGTACCACATTCACAAACTTTTTTCAATGAATCACAAAGTAACCATTAAAGAATCCATAACTTTTATTTTACAATCGAAACTCATGCAACGGAGGTGGTGAGCATTTTTGCAATATTCGAACATTCAGTTTTCTGCTGATCCAACCCATAATTTAAATAAATACACGAAATATACACATAAAGCTGCTCCCTCAATGATACACATAACATGATTGCAGTGAATGCCGTTTAAATACCTAATAAAACCTACGTGCAAATAAATTGTGGAATGTGTTAAGTTTTGCCTAGTAAATATCTTCTTTGATATTATATTCAATGCAACATGCACAGTCAAGTGGTTACCGCTTAAATATGTCTCTTTTCTCCGGATAAGCTTTACCTCATAATAACAGTTCTCAGTTTCTATGGATAGCTACTGGATGATTAAATACTATGACAGTTATTAGTAAAACTCTCTCAGATAGTCTATAGGAGATTATTGACTGATTGAATCATAAACTTTGGATGATCTGTTCCATTTACGGATTATTGGGTCGAGCTGGAAGTGGAGGTGCTCCGCCACTTCTGTTTGGTATTGGTGGAGGGACACCCCGACGAACGGGTAAAGGAGGTGGATTAGTCTTAGGAGGAGCTTGCGATGACATTCCTACGCCAGCTGGAATGGATGATTGTGGCGATCCTGCACCTGAGCTTCCCCCGGAGGTACCCGGAGGAGATGATTTGTTGGATTTGTTGTTGCTGACCACGTCCAGATCGTACACATCACAGCGCGGTGGTGGCGGTGGGGGGCCTCGTGGTTCTGGTATGGCCTGAAAGGAAAACTCCTTTGCATAAGTTCACAAAAACGAAACCAAAAAAACGAAACACTTACAATGTCGTCATTGATTTCTTCATAGATTGCGCCTGTATCCTGGAGAGGTGTGTTGGCCAGTGATGATCCATGCGCTGGAGAACCAAGTATTGGACTAGAGCTAGCATATTCCTCAATGGGAGGAGTGGTTTTCGTTGTTGCCGACGAGGGCAGCAGTGGCGAAGGTGGAACTGCCGGTTTTTGATGCAATTTGGATGCCATAAGCACTTCAGCACCCAAACTGATGACACCTGCTTTCGGATGATGATGATGATGATGATGATGGTGTTGAGGAGGTTGTTGTGGCTGATGTTTTGGCGAAGCTTGCGGTGACTTGGGAAGAGGTGGTCTATTGGGTGGGGCTGGTCTGAGAGGAGCTTGCTGTTGAGCGGGAGGGCTTTTTGGTCGTGAAGGAACCTCCGGAATGCCAAGACTGTTGTAATCGCCTATTTGACTGTCACAGAAAGTGACCGTATTGGGTGTGCAAAGGAAAATCTCCTGTTCAACTCGCTGGATCCAGTTTTCGGTTTTTAATTTGATTGTTAGGTTTACTCCACAAACTTGAACAAACTGCTTCTGGGCGGCAGTCAAGGCCGATTGTCCATCGCGGAAAGTAACCCACATGGTATCGCCGACGAATCGCACCAAAGTAACTTCTCCGATCTGAGTCAATTCCTGGATCAGCGCACTCATCAAGTTCTCGTCGTAAATACTGCCCTCATCCTCATCGCCGGAATCTGCACAACTGGAAACATTCGTTGCTTGTATTAAAATAGTTCCGTCCGGTGGTCCCAAATCTCTGATCACATCGTTAAACACTTGCGATCTTCGTTGCTGATCGATCTTGCAAATTTCTATATCAATTATCGCAATCACCGGCCGATGATCGCTTTGTTTCAGTTCTGCTCGTCCGTAGTGCACCAGATTGCCAGGGTTCCAGTTTGGATGTTTATCTGCATCCGGACTCTGCTTGCGACGTCGCCACAATACTCGATCCGTCCAAGCAGGAGCACGACACTTTTCGCTCGTATCGTAATCGTCGCTGAACAAATCGTATTTATAAGTCGGAGGGAACGAGATTTCTCCCTCCAAGAAATCGTTAAATACGCTTCCAGTATTCTGCTGGATTCTCAACTGGTCGTACTGCAATACCCCACCTATATCGTTTTGCTTTAGCAAATCCTTCAGCTCATCTTTTTCCATATCGATACGGTAGTTGAAGTCACCGCACCAGAAGATGTAATCGTGCGACTTCAACGATCGGCCCATTGGAAATGCAATCTTTCGAGTGATTTCAGCATAATCCGCATTCCGTTCGGCGACCTGTGATTGACCAGCAGCAAAGTGAGCACATACAAAGCAAATCGATGTTCCGTGGATGACAAAACGAATCGCTGCAGCGCCTTTATTGCCGGTGGCTCCTCCCAAGCCCGTTTTCACACAATCAATGGCCACGTCGCGAATGTATTGTGCATGCTGAGGTCGAATGTAGATGTACAAGCAAACACCTACCAACTGCTGGTAGGTTAGCAAGACATACTCTTCATCTCTGCTGATAACCTTCTGCAACTCTTCAGCCCATGCTTTTGCGTTGTCAGAACTGAAAATGTTAAGACCATTTTGTAACCCTAATGCCAAACATTGTCAACTTTGAATAGCACTCACCTCGCCGCTACAATATTAGAAGCATTCAGATCCACGATTTCCTGGAATCCAATAGCGAATACATCTATTGGTGGTTCATTGCTATCTTCTGGATGGGTAACATCGACCAAGGCTACAAAAAAAAAATCATCATAAATTATCGTCTTTATAACTTATAATAGATAAGACTGACATTTTGATCGTGCCAGACGATGGCAGTCCAGCAACCAGTCGGCAAGCGATACATCCTTGTAGGCAACGCTTCGGAAGTGCTTCCCACCGTTAACGTTGTACGTTCCGCATGCAATGCGTAGATCGAGCGGACTGACAAACTCCTCGTAACGGCGACACATTTCTCGTAGCACTGGTGTCGGTGCTGCAAATTAAATCATGTTTAATAAATTTTCAGCAGAAAACCGTTAAAAAAACATACCATGCAGCATATTCGAGGGAAGCAGAATCCTTGCACGGTCAGCCAATTCTGAACTGAGAGTCGACCCGACGAGCAAAACATCGATGGCTTCCTGTTTTGAGCTGTCCAGCAGATTGTTCTGGATTGTCCTAGCTGCCGATCGTGCGCCATCCATCAACTTGGATCCACCCTGTATGGCACCGGTTCCGGCGTAAATTTTGCTTACCTCGTTGCCATTATTGATCCACATCTGACGGAAAATTTCCTCAAACCGAGAAGCAATCTGCTGCTTCTTGTCTGACAGGGCAGACATCTGGGAAATTTGCTCGTTCAACATCTCCAACCCAATGTAGGTCTGAACGCAGTTGGTTCGATCCAAACAGTCCAGACAGTTCGTTCGAAGGGTACCTTTTTGCTCACGGAACACACTATCTCCGACGGCATGAAACAGGCCAAAGTCCGAGCACATGGCGTCGATTTTGGCCTTCAGCTTGGACAGCGCGCTAGTATTGCCACCTCTGCATTCCTGGTGATAGTCAAAAACTATATGCGGCACGTCCGTGTGGTTGGATTCCTTGTGATGTCGCTGAAACTCGTTGCTCAGCATAGCTTCACCTTCCTTGCTGCCAATCAAACTTGTTCCGAGAAGGTTTATTATTGCTTGCTTACCGTAGCGGGATTTCATGGTAGTCATATGACGATCAAATGCTGATCTAGATGCCTCAAAACCACGCGATAGCTTCACCTTATGGGACCCCACCTGAACGCCAGGCTGTTCCCAAAACAGTGGAACACTTCCCCTGGACTGGATGTACGACGATATCTCATTGTCAAGGTAAATACATTGCTCCGTTTCCACGAAATTTGCCACACAGCCTTCGTCATTTGTTCCGCGTACGTTAAATCGTGTTCCTGCACGCTCGCAGCTCAATCTTGATATAATAGAAGCTCTGGCTTGCTTACTTCCGGCGTAAACCGTTCTGATCTCAACCGATCCACACATTGCCTTCAGCAGCCAAAAATCGCACTCTACCCCGAATCGTAACATGTGAATAAACAGCATCCGATTCCAGAAGAACCGGTTATCCGTTTCAGTGGTCCTTCGACGTCTTTGCGCCGATAGTGTAATATCGAAATTGAATCCTCCGCTTGCCAACTGCATATTGTTACTGGCCGAAACGTTCGTGAACGAAAAGTAGAATGTGCCCGAGTTCAGGACCTTTCGGATTTCCGAGATTCGATCTTCGTTCGTCGGTTGGTACTGCAGCGAAACGAACTGGGTCTGGGTGATGCGGAATACTTCATTGTCCAGTATTTTGCCGACCGAGAAGCAACCGGTGACCATCACCAGATAGAGTAGAGAGCTGTCGCCAGCATTCAGCTGGAGCACACCGAGGCATCCGTATGCATCTAGAACCTTGGTATATTGCTTGCGAACGATTTCCGTTTCCTGATCAGCTGTTTAGGTGAAGGAAAGATAAATATGATTTACTTTATTTTTAATCTGTTGAACCATTACATCGAGAAAACCACTGTGATAGGTATAGTAGATTTGGCACGGAGTAAGGGCATCATGGTTGGTACGGTGCTCTTTGTATGGAAATAGAATGTTGAAACTATGGTATGGTTTTCAAACCGCCATTCCATAGCAAAACGATATAGTGGTTCTCAGAATTTCGTAATAATTGGTAGTTTTGTTTCTTATCGCAAAATATTAAACCTGTGGTTTTTTCATTAGGGTGACCATTTCCATGTTAGGGTGGTCCAAAAAATCGGTTTTTATAAAAATGACTTAAAAAAAATCATAACTTCTGAACCACTGAGCCAATTTCAAAGATCAAAATATCAAATGAAAGGTACTTTTTAGGAAAAATAGGGGAAATGGCCCATCGCTAAAAATATGCTATTTATCAATTTTATCTAGATGAACGCGTCATTGTGACGGTACTAATGGATATTTTTGGTCGCTATTGAAAATTTAGTCGATTGCTGAATTTATGTATGGGCCCAAATTAGGGGCATTTAGACCGACATTACATCAGTGTCCCCTATAATGATAGTTATAAATTAGGATTTTGTATTGAAAAACATTGATTGTGTTTTTTTATGGTTTTCATGGTGTGTAGACAGAGGGAGCAATATGTTTTTATAATTTTCCTTGAAAATTTAGGCTTTTCCACACAACATATCAAAAGATTAGCGATGTGCTTTTTTTCGTTCTTGAGTCATACACGGTAAGAAAAAAGTACTCTACGACCAGTTCACTTGTACCCAGGCATGGAAAATCATTTGCATTCATTTACATTCATGGGCCTCTAACTTTTTTCATCAACAGCATTCCGCAAAATGATACATAGAGATTTTGTAGGTTTGGTGTTTAAAAGTTCTATATATCATTTTGCGGAATGCTGTTCAAGATAAAAGTTAGAGGCAAATGAATGTAAATGAATGCACGAAATGAATGCAAATGATTTTCCATGCCTGCTTGCTTGTACCTACTTTTGACTAGTTTGTCTCCTTTTCTCCTTCTAATGATGTCAAACACAGAGGAGCAAAACCACCCAACAGGGGCAGTAAAGTGTGGGAACCCAACGTTAAGTATAATCACAGACAAACAGACGTAACTCTTCATTGTGTATCTTCGTTCATGCATTTAACGGTTGATTTGAATATTATCAGTTCCGCGAACTACTCGCCGCAGCGCTGGCATCGGATCACTTTGACGTTCCTATATATTCTATAGAACTTTTATGCAATATTGTTTACGAGTTAGCGAGCAAGCTTGTTTTCCGCGAGAAGCCAGAGAGATGTCGTTACTGAGGTTATATGTTTTGAAATACTATGTTTTCAAGAACAAGTTTTTCAAAGAGTTACGTCTGTTTGTCTGTGGTATAATCATATTTACCTACTTTTGGGTACAACTAACTTACTTTTACGTTGAAAGCTAGTGGAAAATTTCATACGAATTGCACACAAGGAAATGAAAACTACTTTAACCCGCTTTACCTACTTTTGGGTTCTTGCACTATAGTGCCGAGATGAGTGAAAAGAACTTATTTTTGGGTACTTTTTTCTTACCGTGTACAGCTATCCCCCGAAGAACGCGTTACCCACTGAGTTGCACCCACCGCTTTTTCTCGGCGGGGTTTCAACCAGTTGGTTTGATTTTTTGCATGTGAGTAGTGCCAATGGAGAACTAGTCACTCGTAGAAAATCAGAGCGCTTGATTGAAAACCCATCGAAACAAAGTGGTGGGTAGAACTCAGTGGGTAACGCGTTCTTCGGGGGAAAGCTGTATATTTTTTAAGCTATCGAGTTTTGGAGTTTCGCTCAATACTCCTAGACAACCATGCGTCTCCGTTGATTTATAGTTACTATAACATATAGTCACGCCGCATGGTAGTCTAGTCACATAGGAGTATTGAGCGACAACCCAAAACTTGATAACTTCAAAAAAATATAACTCAAAAAAAAAACAAAAAAAAAAACGCATAGCCGATTTTTTATATGTTTCGTGTTGCCGAAATTTTCAAGGAAAAATATAAAAACATATTAGGCTCTCTGTCTACAAACCATGAAAACCATAAAAAAAACAATGTTTTTCGATAAAAACTTTTTTTTTGCATCATTATATTTTTCAATTACCTTTCATTTGATATGTTGATCTTTAGAATCGGCTCAGTAGTTCAAAAGTTATGATTTTTGAAAACAAAAGTAGAAGAGTCTGTGCCTAGGGGCACGAACGGAAGCTTGACGTAGGACCGCTAGTGGACGGAACAAATATGTTGATCATTTCAAGCGTAACTATTCAAATCGACGTATCTGATTTTGTAAACAATGACTTCAATCGACGATTTGTGGCAACTGCTAGCTCACTCACAGAAACTAATAACACCAGCTGATGGTGTTTGTTTGCGTGGGTGAGTTAGCAGTTAAGACAAATCGTCGGTTGAAGCGATTGTTTACAAAAGCAGATACGTCGATTTGAATAGTTACACTTGAATTTAGTTCTTAACTGAAAAAGGCCGGTTTTTTTTTCAAATGGTGGCCCTACCAGTGCAAGTCGATGCCGACCGGATGCCTAGTTATGCTTCCTATTGTGGGAAGCCTTTCCCGAGGCCTTTCCTTCGGTCTATGTAGGTGCTTTCGTCGTCGTGGTCGTCTTCGCGTTCGTATTGGTGCGATGCGCAGCGATGCCAGGTAATTTTCAGAAAAATCTGGATCAGTCAAAATATAAAATCTAATAAAGTGACGTGTCAATCTCCCGTAAAAATCAGTCAGGATGATTATCTGGAATTTATTCAAAGTATACCAGAATGTTTGTGAATTCCATGTTCAAAAAATATATACTAAGCAAACTTGTTAGCATTGCTAAAATCATCCAAATGTTAAGAAAAGCATTGACACAGTGTTCCCAAAAAGTTTAAATATCCATTACGCAGCATTTCGAAATTAATTTAAAGTTGGAGACGAACCAGCCTCAGGCTGAATAATAAAGATAAATCAATCAATCAATTGATTTAAATCTTTGGTAAAATACTGCCGAAAATATTTTTAGGATTCTGAAGCAGCAAAGATTCAAGCAACTTTGATGGGATGATTTTTTTACTAGTCCTTACTATCTGATGCAGTACCAAAATATGTCTTAAAGATTTTATTAGTTCTAAATAATGCTAATATTACTCTGAGATTGATCAGACCTCCAATTTCATTCTTGACATCATTCAACTCACAACACTCGGTAGACCAGTAGGCAATTTTATTTCAAGCTAAAATTCTCCTGGCTGAAATGAGAATCAAAGCCTAACATCGTGGTACTCACGCACAGTCTACCTAAACTACGGGCTACTCCACATGACCATTACAAATAATTTTATGTCAAAGAATAATATTATTATATAACTAAAATGAAAGTCATGTTTGAAGTCTCAGGGCCTTTTTTTTAACTAGCTCGTTTATTTACTAGGCTCAGCCGTGTGTGACACTTTGCGTAATGTTTGATTTACATTTTAAATAGCAGTATTTCTAGGTTAGTATTGGGTACCAATTACTCGTGGCGGGCTCGAGGTTAATGGGTAACAATTTCGATTGGAAGGATCTAGGTAGGAAACTGGTTTCTGAAGCCTCCTTCAGATACTACTCTCGGACGGTTGACCAAATCCTGGCTGGGCAGCACAGGAACAGGAGGATAATAAAGGAGGGGATAGTCACATCAAACTCTAACATCAGACAAACAAAGGAATTCGTAGATCCCTTGCATGTAGGGAAGATCACGTGTTCCCAATACATCTCTTACTTCAGCGAGTAGTGGTTGGACATAAGTCTTGACATCACTCGAATGAATCCCCGACTTACATCCAGACCTTTGAACCACGCTCTCGAAGACACATTTGGAATAATGGAATGTAACCACCGCCCAAGAGAATTACTTGTCCAATCGTTTTGCCAACTTAAAAGAGAACTCAGACGTACTAATGGGAAAAATTCATCATGTGAAATTCTTCTATCATAAATCTCGCTTTGTTGGGCGCCCACCTTTGCGAGAGAGTCTGCCTTTTCATTGCCTGGGATTGAGCAATGTGAGGGGACCCATACAAAGGTAATCATATATGATCTTTCGACCAGCAAACTCATCTGCTCCCTTACCTTTGAAAGGAAATAAGATGAGTGCCTACCTTGTTTCATCGACCGAATAGCCTCAATCGAACTGAGACTACCCGAGAAGATGAAGTAATGGTCTTTGGGCATATCGGAAATCATCCCCAATGCGAAGTTGATTACTGCTAGCTCAGCAACATAAACGGAACAAGGTTCCGTGAAGTTTCCGAAAGGCGGTTGAGTATTCATTGAAGACGCCGAAGCCAGTGGATCCATCAATGCGTGACCCATCAGTGAAAAATCTTCTATTGCAATTGACTTGTTGATACTTTTCAGCAAAAATGTGGGGAATTGAGATAGGTCGAAGTTGATCTGGAACTCCTTGAATAGCCTGTTTCATGGAGAGATCAAAGTTAATGGGGGAACGGTAGTTAGTAAAGCATACACGAGAGGGGTTATAGCAAGGAAGGCTAATATCCGATGACGTATAATTAAGATAGGTTCGCACGAATCTAGACGGATGCTCAATTCAAGCATTTCTTCGAAGTTTTCAATAACAAGGTTGTTACTGACACTACATTTAATCAATATTCTTAATGAGAGCTCCCAGAAACGGTTCTGCAGGGGTTTTACGCCCGCTAGGACCTCTAGGCTCATATTGTGTGTTGAATGCATACAGCCAAGGGCAATACGTAAACAACGATATTGAATACGTTTCAATTTGATTAGGTGGCTTTTTCTTGCCGAGAGGAAGCAAAAAGAGCCATACTCAAGAACTGCAAGAATAGTCGTTTTATATAGCTTAATGAGGTCTTCGGGTGAGCACCCCACCATGTCCCGGAAATTGATAGTAGAAAGTTGATCCTTTGTTGAGTTGTTTCAAATACGTAATGTGGGTACCCCAAGTGCATTTTGAATCAAACCAGACTCCAAGGTATTTGAAGGTTAAAGATTGGGTAATGTCTCTGCCCACAAAATTTAGACGCAGTTGGGCTGGAAACCGCTTCCTTGTAAACACTACCAATTCAGTTTTTTGCGGTGAAAACTCGATCCCTAAATTACTTGCCCAGAGAGACAGATTATTTAGGGAATTTTGCAATGGTCTTAGCAAGATTTCTGCACGTGGACCTCTCATGGAAACCACGGCATCGTCTGTAAGCTGTCTAAGCGTGCATAGATTATCTAAGCAGTTATCAATATCTTTGACATAGAAATTATAAAGTAAGAGACTTAAACATGAACCTTGGGGTAAGCCCATGTAGCTAATTCTAGAAGTTGTCAGTTGACCTAGATTGAAGGTCATTTGTTTTTCTGACAGCAAATTATACAAGAAATTATTCAAAATACCGGGTAATCCACTACTGTGCAAATTGTCTGACAGTATGTCTATGGAAACCGAATCAAATGCGCCCTTAATATCCAAAAATACTGAAGCTAATTGCTCCTTGTGCGCAGAGGCCAGTTGAATATCAGATGAAAGCATCCCTAGACAATTGTTTGTTCCTTTACTCTTCCGGAAACCAAATTGCGTATTTAAAAGTAGATTGTTTTTTTTTTTTTTAACTCTTTATTTGTTCCAAATTCATAATAAATTACATTTCATTTTTAACCTAGGTGCTCCTGTTACTGCAGTAACGTACCATATTAATTGTTATGATATATATCTAAGTGTTTTTACATTGTTCATGTCTTGGCAATTAAGTATTTTAAACAGGTTTTTTAACCTGCATGTCAGTATAACAATTGATATCTTAAAACTAAAAGCTAAAACTAAATCTTATCTAAGTATAAAGGGAATTAATCGTTGCAATTGAGGATTGCAACGATTTTTGCCTGAAATTATTAATTATTTTGTTGGACATTTGTGCTAAAGTCTCAACATTCGAAATTCTATGTACCTCGGTAGTACTGTACCAGGGAGGCAACTTCAAAATCATCTTCAGAACTTTGTTCTGAATCCTTTGAAGTGCTTTTTTCCTGGTAGTGCAACAACAAGACCATATTGGCACAGCGTAAAGCATGGCCGGTCTAAAAACTTGTTTAAATATTAGAAGTTTATTCGTCAGGCAAAGTTTGGATTTCCTGTTTATAAGAGGATACAAACATTTTATATATTTGTTACATTTGGCTTGAATGCCCTCAATGTGATCTTTAAAAGTTAATTTTTGGTCAAGTATTAATCCAAGATATTTCACTTGGTTTGACCAGGAAATTGGAACTCCGTTCATAGTGACTATGTGACTACTACTAGGATTCAAAAACGAAGCTCTAGGCTTGTGTGGAAATATTATAAGTTGAGTTTTGGAAGCGTTGGGAGAAATCTTCCATTTTTGTAAATAAGAAGAGAAAATATCTAAACTTTTCTGCAGTCTGCTGCAAATAACACGAAGACTTCTTCCTTTAGCGGAAATGCCTGTGTCATCAGCGAACAAAGATTTGTGGCAACCCTGAGGCAAATCAGAGAGGTCCGAAGTGAAAATGTTATACAATATAGGCCCAAGAATGCTACCCTGAGGAACTCCTGCTCTAACAGGTAGTCGATTAGATTTGGAATTTTGATAATTTACCTGCAGAGTTCTGTCAGTTAAATAATTTTGAACTAATTTCATAATATAAAGTGGAAAATTAAACTTTTTCAATTTAGCAATCAAACCTTCATGCCAAACACTGTCGAATGCTTTTTCTATGTCTAGAAGAGCAACTCCAGTTGAGTGGCCTTCCGATTTGTTTGAACGAATTAAATTGGTAACTCTTAAGAGTTGATGAGTAGTTGAATGCCCATGGCGAAATCCAAACTGCTCATCTGCAAAAATTGAGTTCGTATTGATGTGAAGCATCATTCTATTCAAAATTATCTTTTCAAAAAGTTTACTTATTGAAGAAAGCAAACTTATTGGGCGGTAGCTAGAAGCTTCAGCTGGATTTTTATCCGGCTTCAAAATTGGAACAACTTTTGCATTTTTCCATTTATCAGGAAAGTATGCCAAATGGAAATATCTGTTAAATAATTTTACCAAGAAAGACAAGGTACTCTCTGGGAGTTTTTTAATGAGGATATAGAAAATTCCATCATCACCTGGAGCTTTCATATTTTGAAACTTTTTAGTTATACCTTACTTCGTCCAAATCAGTCCCCCAGGAATCATCAAAAATATTTTCCCGAGAGAAAATATTCAGAAAATCCCGAGCAACCTGATTCTCAATAGGACTAGTAAGACCCAAACTGAAATTATGGGAACTCTCGAATTGCTTAGCAAGTTTCTGAGCTTTTTCCAAATTTGTGATCAAAGTTTTACCACCTTCTTTAAGCGCTGGAATAGGCTTTTGAGGTTTTTTCAAAATTTTTGTGAGTTTCCAAAAGGGTTTGGAACTCGGGTCTAATTTAGAAATATTATTTTCAAAAGTTTTGTTCCTCAGGGCAGAGAATCGCTTTTTAATTTGTTTTTGCAAATCCCGCCAGATAACCTTCATGGCAGGATCGCGTGTTCTTTGATATTGTCTCCTACGGACATTTTTAAGACGGATCAAGAGCTGAAGATCGTCGTCTATTATAATTGAATCGAATTTAACGTCGCATTTTGGTACTGAGGCAGCTCTTGCTGCAACTATAGAAGTAGTCAGAGATTCAAGAGCATAATTAATTTCATCTTTGGTTTGCAAAGGAATGTTTGGATCGAAGTTATATTCCATAAATGTTCGATACTGCTCCCAATCAGCTCTATGGTAATTGAAAGTAGAGCTGTTGGGATTACAAATTATTTCTTGGGATATTTCAAAAGTTACTGGAAGGTGATCAGAACCGAAGTCAGCATGGGTAACCAGTTGGCTACAAAGTTGACATGAATCAGTTAAGACCAAATCAATAGTGGAGGGATTTCTTGCAGAAGAAAAGCATGTTGGGCTGTTTGGATATTGAATAGTGTAATAACCTGCAGAACAATCATCAAACAGAATATTACCATTGGAATTGCTTTTAGCATTATTCCATGAGCGGTGTTTTGCATTAAAATCACCAATAATGAAGAATTTAGACCTATGACGGGTAAGTTTCTGGAGGTCACCCTTGAGAAAATTCTTTTTCTGACCTACGCATTGGAATGGCAAATAGGCAGCTATAAACGTAAGTTGTCCAAATTTTGTTTCAACAGAAACTCCCAAAGTTTCAAAAACTTTGGTTTCAAATGAAGAAAGAATTTTATGTTTGATTCGTCTATGAACAATGATGGCAACGCCACCACAGGGTCCATCAAGACGATCATTTCTATAAATCAAGTAATTTGCGTCCTTCTTAACCTTATGGTCAGGTTTAAGGAACGTTTCAGTTATAACGGCAATATGCACGTTATGAACTCTCAAAAAGTTAAATAGCTCGTCTTCATTATCTTTAAGAGATCGAGCATTCCAATTTACAATATTTAATGCTTTAAAATCCATTACTGAATTTTAAAGTCATGACAATATTATTTGCAAATTTTACTCCAGTTTGAATAGCATCAAACATGGAGTTAGATTTAAGCATATCAGAAATCATGTCAATTAATGATTTCTGTAAAAATTCCATTTTAGGGGCAGTAATGCTTCCTAAGTCAAAATTGTCAAAATTTCCGTTAGAATTACTTTGGTTAGTATTTTGATTTCTACCCGCTGCAATAGCAGCATAGGTAGCTCCATTAACTCGCTGAACATTGTTAGCAGCGAGGGGAGTAGGTACAGATGAAAAATTTGAAGCAGGGGTGATATTTGTACCTACGGGTATGAATGTAGAATTTGTTCCTCGCTGACCGTTGTTAACAGCAGAGGAATTTGTACCTGTTCGGAAACGTGGAGCGTTTCTTACCTGTCGGTTAGAATGAGATTGTAGGATCGCTTTGCGAGTCTTACATTCCCAAAAATTGGATTTGTGGTTTTCACCACAATTTGAACATTTAAATTTCTTAGGATCTTCCTTCACAGGACAGTCGTCCTTTGCGTGAGAGGAATCACCACAATTCATGCATTTACCTGGCATGTAGCAATTTTTAGTTCCGTGACCCCATCCCTGGCACTTACGGCACTGAGTGAGGTTTTGGAAATTTCCTCCAGTCTTCCTGAAGTGTTCCCACTTCACTCGGACATGGAGCATTAGGCTAGCTTTTTCTAAGGCCTTAAGGTTGTTTAGTTCACTAGACTTGAAGTGAACAAAATAAAAATCATTAGAAATCCCGTTGTGCGAATCGCCAGGACGGGATTTCATTTTCATTTTGATTACTTGGAGTGGCACAACTCCAAGTAATTTTGCCTGTTCATCTTTGATCTGATCCAGGGATTCACCACTGGGCAGTCCTTTCATGACAACCTTGAACACACGTTCAGTTTTGGTGTCGTAAGTAAAAAAAATGTGCTTCTTCTCAGTAAGATACTTGAGAAGACATTTAAATCCGTCCAAGGTTTCAGCCAATACACGGCATTCACCCCGACGTCCAATTTGTAGAGAAAACTTAACATTCACGAAATTCAAAAGCTCCATGCGAAGAGCATGGAAATCGGTAGTGGTTATCACAATAGGGGGAATCTTTTCTTTCTTGGCATTAAGCCGGGAAAGTTTACTAGAATTTTTCTTGGATGATGGATCATTCTCATCATCCGTGAGCAAATCAAATTGATTACTCAAATTAATTTCATCAGAAGGGGGGTCAAGAGTTTGCCCCTTTCTTTTGCGTTTAGGCGCCATGGCGGCAGTAAATTTTTATCCAAATCGACTTCCAAGCAGATTACTATAAGAATCTGAAGGATCGAAGAGGAATTTTCCAAATCGATATCCAAGAAGGATTACCTCGGGTAGGGTCCAAACAAGGATCGAAGAGGAATAAAGTTGAACAACACACATAACACGCGACGCGAGACGTGTTATGTGTGTCGTGGAGTTCTTACGTTAGCACAAAAACAACATAAAAAGTGAAAGTTGAACAAGGTAGAAATTTTACAGGTTGAGCACTGAAAAGTGCTGTTTAAATTTGTTGTAGCTTTAGGTAGTAGTAACACTTCCTTCAGCAAAAAGCAAATATATCCGCACGGCAAGAGAGCACGATGCGGACTGAAAGTAGATTGTTTGATTCAACCCAATGGTCAAGTCTTAATAGGATCATTTTTTCTAATAATTTCTTCAGGCATGATAACATAGAGATCGGACGGTAAGAATTGTGATCAGACGCTGGTTTCCCAGGCTTTTGAATAGCTATTACTTAAATCTGTCTCCATGCTGGTGGAACTATATTGAATTCCATAAATGAATTATATAGGTTAAGTAATCGTCTTTTAGCGATATCGGGGAGGTTTTTAAGAAGGTCGAATTTGATCATATCGCTTCCCGGAGCACTTGATGAAAGAAGTGCCATTGAAAATTCCAGTATTGTGAATGGTTCATCCAGAGAACCGTTACTTCGGGCTGTATCCCGTAAAGTTGGTTGTGCTGGAACAGAATCTGGACAAACCTTTTTAGCGAAGTCGAATATCCATTGGGAGGAGTATTCTTCACTCTCATTGGAAGATGAGCGGTTTCGCATATAGCGAGCCTTTTTCCAAAGCGTTGTCATCGAGGTTTCTCTAGAAAGTCTCTCGATAAAAGTACGCCAGTAGTTTCGTTTCTTTGCTTTTAGTAAGTTTTTAAGCTTTTTTTCAAGCTTTAGATACTTTTCAAAAAGCTCAGATCTTTCATGTCTACGATAATCTTTAAAGGCATCGGATTTCTCAAGATACAACTTTGTGCATTCGTCATCCCATCCAGGGGTGGCGGGTCTTCTTTGAGGGATGCACTTGGAACACGTCGTTTCTGAGCTTCTAATGCGCTTAAGTAGATTAGTTCGGCAAAGAAACGATACTCTTCCAGAGGTGGTAGAGGATCGGTAGAATCAATATCAAGAGTTACCGCCGATACAAATTTTTGCCAATCAATGTTCCTCGTGAGGTCAAAAGGAACTTGAATTGACTACTGATCTGTTTTTAGACAACCAGTTTTGATAGAAATAATAATTGGCAAGTGATCACTACCATGGGGATCATTGATAACCTTCCACAGACAATCTAATGATCTCAGGGTCTTGAAATGATTCTTATTGATATTTTTCCTGGATCCCAGATCATGAATTTTTTTGTTAGTCTGAATGTACTTCATTTACAGAGTTCAATTTTATTTATCCTAGAATTTCATCATACTTCTATTTTGAATTCCCCTAAACTAATCTTGATAATATCCAAACTTTTCCAGCAACATTCTAAGAGTGCTTAGCATTATCTGTTTTAATCTCTTGTAAATCGCTCTCTGATTCCACAATTCCCTCAAACTGGTAACAACTTCCGAGAATTGGCATAATTTTGTCTCATTTTTCTGTATGAAATTCCTTTAGAATATTCTTAATAATTTCCTGGGTACGCTCTTCAGAATGACCGTCACATTCTTCTCAGACTTAACTCCTTTGAACTGCTTTTTTGATAAGATCAGAATTGTTTTGAAATCCTCTTCAGTATTTCCAAAGTACTCAAGTGCTTTTCAAAAAAGGCCTTGAAAGTCTCTCATAAATTGCCAGATTTCTTAAAACTTGATAAAAATTAATCTCCATAGAAACATTAGACAGAATTCTATTGAAATTATTCTCACGATTCGTATTAGCGTTCTCGTTAAATTTCATCTTAAGAATTTTCTATGATTTCTTTTCCGAATTCTAACTATTTCCTTTCTTCACAAAATCTCCATGCAATTGTCATCAGAGTTTGCAAAAGACAATTCATACCGTCTTCACTTCAATCAAAAGTTGCACAGACTGCATACTTACACCTCACTGTAAACTATTTTCAGAATTACCTTAAAATTCTGAAATCTAGGGCAATTCAGAATTCTAAAGTATTTCAGACTGCTAAGGTAACTCAATATTTACAGGTACTATAAAACTCTATTTAAAAATCTAATGAATTATTCTCAAAAATATCACGAACATACTTCAAAGTCCTGATGGTTGTCTAGATTCAAAAGCCTTGGTAATTTTTTAAAGCTCAATTTATTGCTTTCAATCCTGAACAATTTTCGATTTCTCTAAATTTCAAAATTAGGGAAATTCTTTCATATTGAAATATTGATTTTTATAAATCCAGGATTCCTAAAAACAAAATTATAGCCAAAATCTAAACAAAAACTTGAAATTAAAAAAATCCTGGCTCGATATTTTTAAAAATTTGAAGATTGACAGCCAACAATGTTAAGAAAATGTCTCAATTGTCATGATTCTGCAACCCATTGCAAACATGTTGTAACAATTCCATGTATGATGTTGCAATAATGTCCAACGCTGATGGCCTTTAGTAATTAAAGTAGTACGTTTGGCTTTTTATTTTTTGATAAGAGGGTCCATTAATTGCAGTGATATTTATAAAGCAACACACTTTAAAAATCTGGGAAAATCTGGACCATATTTCAAAAATCTGGAAATAAACGTGATCTGTCTGTGTATCTGGCAAGACGACTGAAAATCTGTAAAATCCCGATAAATCTGAAATACTGGCAACGCTGGCGATGCATGCTGTTCCAATCATATGTCGTGTCCCACGCTTATCCGTCCGTTGCTCGAAAGCAAATGACTAAGAAACCGATTTGGCAAGCATTTTTATGATCGCTGCTTTTCTCCTCCCTTCCTTTCATTGGTGAAATGGTGAGCGATCAACCGAGCGTTGAGCTCGCTCATGTGAGCATGCGCAATGTATCCGTTTGTCCGATTTGCGCTCTATCGTTGCGTCCGTGTTTGAGATTTTTCGTTACATGTCTGAATTTTGATTTTTTTTAATGTGACCCCCAGTATAGAAATTAAAGACGTAGCCCTACGTAAAAAAAACGATTTTTTGGACCACACTAACACGGAAATGGTCATCCTAATGACAACATAAAAAAAATACGGGAACAAAACTACCAATTTTTACGAAATTCTGAGAACCACTATATCGTTCTGCTATGAAATGACTGCAAAGTTCTGTGTAAAGTTGGTATTCATTGAAAAAGAAAAAAAAGCTTTCGACCGACTCAAGCACCCGGATAAAATCGTCACTCTCATCGAAGTAGAGTCCGTGCACGAGCAGTCAACTCTGAGCTAAGAGTCGACATCGGCTTCCTGTTTTGAACTGTCCATCAGGTTGTTCTGGGTTGTCCCAGCTGCCACACAGGAAGACCGAAATCGCGAAGCGTTAAAGACACACGGAAGTACTAAGAGAATATTTATGAGAAAGTATCAAACTTTCTCATAAAAATTAAATTGACTGCAAAGTCGCTAAATCGTAAATCAAAGTTCTAAGAGAAGTTGAACAGCTCGCGCAAAGGGAGTATGAAAGTGGTTGTTGCAATTTTAGATGGTCAGAAAATTTTAAGTTATCGAATCAATCTACGATAAATTTTTTTTCATCTCTTGCAATCCATCTACTCGCATAGCCCTCCAACTGTTTGTAGAAAATCTTCAAAATCTCCATCAATCTTCTTTCTATATACTAAGCGTGCGCGCATCTCACAACAACTAAGGGAAATTTTTCATGCATCTAAGATAGAGTTACCCCCCTCGAGTGGTACGGGAACAGATCTAAGAGCACGCGCAGAAGTTGTTGGTTGGTTAAAAAACAATAAAAGCGAAGAATTAATTAACCAACCATCAAGCGAGTTATTAAAATACGGTGGTGAATCACTGGTTAGGCGGCGCCCATTAATTACGTAACGCTAAAAATCGAACTGTTTGACCCCTTCCTATCCTTTGTAACAAAACGTAATGCGGAGAGTAATCCCTTCTATTTATTACGTAACGTTCTTAAAGCCCTCTTCCCTTTCATTAAATGAAGTTAAGATTTTTCAATAAATTTTTGATTCTTTATATCTAGGCAATTGAACATTTTCAAAATAAGAACAAAATATAAGCGTACGATCAAGCACCTGTTTTCAAAAGTTTAACGATAGAAAAGTAAACTCAGTATACAAAATTAAAACATGTCCAAGCAAGCAATATTTTTAACTGTGTTTTTGAATTAAACCTAAAGAACAAAAAAAAAATCAGTGGTTTTTGTTACGTCATTTGTAAAGTTTACGATTTTCAGAGTTCGTTGGAAATGCTAATACTAATATCAACATGAAGCTTTGGTGTATCAATTTATTAACTAGAGAAAGTTCTGATTCTGATAGGTTGATAGTTCCGCTAGAGTACGGCAGTGTAAAAATTGAATATAAGTTCTCTTCTTCTTTTGCTTTATTATAGAGACTTTCAGCCCTTAGCTGGTTCGTCTCCTGAGGGGGTCCCGAAAAAATAAAATTACATAGTGTTTTTTTTACAGCGTTTAAGGGTAACAGAGTTCTGTATAGACTGTTTTAAAGCGAACCCCGCACGTATCAATATATTGACGCGAAGATATTATTGATGATGTGAATACAGAATTATTGACAATACCGATGTATTGACGTCAATATATAATGTATTGATAATACGATTATGGCGCGTTCATCTAGATAAAATGGATAAATAGCAGAATTTTAGCTATGGGCCTAATCTTAGATCCATATGCCAACATTAGAGCCATTTCCCCTATCTCAGTTGTGTGAAGATGTACTACTTTTATGTTTACTGCAACTTTTCATAAAATTTTACATTCTTCAACTTTGTTGAAACATCTTTGCCATCTTTGCAGCTAAAACATGAACTATTTTTATCCACCATAATTTTAGTCTTCATTAACCCAAGAAACTTCACTGAAGACGTCAACTCTATTGGATGCAGTCCCAGAGCGTTATTATTTTTCCCCTGCTGGGTTTAATTCATGGTCCACTGTGCAATGGTTGCTACTCCGTGATTGATCAGAGTTGGTAAAATTGCATAATGAATTAACTGATCGGGGCTGTGAGTGACCGTCCATTCTCATTGTACAAGCTTCAGTGACTCCATAAATTAGTGGACAAGTGGATTGATAATGTTGACAAATCTTTTTGCGAAATAGCTATGCACCAACAATTTTTATGCATGGAAGAATATTTCACCTACACAGTTTTGTATCAATCAACGCCTAACAGCCGTGACTGTAACATGCGGCTACAGAAATTAACAACCTTTCCCTAAACACATACGGAATATTAACCATGCAATACTTACAGAGAACTGCTACTGCCTGCGACTCGAATAGCAGCGTTTCCGATTTGTTCCGATGCTCCAACAGTACACTGTGCGGTGAAGGTGGTTTCGATTTTTCAAGCACACGGAATCCCTTCGACATTGCCATGGTGAGGCCGTACTGTGAATTGTTTGTATTATGCGTTTCGGTTCAATCGATGTCGTAAACCTGCAAAAGGAAGTAGGTAAATTCCGATGCCATATGGAAAAAAAAATATAATGAAAACAAAATTGAAGAGATGGTATAGTACCATTCTATCGCCACGTCTACACGAAAGTGACTAATTGTGGCCCTTCAAACTATCATCTGCGGTCTACGGCCGCTGCTGATGAAGAGGAATCATTTCGGATATTTTTTCTACCTTTTCTGAACTTTCTCACGATCCCAACATTTTCCCACGACAAATGGTAATTACAGCTTAGCGCCTGTGTTGCCAGTGTATTCACTTCTATTTTGAAACAAATTGCAGGTAACTGCATGGTTGGTTTGTGATTACAGTTGGCTATAAAACTCAATGGAAACGATACAGTTACTTGGCTTTAACGAGGGTTTCAGTAAAAAATGTTTGAAATAAAAACTTTCGTTCTTCGCAATAAAATATTCAAAACTGACAACCATATCTTGCGTTGTTGTTTCTTGTTACCGGCGCAGATCAACGTTCATCTATACACAGAATGTTTTGCTTTGTTCCGCTTTCCTCTCCATCTTCACGGTCACGGTATATTGAATCAATGCTGTTCGACCTTTGCACATACAAACACTTATATGCAGGTTTCTAACGAATCCAAGATGAATCGTCTGTATCGTTTATTTTCCGTATTCGTATTGCGCTTCTTATATCCTAAAAATGGGTGTATAGCTTTTCGACCTAAATAGGGTTTACAAAATGTTTGTTTTCTCCAGCATCGAATGATTACTAACTATTAAACTTTATCAAACTGCTTATCGCTCTTCATGAACATTTGAAAAAAATATACAAGAAACAGTCCTCTTCATAGCTAACCTAATGGTAACGCTTTATTCCAGGAATCCACCACATTGGGAACCCTCCCGCGATTCGATCGTTGGCACATACCTCTCGTTTTCGTATTCCGTCTTCCTTGATGCCGTATTCGTTCGGAGAATCAGCTAAACGCCCCCGCGTCTGGCCTACACCGTCTTTGATAGGAGGAAAATTTCCACCGAAAGGCTTCGAACTAATTTAACCCAATTATTATCTGACTGTTCTTGTTCGATTCACTTTCGTTGCTGTGCAATCAACGAACTGCAACGAGCAAAAAACAAGAGTGAAATCCCCAGCTATGTAGAAAATCTGCAGTGACGTAAGAGTGCTTTTTGCGTTCGTCCTTCCTCTTGCTTCCTTCAATGCTACAATTTTCCTACCACTGTAAACGGGCTACCTTTCGACACAGAGGCATCTTTAACTTCCTTATCTTCACTAGTTTATCACAATAAAATCACCGCTTTGCATCGGAAATTGGAGAGCATGTCAAAACTCTAGGAAATCACTGCATCGCGTTCCGAAATGGTAAATATTTTCACTTTGTGAACTCGACCCGACCGATCCGACGCATTCCGTGCGCTGCTTGCAAGTTGTTTGACGTTTCACGAATGAAAAATCGATTGTGTTCTGCAATCTATTTCGTGGCGGATCGCCAAAGCATGCTAAAGGAGAGAATCCGGACAGAGAACAAAATATGTTTTATGTTTATTTTTGTTTTCCGAACTGACAGCTATGCTTTTGTTTTGGTTTTGCTGTCCTTGCGGCTGCGTACTTTTCAAGAGGTAAATGCTTCATACTGAAATTCACAGAATGTAAATTTGAAAAGTTCGTTGGAACCTAAGAGAAGAGGTGACAATACGGGGGCGAAAAAAAACCACTTTTCTGTCAAACGCGAACCACTTCCTGATTGGTCGATTTCATGTGCGTAAGATAGAGATAGAGATAGATAAAGATAGAGATAGAGATAGAAATAAAAGAGGAAGAAGCCAATTGTCACCTCTTCCTCTTAGGTTGGAACACAAGGCTTTATTGTACTGTCGCGCAACCACCAATCTCAGGAGTCCTGGTTGATTGAGTCGCATATCCGGAGAACTTCGAGATTAGGGCGTAATTGCGTTTGTAAACAAACACTTAAATCACCGATTTCTCGCGAATTAAAGGACAATCTCACGAACAAACTATACGAAAAGATAGAGGAACCATTCCTCTATCTGTTTGTGTTGTTAGTTTGTGAGATTGAGGTTTAATTCGCGAGAAATCGGCGATTGAAGTGTTTGTTTACAAACGCAATTACGCCCTAATCTCAAAGTTCTCCGGAATATAACATTTTTGTCAACTTTGTTTGGTTTTGGTGAACAACAAATTGATTCTATTTTAATTGAGATGTGTAGAGTTCAGTAATATTATCTGTGATTATACGTTATGCAGAGGTACGCCTCTGTATGGTTGGACTAGAATACATCCCTGTATTCTTCTAGTAGTGTTGGCGAACAATAGGAACGAGAGGATGATCAAAAGCGGTATCGAGTTAGTTGCGATACGAATATCACTGGAGGTGGACGACAGTAGCTGGTTGAAGCAGAACGAACCAACACGGAGAACAAATTATAGCAGACGCAATTATTTTTCCGGTCAAAATAACTATATTGTTCAATTGTTTTAGAGATAACCCGAAACTATAGTTGATTTGACTATATATAGAGGGCAACAACTATAGTCCATAGTTGGCTCCTCGGTTGGCTCAACTATATTTTTCAGTAGATGAACAAACGCCAAACTTCAAAATACAACTATGCGTTAGTTGATTCAAGAAAACTATTGTTAGAAAAGCAAAATTTTACAATGTTCATTAAACGAACTGCTCTTCATTATCGACATATTAAATAAAGTTTGTTTTGCTTCTTTATCGATCTCAAAAACACAACTGCAAAATCATAAAAAAGTGAACATAAACATTCAACTTAGATTTGAACCGTGTTCATCTGCGTGAGAGCCAGCTATCTTATGGCCTGCTCTACGCATCACAAGTTAAAAGTATGTGGATTTATGATGATCACTTGAAACCAAATTATATAAATAAATTAATTTGACGGTTGTTATAATTGATCAAATTATAGTTGAATTGAGTATAAGATGAACAGTTGAATCTATTAGGTAGATATGATTGATTTGACGGTCAAATTAATGTTGGAATAACTATAGGTTTCTTTCAAACAACAATACTTTTCCATGTGAAAGTAACTATTAGGATTGTTATCTTAACTTAACGAATTTGGTCTCCGTGAAGAGGCATCGGGTGATTCTACAATTTGGCGCAGCCGGCACGATTTTTTTTATAGAGATCGGTGACTGGGAGGATAATTTTACTTGGATACGGTACGTAGAGGTAATTTCATGAATTGTGTTTAAAGATGCACCTGTGGAAACAAATTATGATGAAGCAAGTCCAGCTAAGAAACTGCAGTGCTACGCGAGTCCGGTTTTCAACCGAAGCGCTAGAGGAAAAAGCGAGTCCAGTGGAACACTGAAGCGCACTATCACATTGCTAGGCCAGTAGAGCACAAGCGAGTCCGGTTATAAACCGAAGCGCTAGAGAAAAAAAAGCGAGTCCAGTGAAATACTGAAGCGCATTAGGTACAACATTGCTAGGCCAGCTGATGAGCTGCAGAGCACAAGCGAGTCCGGTTGTAAACCGAAGCGCTACAGGAAAAAGCGAGTCCAGTAAAACACTGAAGCGCACTACTACTACTACATTGCTATGCCAGCCTACAGGCTGAAGAGCAATAGCGAGACAGGTGATCTACCTTAGCGCTTTTTGATAAGTGAGTGAGCGAGACCAGTTGTTTCAGACTGTAGCACATGACTAATCTGGAATTGACCAGCAAATGTGGCTGAATAGTATAGTGATGTACGATTTTCTCAATTAAATGATTATTTATTCATTATCTTCTTTATGGGCAGTTTTAGATGCACAAAAATTACACGAGTACATAACTATGGTGATAAGGTAAACACTTGTTTATTTGTTTCTTTCTGTGAAAGCATGATAAGTCACAAATCGTGGACTTTCTGATATTCTCCATACTGCAAAAATGATTTTCCTACCACTGAAGGGGCGACATCTCTCGGATCTTCAGTATAGCTACTACTCAAATCATATAATTAATTCTGGACCAGAGAAATATGAAGCATAGAACAGGAAACCAGGGGACTAGCATCCCTATATCAATCCTATACGTTTGACCGTGACATCGCGGGCCTTATTTAAATTCTGCCCGCATGACGTATGGATGGTGGAAAAGGATGGAAAATCATATTTGAAGCAAAAGGACAGGGCAGATGATAGCATAAAAAACATGGATGCCAGTCAGTCTTCTCAAGAAAACTATTCAACACGTGTGTTTGTAAATTTTTATTTGAGATTTGAGTACTGATCTAAAACACCGAGTACAACTGCAGACCTACGGATAATATTTCCAAGCACGCACACAGATGCCGTTGTTGTTGGATGGACTGAGAATCGAACACTAATCTAAATGATGAACCATAACACAATGAGAAACTTTCTCAGACAGTATGAAAACGGCGTCCGTGGTGTAGTGATAAACGTGACTGCTTCTTATCCCAGTGTGAAAGCTTTCAATTTCTTTCGATATCTTTGGGTTTTTGTGTGATGTGTCTGATAACGTCTTCCTTTGAAAGAGAAGTAAAGTCGTTGGTCCTGGTCCATATAGTGACGGGTGCGATATCTACCCAGGTGTGAATGCAGCCCCATGGAATTCGATGGTCGTCAAGGGTCGTCAATCGATGCCGGTCGGCGGCACTTGATTGCGGAGCTGAGGCCAACGTCAATAAAAAAAATTGAACCGAAATCCAAAATTTCATCACTTTTGGTACACTGGAACGATAGCATTAGCAAAAATCACCATCTTAGTGCCCCTTGGTGGAACTTTGTATAGGAGCGAGCTGTCAACGAATAGATCTAGTGTTAACGATTAAAAAATTAAATATTGATTTAAAAATCGAGATGAATGTCTACGGGATCGATAAAAATATCGTTGTGCTCAGAAAACAAAGCTCTATCAGATGATGTGTAAAAATCGATATATTTTTCGAAGTTAAACAACCCAATTAGAAGAGACCTGACTAATCTTTTTGGTATGACATAGGAATAAGGCTCTATGGTCTAACTCTTAGCAATAAGCTAAATTCAGGATGTGATCTTGCACATTTTATAAATGTCTGGATGGCATTAGTGTTGCTGATCTTTGGTTGGCATAAATAGCTAAGGAAGGGCTCCATAGAACACGTACTTGATTGCAGGAGTAAACTTGTGTGAGAGCGTGAAAGCCAGGGAGAGTAAGAAGAAGTATCCCGAGCAGCACACTTGTCGCTGAACAGTTGCGGTTACTTATATGAAACTTATTACCACAAACGAAGTGACAGACGGAGCGGCTCGAAAACTTTGGTGACTAACCTGCTATTTCAATTTTTCAGTGTACCACATGGCAGCACCACTACTACTGGATTGTACCACATGGCAACACTACTACTGGATTGTACTAGCAATTTCACCAAATGTATTAGAATGTTTTGGTTCTATCTCTTTCACTCTACTCAAAACTGAAATGCATAAAAAAATGACAAAATGATACACTCTTTGCACACTGTCAAAGAATCATTATACACAAAATCAACTTTGTTCAAATCAAAACAAAAAAACTAACCCATCTGGTGGATGATGGCACAAGCTTCCAAGAAAATTCTATTACAGTGAACCACATTATTTTAATGGATTTCTTCGCCAGTTAGTCGTCTGTCACTTCGTTTGTGCTGATAGTATGCTTATGCATGTTGTGTTAGTTTTTCAACCCCTGATACACAAACAATAGTAATAACAATGAATAAAGCCAAAATATAAATAAATGAACTTTTGAACCAAGTTTTGAACCTAAAACTCATTGGTGATTTTTGCGACGTTGAATTTTGCAAGGCTAAACTCAGTAACACAAAGGCTTTCGGGGATATGGCGTTCTGTGAAATGGCATTCGGCCAAATTTTCCATAGTAATTTGGTAATTTTTTTCGCCCCTCCCTAGTTCGAAACCTGGCTACGCCCTTGCTTAATTCGTAGGCGCATAAACCCATGCATGAAATTTCAGTTTTTAGTTTTTTCGAACACTGCTCACACGCAGAAAAAATATTTTAAACGTAATAATATTTGACGTAAAATCAATAAGAATTTTAATTTGTTTTGACTGCAAAAAGAAATCATTATTGTTTCAACAATCCAGTATTTTTGTTCTTCAAAACCCATGGATTGTTAAATCAAAAAGAAAATCTTTTCGAATTCACAAGTATTATATTTCATGGTATTGACGTAAGCTGTCAAATTTGGCAGCTGGGTCAACAACAGAAATATGTTTGTTTTCAAAAGAGATTTCTTGTTGATTCAATCATATTTATTTTAAGATTTGGGCGTAATTGATTTTGTAAACAAACACGTCAATTACTGATTTCTCTTGAACAAAAGCTCAATCTCACAAACAAACTATACCAAATGATCTCATAGTGTTATTACTTTTCGAGATTGAGCTTTTATTCGCGAGAAATCGGTGATTAACGTGTTTGTTTACAAATGCAATAACGCCCAAATCTCAAATCACTCCGGAAATAAAATGGCCAATTTTTTTTATGTTTTGTTTTCTTTTTCACTGATCTTCCTTCGGAAGGGAAGTAAAGCCGTTGGTCCCCGGTTCATTAGTTGATGGGTCGATATGTAGGGTCCAGGTGTGGGAGCTGCCTTCCTGACGTCGGGAGCATTGTTACTCAGTACGGAAAACAAGATCGACGGAAAAAAAAATCAAGGAAAAAAACAGAAAATTGATTAAATTTAGCAACTGCAGCTCGAACTGCAGCATACTTACTTACCTCAAGTCTCAAGATTTTCGGAAATTTCGCACTCATTTCCAGAAATTCACAAGTTTTGTTATTGTTTACATTTTTGTCCGGGTGAAAACGAGGGAATGGTTGGTAGTTATGTTTGCATTCATGGCCGGGGAACGGACACAGCAAATAAATGCTAAATTAAAATTAACTATTGTTGGCTTAATAATAGAATATTGTTATTGTTATTGTGTTGAAAAGTGGCTTATTAAACAAAAAGAATCCTATTCTGAATTTATATGAATAAGTATTATTGAAACAACAAAATGCAATATAATTTCAACGCGTCACTTTTCAAATAGACCTATGTAACATATCCACCATTTTGAGAAAATCGAAGTAGAAGTTCGACAGATTATTATTTTAACTGTTTACAAACAATACATTTTGCAATACTATTTTTAATGTAGTCAGTGAATAATAACGTTGAAAATTCAGTAGAAACGGTAAAATCACAATTTTGATTTGAAATTCATGCTACAATATAGCAAAAACCACAAAGGACGTTTTGACTAGTCAAGTTGTACATCGGACATGTTACATTGGACGATATTTCTCAATGACATAATCAATTAGTGTTACATTGGACGATTTGTTCTACATGATACTAGATTCCCTTTCACAGATGTCATAGTAGAGTACCTAACTTTAGATTGGCCCCGCCTTTACAAAATGAGCACCAATCATATTAGGCAGTCCGAATGACCGGAGTAACAAACATGTACCCATCATTTCAAACTGTACATTGGACAATTTTTGACCTACACAGTACGAAAAAGTAGTGTAAATTTCTGTTTAGTATGATGCACATAAATGGAGCGTCACATATCATATATGTATGTTTATCTTAAATAAATGAAAGTAAATATGGATGGATGTTTTTGTATCACATACAATGATAGAAGAGCAATAGTTTGAATCGCTTAACTCGATTTGTTTATATTTGTTACATTGGTCTATTTGAAAAGTGACGCGAGATTGTTTGTTTAAATACAAATAAAGCTTTTTTTTGTACAATGCAAACAATTTTCTGTCCGTGCAGGAGTGCTGCTAATTGACGAGTGCACGGATGGATTTGAGTTCACTCACTCGACAAAAAGTGACACAACAGCGGGGCCCTGTTTACTAAAAATGAACACATATATGTTCATTTTTAGTAAACAGGGCCCCGCTGTTGTGTCACATTTTGTCGAGTGAGTGAACTCAAATCCATCCGTGCACTCGTCAATGATTGCGCAAGGTTCACGGAGATGAACTAGCCTACGGCTAAAAATCTCCTAAATAAAAGAAGATTGCGCAAGGTACTGATAGCGTTCCTGTTAATAAATAAATGATTTTTAACCATCAATATTATACGACCTTTTGCATGCCGTAGTGTTACATTCGACCGTGTGCATTTTAGCGGTTTAAAATGTATGCCTTACGGAAAGCGTAGTTAACATTTTATATACCACCCACAATCGTTTTAGTGGTTTTAAACGCTGTCCAGACTGGAGAGTTATAACAACAATCAATACGAAACTAACGATTTTAAATTGGCTCACCACTTTAGTACCCTATTGGTCCCAAGCAAACGATTAACGTACCCTATTCTAGTCGAAATTCTAGTACTACGCAATGTTTGTTTTGATTCGCTATGAAAGTTTGACAGATAAAATGAGGGGTTATTGGTTTTTCCTATGTTTCGAGGGGTGATTCGACAAGCTTGGGACCGAAGATAGTACCAGAGGTGAGCCAAAAAGTTGAGCACGTTTCTTCGGGACCTACTTGTCTTAGAGTTACCTCTATGGTTATAACATGTTATAACCATAGAGGTAACTCTAAGACCACTGGGTCCCGAAGAAAATCATTATTATTTTTGGCTCACTCAGTACCAGAACAACGGTCCCAAGCAGTCCCAAGCTATTTCACTCACCCCTGCATGTTCTGCATGAATCCACACACCCCTGATGTTATCTGTCAAACTTTCATAGCGAATCAAAACAAACATAGTGTAGTAATAGAATTTCAACTAGAATAGGGTACGATAATCGTTTGCTTGGGACCAATAGGCTACTAAAGTGGTGAGCCAATTTAAAATCGTTAGTTTCGTATTGATTGTTGTTATAACGGTTGTCAAATAATTGCAACACCGAAACCACCATCAAGATAGCGCTATAACATGTTATAACCAACAATCAATACGAAACTAACGATTTTAAATTGGCTCACCACTTTAGTAGCCTATTGGTCCCAAGCAAACGATTAACGTACCCTATTCTAGTTGAAATTCTATTACTACATGTGGTAGTGGAGAGTGGAATAAGAAATAATAATCTATTTTCTTAAATTGTAGTTTCAAAATTTAAATGAATTTTTATATTTTGATCGAAAACAAAAATGAAATCGCTCATTGCTATGTACGATCGCCCATTGCTCCGTAATCCGAACGGCTGCCGAGCGCCTACTGTTACGAAAAAAAAAAAAAAAAAAAAAAGAAAATAAGAAGAAGCATATGTGCCTATATAAGCTCATGCAAAACAGAGAAACGAGGAACATTCGCTGCCAGACTGTTGAGCAGTTCAGTCGATTTGAATTCTCTCTAGTTTCGTTCGTTCGTTCGCAAGTCGAATTAGCTCCGCGTTGTGTAGTGACGCTCTCGCTGACCCAGCCATGGGTAAGAAATCGCGGTAACGCGAGTGCCGGTTTACCGGGAAAACAGACTCTCCCAGGAGATGGCGCGACCACCGAGCCAGCCCAGAAGAAGCAGAAGAAAACCCCATTGCCCATCCCGACAGGCATTGCGGACCCGCAGCCGGGGCCTCCCGGAACTAAACGACCCAGACCTGAAGACAGCAGCGCCACCGCATCAGCAGCAAAAAAGCTGCTGAGCAACAATCCGTTCTCCGCCCTGCAGAACGGAGCCCAGCCGCAGTCGGACCCTGAGACGGTGCCGAAAAAAGTTAAGTTGCCACCCTTCTATGTGAAGGGCTTCCCTCCCGGGCTATGGGAGCAGCTGGATTTCTACATTAAGCAGGGCCTTCGCTGCACCATTCAACGGTGCACGGAAGGCTACAAACTGATGGTCTCGGCCGAAAATCACTACAACGCAGTCCAGGCCCTCTTGGACAGGATGAAGCTGGAGTACTTCTCCCACGACGTCGAGGCCACCAAGCCGCTGAAAGTGGTGCTGCGCGGGCTCCACGACATGGACACCACCACCTTAATGGACGAGATTAAGGCGAACGGCCTCAAGCCGGTCGAAATCCACAAGATGACCCGCAGCAAGGCCATCAAGTATCGTGACCAGCTCTACTTGGTCCATCTGCAGAAGAACTCCACAACCGTGAAGGATCTCCATACGACACGCACACTGTTCCACATCGTAGTGAAGTGGGAGCGGTATAAGCCAACCCACCGTGGCGTCACTCAGTGCTCGAACTGCCTATTGTTCGGGCACGGCACCAGGAACTGCCGCATGGTCAGCCGCTGCATCAAATGCGGCAAAAACCACAAGATCGACGACTGCGACAGCATCGAGGAAGCCGCTCCCACATACGCCAACTGCGGTGCTGCCCACAAGGCCACGAGTAAGGCCTGTCCGAAGCGGGCCGAATACGCCGAGATCCGGAAGAAGGCCTCGTCCAACAACCAGCCCGGTCGCAAGAAGGTCCCGGAAAACAACGCGCAGAACTTTCCTCCGTTATCACCGGTCCAACCACGGCCAATTCCAGTGTTGGCGCCGCTCCCGCTCAACCAACAGTTGGCTGCTGCCCAGTCGGCTGCCGCTGCAGTACCCAGTCAAGCCTCCGGCCCATCGACGGATCCCCCTGCTCCGGGATTGGCCGGTACAACCGGTGAAGCTACAGACGATTCTCCGCTGTCAACGGATGAGATCGTCACACTGTTGGCCCAGGCCATCATCATCAAGCGCACCTGCGCAACAAGAACACAACAGCTCCAAGCTATCATCTCCTTCGTCGCTAATTATGGACCGTGAACCCATAAAGATCGCCAACTGGAACGCTCGCTCCGTAGGGGCGAAAAACATTGAGCTTGCAGACTTCCTCCGCAAGCACGACATCGACGTGGGCCTTCTCACCGAGACCCACCTCAAGACCGGTGACAGCTTCTGGCTGCCCGACCACAGCATTGTCCGGCTTGATCGCACCAGCTCCAGGGGGGGCGGTGTCGCGGTCATCATCAAGAAAGGCATCAAGTACTGCACCCTACCCCACTACCGCACTTCCATCATCGAGGCCGTCGGCGTTGAGGTGGAAACATCGACCGGAAACGTCCGGTTCATCGTTGTCTACTGCCCCCGGCAATGTACCGTTAGCAATGGTACAGCACAGCAGTTCAAGAACGACCTTGCCATCATAACCCGCACCAATGCCCGCTTCGTAATCGGAGGGGACCTGAACGCCCGGCACGAGGCCTGGCGGAACTACCAGCAGAACCAAAACGGCCGCCTGCTATTCGACCATTCCCAGCATGGTCTCTATTCCGTCTGGTTTCCGGACGAACCAACCTTCACATCACCGGCGGGCAACCCATCGACGCTGGACCTGTTCTTGGCAAACACCAGATTAGCCAAGCCGGTTGCCGTCAACGACCTGAGTTCGGACCACCAACCGGTGCTGACCGAGCTGGGCTACAACGTGGCCCCTGCACCGTGCCAGCGGAAGGACTACCATCGAGTCAACTGGGTCCAGTTTCGACGCGTGGTCGACCGCCACATCGACGACAACCCACCACTCGACACAGTGGAGGACATCGACCGGGCTCTGGAGGGTCTCCATCAAGCCATATCCGTGGCTGACGAAGAGTGCGTTCGACGAGTTCCTGTGAGGGGTAAGTTTCAAGCAATTGATTCCCACACCAAACTCTTGATTCGGCTCAGAAATGTTCGTAGACGCCAGTTTCAGCGGACTGGGGATCTGCAGCGTAAATACGAAATGGTCGATCTGAATCGGCAGATCGCTTCCAGAATGGTCTCAATCCGGAACGAGAGTTTCGGGCGGCTCGTTCAGAACCTGGACGACCGTTCCAGACCATTCTGGAAGGTTGCCAAGGTGCTGAAGTCTCACCCCAAGCCCATTCCACCACTTAGAGTCAATGACGAACGGCTTATCACCAACGAAGAGAAGGCCAATGCAATTGGGGAGCACATTGCCCAATCGCATTTGCTTGGCTCTACAATCCCAAGTCCACTCGAGAACCAGGTTGTGCACACTGAAACAAATCGACATGTACCGTTTATTGGATCCATCTTATAACATAGCAATGTCAGCACATTTATTCATTCTATGTGATGATTGATAGATTCCATTGGATTATCACTTAAAAACTATGACTGCGATATGGAATGATTTCTATCGTAATTTCACATACTTACTACTTGATAGTACTTTGCTTCGAACCTGGTTAGCGAAGGTAAGAAGTATATGAATATTGTCTGATATATTTCATGGTGAAAAACTGTTGATATGTCATGGGTGGGAACAGACATCTAGAAACTAATGGAAAATCATATAAGTTTGCACTATGAGAAAATTCAGTAAAATATACCTGTTTTCATGATATATATCTTATAAGATAATCATGTATATTTTATTGGAGTTGCTTTTACTGATTTTTGACGTTTGTTGATATGTCGCGTGTAAATAGACATGTAGAAACTATTGGACTGTCATTTAACTTTGCAGTATAGGAAACATGTATATCTCATTGTAATAGCTTGCTTTGATTTTTGACGTTTAAAGATTGTAAACAGATCTATCCCAATCATTAAATAGTCATATAGAAATGCCTTTTAAGAAATCCAACAGCAAGCATTTGTTTTTGCATATTTTTCTGGGATGAATATCGCTCCCAATAAAATACATCTTACATGATTGTTCTTTATAAATTATTGAAACAATTTTCAACGATGTTAACGTACACTCATTCATATGATAATTGGTTCCAGAAAAGAATGTATTGAGATTGAAAAAAAAATGATTCTACTGTAATATTTACTTTGCTATGATTCTAATTGTAAGCCTTCTACACGGCTAATTCAGATTCCAGCCCTAAGTAGTACTGGAACTTCATGAGCCAGTTCTATCAAATCATATAATTTAGTCGTTGATTTATTGCACACAGGTGCATTAAGAAAGATTTGAACAAACCACACCACCGAAACGGAACATAAATTTGTCAGTGCTATTTGTCTTCACTCTAGCAAAACGAGCATAAAGTTGCACTACATTCCATGTCGGGAGAGCTGTTCTTACTTCATGCTATTTGAACGAGCTCAATCTTGAAGTCAGCCGTGGCCCAGTGGAATCGAGCACAGACACCGAAAGCATCACACCTCAACAGATCTTGATCGAATCCCAAATCAGCTACAATAAAAAAAAAGGCACAACTGTGAAAGCTCCCACTGCCTGATGTTTATTTTTCGAATTTATTTTTAGAAATCGATTAAATATATGTGTCAAAAGAAGAAGTAAATTTCATGTTATTTTCACATAAACTTTACTTCGATTGATTTATGACACATATATTATATTGTGGTGAAAAGTATAGCTTATGCTTATGGGTTTCAAATCCATTTCAGTTAATTATTATTATTTAATCGATTTTCATTTATCATATGACGATCATATAAAAGTTACCAAATTATCAGCATTGTAAATGTATCAGATATTCATATAGAATTTACCTGACACATTTTCAATCATATCATTTTCAATGGATTATCTTATAGCGCAAATTTATTAGACTTCCACATAACAGGAATATGTCAAATTCGTTCAGTGCAGTGCGTCCAGACGTTAGATACCTCCCCTTGTGCCGTCCCTCCAGAAGAACGGATTACAGAGGAACAAATTTGCTCAGCGCTGAAATATAGTAAAAACATGAAGGCTCCCGGGTTTGACGGAATATTCAACCTAGCGTTGAAAAATATCAGCCCGAGGGTCCACTCGCTGCTGGCTGCCATCCTCAACAGATGCTTGGAGCTGCACTACTTTCCAAGCATCTGGAAGGTGGCAAAAATCATCCCGATCCGCAAACCTGGGAAAGACCCTTCACTACCGTCAAGCTACAGACCGATTAGCCTGCTCTCAGCGCTGAGCAAGCTGTTTGAAAAATTGATCCTCAGCCGACTAAACAAGTTTGTGGAGGAACATGACATTCTTCTTCCGGAACAGTTCGGGTTCCGCAAGGGGCATTCCACCAATCATCAGCGGCGGGTGATGAATAACATCCGAAGTAACAAAGCTGTATCCAAGTCCACAGCCATGGCCTTGTTAGACGTCGAAAAGGCGTTTGACAATGTCTGGCACGACGGACTTATATACAAGCTTTGTAACTCCAACTTTCCATCATACCTTGTGAAAATCACCCGTAACTATCTCCAGCAAAGGTCGTTCAGGGTGTCGTTGAATAGTTCCCTTTCGGGACAATTTCCGATCCCAGCAGGTGTTCCGCAAGGGAGTCTGCTGGGACCACTGCTTTACAGCATCTACACGTCGGACATCCCTCCTCTAGGAGACGGTTGCGTGTTCTTTCTGTTCGCAGATGACACCGCGATAGCCGTCAAGGGTAGGATGCCTCGTGAAATTACGAACAAGCTGCAACGATGCCTTGACACCTTTACTGATTATGCCACCTCGTGGAAAATCAAAATCAACGCCTCGAAAACCCAAGCGATCATGTTCCTTCACAGACAATCACCAAAACTTAAACCGTCTCCCTCCTGTACCGTAATAATGGATGGTACAAGGGTCGAGTGGTCCACTGATGTTACTTATCTCGGGATGTTGTTCGATGAGAAGCTCCTGTTCCGCTCGCACATAGAGAAAACCCTAGCTAAGTGCTCCGCCTTGGTTAGGTGTTTGTATCCGCTCATTTGCCGCAGATCCCGCCTCTCAAGGCAAAACAAACTGGCTGTTTACAAACAGATCATAGCCCCCGCGATCTTCTATGCCGCCCCGGTGTGGGAATCGTGCGCTCAGACCCACAGGAACAAAATCCAGGTTGCACAGAATAGAGTGTTGAGGATGATCCTAGATCGTCCATTCGACACAAGAATAGCAGACCTCCATCAAGAGGCAGAAATTCCCAAAGTAGATTCCAAAATTGATGATATGACAACTAAATTTATTCAAAAATGCAATCTTTCTGAACATGCTTTAATAAGCAATTTGTACATAGTAGGTTAAGTGTATATAGTAGAGTAGGTTAGTTTTAAGCTGTAAATAGTAGTATTAAGTAGTTTCTCTTCAAATTCTAAAAACAAAACAAACCAATCCCACCAAGGTGGTCGACCGTGTACTAAGTCTAGGACTAATCCTGTAAAACAAATTTTAAATTTTGCCCATACCTAAAGATGAAGAAAGCAATTAAATCACTTAGTAAAAATTTATATGGTAATCGTCCAAGTTAAACTAAAATAAAGATCATTTAAACTAAAACTAAAACTAAAAGAGAAACGAGGAGAATTACGGCAGACTTGGAAGCGGCAGCACCAAGAACCAGCAGCAGATACAGCAACAACGACAGTGAATCAAATCCGGGCCGAGGCTACTAACCAGTAGCGCCCATCCAGCAACAACAACACCCGGGCTGAGGCTACTTAACAGTAGCGCCCATCCAGGAACAACAACATCCGGGCCGAGGCTACTCACCAGTAGCGCCCATCCAGCAACAACATTCGGGCCGAGGCTACTCAACAGTAGCGCCCATCCAGGAACAACAACATCCGGGCCGAGGCTACTCACCAGTAGCGCCCATCCAGCAACAACATCCGGGCCGAGGCTACTCAACAATAGCGCCCATCCAGGAACAACAACATCCGGGCCGAGGCTACTCACCAGTAGCGCCCATCCAGCATCAACATCCGGGCCGAGGCTACTCAACAGTAGTGCCCATCCAGCAACCACAGCTTCTGTGGCATCCACAGTGAGGGCTTTTGAAGAGTTTCCCTCACTGCGGCTTCGAAGATCTAATCATCAGTCGCAGGGTGATACCCTGACCGGGACTGCTCGACAGTAGCGCTCATCAATCAAGCCAGTATCAAACCCTCCATATGGAGGAAGAAATAATGGACGGTCGCGACAATGGCGCAAGAGATAGTGGACCTTTGGCTCCCACAAAGTAAGTTTCATTTAGTTTATGTTGGGCTCCGATGAAAAAGGCGGAGTCCCAATTAAAAAAAAAGGAAACAAACGTAATCCGATGGAGATAGACGGATTGCTCCGACGAAGGCTCCGATGGAAATAGACGGAGTGCTAAAAAAAAAAAAATGTATAGATAAGAGTGAACGACGAGCTAAAGAATATTGATGTTTCGTTACAGGACGCCTTCAAAGAAGAAAATTATGAAGGAGTTAAAGGAGGCGCTCGACAAGAACAATGCTCTTCGTGAGAAAGTGGCAAGTTTGACAGCTGGCTATGACAATGACTTCCGTCATGCTGCATCGAGCACTTTTCGTGAAGACTCGTTACTTTCCACAATGAACAGTTGGACGCTGGGCTCCCTCAACATACCGGAATGTACACCATCGCTAGGTGAAACCGAGATTGACAAACGTGCATTCGAGTACTGGAAAGACATACTCGTTTCATCACTGCAGCTTATTAACGCTGTTGACGAGCAATCGAAATTTGGGGTGTTTAAAGTCAAATCAGGGCCAAAGCTTCGAGAAATATTCCAAACAACAGCTTCGACACCAGGAATGCCCGATGAAAAAATAGCTCCATTTTCAAACGCATTGGCTCGACTGGATGAGTACTACGGTTCAAGAACGTACACACTGTCGCAGCGAGGAAGACTCATGATGATAAGTCAAGGCTCCTCTGAAAGTAGTATTGCATTTGTTCAACGCGTGGCTTCTGCAGCAAAACTGTGTAATTATGGGATCGACGAGGAAATGGAAGCTGTAGTAAGGGTGGTTACAAAAGGTGCCAGTGATGGAAGGGTAAGGATCCTAGCCCATCGGAATTGGGTGAAACAAGGAACGATGAAGGACCTAATAGACCTGGTACGAGATCGAGAGATTGAGAAAACCAACGAGGAAGAGTTCCAAAAAGTTCATGGCCATGAAGAGGCATCATTGGTAGCAGCAGTGTCATATGGATTCCGCAACAATCATGTAGCGTTTAATTCAAATGGAAGAGGAAGAGGATTTCAACGAGCAAACCGTGGTGGTGGAAGAGGAGGAAGAGGATTCTCGAGAGGAAATCATCGTCCCAATTTTAGTTCCAATTGCTGGAGATGTGGAAGCGTTTACCACCGAGCATCTGAGTGTTTTGCGATCAGGAAAGAGTGTCGAGTTTGTAGACAAATGGGTCATATTGCACGTGTTTGTCCATCAAATTCTACAGGAGACCAGAGTAGACCATTGAAGCGTCATGCAGAGCAAGAGGAGGCAGTTGTTGAGCGAAAAGTTGCAGCCATCGAGTGTGGAAAAACCGAAGCTGAGTTGGACACGAAGGTACGCGAAAATGATGAAGATATTGAGTAAATTTTTTTTTGATTGGGTAACATTTTGAACCTATTTTTTTTTTAATGTGAATAAACTTAATTTGTTAACAGAACATCTGAAAAGTATCAATAAAAATTAAATGCTTATTACTAATAATTGCTACAATTTTTTAGAAAATGATCGAACAACAAAAAATCGCAGAATCTTATAAACGAGCAGTGAATCATCTACAATCTTCGTTCAGTTATAAAGCACCCAATGAAAACGATGCAATGATTGAGGCAAAAGTAGCTGGAGTTGAGATTGCATTTTTAATAGACTCTGGTGCTCAAGTCAACACTATAACAAAGGCATCATTTAATAAGATTTTAGCTGACAAGAACGCTTCATCTCAAATCCTTAGCTTACAGTCTTCGTCTAGCAAACCCTTGAAAGCATATGCTATGAAAGAGCACATCAAAGTAGTTGCCAATTTTTCTGCTGCATTGTTCATCTCGGACGATAGACCAGTGATGGTAGAGAAGTTTTATGTTGTGGATGAGTTAAGAGCACTTTTGGGTTTCAATACGGCAATCAGATACTCTGTTCTTAATATTGGTTTGGATGTACCAATACGACAACAACAACTTCAAGTTTTTGAACGTGATACACTCTACGCTCATGCAGTTTCAATTGAAGAATTTCCTAAATTTAACATTCCTCCGGTGTCTTTAAAGTACAACACTGACATGCCTCCAGCACGAATTGTGTACACCAACATCCCAGTGGCGTATAAGGAACTAGCGAAACAGAAGCTAAATTACCTATTATCGAGCGGTATTATTGAGAAAGTCACTATGGACATGGATCGTTCATTCTGCTCGTCACTTTTGGTGATACCTAAAGGCAAGAACAATATTCGACTTGTCATCGACTTACGAGGACCTAATCGATGTATCTACCGAACACCTTTCAAAATGCCCACACTTGAGTCGATTCTTATGGAGCTTCATGGTGCCAAATGGTTCTCCACTGTTGATCTAACAAACGCATTTTTCCATATTGAGTTAGACGAAGGATCCCGTCATCTAACTAATTTTTTCGCGGGAGATGGACTCTACCGTTATCGCAGACTTCCTTTCGGATTAACAAATGCCCCTGATATATTTCAAGAGGCTCTACAAACAGTAGTTCTAGCTGGATGTAAAGGACAGGTTAATTATTTGGACGACATAATGATTTTTGGCCGAACAAAACAAGAGCATGATGAAAATTTAGCACAGGTCATGAAGAGCTTGCAAAATCATAACGTAAAAATAAATGAGTCAAAGTGCGCTTTTGAAAAGCAATCTGTCAACTTTCTTGGATTCGTAGTATCTGCCGAAGGTTGGAAAATCGAAGATGAGAAAATTTCAGCCTTAAAGAATTTTAGACATCCGGAATCATTAGCAGAAGTGAAAAGCTTCTTAGGATTGGTGAATTTTGTCGAAAAGTTCATTCCCCACAGAGCAGACAAAACGATTAGACTTCGCTCATTAGCAAAATCTGGAATTTATTACTGGAATGAAGAGTTGGATGATGAATTCGAGTTTCTAAAGAATTCAGCATGGAAAGCAATCACTACCCTTGGATATTTCCGGAGAGAAGACCGTACTGAATTATTCGTGGATGCTTCTCCCTTTGGCCTGGGGGCCGTTCTAGTACAATTTGACATCGAGTCTAAACCGAGAGTGATCGCCTGTGCTTCTAAGGCCCTATCTACTACGGAGCAGAAGTATCCCCAGACACAAAAAGAAGCCTTGGCAATGGTCTGGGCGGTCGAAAGATTTTCGGTGTACCTAATGAGTATACATTTTACAATTAGAACGGATGCTGAATCCAACGAGTTCATTTTTGGAGGTCTACACAGAATCGGGAAAAGAGCAGTGACCAGAGCAGAGTCTTGGGCGTTGCGTTTACAGCCATACAACTTCAGTGTTAAAAGAATCGCAGGTGAAATGAATGTCGCAGATGCTTTGTCCAGGCTGGTTAAACAAACACAACCAGTTGAGTCATTTGATAGTGAAGCTGATGACAATCATTTGCTCTATTTTATTGATGCTGGTGCTATAGAAATCTCCTGGAGCGAGATTGAAAAATACTCAGAAAGAGACACCGAACTAAAGAAGGTGAGAACATCGATGGAGACAGGTTGCTGGGAGGATGGTCTACGCAGATATGAATCACAAGCTAAGGAGCTTAGCGTATCCGGTAGTTCAGTCTTCAAAAACGACAAAATTGTTCTTCCTAATGCTTTAAGAACAAAGGCCATTGAATCGGCTCATCAGGGCCATATGGGAATTGGTTCTACTAAAAGAATTCTGCGTGATCATTTTTGGTGGCCAGGTATGAGTACAGCGGTAGAATCATTTATCAAGCGCTGTGAAACGTGCCTTTTGCTCTCAAAAAAGAACCCACCTATTCCACTAATCAACAGAGAACTTCCGTATGGTCCTTGGGAGATATTACAAATTGACTTTTTTACCAACAAAGAGTTTGGATTTGGCGAATTCCTCATAGTTGTGGATACGTATTCACGTTACTTGCATGTCATAGAGATGAAGCACATGGATGCAGAATCAACAATCAAAGCTTTACATAAGATCTTTGCTGAATGGGGTTATCCACTGGTAATACAAAGTGACAATGGTCCCCCATTTCAAAGCAACAAGTTTGTGCGAACCTGGGAAAATAAAGGCATAAAAATTCGCAAATCCATTCCCCTGAGCCCTTAATCCAACGGAGCCGTTGAAAGGCAAAATGAAGGGATAAAACGAGCGTTGACAGCCTCTAAGTTGGATGGAACAAATTGGAAATTTGCCCTAGAGAAGTATATACACATGCATAACAAGGTGCGTCCACACACTCGATTGGGTGTAACGCCATTTGAGTTGCTAGTTGGGTGGAAATTCAGGGGAACATTCCCTAAGTTATGGAAAGCTGACCCTTCAGAAGAACTGGATAGAGAAGAGGTTAGAGAAAAGGATGCATTTTCAAAACTAAAGAGCAAGAAAAATGCTGATTTTCAAAGGAACGCCAGAGATTCCAATCTTTCCGTAGGTGATAAGGTTATATTATTACAAATCAAGCGGAATAAATCGGATCCAACGTTTAGCCCAGAAAAGTTTACGATAGTAGCAAGAGAAGGAGCTAAAATAGTCGTCAGAAGCAACCGAGGTGTCCTATACACAAGAAACGTAGGAGATGCAAAACGAGCATTTGAAGAATATGAAGACCGAAGTGAAGACTTTTCGGGTAATTTTCGGAATCTTGCCGACAATGATGATGAAGAACATGGAACATCTTCCACCAGCGGTTCGCAAAATCAAGGGTCTGATGTAGACATTCATCAAAGTCTGATAATTGGTATGATAATTATAATAATATGTGAGTTTATTTTCTAAGATTTATTTAATCCCTGCAGGTGAATCTCAAGACGATAAAGGAAACAGAGGGCAAATTGAAAGCGGAAATTCTGATGTAGACAATCATCAAAGTCTGATAATTGGTATGATAATTATAATAATATGTGAGTTTATTTCCTAAGATTTATTTTATCCCTGCAGCTGAACCTCAAGACGATAAAGGAAACAGAGGGCAAATGGAAAGCGGAAATTCTACTGTGTCTCGACCGCAACGAGAAAGGAGGATGCCGAATCATTTGAGAGATATGGTTTTGTATAACATTTATAGTTAGATAACAAGGGTGAATTGATTGGAAACTATGAATTATCAAATTTGTTAAATAAATAAATTAGATTTTACTGAATAAACGGCTTGTTCAAAATAATCAAACTATAATTCTTCTTCTTCTTTTTCGAGATTTTCCGATACCATAGCCCCGTTTGATCGATACAAGGAGCCGCTTATACTCGTTAATAGTTGATTTTGAAATTCTTTGAAATTTTTTTCAAATTCCTGCTTCGTCCTTGACAATTTTGTCCATTGTATTCTGTAACTCATATTGCGAACCACTGAAACTACTTTCCTGTAGAGGAAACCATCCTGACACTTTCCGCTTCTCCATATTACACTTGCTAAATGAAATCTTTGATACGTTTTAAACGTCTGGAAAAAGGTATTTAAAAGTTTGTAAAACTACCTCTGAAATTTATTCTTCGAATTAAGAGAACCATTACCAGCAAAAAGACGTTTACTCAACACACATTCCAATGCGTCATAAACTTGAAAGGATACTTGAAACCAATTTGAGTTTATTTATTAGAGAGTAGGGGTGAGAGGGATTGTGGTAGTGGAGAGTGGAATAAGAAATAATAATCTATTTTCTTAAATTGTAGTTTCAAAATTTAAATGAATTTTTATATTTTGATCGAAAACAAAAATGAAATCGCTCATTGCTATGTACGATCGCCCATTGCTCCGTAATCCGAACGGCTGCCGAGCGCCTACACTGAAACAAATCGACATGTACCGTTTATTGGATCCATCTTATAACATAGCAATGTCAGCAGATTTATTCATTCTATGTGATGATTGATAGATTCCATTGGATTATCACTTAAAAACTATGACTGCGATATGGAATGATTTCTATCGTAATTTCACATACTTAGTACTTGATAATACTTTGCTTCGAACGTGTTTAGCGATAGGTAATAAGTATATGAATATTGTCTGATATATTTCATGGTGAAAAACTGTTGATATGTCATGGGTAGGAACAGACATCTAGAAACTAATGGAAAATCATATAAGTTTGCACTATGAGAAAATCCAGTAAAATATACCTGTTTTCATGATGAATATTGCTCACTAAAATGTTTATCTTATAAGATAATGATGTATATTTTATTGGAGTTGCTTTTAATGATTTTTGACGTTTGTTGATATGTCGCGTGTAAACAGACATGAAGAAACTATTGGACTGTCATTTAACTTTGCAGTATAGGAAAACATGTATATCTCATTGGAATAGCTTCCTTTGATTTTTGAGGTTTAAAGATTGTAAACAGATCCATCCCAATCATTTAATAGTTATATAGATATGCCTTTTAAGAAATCCAACAGCAAACGTTTGTTTTTGCATGTTTTTCTGGGCTGAATATCGCTCCCAATAAAATACATCTTACATGATTGTTCTTTATAAATTATTGAAACAATTTTCAACGATGTTATCGTACACTCATTAAAATGATTAGTTGAACTAAATACTACTAACAACAATGATACTCTATTGAATAATCTTTGTTTGTTTCCGGAAAAGAATGTATTGAGATTGAAAAAAAAATGATTCTACTGCAATATTTACTTTGCTATGATTCTAATTGTAAGCCTTCTACACGGCTAATTCAGATTCCAGCCCTAGTACTCGAACTTCATGAACCAGTTACATCAACTTATATAATTTAGTCGTTGATTTATTGCACACAGGTGCATTAAGAAAGATTTGAACAAACCACACCACCGAAACGGAACATAAATTTGTCAGTGCTATTTGTCTTCACTCTAGCAAAACGAGCATAACGTTGCACTGCATTCCATGTCGAGAGAGCTGTTCTTACTTCATGCTATTTGAACGAGCTCAATCTTGAAGTCAGTCGTGGCCCAGTGAAATCGAGCGCAGACACCGAAAGCATCACACCTCAACAGTCCTTGATCGAATCCCAAATCAGCTACAATAAAAAAAGGCACAACTGTGAAAGCTCCCACTGCCTGATGTTTATTTTTCGATTTATTTTTAGAAATCGATTAAATATATGTGTCAAAAGAAGAAGTAAATTTCATGTGATTTTCACACAAACTTTACTTCGATTGATTTATGACACATATATTATATTGTGGTGAAAAGTGTAGCTTATGCTTATGGGTTTCAAATCCATTTCAGTTAATTATTATAATTTGATCGATTTTCATTTATCATACGACGATCATATAAAAGTTACCAAATTATCAGCATTGTAAATGTATCAGATATTCATATAGAATTTACCTGGCACATTTTCAATCATATAATTTTCAATGGATTATCTTATAGCGCAAATTTATAAGATTTCCACATAACAGGAATATGTCATATTGGTTCAGTGTACTGTTACGAAAAAAAAAGAAAATAAGAAGAAGCATATGTGCCTATATAAGCTCATGCAAAACAGAGAAACGAGGAGAATTACGGCAGACTTGGAAGCGGCAGCACCAAGAACCAGCAGCAGATACAGCAACAACGACAGTGAATCAAATCCGGGCCGAGGCTACTAACCAGTAGCGCCCATCCAGCAACAACAACACCCGGGCTGAGGCTACTTAACAGTAGCGCCCATCCAGGAACAACAACATCCGGGCCGAGGCTACTCACCAGTAGCGCCCATCCAGCAACAACATCCGGGCCGAGGCTACTCAACAGTAGCGCCCATCCAGGAACAACAACATCCGGGCCGAGGCTACTCACCAGTAGCGCCCATCCAGCAACAACATCCGGGCCGAGGCTACTCAACAATAGCGCCCATCCAGGAACAACAACATCCGGGCCGAGGCTACTCACCAGTAGCGCCCATCCAGCATCAACATCCGGGCCGAGGCTACTCAACAGTAGTGCCCATCCAGCAACCACAGCTTCTGTGGCATCCACAGTGTCGCCGCCAAAAGCTACTTTCTTCTCCGGTTAGGGAGAGTCTTTCGCTTTCAGGTCAGACACTGTTTCTCGATTCTAGGAGCTACTTTTTTCCCCGGTTAAGGAGAGAAGTTTTCACTTCTAGGCCGAAAGTTCTTTCGGATTCAAAAAAGAGAAGAATCTGGAGTAACCTATGAAACTTAATTTTATTCAACAAAATTGTACAAAGTGATCTTACGGCTACGTGTTGCATTAGCAACTTATAATTATGTAAAACTTTTACATGATTTGTCCAGGGTTTTACATATCCCTTTCAATACCGGACTTTTGACCTAATTTTGCCTATTCTATTAGCTAGGATTTCGATCGCCCTTGAAAGGGCAAATTTGTGTTATTTGGATCTTATATACTATGCCCTCTCAGATCTGGGATTTCTCGGGTTATCTTGTAAGTTTATTTCTTTTTGTAACTCAGATCTGATATGGCTCTACAAATAAGAATGAGACATTTGTAACGTTTAAACATTATAATTATATCCTTCGTTAAGGATAAACAGAGAGGGAAAGCTAAACGTAACCTAGATGCGCAAGCATGCCATGCGTGGGCGTGTTTATCCTACTTGAACGCAGAAACGTTCCTAAGTAAATACTGCAGTTAGATTATGTAAAACGAGCTCTCGCTCCTTTTGCCCTACTTTTCATTTCATATTCTTGGCCTTGGTATCAACGTCAGCTAGGGCTATGCAAACGGGATGCAACTATGTGGTTATCTTATGGTTTTGGTTTTAAATTAATTGCCTCGCGGTAACATTCCGGAGCCCGTAAATCCTTCTAGGTTTACTTATATATGATCGTTATTCCGCGAGTGTTTCGTCATTTACTTTGTGTATCATTCCCACAAAGCAATCTTTTTTAATGATAGTTTCAACATCTTGGTGTTTCAACACCCGTTTTGATGCTACTTGTTCTTTTTTATTGTCTTCATTTGAAGAAGCTTCGCCTGGCGGCTCAACATCCATAATAGCCAATTTGACTACTGGTCGAGTGTATTCTCCAGAGGCTGTTTTCACAACAGCCGATCTTACCTGACCATCCTTGCCTACATGTGTTTTCAAAACAACTCCCTTTTTCCACTTTGCCTTTTGATCATCTTCAGCAATCATAACGATGTCTCCTTCCTTTACATTTTTCACAGCTTCCGACCATTTTGATCTTTTGGCTAATGAAGGAAGGTATTCGTGTAACCACCTATCCCAGTAAGTTTTAGCCATAGACTGCACTTTCTTCCATTGTTGTCTAGTGGCCTCTGCCTTCGACACATCATTCAATGATGGTTCGGCACCGCCGGCACAACCAATTAGGAAGTGGTTTGGAGTGAGTGGTTCGTCATCCGTGGCATCTAAAGATATTTTCGTCAAAGGTCTACACTCAAAAAATTCTACACGTCATCATCATGTGTCTCACACTTAATTTTGCGCTTATTGTGAAACACATCCATTTCATGTGTGACTCTTATGCTATGAATCATGCCTGAACACTATGGATTTGAATTGTGACACACTTGGATTCTATGTGCTTCATATGGTTATATCAATAGCTTTGCACATCATAGTTCCATATTCTACTTTATCGACTTCTGCTTTACCGACTCTAAAATGAATCGAAAAATACATAAACAAAACTTCCAGAGGCCAGAGCTTTCACATATATTTTTAATGCATGGGTCTGATTTGGGATTCGATCATGGACTGTTGGGGTGTGCTGCTGCTGGAGTCTTCGTTCGATCTCACTGTGCCACGGTTGTTCTCATATATGAGGCGGGTTGATAGGATAAAGTCACAACTCTTGTTTTCGATGTTTACCTTTCTGAGCAAGCAATTCACATCGTATTGAAATGCAAAACACTTTAAATCCATCTGTTTTGAACAGTAGTGTGATTCAATGTGCAATACACTTGAATAGATAGTGAAAGATTTTCAACATTTCAAAGTTTGAAACACTAGAAATTAACGTGTATAACAACCAAGGTGAAATACACTTAAAGTAAATGTGATTGTGCATTTAAAAAATCAAGTGTTTAAACACTTCAATCAAACGTGTGGAATTTTTTGAGTGTACTATTTATTATATTTTCGATTTCTGTTAATAACGCACGGAATGTGTGTTCTGGCATAGTTTGATTTGGTAAAAGACTTTTAACTTCTTGAACCAATCTTTCCCATGCTCCACCAAAGTGTGGAGATGATGGAGGGTTGAAATGCCATTCAATTCCTCTTGACGCAAGTCTGTGCTGAATCTTTTTTAGTTCATTGTCAGCTCCTACAAAATTAGTACCGTTGTCGCTATAAAGGAATTTTATTCTGCCTCGTCTGTTCTGCACTGAGTTCAAGCATAATAAAAATGCATCTGCAGACAGATCATGGGCTATTTCAAGATATACTGCCCTTGTTGTCATACATGTAAACAATGCTCCCCATCGTTTTTCTGTTCTTCGTCCGATGGACACATTGTACGGCCCAAAGTAATCTACTCCGGTATGGGTGAATGGTTTCACGAACGGTTGCAATCGACACTCAGGTAGAGGTGCCATTTTAGGGGTATTTATCTTCGCATTTTCATTTTTACAATGTTGACATTTTTTTATTGTCCTCTTCATTCCAGCATCTATTTGGATAACATGATATTTTTGTTGCACTGCTGCTATCGTAGCCTTCATTTTTTTATGTTTAAACTGTTCATGTTGATTTTTCAATATTAAATCAACTACATGATGCTTTGCTGGAAGTATGTAAGGATATCGAGCCGCATAAGGAACGCACTCTGCATCCTTATATCGTGTTTCTGATTTTATTGTACCATTTTGATCTAGGAATGGTGTTAGCGTTCGTATTTTGCTAGATTTGTCAACCGTCTGTTTAACATTGAGTTCCGTTAACTCATCTGGAAATGCATCCCATTGAGTTTTCAGAATCAGCAAAATTTCTGCCCTTTCCATATCAACAGCACTGATGGTCTTATCGAATCTCAATTCTTTGTTTGTTTTAGACCTAAGCCACTCTATATATTTTATTGTAATGCATACAGACCTCTTTAAACGGTCCCAATCCGAACACCATTTAACGTTCAGCCAATCTAAATTTGGTTTGCTTATGCTCTTTATTGAATGTACGGGACGTAATTCTTCATGACTTAAGTCTGAACTATGATTGTCCCCATTCACGGATGGCCAATGTTTCTCGTCCAGCTTCAAAAACGCGGGTCCTTCAATCCAAGACGATTTCGATTGCCTTACTTTAGTTCCTTCATCAGCCGGGTTTGCTGCTGAACTTAGTTGCCGCATCAAATACCATTCTTGGTTTAGGCGGTTGTTTACTTTGGTTGATAGTTATAAAATGAGGTATGTAAAAGGTTCTCGCAGTCTCAATCATATACTCATCAGGACTTAACTTTTTAAGATATCCTTTCCTTACATACTCATCAATTTGTGTACTATACCATTCTTTTAAAGAAGAATCCTTCTCTAATTTCTTTTCTAATAACAGAAAGCGATTCAGAGCCGTAGAAAAACTATTTGGAAATTCGACCTTATCATTTTTCCACAAGAGACCGATTTCGTAACCCTTATCAGTTGGTTTCCATGTTTCTTGCATAATTTTTAGAGCGCGTACGTCTAATTTTGATATTAATTCGCTCTGAGGTACCTTTACGCCAAAGGCTTCTGTAGAGAAGTAATCTGCCATTATCTCCTTCATTGTTTTTTCTTCTTCATTCACCTCATTCATTACAAACACATGATTTTTGTTTTCGGTGTTATTTCGGCTGGTACCGAATATAACCCATCCCAACTTTGTTTTCTTGGCAATAGGTTCAGAAAATCCACGCGATCTTTCTTCAATACCCTTAAAGAGATATGCATGTGGTAATCCTAATAATATCGTTGGGACTGCCTTATCGTAAGATTGCAGTTCTATTCCCTTTAGATATGGGAACTGTTCTTGTATTTGTTTTGAATCAATAGATTGCATGGGTAAAGCCAGTTCATTAATTGTACGTAAATCCTTAAGCAAAAACGATTTCCCGTTTTCACCTTTGATATGTACTTGAACGGTCATACTCTTAGTTTCTTCTTGGACCTCTCCGTTTGTCCAAGCTATAGTCATAGGCTTATTAAATCCTGAAATATTCAATCGTTCAACTACGCTATTATGAATTAAGCTTACTGATGAACCTGAATCGAAAAATATGTGAGTTTTTAAACTGTCTTTTCCGTTGTTCAAAGTAACAGGCAAAATTTGATAATACACCATGTTGTGTTTTTGTACGTGACAGTTTACTTTGTCAGACGCAATAGTGGTTTCAGAACTTTTTCTTAAATTTTCTTTTTTATCAGTTCTTGGATGTAGCAATCGATTATGTTTACTGGTACATCCGTCAATATTGCATGGTCGTGCTACTCTACAATCCTTTAATAGATGATTTGGATTGCAACATGAAAAACAAAGTTTCTTCTTCATTATAAACTGTCTTCTTTCTTCGGAAGACAATCCTCTAAATTCATTGCATCCTGTTAATCGGTGATTTTGTCCACACTTAAGGCACTTAGGATACCCTGTACTGTGGTAGTTCACTCTATCGGGTCTTTCCAATCTGGAAAACTTTTCATTTTTAATCCCCTTATCAGCTATCAACATTGTATCCAGTTTTTCTTGGGGCTTTAACCATTCATAGAAATCACTTAGCGTTGGAGCGATAAATGGATTTAATATAGTTGACAATGTCTTATTTTCATTTACATGCATCAACCATTGTTGATGCAGCCCATTGGGTAATTTTCCCGCCAGATCTCTAATTAATCTTTGATCATTTAGATATTCCATATGATCAAGACACGTCATATTAATTACCAAATTCCCAATTGCAGAGATGAAATCCACCATTGTTTTTGGGGTTTCAAAACGAGGATTTCTAGTTGCAAGAACCTCTTGCAATAATCCAGAATAAACCAATTCTACACTTCCAAATTGGTCCTCTAATTTTCGTATTATCAAATCCACATTATCGGAGTCGAGAAGAAGTGCGCTAACCGCGCGCAATGCATCTCCTTTTAGACTTTTCTGTATACGGTGTAAATTTTCAAGGTCCGAAAAATTTCCCCGCTGTGTGGTTTCGAGGTATGTTTTTTTAAATCTTGGCCAAGCTTTGAAGTTTCCATCAAAATATGGCAACTCCAGTAATGACTGTCTTAAAATGTATTTTTCCGTTGTGTTTTGTCCGTTAACATTGATACCATTAATTTTTTTAATGATCGCTTCGAAAGCTTCTACTTGGCTATCTGCATTAGTCTTGTATTCTTTCCTGTTTTGAAGAGTTTGTATTTGCTCTTCCTGTGTAGCCAAATGGACTCTAATCTTAGTACATTTTGTACATGTCCAAGGCTCTTTTTTCTTCGGTATGTGATCTAATCCTACACAGGTCAGGTGGAACCAGCGATCGCAATCGTCGCAGGCCACCATGTTATCACTGTCGTCTTTCTCAAAACAAAGACGACAGTGTCCGTTTTTATTAACAACAAATTTTTCACTCATCTTGTTTTTTTTTTTTTTTTAATTTATAAATTTCTATCTGATAATATAATAGCGTCAACTCTGATTTTACTCACACTTTAATCTGAACTTTGTTGATATTAATGGCCTAGCAGCTCGCCATTGGTCTGCTCCTTGCCACTGGACGTCCTTCTAGGACTTCGGTTGGCCTATAGCTTTTGTGATATTTTCGGCCTTCAGCCGTGGGAGTCCGGATTTGATGAACTTGTAGCCTTGTTGCTTGTGGTCTGCTTCTGGCCTTCAGCCGTGGGAAAGTGCGGCGTTTTATTACTCTGGCTTGAGCTACTTCTTTGTGGCGTGGTGTGAAGTGAATTTGCTAATATGTTGTTTTTCTTTATCGGTACCGCGCCACAAGGTCACTGGAAACGCCTTGCTTACACAATACACTCCCTTTGGAAAGGGTTCATTTAGCCACTTTTTTTAATTTTGCAACCTGAATGTCGATTTCGTTGAAATACTCGACCAATTCATCAATTTTTTTTTGCAAATCGTTCATGTCCACTTCCACCGATGTCCGGATTTTCTGAAACTTTTCAGATCACTTGGCTATAAACCTACTTGGCTTTGACGAGCCCAAATGTTCGAACTATCTGACCTTTGTCAGATTTGCACTTTGGCTCAACGGCCCACTTAAAACGCCAACTTTGCGGTTCTTTGCAGTCAGATTTCGACTGACTGCTATTTGGCTTAACGCCACACTATTTGGCACAAAGGCCCACTGAAACTGCTAACTTGCGGTTCTTTACGGTCAGATTTCGACTGACTGCTATTTGGCTTAACGCCACACTATTTGGCACAAAGGCCCACTGGAACTGCCAACTTGCGGTTCTTTACAGTCAGATTTCGACTGACTGCTATTTGGCTTAACGCCACACTATTTGGCACAAAGGCCCACTGGAACTGCCAACTTGCGGTTCTTTACAGTCAGATTTCGACTGACTGCTATTTGGCTTAACGCCACACTATTTGGCACAAAGGCCCACTGGAACTGCCAACTTGCGGTTCTTTACAGTCAGATTTCGACTGACTGCTATTTGGCTTAACGCCACACTATTTGGCACAAAGGCCCACTGGAACTGCCAACTTGCGGTTCTTTACAGTCAGATTTCGACTGACTGCTATTTGGCTTAACGCCACACTATTTGGCACAAAGGCCCACTGGAACTGCCAACTTGCGGTTCTTTACAGTCAGATTTCGACTGACTGCTATTTGGCTTAACGCCACACTATTTGGCACAAAGGCCCACTGGAACTGCCAACTTGCGGTTCTTTACAGTCAGATTTCGACTGACTGCTATTTGGCTTAACGCCACACTATTTGGCACAAAGGCCCACTGGAACTGCCAACTTGCGGTTCTTTACAGTCAGATTTCGACTGACTGCTATTTGGCTTAACGCCACACTATTTGGCACAAAGGCCCACTGGAACTGCCAACTTGCGGTTCTTTACAGTCAGATTTCGACTGACTGCTATTTGGCTTAACGCCACACTATTTGGCACAAAGACCCACTGGAACTGCCAACTTGCGGTTCTTTTACAGTCAGATTTCGACTGACTGCTATTTGGCTTAACGCCACACTATTTGGCACAAAGGCCCACTGGAACTGCCAACTTGCGGTTCTTTTACAGTCAGATTTCGACTGACTGCTATTTGGCTTAAAGCCACACTATTTGGCACAAAGGCCCACTGGAACTGCCAACTTGCGGTTCTTTTACAGTCAGATTTCGACTGACTGGAAGTTCGCGGGCTCAAAACGTCGGAAAACGTCCTCCAAGATTCCTCTCTGGAGCCACCATGAAATGTCGCCGCCAAAAGCTACTTTCTTCTCCGGTTAGGGAGAGTCTTTCGCTTTCAGGTCAGACACTGTTTCTCGATTCTAGGAGCTACTTTTTTCCCCGGTTAAGGAGAGAAGTTTTCACTTCTAGGCCGAAAGTTCTTTCGGATTCAAAAAAGAGAAGAATCTGGAGTAACCTATGAAACTTAATTTTATTCAACAAAATTGTACAAAGTGATCTTACGGCTACGTGTTGCATTAGCAACTTATAATTATGTAAAACTTTTACATGATTTGTCCAGGGTTTTACATATCCCTTTCAATACCGGACTTTTGACCTAATTTTGCCTATTCTATTAGCTAGGATTTCGATCGCCCTTGAAAGGGCAAATTTGTGTTATTTGGATCTTATATACTATGCCCTCTCAGATCTGGGATTTCTCGGGTTATCTTGTAAGTTTATTTCTTTTTGTAACTCAGATCTGATATGGCTCTACAAATAAGAATGAGACATTTGTAACGTTTAAACATTATAATTATATCCTTCGTTAAGGATAAACAGAGAGGGAAAGCTAAACGTAACCTAGATGCGCAAGCATGCCATGCGTGGGCGTGTTTATCCTACTTGAACGCAGAAACGTTCCTAAGTAAATACTGCAGTTAGATTATGTAAAACGAGCTCTCGCTCCTTTTGCCCTACTTTTCATTTCATATTCTTGGCCTTGGTATCAACGTCAGCTAGGGCTATGCAAACGGGATGCAACTATGTGGTTATCTTATGGTTTTGGTTTTAAATTAATTGCCTCGCGGTAACACACAGTGAGGGCTTTTGAAGAGTTTCCCTCACTGCGGCTTCGAAGATCTAATCATCAGTCGCAGGGTGATACCCTGACCGGGACTGCTCGACAGTAGCGCTCATCAATCAAGCCAGTATCAAACCCTCCATATGGAGGAAGAAATAATGGACGGTCGCGACACTACACTATGTTTATTTTGATTGGCGATGACGGCACCGTCGAAAAATTTGCTCTTCCAGCAAATTTAGACAGTTTCTTATGGGAATTTTCAGTGGAGTGAAAGGATAGTACAAAGTCCGCCATGTTTCACGCACAGTCTGACGTTTGCTTATGGATTTTCTCATAGGAGTAAAGAGCTACAGAGTCGCCGTCAACGCCAATTCGCTATGAAAGTTTGACAGATAACATCAGGGGTGTGTGGATTCATGCAGAACATGCAGGGGTGAGTGAAATAGCTTGGGACTGCTTGGGACCGTTGTTCTGGTACTGAGTGAGCCAAAAATAATAATGATTTTCTTCGGGACCCAGTGGTCCTCATTGAGATCGATAGATGCGCCTTTATTCCGCTGTTTGCTCTGATAGAATTAATACAAGGGAAATGTCGAGGGGGGCGACTCTATCTGTGATGCAGGAAAGTTTTTGATTTGCTGTGGTTAGCTGCGCACACGCTGACTAGATAGAAAGAAGATTGATGACGATTCTGACGATTTCCTGCCAAAAGAGTATGCTCGATGCAAGTAGATGCGAAAAATGATAGAAGTTTTTTCGAAGATTCATTCGCTAGTGTGAGATTTTCGGAGCATCTAGAATTGAGATTTAGATGTGTCGCCCCCCTCGGGAAATGTCTCTAATGCTGGCCTATGGATCTAAGATTGGGCCCATCACTAAAAATCTGCTATTTATCAATTTTATCTAGATGAACCAAGAGATGAACGCGTTATTGCACACAAAAAACAAAAATTGTTGCTTTAAGAATAATGCATGATCAAATTAAAAGTTTCCCAAATTTCGTAGTTTCAACTATGAAATTTTTCAAATGTAAAATATTTTTTTTAATTCAAAAGTGTTTCTTTCACTTTCGGCTTGTAATTTTAAAAGTCTATTTTTTAGAATAAAAGTTGGAAAATTGTCAAAAAATCTCTTCCTTGCAATGTGTTTGACAGTACTGGACCTGTGTTTCCCGCCAAATTGGACATGTGAAACAAACAAACAGAACAAAAGCAGCTGTGAGAATTAGCATGAGCAGCAGCAGTTTCTTGAACTTTTCCACATTTTCATCCACCGGTGCGCTTGTTTCTCTTCTGTAAGATACAAATAATAAGATGGAGACATTCGTGGTGACGCTATGAAGTGGAAGGATTGGAAGGATTCTCCAGCTGCGGGATTTGGAGGTAAGATGATGAAATTTTCGAAGAGTTTGCTTGGTTCCGATTTTCCTAATTGATGTGTTTTGATTTTCAGCAGCCTCGTCAGAATTGCCGGAAAGGAAGGCTACTCCCACCATCACCATCACCAGCTGTTCAGCCAACTGTATATTTGCGTAATACGCTTCCCATGCTTTGAAGTTCCATAATGCCGTGCCCTTTCAGTCAGCATCATATAAATAAACTAAAATATATTAAATAAAATATTTCTATGCTTTATTTCTTTCAAAGTAAAAAGCAATTGAATTAAAAAGAATTCATATTTGAAATGAAAACATAAATCATTGCGATAAAACTGCCCATCTTTTAAATTAAATCCTTTCATGAGTCTATTTAAAAAATAGGTTTTCATATTGACAGTTCTACAATTCGGTTTGAAAGTTTCAACTTTTAAAAGTAAAAAACGAGTTACTTTTGAATTAACAGTTAGCTGACTTTTGTTTTGAAAGCTAAAGACTTTCTACCAAAAAGAACCAACAGAAACTTTTAATTCTACCAATGGATATTTCAATTTTACTAACGATAATTTTTTGTGTGTGGGACGTTACTAATGGATATTTTTGGTTGCTATTGAAAATTTAGTCGATTGCTGAATTTATGTATGGGCCCAAATTAGGGACACTTAGGTCGACATTACCTGCATTTCTCCTAATTATTAAAAGCTATTCAAACGATGACTGTCTTCCTTATTCAACACCAGAAGTTTAATCTAATAACATTGAATAAGCAACAATCAATACGAAACTAACGATTTTAAATTGGCTCACCACTTTAGTAGCCTATTGGTCCCAAGCAAACGATTAACGTACCCTATTCTAGTTGAAATTCTATTACTACACTATGTTTGTTTTGATTCGCTATGAAAGTTTGACAGATAACATCAGGGGTGTGTGGATTCATGCAGAACATGCAGGGGTGAGTGAAATAGCTTGGGACTGCTTGGGACCGTTGTTCTGGTACTGAGTGAGCCAAAAATAATAATGATTTTCTTCGGGACCCAGTGGTCTTAGAGTTACCTCTATGGAATAAGTGTAATTTGCACACACATTGACGCTTTAATTTGACTGTTTTCAATTGATTTAATAACATGCTTTATTATACGTCTAATAATAGTTTTCTAGCTCCGTTATTACACTGATAAATTAAACTGTTCCCATTTTGCTCAGTTTAATCACAAACGAAGCGGCTCGAAAGCTTTGGTGACGCACCTGCTAAATCAATTTTTCAGTGTACCACATGGCAACATCACTACTACTGGATTGTGCCACATGGCAACACTACTAATGGATTGTACCACATGGCAACACTAAATGTACTAGAATGTTTTGGTTCTATCTCTTTCACTCTACTCTAAACTGAAATGCATAAAAAAAATGACAAAATGATACACTCTTTGCACACTGTCAAAGATCATATTGCACACAAAATCAACTATATTCAAATCAAAACAAAAATACTAGCCCATCTAGTGGCTGATGGCACAAGCTTCTAAGAAAATTCTATTACAGCGAACCACATTATTTTAATTGATTTTTTCGCCAGTTAGTCGTCTGTCACTTCGTTTGTGATTTAATCATACCGAATGATTAAAAATTAATACTCTCATTCTAAAAAATAAGCATCTGATATTAATCCTAGTTTCATCATGGTTGATTAGATTGAAGATTATTTTTTTTTAATAAATTTGAATCATTTTTGATTCTATTTTAATATTTTTTTTATTGAATTTTTTTTTTTTTGGTTTATCTATTAGTATTGAAAAAGAATAAAATTTAATACTGGAAAGATTATTTCGAATTTAATCATGCATGACTACTGCCAAAGTAATCATGGCTCGGACTCAATAAGGTTAAGCGGGAATCTGCATACTTTTTAAGCTTTTTTTTTATTTAATTTATTTTTGAGTGTAGATTCCATTGCATTGCTTAACAATATTGCTGAATAAAGGTGAATACAGTAAGCAACGAGGGGGACGACTCTATCTACGATGCAGGAAATATTGTGTTTTGCTGTGACTAGCTGCGCGTACGCTGAGTAGATAGAAAGAAGATTTATCACAATTTTGAAGATTTCCTGCAAAAAGATGATGCGCGATGCAAGTAGATGCGAAAAATGAAAGAAGATTTTTCGAAGATTTGTTCGCTAGTGTGAGATTTATTGAGCATCTAACATTGAGATTTAGATGTCCCCCTCGGTCAGCATATTAGCATAGAGGTAACTCTAAAGGCCGGCGCACAATTGATACGTTTTCAGGTTTTTTGACAGTTAGCCCATGCATTATCTGTCAAAAAACCCGAAAACGTATCTATTGTGCGCCGGCCTTAAGACTAGAAGGTCCCGAATAAACGTGCTCATCTTTTTGGCGCAGCTCTGGTACTCTCTTCGGTCCCAAGCTAATCGATTCACCCCTCGAAACATAGGAAAATCCACTAACCCCTCATTTTATCTGTCAAACTTTCATAGCGAATCAAAACAAACATTGTGTAGTACTAGAATTTCGACTAGAATGGGATACGTTAATCGTTTGCTTGGGACCAATAGGCTAGCTAGTCAAGTATACTACTACTATAGTGAGCCAATTTAAAATCGTTAGTTTCGTTTTAATTGTTGATAATATGCGTCCATGTGTTAATTGCATGCTTTGTAAATGCTTTACAAACGGCGTATTCATTCATTATTCCACAATACTGTTTCAGGCTAACAACAAAACGAAATTGTTAGCATAGTGGTTACCGTTTCCGCTTTCCAAGTAGAAGGTTCCGAGTTTAGCGGCGCCGGTGGTGTAGTGGTAAGCGTGATTGCCTCTCACCCCAGCAGGCCTGAGTTCAATACCAGTCGGCGCCGCCGGGATGTTCTGAGGCATAACATCTCTGATCACGGGAAGTAAAGTCGTTGGTCCCCGGTTCATGAGTTGATGGGTCGTTAGGTAGGGTCCAGGTGTGGGAGCTGTCTCCCTGGCGTTGGTAGCATTGATACTAAGCACGGAAAACAAGATCAACGGAAAACAAATCAAGGAAAAAAAAAGGTCGTGAGTTCAATCCCAACCAGGTCGCGAGTTCAATCCCAACCTCATTTTTTATATTTATTTTCTACGCCTAATTAATTTAAATCGTAATCATAGATCGTATTACTCACGACAACCAATTCATCGATCTATCGAAAAGAATAACTCAGCATCCTTTCCATCGAAATTAGAAAGATGGAGAGGTAACATTGGTCTCATTTTTCCTTCATCGTAGATAGAGTCGCCCTCTCGAAAAAATTATGATGTACTAAAAAAATGTCGTAATGATGGTAAGACGTTTTGATATATTTCAAATTGCATGATTTTTTTTAGTACATCATCATTTTTGTAATTGCGGATCTAAAAACTAGGTGTCGCATGACCAGTTTTGGCTTTGATTTGATTCGCCAATAGTCTGGAGCATGCTCTGTATGAAGGTCTGTATAAATAAAGAATTTAATATTGAAAATATTTGAAAAATGCTCGGAAAAATGTTCTGCAATGGAATTCTAAGGTCATCTAAGACAACAAAAAAAAACATAGAAAATAGAATTGAGTTGGGTTTTATTTTCATTTTTGAAAACTTATCAAACAGCTACAAAACTTTCGTATTTGAGCATTATTTTGAGTTTTGTCGTTTTTAGCTTACATCGTAATAGGGTAAGTGTACCAGTTTTGCCACAAGTGCTTCAATAGTCGGCCCAGATTTTGTAATCTGATTTTATGTTTTTTGTCTAGATTAGAACAAAATATGTGCTTTAAACTCATAACAGAATTACCTTTGTGAGAAAGCTAAACATGTGAATATTAAAATAGGGCCTACTATTGGGTCACTCAAGCAAATGCTGACAGACTTACTGTACATTGACTAGAGTATTTGGCTTCTTTGTGAGAGCTCTTGTTATCTTGTTCGTTCAATCGGAATCACTAATCACTTCTGCTTTAATAGTGTCAACGACAGGAATAAGGCTACCAACTGGGGGTACGTCCTGATTATTATCATTCATCCTGGAATCGGCACCATCGGATTCGTTGGACATTGGTTGAGAAGTTCCAAACCCATATTCATCTCCAATATTCACGGTGCTGCTGAAACCTTGTAGCATATTATTTAAGTCATTCAATGCCTCCACTAGGGAGCAAACAATTTGCTTCTCGTTGTTGAAACGTTCCTTCTCAACGGTAGCTCTGCTGCGAGAAAGAGCCAAGTTTTCCCGTTGAACAGATACCAATTGTCCAAGCAGTGCTTTGATTCCGTCTTGTCTTGGAGCCACTGGAGTAATCGTCACTGGTGGTGGAGGATCAGGCTTCTTTTGAGGGATGGCCATTAGACTTGCTGCCGCTGTTATTACGGGTTTAGGTTGAATAGATATTTGAGTTGCTGAAGTTGTTTGTGCTATGGACGTTGGAGTAGTGGTATAAATGTGCTTCGAAGGAGTAATGATCTGTTGTTTCTGACTTCCTGCAGTATTCACAAATAGTAGTTTCATAGGTTGTACGGAATTAGAAGAGGACACGATTGTGGAAGTCGACACATTACTGGCAACAGATACTGTTGGCTTGGTGTAGAGCTGAATTGGTGAGTTGAAATTTATCTTAGGTGCCTGTTGCTTGAGGAGAAAATTGGTTGGAACTAGAGATATTTTCCCAGCCGTATTAGATGCGGTAGTAGTAGTTCTTGGAACAATTGTCACATTTTGCCCTGAAGATTGAGCAATAACATTCGAATTGGGAACTATAGTTGAAAAGTTGATGCCGGAGTTTCCAGTGTAATTAATTATTTTTATGGTGCCAGGAGCTGGAGCCGGAGCTTGAGCTGGAGCCGGAGCTGGAGCTGGAGCTGGAGCTGGAGCTGGAACCGGAGCTGGAGCTGGAGCCTTTGTTTGCACTGGACTTGTTATTGTCGGAGTCGTGATTGTTGGTGCACATGATACCACTGTTATAGCGGGTAATGAAGCCACTGGTGCACTCGTTGGTTTATTTACATTCACCTTGGATGGTTTGCGAGAAGTCCGTCTGCGCAAACGTGCTCTTCTACGTTCACTGGGAATAAAACAAAACAAACGTATATTATTGAAAATGAACCATCACCTGTTGCTCATAACACGTGTTTGCCGGCTTGCGATGAACACCAACACAATATTCAAGCGTGCTTTGCGCATGCTCGAAAGAACTACAACGTGTACTCATGGAAGCTTAAGAATTAAAATTCATTCCAATCATGACTATATAATCATGAACACAAACTGTAATTCACGCGCATGTGCAGTACTTTAAAACACAGAAATGAATATATACAATATTATTTTTCCAGACGTCACCCATTGAGGGGTGGTTTGGTGATGAAATCAAGAAGGGTGAGTTTGTACTTTACCCTGCTATTCTTAGGTATACAATAAATTAAAATCATACTCACTCGTCTATATCAAAATCTGACTCGTCGCTGTCATCGCTCATACTTTCTTCCTCATCATCTCCATCATTTTCAAAATCTGGATCATTGGGATCATCATCATCATTGTCCTGGTCCATTGGTTCGTCTTTTGGTATCAACAAATTTGGTTCCTTCAGTTCAACTTGTTCTGCATTTTTCAGCAATTCATCGGTTCTTATTTCTTTGTCATCGTCAGTAACCATTTCAAGTTTCACTTGTACCTGATCTGATGACGAAATATCATCATTTGATGGACCTGCCTCAGAATTGGATTGTTGATTATTGCCAAATACTGGACGAGTCATAATTTCATCCATAGCTTGGAAATGCTTCCACGATGTAACTATACCGGTTTCAAGATCTTTTTTGATCCGATTGTAAAAGCATTTTATGTTCTTGATCCTCGTGTTGATCTCTTCAGTCGATCTATTGTATCCATACTCACGCATTTTTTCAGCCAATCCGGCTATTACCGGATGTTTCTTGTGAGTTGTCACTAACGTTTTCTGCACTGAAGGATCACCCCAGAGGGAAATCAGCAGTTTTGTTTCTTCAAAATCAAAATTTGGATTGCGACAGTGTGGCTTCTTCGGTCCACCTACAGAGCCTATTAACACTTTATTAGTCGACACCCACATGTTGAACGAATTTCCTTCAGACGTAGAACGTTTAGGGCGTGTACTCATATTTATTATATTAAAGCATTCAAACTTTTACACGGATTCACTTCCAAATATTATGTCCCACGCACTGGACTGCCACTTTAATGTTTCTGCAGTACCAAGTATTTTACACAGCGCAATAGGTGTAAATTTAGTCTGAAAAATCGATATTTCTCATTCCTACCCCATCCACCACTTTATTTCAGCAGGGAGCAAAGAAAAAAGTTCACGCTTGCGAGCAGGAAGCAGAAACATGCGCCATAAACGCTGGTGCACTATTCACGACTGACTTGCACCACCAAGCTTGAATAAATCAACCCTCACGTCTGAAGGGAATGAAAATGTGCGGTGCGCAAGACGCACATGCCCAGTAATCTGAATTTTGTATCCGTAGCTCCCTTATCTGCGCACGTGTCATATGGTAGAATATAGCGTACATAAAGCGTCACTCCAAGCAAGAAAACACAAATCTAATGTTTGAACTGGTGAACTTTTGGAATGAATTTTCGTTGATGAGCATGGGGTTCATGCAACATACGAATCCAGCTTTTAATACAATGTATGCAGTGCAGGTGCTGACATAGTTTTCGTAATTAAAACTTCTTGTGGAGAGTATGCAACGGCCAACTAAATGATTCAACATCAAATTGGTTCAAAGCGTTGACGCTGTTGGAATGTAAGGTGCTCATATTCAATCACACGCAATTAATTTTGGTAAAGGTTAATTTAAGGACAAACCCAACTAACATTTTCTGCTTTGTAAGCCAACTTTTGCGGCGTTGTGCTGTAAAGTAGCTGAAAAAAAGTTGGAAGGGTTGTATACTAGATACGACCGCAGGGTTGGCGTTGGATAACGTCTGTTATGTGTTGTATTTAATTGTGTATATTATATTTTAGGAATATTCCTTAATAACTCTTTTGCGAAAGTTTGGTGGCCCTGAAAAGGGCCGTTTTGTTGGGCTGATGTTGTTGGGTTTGCTCTACTCTGTCGCCCTGGAGGAGCTTTGGAATGATGTTGGTAGTTCGAAGACAGACAGCATCTCCCCTTCCAGCGTTCCCACACCCCAGTATAGTCCCCAAATTTAAGTGTAACTGTGATATTCTGGATAGAAATTGTCTTCAAAACTAACTCTTTGTCGAATTATTGGTGGCCCTGAAAAGGGCCGTTTTGGTTGTGGTTTTGGAATGATAGACTGAATAAATGATTATGTTTGAAAAATTTCAGTTTTTGCTCCGATCAACAACCATACGGGGCAATATGAGCACCCTAGTAAAAGTTAAGGTTTTGACAGGTTTTCACTAGAAAATAACATGCATGAATCAAGTGAAATAGAAACATAAGTTCTTTTAGCAACAGTTACGTGTATTGCTCGCTGTAGAACCAGCGGACCAGTAAAATGTAATATAGTGAATGCGATGCTTGTTTTCTTGACTGCATATCTTATAATATTCTAGAGATTTTGAGCTAATGTTACATTTCCATTATTATCTTAGACATGTAATTGAATTTTGATACGTTTTTCATGGAGATGCATATTAGAGCATTTTCAACAAGTTTGTAAAAAAAATAGATTGAGTTAATAAGTATTATGCCCAAACGAACGGTGGCCCATCTCGCCCCGTATGGTCTTCTTGCCCCCATCGCCTCTATTGGACTGAATTCGGAAACGCTCATGTCCAACCGGTTTCGTTTTGGGCTGGAAATTCTCTAAAGCAACATATTTAAAAAATCTGGGAAAATCCGGAACATAATTGAAAATTCTTGAAATAAACGTATTAACATATAAGTGAATTATATCAAGAGCAAATTTTCATTATGTCGTAAGTAACATTCGCACCGATCCGAGAAAAATTAAGTTTTGTTTTGATAACCGAAAAGTTATTCCTATTTCCAATTAAACACATATAATCTCATAGTGATTGCAATGTTTAACATATTTAGCCAGATTTTAATCATACAAATGCAAATCGCTAGCTTTCATGCTAAAAAATACTGGTTTTTGAGTCAAAAGTTATTATACGTCGTTTGGTGGCCCCTATTGTTACTTAAGTCAAAGTGTATTTACCAGGATATGCGGGAGAATTATCAATTACGTCTCCTTACGTGCAGCCCATTCATCATTTTAGGACCACCGAAATCATCTTAGCAACAAACAGTTCGATTTATTCACTTTAATAATGAGAAAGCGAAACGACGAACGTACACTTTTCACGGGTTTCTCAGCGCTGTTACTTAAGGCAAACGGCATCTCCATAGAAATCGGGTGACTTACACGCAGAAAAATGGATTTTTGTTTCAGGGCCTAATGTATTTTGTTCTTGATTCAAACATATTGTATCACTATTTCAACAATACATATTTTTTAATCAACAAAATAGTTTTTAGAATCAACAAACAGATTATTAACTCTACAACCGGTTTCTTGATTCAAAAATATTTTTCTTTGAATCAACCGAATAATATATTTGAATCTATGCCAAAAATATATTAGGCCCTGAGCCAAAAATATATCCATTTGAATTTAAGAATCATTTCTCTGCGTGTAAGTAACATCGAAAACTATTTTGATCGGAAGGTGATTACGTCAAAAAGCAATTTGACTGGTAAATACATTTAAAAATGGAATGTGATCCTATATTCGGACAGTATATAGTGTAATAGCAGGAGCATCGATTGACACTGATAGCTCGACTTTGTTTACCTTTGTTACATTCGACGTAATGAAAATTTGCTCTTGATATCTGGGTTAGTATCTGGCAAGACGATTGAAAATCTGGAAAATCAAATAAATCAGGAATACTGGCAACGCTGTCTCGTTTTATGCCCGTAGAGACAACCGACACTCATCCCATTTTGAGTATTTTGCTACCCACAGTATTTATTGTACCGTCCCTGTATTCATAATATGCTACTCGACGCAGGTATAAAACCACCCTCGACGGTCGAAATGTCATCATTACAGTTTCAGCATCGAACTGTTCGTGTCGTTCGTTGCATTATGTCTGGACGTGGAAAAGGAGGCAAAGTCAAGGGAAAGACAAAGTCCCGTTCGAGCCGCGCTGGATTGCAGTTTCCAGTCGGTCGTATTCACCGTCTACTCCGAAAGGGCAACTATTCCGAGCGTGTTGGAGCCGGTGCTCCCGTCTACCTGGCTGCCGTAATGGAGTATCTGGCCGCTGAAGTTCTCGAGTTGGCAGGAAATGCCGCTCGTGACAACAAGAAAACCCGAATTATCCCACGTCACCTGCAGTTGGCCATCCGCAACGACGAAGAGCTGAACAAACTTCTTTCCGGAGTGACCATCGCTCAGGGTGGTGTCTTACCAAACATCCAGGCCGTCCTGTTGCCCAAGAAGACCGAAAAGAAGGCCTAAATTCGATCCAAGTTCCTACCCTTTAACAAAATCCGTCCTTTTCAGGACGACCAATTTGATGGTAAAGAGTTTCGTTTTCAAAACAGTTTCCTTCGTGGTGCGCAAGGAGTGATAAAATGAATCCATTAAAAACATGGTTGAATCTTTCTGTCATGCTCTCCCTAGTTAATTGATATCCTCATCGAGTAGGTTCGATGATGGTTGATGGGCCCAATCTTAGATCCATTTCCCCTACCTTGCAGAGCTGCGGTGGCCCTGGACTTATGGCCTACATTGATGCAGCGGAATGAAATTCATTAGCAAATTACGGTTGAGATTTCAGAAATGGTCATGGTGTGCGTCCAATTTGAAGTGTGGTGTGATTTCTGATAATGACATCGGTTTACTGGATCCCGGTTAATGTACCTTACTCTCCGCTTTGGACGTAAACTGCTTGCCTTCAATAAATTGAGTGATTTGACTAGTAACTTCAAAAGAGGTTTTCCTCGGACCACTGATTCTGAACTGTATTGTTCCTTCATTGCTCAACATTTACCGTTACCGTTGGGACTTCCGGTCTTCTTTGCTTAGCCAACCGGTTAATCGTATTGAAGCGATACTTCTAGATTATTATTACGCCTATACTGTGGGCGCATAGAACAATAAAACCGAGCCTGGTTAGTAGGTGAACACAAAATACTAAAGTAGAACATTCTACCAACATATAGAGTCTAAGAGATTCCTTCAAAAAGGCACAGTATATGCGACCGAAACTTCGGATGAAATCCAAACAGATATTTTGAGAGGAACCAGTCGATCACAATCCTCTTATTGAGTTTAACCGGTATTACCAGAGAAATAAGACGCGTTAACCACGAATCCTTGGGAATGATCGTGACACGCTTCATATGGATGACGAACCGTCCTCATCTCATCCTCAGAAAATGGTACCCATTATTTTAATCGGCATCCTTTTGAAAAATTCCCCTCACAAAAAGGCTTTTCATGTACTGCCAGAGGGTAGGGGGAGAGAGGCAATTTAATTATTACTAAAATGAACGAAATTTACGATGTGCGCTTCCATCGTGCAAACTTTATTGTGATTGCCGAAGCATACACTCAAAAAATTTACCACATAGGTATCTAATGGATGAAAACCATGTGAATTTCACATAGCTAAAAATCCCACCACAAAATCACATGAATATCAGGAGGACGATGAAAGTCATGAAAAAAGTGTCGGAAAGGTATTAGAAAATTAATCGTTCAACTCTTTCTTGATAATGTTGTGGCCCTGAAAAGGGCCATTTTTCCAACGCGCTCGGCGTAGTTGCCCTTTCGCCCCCAGGCTCTGCTGCCGCTGCTCTGCTGCCGTTGCTCTGCTTCTGCTGCTCTGGTACTGCTGCTCTGCTGCTGGGTCGACGATCGGATAGACAATGACGGAACGGGCGACCTTGTTGGACGCTCATATAGTAGAACAGAAAATATCAGAGGTGTCAGATACTCGCATCTGATGTCTCGGTTGGAGAAAGTATAAGAATATAAAAAAATCAATCGATTTTCACCATCTTTAGACAATGGTTTACTTTTAACCATTTTTCAATAGTTTACAGAATGAAATCAATAGTTTTGAAATATTAAGCAAATTGCTAGAAATATTTCCAATCGATTGATGCCATTATCTCGTAAATCTATCGAGAGACGGTTGAGTTATAATCGTTCAAAATCTTTTAATTTTTCGTAACTCATCCAAAATGACTGTTTTCAATTTTGTACCCCCGTATGTTGCCGAAAGACGTTATCCAACGTCAAAAGCTGCAGATACAGCTACAAGTAGAAGCTACCAAAATTGTTTTGTAGAGCGTTTACTCAACTTTTTCAGAACCATTATTCAATTTACCAATCTCACTGAATAACAACAGCCAATAAACGCTAATGTCACTTTTATACACATCCTAATCAACTTTCAACTTGTAGCTGCAAAAAAAAGCTAATAAAGTGAATATAATACTCATTTGATGGCTTCTACACAACCAACCACTCTTGCTGAATAACATAAACATCAAAAGTGTTTTTTCAACAACAACAAAACAACTTGTACTCAGCTAATTAACTGTGTTAGCGCTACTTTGGACGCATTTTTACAGTCAGCTAGATTTAATTTTAGACGTGTGCAGTTTTACAGCTTCTACTCTGCTCCTTTACAAAGATGAAGTAACTGTTAAGGCCCACGCACATTAGATCCGGATCGGACGCGTTGCGGCAAAGTGACAGCTAAATCTATTGTCTAACTGTCAAATTTACGTCAACGCAACGCAAACGGATCTAATGTGGGTGGGCCTTTAGTGTCAAGGATTGCCAATGCGGTCGTCTAAAGCTCGATTCCAGATTTCCGGTGCAGGGTAAATAATTTGGTGGTGTTGCTTGTAACTAATTTGGATTAATTTGATTTACAGCAAAATATAAACTCAATAAATTCCTTCAATCAAAAATATCGTAGACAATATTTAACCCGGCTTCAAGACAAAGCTGTGTAGTGATTATTGGATAACCGGGAAAAGGTTGAATAAGCGCCTTTCAAGTCCACACACAACTAAACAGCAGGATAACAGCTGTATATAAGCGTTAATGGATATGTAATAAGAGATTGACCCAACCGTCCCAATAGCCATAAGTAGCTGACTAAGTTCTCTAGATTTGCTTGTATAGAGGTTGAATAAAGGTTTCCTCATATCCTATAACATTTGAATACAGCTTGAGGTTGTATAAATGAAATGAGTAAAGCGTTTACTTTGTGAAATTGTTAGCTTAAGCTCTACTGAAGTTATAAAGGTTGTTTAAAATTCGTGGCTGGATTATATATACCTCAGCAAATATAAACAGTTGATTATTGAAGAAACAACTTCTTGGTGATTTTATCAACTACCTACATGATGAATAATACCTGTACTATTTTCCATAATGACTTCTGTCCAGGCAGTGTTAATAAATTAGGGGATTAATTAATTAATTTAGCTTTATTTAGGAGGCTTTCAGCCTTAGGCTGGTTCGCCTCCAAAGGATAAATTAGGGGAATTTATTCAAGCACAACAATTGCTTGTTGATTTTTAAGGTACATCGAAGAGATTTTTATTCAAATGTGCATGAGTTTTAACAGAGTTTACTCAGCGTCTTGATCAGGAAGCATAATTTCTTTCTTTAACATTAATGCTGTATACAGTTATTTGGCATGTGAAGTAACGTTTAATTAGATACTGTTCTGTTTTTATTAAACGATTATTCAACTAAACACCAAAATAAAAATTGTTATATCGATCAACGTAGTTCAAGCTGATGTATTAATATTGATGCAATAGCAAAAAGCAGTAGGTTTAAGTTAAGTTTGAGTTCGCACCCCATGCGCTTGATACTTTTCATCAACACCTGCTACTTCGAAATCATAAGAAAACAAATTTATGATTTAATTGCAAAGTAAATTATTAAGCTCGTCATCAATTATGTATAGTTGTGGAAGTTCCTAATTGTTGTCCTATAATAGAGGAAACATTGCTTCTATTTTCGATGAAATCGCCTATTTTGGGCCTATCGAGCAGTCAAATAATAGCATCATCAAATAAATCCATTGTTTCAGAGTTTACAAGTCAGTTGCGTTTGGTACGATACTTTAGTTCAAAAGCTACCAAACGAAGTCAATGAGAACGCGTGATATGAACACCGACAAACCGACATGAATGATCATACAAATTACAAAGAAATTTCTGATCAAAGCACAAAACTGACGTTTGCCGCCGTGTTCGCGGAAAATATTTATCCTAGCTACGAACACGAATTTGGTTCGTGTCAAATCTATTTTGGAAAAAAATATTTTTATCTAGATAAAATATTGCTATGGTTTTGACAGATGGGATCGCTGCACATTTGAATCGGCCGTTATGGATTCTCGATCAAGAGTTAAGTTTAAGTTTCATGTCGGTTTGTCGGTTATATGAATGTTAAACCCATTTTCTCAAAACAAAAGAAGCGCTCCAACCGAATCAATTTTTATCTTCATCCGATAGGCCAAAGTGAATTCAATGGCGTTTGAATAGCGTTTCTATGCATTAGGCCTAATTTAGAATCCGTAGGCGGAGTTTGGGGCCAAGAAGCAGTGTTAGATTTTTAACAATCAATTTGTTCCTCTTTAGCAAATCTTACGGTACGTACGGAAAGGTAAATACATTTTAATATAAATAAATCTGCAGTCAACACATTCCATTTTGTTGAAAAAATTCACTCGAAAAATAGAGTGCTTAGTAGGACCAAAATTAGATCTAAGCCCTAGTAGTCACATAGTCACTACACTGAAACAAAATCCATTGGCAAAAATACTATATTGATGGTTTAGATTAAATACCCTCACCAATAGATTTTTGCAGAAAACAATTTCATTTAATTTTACTATTATTTCTATCAAAATTACTATGCATTTTAAGCAAGCATAGTAGTATTGCCAGAATCATAGTAAATTTGTTAACATTCATATTCAACTATACTGAATTCATAGTGGATTCAACAGCAATAAGCGTGGTTATATTGATAATAAGTGTTTTCTGCAAAATAATATTCCTAACTATGGTCCTTGTTTCAGTGTATGAACGGAGTTCCAATTTCTTGGTCTTGGAAATATCTTGGATTAAAATTGGACAAGCACGATTAAGTGCACACTGTTTATTTTATTGTATACATGATCAAACTTTATTTCTTTTTGAAGTTCAATTACTACAAAATACAGGAAACTTATTTGATTTGGCTTCCAAATGCAAATTGTCGGGCTTTACGTTTTACACCTTGCATCAGATTTTGTACCGCTGTTGTATCAACCTTATTATTGATGCTGAAAGTCAATTTGCTTTGACCTGTTTCTCATTTACAACTGATTTCTGAGTTTCTTGAGGTTCCGCTTAACGATTGCCCAATTTTTTTCAATTGGGTGCAGCTCCGGCGAGTTTGGAGCGTTTTTGTCCTTGGGTACGACTGATTTTCCCGTAGTGACAGGAAGCGAGTACTTGACCAAAATTATCTTTTAAAGATCACATTGAGGCCATTCAAGCCAAACGTAATCTATATAGGAGAAATGGATGTAATACCTCTAAATACCTCTAATTTGGGCCCATACATAAATTCAGCAATCGACTAAATTTTCAATAGTGACCAAAAATATCCATTAGTGCCATCCCAATGATGCGTTCATCTAGATAAAATTGATAAATAGCAGATTTTTAGCGATGAGCCCAATCTTAGATCCCTAGGCCAACATGAGAGCCATTTTCCATTGAATTTCTGTCTGTCTGGCTGTCTGACCCGTATAGACTCGGAAACTACTGAACCGATCGGCTTGAAAATTTGTATGCAATCAACAATCAATACGAAACTAACGATTTTAAATTGGCTCACTGCTTGACTAGCCTATTGGTCCCAAGCAAATCGATTGACGTACTCCATTCTAGTCTTGCAACTAATTCTACCATAGAGGTAACTCTAAGACCAGAAGGTCCCGAAGAAACGTGCTCAACTTTTTGGCTCAGCTCTGGTACTATCTTCGGTCCCAAGCTAATCGATGCACCCCTCGAAACAAAGGAAAATCCACGAACCCCTAATTTTATCTGTCAAACTTTCATAGCGAATCAAAACAAACATAGTGTAGTACTAGAATGTCGACTAGAATGGGATACGTTGATCGTTTGCTTAGGACCAATGGGCTAGTCAAGTAGTGAGCCAATTTAAAATCGTTAGTTTCAACCGGTTGGTTCTACCAGGGGGTGGAAACTAACGATTTTAAATTGATTCACTGCTTGAGTAGCCTATTGGTCCCAAGTACTTCTATGGCGTACCCCATTCTAGTTGAAATTCTATTACTACACTATGTTTGTTTTGATTCGCTATGAAAGTTTGACAGATAACATCAGGGGTGTGTGGATTCATGCAGAACATGCAGGGGTGAGGGAAATAGCTTGGGACTGCTTGGGACCGTTGTTCTGGTACTGAGTGAGCCAAAAATAATAATGATTTTCTTCGGGACCCAGTGGTCTTAGAGTTACTTCTATGGTTCTACCATAGAGGTAACTCTAAGACCAGAAGGTCCCGAAGAAACGAGCTCAACTTTTTGGCTCAGCTCTGTTAATCTCTTCGGTCCCAAGCTAATCGATGTACCCCTCGAAACATAGGAATATCCACGAAACCCTCTGATCGCGCACGGATAGGACCCGATTTGTACGTTGTGTGATAGTTGAAATTAATGATTTACGATCGATTTACTGACCGTCCTGCCATGGCGGACGTAAAAGTACTACAGACGTTTATTTACTGTAACATGACAAGAACAGTACATTAAGCTATAACAATGATACGGGGACAAGTGGTGACATCTATGGGTAGGCACAGTACATATTTTATGTTAAGGGTAGAGGCAGTAGTAGCATAGAGGTAACTCTAAGACCACTGGGTCCCGAAGAAAATCATTATTATTTTTGGCTCACTCAGTACCAGAACAACGGTCTCAAGCAGTCCCAAGCTATTTCACTCACCCCTGCATGTTCTGCATCAATCCACACACCCCTGATGTTATCTGTCAAACTTTCATAGCGAATCAAAACAAACATAGTGTAGTAATAGAATTTCAACTAGAATAGGGTACGTTAATCGTTTGCTTGGGACCAATAGGCTACTAAAGTGGTGAGCCAATTTAAAATCGTTAGTTTCGTATTGATTGTTGGTAGTAGTCGCCTATCTGTCAAACTTTCATAGCGAATCAAAAAAAAACTTAGTGTAGGACAACTAATTCCACTAATTTCTATTTTTATATGAAACACACAAATGTTGGCTACACGGATAGAAATCTCCTTATACCTTTTGGCAAATTTCCATTGCTGATTATTCATAAATTCAGTGCCAACATTTCAAAGGGGCGTAATTGCTTTTGTAAACAATGGCTTTAGACGTCGATTTCTCGCAAATGAAAACCCACCCCTCCAAATTACAAATGCTAGCTGATACAGGAAACATTTCTCTTCGTGCTGGTGTCATTCATTTTCATGAGTGAGCTTTCATTCGTGAGAAATCGACGACTAAAGCCATTGTTTACAAATGCAATTACGCCCCTTTGAAATGTTGGTACTGAATTGTATAAGTTGACTAATAAGCGGACGCCTTGCAAAAAGTTAATAAAGATCATGTGTCAAATGAAATGTATAAGCGATCACACATACCTTTTAAGCATTCTAATAGGACCTATGTGGTTTGTATTATGGAATGTATAAGGCTGATGCTTTGGCAAAAATGTATAAGTGAAATACATGAATTAAATAATTGATTTTCGTTTCGTGTACTTTTTTCGTGGTTTTAGAAGAAAAAATCTCAAAATAATGTTTTATTTCAAAGTTCGAGTGGTAGTAAACGTCATTTTAACTGCTAGAATGGAGTGGTTAATTGGTCGAAAGTGGTAAAATTATAGAGGAAATTAGAAGATGCTAGCGTCGAGGCTAGCGCCACGTAACGGCGACGTTCCCACTTATCTTTACACAAGTTTCTGAACAAAGTTGGACGATAGCTGAGGAAAACATCGTCTTGTTAATCTGTTCCACAGCGCCACGTAGTAGCTCGAAAAAATTCTCTTGCTCGACTTTTTTTCCTGCTAGTTTAGCAGTAGAGGCCCGATGTCAATTAACCACTTCATTCGAGCAGTTAAAATGACGTTTACTACCACTCGAACTTTAAAATGAAACATTATTTTGAGATTTTTTTCTTTTAGAACCACAAGAAAAGTAGCCAAAATTTGTGCGTTTCATAAAAAAATAGAAATTAGTTGGTGCAGTTTTGGGAAATCGCTGGTAGAAAGTCACGCCAAAACTGCTTGACGGTGTATTTACTAGGATATTCGGGAGAATTATCAATTACGTCTCCTTACCTGCAACCCATTCATCATTTTAGGACCACCGAAATCATCTTAGCAACAAACAGCTCGATTCGAGGTTCGATTTATTCACTTTAATAATGAGAAAGCGAAACGACGAAAGAACACTTTTTACGGGTTTCTCAGCGCTGTTACTTAAGACAAACGGCATCTCCATAGAAATCGGGTGACTTAAGTAACATCGAAAACTATTTTGATTGGATGGTGATTACGTCAAAAAGCAATTTGACTGGTAAATAAATTAAAAAATGGGATGTGATCCTATATTCGGACAGTATACAGTGTAATAGCAGGAGCATCGATTGACACTGATAGCTCGGCTTTATTTACCTTTGTTACTTTCGACGTAATGAAAATTTGCTTTTGAATTGATGCATTTGATGAATCTACGTTACGGTCGGCCAGCAGATGGAAATGATGTGAAAATGATAATGATGTTTTGCTAGCTGTCAAATCGTATGGAATATTTTTTAGTACATCATCACTTTTGTGGTTTTGGATTTCAAACCTAGGTGTCGCATGCACTCGTGCAGTTTCGCGTAGATTCATCATTTAAAGCAAAGGTAAAACTGGCCATGCGACACCTAGTTTTGAGATTTGCAATTACAAGTCTGATGATGTACTAAAAATATTCCATACGATTTGACAGGTAGCAAATTATCATTTCCATCTGCTGGTCGACCGTAACGCAAATTCATCAATGGATCAAGGGGTTTTCCCGAGGGTTTTCCCGAGGGTTTTCCCTCGGGTTTTCCCTTCTTTGAAAATATAAGAAAATGAAATAATTTGAGAAATAATTAATTCTTTGGATAAACGATAAAGAATGGAATATTCCCTTCTTTTAATACCTATATAAGTAAAATATATAATCAATACTTTTTCGCAAAGGATTCGGGGTAATGCCATAGAGGTAACTCTAAGACTTGAAGGTCCCGAAGTAACGTGCTCCACTTTTTGGCTCAGCTCTGGTACTCTCTTCGGTCCCAAGCTAATCGATTCACCCCTAGAAACATAGGAAAATCCAATAACCCCTCATTTTATCTGTCAAACTTTCATAGCGAATCAAAACAAACATTGCGTAGTACTAGAATTGCGACTAGAATGGGGTACGTTAATCGTTTGCTTGGGACCAATAGGCTAGTCAAGTAGTGAGCCAATTTAAAATCGTTAGTTTCGTATTGATTGTTGGTACTGCCAATTCGGGATAATGACGTGTGGAATAATGGTATAAATTTGTAATCGGTAGTTCAACGTTCCATGCACCGATTTTTTAATCCATCACGAGAAATTCTTCAACTCAGGTCGAACAATTCTTCGATAAGGTTTAACAGTTTCCGACTGGATGAATTGGATTGCATAACCTTTTACTTTTTAAATGATGAACGAAGTGCTCGAAAACTTGAAGGTTGTCATTTTCTAAAGAGCTATAAAATGGTTTGGAATTGACCACTTTGTCAAGCAGTTTTGGCGTGACTTTCTACCAGCGATTTCCCAAAACTGGACAAACTAATTTCTATTTTTTTATGAAACGCACAAATGTTGGCTACTTTTCTCGAGATTCTAGAAGAAAAAATATCAAAATAATGTTTTATTTCAAAGTTCGAGTGGTAGTAAACGTCATTTTAAGTGCTCGAATGAAGTGGTTAATTGATAAATATAGTTGCATAAAAGTAAACGTACACAAAACAAAAAGTTGTTGAATATTACATCCAAATTGCTGCAACCAGGTCAATCCATCGGTTGTGTAATATAACGTTGTACGATGTACATCGATTTTGCGAACAAAATTATATCCATTGATGTTATATTGTATCTGCTTTTAGCTATTACATCATTATTTCATACATCAGCTTGAATTACATTGATCGATATTACATTTTTTTGCTGTGTAGTGTATCAACAATAGTAAAGTGAAACTAATCAGAGAGTTTTATCATGAAAAATATATTAAATCAAATGTGTAAAATTTATCGAGAAAATTGGTATTCAGAAGATGTATTTTTCAGTGTGCAAGATACTTGCGGACCTGTTTATTTATGGACGCCTGTTCTGTAATATAAAACTGAAATATAATATCAAATGAACAAAAAATAAGTGACAAATTACTAATTTCATCACCTTTTCTGGGGAATGGTACATTCTGGGGAATGGTGCATTCTGGGGAATGGTTTTCTGAGGAATGTTATTGATGAATCTATCCAGCTTTCCATGTTCGGTAATGGCGGCCTGTTTGTATGAATAAATGTATCCTTCACTGTGCTTTTTGACACTATCTGGATGTTCGAATTTCAACCCCTTCCCTTTCCCTCTCCCAGGAACAGTAGAAAATGGAACAACAACATACGCCCTCCAGTTAGTGTCAAAAAGCACAGTGAAGGATACATTTATTCATACAACCAGGCCGCCATTACCGAGCATGGAAAGCTGGATACGCGAAACTGCACCAGTGCATGCGACACCTAGGTTTGAAATCCAAAACCACAAAAGTGATGATGTACTAAAAAATATTCCATACGATTTTAAAGCTAGCAAAACGTCATTATCATTTTCACATCATTTCCATTAGAGTCGGTGTATAATGAGTCACGCCAAGAGTGAAGCCAAGTCTACCTATTGAACTGTCAAATCGGCTACCTATCGTGCAAAGTAAATAAACATTACGATGCTATGAAAGGTCTACGAAAGGTATTGCAATGAAATATAAAATAAAATTGAAGAAATCATCATAAACACGCAGCGAGCATTAAATGGTCATGGGATACGTTTGGTTTTGATCAGTAATGAGAATTTCTACTATTTTTTGATAAGATAATTTGACAAAATCACTGATTCACTACAGCCGTTATTTTTGGTTCTCGCTAGAAGTCATTTAAAGTTGATGTACACACTTAATCGAGCTCGGTAAAATCCCCAACAGCCGATTACCTCGGCATTTACTTTTGCTGATATATCTGCAAAATATCTGTTTGTTAGCTGATATCTCAGCAAAGCTGAGTCTCGGTAATTATTTTACTGAATCTCAGCAAAATAAATTGCAGAACTACTCGGCTGTTGGAATCTCGGCGAAAAAATTTAAGTGTGTAGAAGTCCTCTGTTGCCAAGTGAAAAGAAAGGGAATCCTTCGGAAACCGTGATGCGAGTTCAACTGTTTTTCTCTTGGCGTGACTCATTATACACCGACTCTAATTTCCATCTGCTGGCCGACCGTAACGTAGATTCATCCAAATTTGGGTACAATCCACCCAGATCAGTCAAAACTGAACCTACCCAAAAATGGGTAAACTTAAAGAGCCTACACGGAGAAAAAATACTACCCAAAATTTGAGTTCTTTTTACTTAATATTGGCTTCAGCCTCTCACTTGCACTCGTTATTGTTGTCAAAAAAGGAGCGAGAGATTCAACCCAACGATATAGTTCAGCCCAATAAGTTACTTTTGAGTAAATTGCATATTCTCAAATTTACGTGAATTAAACTTAAATTTGGGTAGAATATACTTAAGTGTAGGTAATTTTTTTGCTGGTGTTAAATGGAAACTACTATATGCGATTTACTCAAATTTGGGTTATTGGGCTGAACCCCGGAATTGAGGGAAAAGTACTTAATTTTGGGTTGTTTTTCATCTCCGTGTAAATTTATAAAGAGGCGACATGTCAAAATTGGAACAATCAATTGTCTGTCAAAGTCATAAGAAAGGTCATTTCAATCGAGCAGAAGACCTGTCAAATGGATAAGATGTCACCTCTTTATAAATTTACCCAAAAATGGGTAAACTATGTTGTGAGTGACAAGTTGACAAATGAACAAAGTCCATCAGATTAATGTCGATGTTGTAAATTAAAATTTTGTCAACCTGTCACTCCCAACATAGTTTACCCACAGACAAACAGACATAACACTCGCAACTTGTTCATTGAACAAGAATTTAACGGTCAATTTAAAAGTATCGTAGTTGGTAGTACCGCCACCTGTGGCGCGCATAGTCAATTCCCTTGCGTTTGACGTTTACACACTACCGCCATCTGTTCTGCGTATTACCCACCATCGTGTACTCAACAGATGGCAGTAATGTTTTAGCGACGATGTTTTACCATGAGAAATATTCAATGTGTTATGTCTGTTTGTCTGTGGTTTACCCATTTTTGGGTAGGTTCAGTTTTGACCGATCTGGATGGATTCTACCCAAATTTGGGTAGTTTTGAAATAGCGTGTACAATGTTTCTCGCGTAACATTTGAAAAGTGCCTATCCTCGTTGATCGATTTTCTTCATCGACTTTCTCTTTGGTTTACCATGTCAAAATAAACGAATTTCTCGCTAAGCTCACAGCACAGTTCGACAGAATGGGAAATTCATTTGCTGTTGGGTTATTCGCGAAAGAGAAAATCGATTAAGAGAATTGATCAACAATGATAGGCCCTTTTCTCGTGTTGCGTGAGATTTATCTTTTTTCAATGAAACAGCTGTTGGCAGCGAGGTTGGCAGTGACATAAATCTCACTGTTCGCAGTATGGAATGTTATGGTAGATTGACGTCATCACTTGACTGCTCAGCAATGTATACAATATTTTTGCAGCTAACACCAGCAAGCTGCCTTTTGAGGCTGTGAACCATTTGCCGAGTTAAATTTAACTCGTGGTTAAAAGTGACATTTCGAAAGTTATTTTCTATGTTCGAAAATCCCTGTGCTGTCAATCGACCGGTTTTCGAGCAGAACTTAGCCAAGGTTGTCAAAATTTAACTTCTTGTCTGTCAGAAGTAACCACGCTCGGATAGCAGGGTTAATCGATAACTTTCCATCTGTCAAATTTTAACCAAAAGTTAAAATAATCCACCAAATGGTTCAGAGCCTGAGTCGGTCCTTAAACAACCACTGTATAGAGCTTTTTGACGTTTAATCGGCGCACACTACTGCACCATTTAAATCGAACGAGTGCGAGCAAGAGGGAAATAGATTAGTGGGAAAACAAACCGTCCATTCATCCATATGTGATAGATAGAGAAAGACGATTAAACCCAGAACAACATGTGAAAAGGGCATACAAGCTTTTTGCAAACAAACCTTTGTAAGCCCTTTTCTCACCAACCGAGGGTCGCCCACGCAAACCAGCAATATCATCGGAAAGGGTAAAGTGCCCCCTACCCGGTGATGTTAAAGGTTTGCGTTGGTGTCATATGGGTGGCGAGAAAAGGGCATAAGAAGGTTTGTTTACAAAAAGCTTGTATGCCCTTTTCACATGTTGTTCTGGAAACGTCAAAAAGGTCTATACGATACAAGCAATTAGTGACGTCACTAATTGCGTTTACGTTGATTTTTTGGTTTACTAATACAATCATATTTCATGATCTGTTCACCTGTCTCTGTACTCATTGGCCGACATCGCTTGTCAACAGTCAATGTGGACGGTAGCTCATTAGGTTTTGCACCGTCGGGGTTAACTCAATCTGATGACAGTTCAGTGGTACTGTTTACGTGGACTTAGTCGATTTTTTCTTGGGTGGATTTTCTCGATAATTTTTCAGACTGCAGTGAGATGTACACAGCATTTCTGCAATGTTCACGAGCAACATCCTTGCAACGCGCTGTTCCTCGACAATTTTCAAGTTAAAATTTAGAAACTTTAGAAAATTTTTTTTCGAAAAAACGACTAAGTGCTTGTAAACAGTACCACTGAACTGTCAAAAAGGTTCAGCCGTTTAACACTGAGTTCATTTGTGACGTCACGCTGCAGAACCTAATTAGGTTCTGCAGCGTGACGTCACAAATGAACTCAGTGTTAATAGGCTGAACCTTTTTGACAGTTCAGTGGTACTGTTTACAAGCACTTAGTCGTTTTTTCGAAAAAAAAAATTCTAAAATTTCCTAATTTTAACTTGAAAATTGTCGAGGAACAGCGCATTGCAAGGATGTTGCTCGTGAACATTGCAGAAATGTGGTTTACATCTCACTGCAGTCTGAAAAATTATCGAGAAAATCCACCCAAGAAAAAATCGGCTAAGTCCACGTAAACAGTACCACTAAACTGTCATCAGATTGAGGTTAACCCCGACGGTGCAAAACCTAATTAGGTTCTGCAGCGTGACGTCACGAATGAACTCAGTGTTAATCGGCTGAACCTTTTTGACAGTTCAGTGGTACTGTTTACAAGCACTTAGTCGTTTTTTCGAAAAAAAAATTCTAAAATTTCCGAATTTTAACTTGAAAATTGTCGAGGAACAGCGCATTGCAAGGATGTTGCTCGTAAACATTGCAGAAATGTGGTTTACATCTCACTGCAGTCTGAAAAATTATCGAGAAAATCCACCCAAGAAAAAATCGGCTAAGTCCACGTAAACAGTACCACTAAACTGTCATCAGATTGAGGTTAACCCCGACGGTGCAAAACCTAATTGACGAGTGCACGGATGGATTTGAGTTCACTCACTCGGCAAAAAAGTGACACAACAGCGGGGCCCTGTTTACTAAAAATGAACACATATGTGTTCATTTTTAGTAAACAGGGCCCCGCTGTTGTGTCACTTTTTGTCGAGTGAGTGAACTCAAATCCATCCGTGCACTCGTCAATTGGTCAACAGTGAAAACATCAAACAAAAACATTGTTTTTCGGGAGCGTTAAATTTTTTTGTTTGCAGGGTAGTATCAACTATAATAATTATTGTAAAATATGGTTGAGGAAACAGTACCCGTGGTAAAGGCAAAGGTAAAGAAGGCTTGAATAACAATATTGTTATTCTTTGCATTTTAATTTGTTTGTTTTCCCTCTTTTTTCCAGACAAAAACAGCTCGACCAAAACCTGTTTACCTTTGGACAGTGGCGGACACAATCAAGTGGCTTCGAAGACACTGTAGTGAACAATGCGGAAAATATAGCGATCTGTTTCAGAAGGTAAGTGAACTTATATGTTTTTGTGCTGATAAATGATGGCCAACAGTTACGGTTTAATATAGCATGAAATTACCGGCCGAGCATTGCTGAGGATAACAGATAATTCACTTTACCGGATGGGCATTGTAGATGATAAAGACCGAGAGGACATTTTGCGTGAAATGATCAAGCAGAGACTTAAAACCGATATTATGGAAATTCGTGATATGGAACTGATGAATAACGTGTACGAGAATTGTTACTAGAAATATAGGGTCTTTTATTCTAATAGCAAGTGCGTCTCTTCTTCATAGCCTAATTCAATAAATTATCTTTATTCTAAACCTATTGCTAGCTGTCAGTTATAATTAAAATAAATTATAAGCTCATAAACAACAAACTTAAAATCGTTGAATGAATTGTACAAATTTAGAGAAAATCCTTTTAGTTATCATCATTATCACTTATCACTTCCGTTTTCATGGTTTCCGTGGTAGTAACGGCAGATTGCTGTTGCTTTTCAACGCTTCCTTCAGTACGTTTTTTCTTGGCTGGTGGTAGTTCACTTTCCGCGCGTTGAGTTTTCTTTGCTGCTGGACAATGTTTCTGCTGTAATTGTTGCTGCAGGAAACCGTTGAAGAAACCACTTAAGCTGCGTACCACGTCAACCAAAGGGCCTCCTATTTGTTTCTCGAATTCCAACCGTTCCTTCTCCAGGGCCAGTCTTGCTCTCGAAACTATTAGATTTTCGCGTTGTATGGCAATCAACTGGCCGAACATTTTCTTGAAGCCAGGCGATTTTTCTCCGTTGAGTAAATTCGGCTTTGGCTTTGGGGCGCTCGTTGCATTCGTGATGGGAGTAATAGTAGCAGGCTTCTGAGTTACGTTGATGGCTGGAATACTCACTGTGGGTGGTTTCGGGGCGATAGGAACCATGGATGGCCTCGGTTGGAGCATTGGTGCCGGCCGCATTTGAGGCATTGATGGGATTTCTGAAGCTGGAGTGAGAATTTGCTTAGTGGTTCCATCTTTTGATACTGTGTTCACCAGCAAAAGCTTCATTGGGGCCATCCCTGGGGCAGAACTAGTCGACGTCATGGTCATGGATGTATGGCAAACTGAGTTTGCCAGGCTTACGGTAGGCTGAGTGTAGATTTGTATCGGGGAATTCATGTTCACGCTGGAGGTCGGAGGCTTCAATAGCAGGTTTGTCGGCACCACGGATATTTTACCCTGTGAGCTTATAGGTACGGTTGTCGTTGTTGGGGTCGTAATAACTGCAGTAGCGCTGCCACTGGCATTGTTCACGTGAGGGCTGGAACGGTCCGGTGGGGCTGATTCTGTTACTTTGGCCGCAGCCCTTGCTTTCGAAAGGATCTCATCCAAACCGTCGTTAAATTCACTGGAATCAAAAAGTTCATGACTTATTACAATTAGTATCAATATTCAGAGGAATTTCAATGGGTCATCAAGAAACAAGATGAAGCTTATTTCCACTTTTCGGAAGTTTTTAATAGGTACCTATTTGACGTAAGACAAACTTGGAGCATCCAATCATTATTTCAAGCAATATTTGAGACCAAATATCCCTATGAAATACAGTAGTGTTTTGTTTCATATATTGCCGGTGGATGCATAACTGTCCCATGTGCTGCGCACTTTAATATACACTACTAGGGTGATTCAAAATATCGATTTTGCTCCACTTGGGACAATCGATTTTAAATAAGGTTTTGATTATTCTCCCAAATTTTAAGCTTATTTGGATGCGAACTGATACTGCACCGTTGTTGTAGTTTGGGTTCCAAACCGCTGAACAATACTCAAGCGTCGATCGAACAAGCGAACAATAGAGAGATTTTAGACTGTAGATATCAGTGAAGTTTTTAGCTATCCTAATTAATAACTAATTATCCTGACGTTCAAGTGCGGCCTTTAGCAAAGTTGCAGCTGAGAATATTTTACATTAGTACAGAAGGCAAACTTTAGATAATTATAGCGAAGAGCTAGAACGATGAGACTAAAAAGTTCGCTTTTTCCATAGTAATTCCCACATAAACTTCAAAGGGCCAGTGCAGTGTGAGTTCGCATCCAAATGAGCTAAAATTTTGGAGGAATTACCTGATAACACCTGATTTGAAATCGATTGTGCTTGGTGGAGCCATTAGGCAGTATATATATATATATATATATATATACGAAGCATTCATAATTGTTTCGATTAACTTCGGCACTAGATATCCTAAATGGATTTTCTGCCTACTGCTGGTTTATTTTCCACTGTTACTGCGGGTTTACTGTTTATTAAAACAGGTAACAGCTTCAGAAATATTCAACAGCAAGTTAAATTACTTTCCATGGGATGAAGGAAATGGGATTTGTTTGACGACGACTGAGCTTTTTCATTGAGGTCGTTGATTTTGTTATTTAAGTCATTTGCTGTCAAGCCCCATACAATCAGTTTGAATCACGGGGATGGTAAGCGGTCATATTTCTTTGTAAACTATTTTCCACCACACCCTCACAAAGAACACGAAAGATTCTGGACTAGATTTTCTGAATAGAGCCATTTTGAAGAGCTAATAAGAGCATTTTGACACGAATTCCAATAGAATTTTGAGGAAATATTAGAATAAATTCTAAGGATAATACCAAAGTATTTCAAAGAAAAATTCCAAAGGAGATTTTAGACTAGAACTATGTGGAAAATTCCATGACGATAGGAATAGAGGATTCATTGTCCTTTTTAATTAAATTATTAAAATATGCTCTGGAAAGAATTTTAAGAAAGTTTTGATGAAAAATTCAAAAATTCTACATAAAATACCAAGGGATTCGAACTTTGATGGTACAATTCCAAAAGAATTCTAAGAAGAGGTTTAAGAGAATTACGAAGTTCCAATTACATCTCGAGAAGAATTTCTATGGAATCCTAAGGAGAATGAATTTTCAGGAGTATTTAAGAAACAAAATTATGAAAGGAAGCTTCAGTGAATTCAAAGAATAATCAATAAAAGTTCAAGGAGAATCTATTGATGAATTCCATGATTTTTGTAATGTTCGGTAGAGAATTGCTAGACCGTTTTGTAAAAAAATGTTAAGCGACTCCCAGTAAGAGATAATTGTCAAGGGACTTCCAGAGAGGGAATTCTGAGAAGAACTCTGAGAAAGGAAATGATTTAAAAAAAAAATACTATAGGATATTGCAAATAAATCCTGTAAAGAGATCTGTACGAATTTTCGAGGTGGTTAAAACATAGACAAACACAGAAAAAAATCTGCGGTCTTCTTAATGACTAATCTAGTGATACCTTCAGCTCAATCGCATTCGGTTGTATGAAAAACAACGAGATTGCTAATGAGGATTTGCTGGCCACCATGGTATACCATGAATGTACTAAGCTCCATTTAAGTGGTTCTCTGTGCAATTTCACTGTTTCTGATCAGTAACGGAGAAGCAACGACGACGTACACGGTCTTTAAAAAAATATTATGGAGCTTCTCAAAGCTCAACGGGTTGACACAATAGTCGGAACACACAGCAAAAATTGTAAATTTACATTTGGTACATTGATGTATTTTCTGGCCGTAGTTGAAACATACAGCAATTCAAATATAATTTTACGTGAAAGGATTTAATAATCCATAAATTTACATTGAATTTTACATGCATCAGAACAGCTCACAGAACAGTGCAAAGTTCAATTGAACATAATAGAATTTTCAACCAACAACAATATAAATTTACATAATCGTGTACATTTCAGTTTTAATTCATTGAAATTCTGATCGTTGAACGTGTAATTTGATATTTAAAAAGTTGCTCCAGTTTGTAATTGAAAATTACAATATATTTTTATCTGTACATCATAGAAGACCTTGTTGAGTCTTTAGAACATCAAGACTTGAACACCAGGTATTTTGGAAAACATAAGATACTTTTCCAATACATCTTATGTCCCGCATGATGTGAGGTCCCACGAAGCTCTACGTATTTTTATAATAAGGGTTGATTTTTCTTTTCTTTCTTTTATTTAACGTCGGTTTCTGTTCCGCAATCTAGTGCCAATCACCGACGGACATCGATTGCCATCCATTGACGGCAATCGAATGTGCAGGAAGGCAGCTTCCACACCTGCGTAGGATATCGCACCCATTCAAACACACATGGGCCGGGACCAACGGCTTTACTTCCCTTCCGAAGGAAGACGTGACCAGAGATTTTTATGCCTCAGAAAAATCCCACCGACCTCGGCTGGGATTGAACCAAGACCCATTGGGGTGAGAAAGCAGTTACGCTTACCACTACACCACCGGCGCCGGCGGGTTGACTTTTGACAGCAGATTTTATGTAAGGAGCTATATTTGATCCCGAGGGATCGAATTGGTTAAATTACAGATAATGGGTTCATTTTCAAAACCGGGAAAAACCAGGAGTAAAAAAAGTATTGGAATGGACACCCAGTTTAGAACCTCCGACTACCGAGAGATGAACTAGCCTACGGCTAAAAATCTCTATAATAAAGTATTTAAAAAAAAACCTCCGACTACCCGAACTAGAATATGCTTGCCTTGAAAATTTTCATCATTATGCTTGCCACACATCATACAAATGGTAAACAACACAACAGCTGTGAAAGTGCTCAAAGAACATTAATTTGAGAGCAGGTGTAAAGTTCCAGCTGACATGTAATGATTAATTAGAATTATCATAACTCAAATAAGTCCTAGTAACACTTACTTTTCCACATCAAAGTCGCTGTCATCGTCGTCATCGTCATCGTCCTCATCATCATCACAATTCTTATCGTTATCATCCTTGATGTCGAGTTCTTCCTTTTGCAGTGTATCACCTTCCTCCGGTGCGTTGGTATCGATGGTCAGTAAATCTTCCGCTCGAATCTCAGTTGAATCATCATCGCTCATCACTTCCAGCTTGACAGGAAACCGTTGCATCTGTTCCTGCTGCTCTAAGATTTGCTTCTTAAGCTCTTCCTGTTCTTCTTGTTGCTTCTGTTGCTGAATCATGTGCATCCGATGGGCATTACCAAACACTGGTCGACTTATAATCTCATCCATCTCGGCATAATGCTTCCAAGTCGTTTGGTTGATGATTCCGGCTGCCATGTCCTTTTTGATGCGATTGTAGAAGCACTTGAGATTTTTGATGCGCGTGTTAATTTCCTCCGTCGAGCGATTGTATCCATGTTCACGCATTTTCTTTGCCAGATCAGCGATAACCGGGTGTTTCTTGTGGGTGGTGATGAGGGTTTTCTGCACTTGCGGGTCGCCCCACAGCGAGATGAGCATTTTGGTTTCGTCGTAGTCAAAGTTTGGATTACGGCTATTGATGCGCTTTAAACTCATACTGCTGTTCAGAATTTTGTTCGTCGAAACCCATGTTTCCCGATGAACCGGTTCTCGGTGGGCTGCATCCGATGAGTCAATTGTCCGTCTCCGTAAACCCATGCTCATTTATTTCACCAACTGATTGATTAATCCACACGTCAAGTCAACTACCAATCACTACTGCTGCTTCTGATCCACAAACACACTGCAGTCAAACACGGGGTGGCAAGACAACGAGAGGGTGCTGAGTCGCAAGTTGGTTACCGCGGTGAGGCGCAGAAAAAAAATCGATAACTCACAAGCCACCGCTTGCTATGATGGTTTTATTTCCCAACCCCACAAACTTATTTCGTTCTACTCGCGTTCTGCGTGAGTGTCCCTCTCGATAGGATCGCCAAACTCAAACTGGTCGACTCAGCCTAATCGGCCTCCTTTTGGCCCTCGGTTGGTTCAGCTACATGTCGCACAGGCAAATCCAGCTTTTCCCCTCTTTTTGCCAAGCAGTAGCCTGGCAGCTAGTGGTGCGATACGTGCTTTTGCTTGTGCTAGAATGGAGGGAAACTTCGATTCCGGCAAGGTGCGCATGTCTGCTTTTCTTCCTTCATTCACGTACACGCGACAATCCTACTGGAATCAAATGCAGTTCAAACATTGCTACTCAGAGCAGTGAGCGGTAGCGCAATAAAAAGGATACACGCAGAACCAACCAATATGATATGAATAACAACAACAGCAGCAGGAACCAAAACGTAAAGCATGAAAAAGGACGAGATTTACGTCCCTTGCCATCGTCGCATGGCATTACGCTTTACTTTACGGCAAGCAAGTCTAGCGCCTGTTTGGCTGAGCGTGTATGTTTCATGGTATGGTAAGAGTGATTATTTTTCCCGGTGAATATGGCTCGATCGGAGGGGGTATTTGAGTTAAGAAGCTATAGGAGGGTACACACACAGACTTAACAGCGACCATGGAATTATCATGAAAATCGATAAAGGTGTTTAGCGTAGAAAACGGTGGGCTTGCCCAAACCGGGTTAGAGCACATTTTTGAGACAGATTTTCAGCTGCTGCTAGTTATCCTTGTCGATTTCAAGAGTGCTAGAAAAACAAATTACAGCAGGTAGATTACTTATATTAAAAACATTGATCAAATTGTAAATTAGGAGTACACTCCCGATCAGAAAAAAAAAACCCGAATTTATCCACCTATGGTGTGATCAGACCCTTCTTACTTATTCAAGTTTATTTATTTTATTGTCATTATCAGTGACCAAGCCCCCCCACCCCCGTGTCATCCAGTGACGCTACGCCACTGCCTGGGGGTACCCGGAATATATCCGGGTGTAGTCTATTTGGTGAGGCTCTCAATCACCTTATCATCGTATTTTAATGTGATTTAATGGGTTTTAATTCAATTCATATTCAAGCAACTTCCCCGGGGTACCCGGAACATGTCCAAGTGTGTCCAATGTGGTCTGGAACACTTAACACGACTTGCATTGATCTTATTTTTGAATTCTGTAGTAATTTGATGTGTCGCATGATGGTTTTAATACGTTTTCCGTTAAATCCAGCGTGAAGGCCCATATTCACCGGATCTTATTTCGGCCATATCTCCGGAACCGGTTCACCGATTCCAAAACCGTTCAATGGCCCAAGACCTATCATTTGGCGCCGAGTTTGTCCAAATCGGTTGAGCGGTTGCTGAGAAACGTGAGCGCATTCATTTCGTTACATACACACACACATACACACATACACACATACACACATACACACATACACACATACACACATACACACGTACACACACACACAGACATGTTCCTATCTCGTCGAGCTGAGTCGAATGGTATATGACAATCGGCCCTCCGGGCCTCGGATCGATAGTCGGTTTTTCAAGTGATATCTATACCCTTCTTTGTAAGAAGGGTAAAACATGCAAATCTTTATTGTTCATATCTCTTCCATTTTACGTTCAATTTGCATTCTCTAAAGGTGATTTGAAAGGTATTGAATGAAAATTATTTCGTAGCTATTTGGCTTAATATTACTCCCTATCCCACTGAACTCTGTCCCACCGGATCGTGTTGTATGCAGTTGCGGTTATCCTGGTCTTGTAATCGAAGATGAAGAGGAGAGTACGGGAAGTCACTTATGACGGATAGGAAACTCCGGTACGCACGTTAGAAAGCAACACGGAAGCCTCTAATCCACCCAGTAAAGCCGAACCGTTTGTTCCTCAATGCAGCCCAAGTCGTGCTGGCCTTGTGTCTGGAGTGCGTGAAGAGGTCTTCCAGCTTGCTCATCAAGCAAACCCCACACGTATCAATATATTAACGTGAAGAGGAATTATTGACAATAATATATGATGTTAATACATAAATATTGTCAATATCTATGTATTGACGTCAATATATAATGTATTGACAATACGATTATTGTCAATAAAAGCAAAATGTGTAGGGTTCACTGCAAGGCATGTATCAATGTAATAATATGTGTTTCATGCCTTAGGGGCCTCCCTTAGCTCAGTCGGTAAAGGCGCAGCTACAAAGCAAGACCATGCTGGAGGTGGCTGGGTTCAATTCCCGGTCCGGTCTAGGAATTTTTCGGGTTGGAAAGTTTCTCGACTTCCCTGGGCATAGATGTATGCTTGGACTTGCCGCACAATTATACCAATGCAAAAATGGTACAGGCATCGAAAGCACTCAATTAATAACTGTGGAAGTGCACGCAATAAGCTAATATGCGATATGCAAAAAGCTTGAAAAGCGAAGAAGAAGAAGTTCATGCCTGAAGATGTTTCGCTTCACAGTTGGCCTGCTTATTATGTCGCTGCGCATTCTACCTGCCACATTGGACTTCATTCTGAACACGCTGATGATGCTTCCTCCCACTACTCATCCGTCAATAGCTCTTTAACTATTGAATTCTCTTTAGTCCCGGTATGCATCGTGGAAAGCACTTTGGAAGCCCTTGATCTTTCCAATAAGGTCCTGCCTTTCGCTGCCTGCGCTCTTCACAGTCGTCGCGGACCCATTGTTGGATGTAGGGAGAGGGTCTTCCAACCTGTTCTAGTAGGCAAGTACCTCGTAATGTAGAATTTCCTCTTCATGTCATGAATTCCAGTGGTATTGTATGCATCTCTCCACCTTCTACCACGGCTCCATCGTCCAACAACGGATCTGTTCCAGTTAGCACTACTATAAAAATGTGCGAGGACTACTGACTATGGTGAATTCGTTCTTTTTGGCCGCTAGCGATTATGACGTTATTGTATTGACTGAGACATGGCTCAATGACCTTTTATACAGCGCACTACTGTTTGGCAATGCCTTTGTTGTTTATCGGACTGACCGTAATGCCTCTAATAGTGTGAAAACCCGTGGTGGGGTGGAGGTGTATGGATAGCTGTTTCAACTCGTTGGAACAGTTATTTCCGATGTTCTGGTGCAGCGGTGGCTTATGTCGTTTTCGTTTTTACTACACTATACCGGTGTAAGCAGCAATAAGTGCGAGTCATTGACAGTTCATCATCACTTCTTTGTAAACAAAGGTGCAACCGATAGCTACACCCTAATTTTTTTCGGTGTTCGGCAGTGTAGCACCGGTGTAGCTACACCGCAAAAACGAAAACGACATTAGAATCGATGTCAATTATACAACGTCTGGCCCAACCGGCTTATTGGTATTAGTGAAATGTGAAAACGTACAACAGATAGTGGTCGTATTTCATCGCAATGTTTATCTTTTCACACGAAACAGCTGTTTTCTGTGACGACACGTCTGCTAATCGCAGTATGGAATGTTGTGCTGCCGTGACATCGGCAAACGCTTGCTCAGCAATGTTTACAACATTTTTGCTTCTAACAATAGCAAGCTGCCTGTTGTTCCAGACCTTGTATGATTGACATCGGTTTAGAATCACTACGCCAAGTCGAGTGGTAAGCGTGGGCGTGATTAATATTCAAGACCTTGTGAACTCTACCGGTGTTTCCGATTTGGAATTCAATGACTATGCTCTGCAGCTCGGAGATTATATCCAACCTTTACTCCGGTGGAGTAAGTCAGGCAATGGGTTTTTCCAGGTTAAACTTCAAACGGTTTTATCGGTTGCTAGTTCAACGCTTTAAATGGCCTCACGCAGATCAATGGTGTATCGAATAGGAACGCTTGTTTTCTAGAACGTTGTTCTGTCTAACAAAGCGACAACTCTAGCATGCACCGTTTCAAAAACCATATCAGGCATAACATTTGATAACGGCACAAAAGCTTTTTTAAACAAACTTTTTAAGGCCCTTAACACGCGAACCAAAGTACGCCCAAGCAAACTAATACCACTTTCGAAAAGGTGAGAGTTGCCCTTATCCGATGATGTTGTTGGTTTGCGTGAGCGTACTTCGATTCACCTGTAAAGGGCCTTAAAAAGTTTTTTAACAAAAGCTTTTGTGCCGTTATCAAATCTTATGCCTGATATAATCTTTGACCGTTTTTGACGCGGGCCACCCTGCTTTAGACGTCCGGATGAATCTTCCAGCGCCAATCGTTTTTAAGGATTGTTGCGAGAATTATCGTACACTGGATTTCCGACGAGCCGTTATCTCCCGCATTGAGTGGCGACTACTAAAATCAAGATGTGTTGACGATGCCGCTGAATATATCAACCAAATGATTTGAATCATGGCTGAATTTGTACGTATTGCCCGCTTGGTCTAATGTACAAATGAAAGGGTCCAGAGCAAAAGCGCTACGAAGATACTACCGAAATCGTTCTTACATTACGAAACAGGAGTGCAACCGCACAAGTAATGACTGTAGTAAATACAACAGATTCCTGTATCGACGATTCTCCGTACGCAGTCATCTGTTCGCAGAAATCCAAAGCGTTTCTGGTCATTTGTAAACTCAAAAAAGAAAGAAGTTGGTTTGCCATTGTCAGTTCATCTTCGTGAGCTAACCGCTGGTTCTGAACATGAGAAGTACCGCTTCTTCGCTCAACATTTCATGAGTTCATTCAACGAAACCTCGGCCTCACCAAATCTAGTTAAGATTGCTATTACTGATTCTCGAAGAGATGCTTTTGAGCCACAGTGTATCTCAAAATTGATCGTACAGCTGTACTTAAATTTTAGAAAAACGGCTCTAATAGCACAATTAAAAAAAAAATATGTCTGAACGTTTGGCAGCTGACTCAGCATACATTTATTAATTATTGACTCAGTATTGGGCATATTTGGATGAGTTTGCAAAAAGTTAGAGCAATTTAGGAAAAACACCTTTTTCTTGAAAAATCCTATTTTCTTGAAATGAAATGAACGGAACTTCTTTAAATTTTGCTCATTTTTAGTCATATGCCACATCACATCACATCAGTGAACAAACCGCTAATCTGGCTCTTAAAAAATAAAACAATCTCGTTTGCTGCCGGGCTGGACGTCATTCCTGCGTCCGTTCTGAAGATGTGTTCGGAATCGTTGATCACTCCCTTGGTGAAGCTATTTAATCTTGGAATATTCTTGCAGACATACATAATCGTAGAATACACACAAAAAGTATGTATTAGTTTTTGAAAATACTATAATATAATTATAATATTTACTAATATTTGTATATTACCAAAGTTATTCATGATAGAATTGGCAAATTAAAAAGATTCGTCATAGTTTACAGACTATTTTTATTATGCTGAAAAATATTGGAAAACCAGCAATCCAGCAAAGTCAATTTTACTAGTTATCCAGGAAAAAAAATCGCCCGGAGTTTGCTGGAAACCAGCAAATTTTTATCTGGAAATAACTTTTGCTGAAGGGGTATCAAAATTTGGTGTGTAAAAAAACTCTAAAGATGACTTTATAAAAGACAAAATGATCTAGAATAGCCAGAATGATCTTGAATTCCTAATATAAATTCTAAAGCACCAACAATGGTGTTAAACATCTGAAAATCTAAACTTATACCTAAATTTGCAAGTAGTTCTATCAACTTCTTTTACAATTTTCCTGATATTCATGGATTTCCAGAATTTTTTGGATCATTCCTGAACTTTTTGGAATGTTTCATAATTCTTGGAACTTCTTGATGTTTCCTCTAATGGAAAAGCTCTGAAGTTCTCTGATATACCTCGAAATACTCTAAACATTCCTGTGAACAATGAAACTGCTTGAAAATATTTAAACTTCTCTGAAGTTCTATGGACTTCCCTGAACTACCTATAAAAGCTTATCAGTCCCAGCTGGAAAAACAGCATACCGAGAAAAATACTGTTCAAAATTTATTTCTCCGTAGGCTCTTATGGATGGGGCAAGCTAGTTTTGATGTTTTCCATGGTATTTTTGGAACACATCATGTAATTTTTAGTGCAGTTTACGGTAGTTTACGATTAATTTTAATAGATAACTCATTTCTGACAAAAATCCATATAGGACTTTAATGTTTTTATGGGCAGTGAAGATATCAGAACTTTGCGGAAGTTCAGGACATTCCTTGAGTTTCTTTTAACTTCTGGAAAGTTCCTGTAATTTCATTGAAATTAAATAAACTGTAATGAAGTTCTTCGATCTCTCCTGATGATCTCGAAGCTACCCTGTAGTTCTCACGATTCTCCGGTAGTTTTTTCGTACTGCCCTGAAATTAATGTAACTGTATTTAAAACCCTTAAACTCCCCTGAAAAACATTGGACATCTGTTCTCTAAAATTTTCGGTAGATCTCCGGACTTTAATGAAATTCCTAGAACTTCTTAAAGAAGATAGAGAGATTAAAGTTTTAACAAGTTTCCTATTGTTCCCTGGACTTCTCTGGTGTTTCTTTGGCTTTCCTTAAGTTCTTTGGATATCTCTAGATACCTGCTCTAACGGTTGCCCTGAAATTAATAAAACTTTCTGTAAGATTTCTTAACTTACCCTCGTTTTCTGCAGTTTCATGAATTTTTCGGAACTTATGTGAAGTTTCGGGCAGTTTTCTTGAGTTCGCAAAACTTCCGTGATGTTCTCAAGACTATCTTCAACTTTTGGAACTCCTTTTTCTGAAGTTAATAGAACTGTTCAAAAGTACTCGGAACTTCACTGAAGATCCCGTGCTTCCTGCAATTTTATTGATGTTAAAGTCCTAGAGCACTCAAATTTGGTCAATAGATGCTCTGAAACACAATGTATCCACATGCCAAAATTGAGCCCTCAAGGACGTTGTTTTACCCCTGACGATAATAGAATAAGGTTTGTCGATCCTGAATTTTCCTGAAATCTATTGAACTGTCCTAACGGTATTGGAACCTACTTTAAACTGCTATGTTGTTCTGGACGTTTTTGGAGGTTTTGGAAAAAACCCTGAAGTTATCAGAATTTCTTTTCAATTCTTGAAATTTCCATGAAATTCTCAGAACTTTTTGAAAACTCCCACGATTTTTCAGATGCTAATGGCTTGTTAATGGAACTCTAAGAACTTTAAGGTTTCTGGACTGTGTTTTTGGAACATCTGCAAAGTTCCTACAATTCCACTTTTTGCAAGTTCTCTCCTATTTAGATCGATTATAATCGAATGAGTGAGTGACTGAGTGAGTGAGTTAATGAAAATTTTAAAACCTCCTACAATGGTCTAGGTAGGACTTGTACCAATCATGAATTTTTGCAACTAGCTTAATGCTATGCTATGCTACAATAGAGCAGTTCCACGCCAAATGACGAATTGATAAAACTTGACCTTGCCTGATTTGCATGAAACTTTGTATAATTGTTTATTATGGGCAATAATTCACATTTGTGCTTAATTTCGTCCAGTTTGGATCTTCCAGTTTTTTTTTTCAAAATGGTGTCTTTGACATTTTAAAATAAATTGTAGCACGAAAAGCTCACTTCTGATCGAGGTGACAACAAAGTTGTAGAGAAAAATACAATGTTTCTGAGAAAAATATGCATGGTAAAAATTTCAAGCGCTTTAAGAATATGTAAATATGAAAATGTTCAAATTTTATTTATTTATAAAAAACTCATAAAAATGCAATCTTTCGAATTTTACACAGGAAACAATATTCAAAAAATTTATAATCGTTTTCTGTTAAAAAAAAATACGTAAAAATGTGTGCTAACAAGTAATTTAAACATTTGACCAAAAATTGGATTTGTGTCAATTTTCAAATGTCTATAGTTTGAAATATACCAACAGTTTGCATTTTTAATGAACTTTTTCTAAATCAATAGATATAAAAATTGAGTAAGGACAGTTGGAGATATTTGAGTGTTTAACACTTTTTTAGAATTTTTATGCAAGATTACTTTAAAAAAATTTCCATTTTTATTTTTCCCAGCAACAATTTATTTTTCTCTTCAACTTTGTCTCAGTCGTCATTTCGATCAGAAGTGAGCTTTTCGTGCTACAATTTATTTTTTAAGGTAAAAGACGCCATATTGGCAGAATTTTAGCAAACATATTTGTTTATTTATTTATTTGTTCATCGTCTTCGATAGTATCGTACAGACTGGTTGAACTTAAGTTTTTAATGTTATATTTAAAATAAGTTTTGGACACATTAAAATCAAAAACCTCACAGACCTCGTTGAAGGCTCTGAGGCAGGAACTGAGCGGATTGATATAGCCATTACACGTCCTATGTCCTGGAACAGCAATGAGTGCAGAGTGCCGCAACTGACGCTGAGGAACCTTCAGAGGTATTTGCAGGAGAAGGTCCGAGCAATCCACGTTATTCTTGAGGATGTCAAATACAACCAGCCGTTGGAATTTCAGCCGTCTTGTCGAGAGTAGTTCGAAATCATTTTTTTCCTCTGTTCGAGACATAAATCCACTGCAACCAGTTATTTGATCTATTGTGGTATACCCCATGTGCTTTGTTTAGTGCATGTCGTATTACTCAATCACTATTGAGAAATGAAGAAGTAATCGGTTTTGATACAGTTGTCATTTTTGCCTTTATCGCAAAGATTTGACTTAATTGTAAGGTCCCACTCTTTATACCCTTTGGTGTGTTGGAACACCCTTCAAAGGCGTGCCCCTTTTGCAGTCAAAACGGATTCCTTAGCAACAAAATCGAGCAATAACGCCGATAATGACCATGCATCAGAAGCCTAGTCTTAACCACTTCAAACTAGAGAACAGAGAATAAAAGATTCGGAATCACGTAGATGAAAAATAACGACCTAACTCATGTTTTCCTTGTTTCAATATCATTCTCGGTAGACAAAACTTTTCACTATCAACAAGGCATACAAAGTAAAAAGGTCTAAGATGTGTTCCTTTGATTACAAAACAATTCTGTTCCCCTAGTTTGAAGTAGTTCGGCAGAAATCAATTACCCAGACAACCAGAATGCACGTGTATTCAACGTAGTGTCTGTGATTTACAAACATATATACAAACAAACAAATCGTATAAAATGCCAAAAAATGGCTTATACGTACAAAAGTGGAGGCCATATACGTGCCATATACGTGCAAATTTTGCGATGTATGACATTCTTATATGCGATGTTGACTTAAACTGTAACAATATACGACACTGTCTATACATTGTTATATGACTTCTGGTTGTCTGGGTAGTCGACATTGTTCATGATAATCGCGGAGATGTACAGGATTCCATGGTAGATGCCAAAGAGCAAAGCGAATGAAAGACTTCTGCACACGCTCAATACGAATCACCTGAGAAGTATGGTATGGGGCCTAAATGGGAGCAGCGTATTCTACGATAGGGGCTGTTCATTAACTACGTAGACAGTTTTTTGGGATTATTGACTCCCCCTTTCCCCTGCGTAGGCAATTGTCCATACACAATTTTTAAAATTTGTATGCGCCGTGGATAATTGCACCATCGTGAAAGGACACCGATGTTTGCCTGCAAATCACTACAGTCCAGTACAGTGGATCAAAGATTCAATGAGTTTTCCTAGTCAGCAGAGAATCGATATCCCTCGGTAATTTTCGACGAGGCGCAAGCTACTTGTCTTGTGGATTGGAATCATTTTTGCATTGTTGCATAAACTCGGGGATGATTTTTCATCTAACGAACCATTGAACAGTATTCTCATTGGTGCGGCTAAAATCTCAGCGCAATTATTCAGTAAAATAGGAGCTAATCCATCAACTTCAGCTCCTTTCGACCAATCTAGTTTAGCCAGTGCTCTCAACACTTGATCAAGAGAAAAATTGAAGAACGGAAGACGGTTATCATGAGATGACACGTGTTGATAACAACCAGGGTGGGGTTGGGGAGATCCTGTATTAAACACGCAGCCTTCGGATGATCCCCGAACACGTTGTTAAGCAAAATAACCATAACAATTTTATTACAGTAGTTGCTACAAGCTCTTTACAGGACGTTTCCACAAGGCAAATTGATAAACAATTTAACCTAGAAGAAGCTGTTCCCAGCCAACCGATGACAATTCAGCATTGAGAGAGTCGAAGTCTCAGCGCTTGAAAAAATAAACAAATGCAGTAAAAGCAGCGTAATGTCAGTTCATGCACTGTATTAATGACAATTTTGTCCTTTTTGGCAAGTAATATTACACCATATTTTTGACACGATTGAACTGCATCCACTTTAATGTGATATCAACATTAATTTTTTGTTGTGTTCAAAATTTCAAAATCATCCGGAATATGAATGATTGCCCTTAACAAACAACTAGTTTTATGCAAATCGGAGAAGGTTTTTTTTTAACTTTTGGCCTGGAATTGCTCAATATGATTGTTTACGTTTCATCGTTAACATGAAAGTGTATAATTAATTTCTTAGAAATCACTAGAATCTTTACAAAAAAGCATATAATTCTGACTATGTTATCCTTGGTTTATTATAGTAAGGGAAAAGCACCCAGTATCAGCCATGGCCTATTTTATATAAATGGTGTAGGATAAAACTGGTACTGGTACTGTAAGATTGTGCCATTACTGAACTAATAACATGAATCGTTTGAAGGTTGTTATTTTATGCAGCAAAAAAAAAAACACTTTTGAGCAATTAAACACTTTTTTTTATCTAGTTCGTTTATTTGGAAGGCTCAATCGCGTTAGCTTTACGGAAAATTCATTGTTCATTATTTGTAACAAAATTCACTTATTTCCATGTCTAGTAGTAGTTGGGCCGAATAGTCGCGGCTTACCCGAGGTAAGAGGGTTACATTGTCGAAGTATACGATCAGGGGAGTAGCTTGAGGGTGAGGTTTCGTTGTCTCATCAGAGTGTTGTCGCCAGTATGAACGGTAGTGCGGTTCTAGATCCGTCTGGAGTTCGACCGTAATTAAACACTTATTTAGACTATTATGTGATGTTTTCTGATTAAATGCAATCAAGATTTCACTTGATGCCTTTCGTTGAAAATATTCGCTCCCGATCTACGGTACACACGCTTATATTATTCTGATTATTTTGGAGCATGCATTGGTTAAGATAAATGTATCAAGTTTTATGGGAGAGGTTTCAATTATTAATGACTATAAACCTAGCTATAAACACATTTGTAGAACTGTAGAAAAAATGTCATCTCAGTAATTGTTTTCCTTATGTTGACCTAAGTTAGAAAATAGACATGGATATGATAATTTGTTTCATGAGTAATAATTTACTGAAGTGTGGTGGCTCTGCAGAAAATATGGAATGTGAATCATAATTACCTTCGTAGAACCTGAACTACATCAACAATCTTGGCGTGAAAAAAAAGAACAAATCAATCGTCCGTATACCTATAGAATAAGCTCATAAAATCCATCTCGGACCGTACGAGTACGCGCCGGTCGGTGGGAGGGTGGTTGTATGCGGTGTTGAACGAATTGCTTGGCTTTGCCACAGGACACACATGCTGATTTTTCGCTGCCTCAGCGCGTCATTCCAGTCATCGGAGAAAATAACACAAGCGAAGGGTAGAGGGTGGCAAGGCCGTAGGTACGTCGTGTCCGTGTTTATGTCGGTGATGGAAGGGCCGCGAATGATTCAACGCCACGCATGCGCTTAAGTACCCGGCTGAGTCAAATTGTGTGTGGGTTTTGGTCGCGTTCGTAATTACAGCGCGATTGAGGAGTAGGTACTTTTTTTTTCGTGTGTTAGCACTTTTGGTGTATACGTACGCGTGGCAAAGGATATTAGCAACCATATGAGACTGTTATGCGCATGCTCGAAATGTGGGGTTAGCCACCCTAGTTGTATTTTCAGCTTCATAAGTAGAATGTAGTTCACCCTCTTGAGAAGCTCTTTTATTTATGCGCTTTAATAAAGAAGGGCTGATTTAATTCAGTTCCTGATTTATAATTTGGTTGACTGCATTGGACTTGAGCAGCTGAGCGTTATATATTGTTAGTCGGAACTAAGCGCCGACAGATGTCTGCCTAGAGCGACCTTTTGTTAAAAAAAAGATGCAGAGTTACCAAAGGTAACATAGTTTAGCCTGATTGATTATGTAGGACGTAAACTGCTGGTGAAGCGTAGAACGATTTAACGATTGTTATAACTAAACATCTGTGTCTTAAGTCCTTTTAAAACACAACGTAGTTTGATTATTGTTGCAAAATTGTCTTGAGCTTCATTTTTGAACTCTTCAAGCCCTATTGATCTGATCAAAGTAATCATAACTGAATAATTGCTTATTATCGGTGAAGGGATCATATACCATAGACCTCATTTAAGTCTTATTGCGAAATAGTCTATCGCCACTTGCATCACTCGTTTATCGTACTCCTCTTTCTCCCATTCAAACACCTGGCGTGTGGGCTTTTCCCCTTATTCTAATATTTGATCGCTCAACACGCATGTCTACTGCCACGCTTTTAGCTTGCAGCACGCTTTCAACATGGGAGAACCAAAACAAAGTACGATTATCATGGTAAAACAATGATGTTGTTCTGAAGCAAGAATTATCATGTTATGTTTCGTGAGAAGTGTCATTTGTTGTGTTTTGTACTTTAAATCCGATTTACTTTAAACATAAAGCTTGCTTTTAAGACTCTCTCTTAATCTAATCACTGTGGACTTGAATCATATGTCTGAAGAACAATACTTTCATATCCTTTCCCTATCGTGTTTCAAATGTTATCCAGAACGCGGTACAACAGCTTTCAAGCTCATTTACTTAGGAGAGAAGTTTGCATTATTGAGCTTTGTTAGATGCATTTTGAATTTACTATAAAAATATCCTTAGGAGAGCTTTATAACCATAAAGCCTAAGGATGATTTAAGAAATACGGAAGCTTTTCTCTCAGGGAGCATAAAGTTTCAGACTTATAATAATGATGTTGCAAGTAGAGTGTAGTGCAACAAGTAACATGCAACGTGTATGCTGTGTGAATTCGATCGAACAAACCGCGCTTCAGACAGCACGTTTCCTTCGTTAGAAAGGTAATCAAACTAATCATGCTACCGGTGGACGCATAACTGTCCCATGTGTATTGGAGATTCCATTGCAAATGGGACTATTATGTTTCCACCGGCAGTATTGTGCTGGTACTGTTAACTAACTGTCGCACCTGTTTCACCCATTCTAATTTTCAATTTCAAGGCTTGGGCCTCAGAAAGCATAGTCGATAGTGGCATTACCAAACCGGAGGCGCAGGTTCGATTCCGTTCGAGGAAATCGGTCGGGTTGGATATTTTGTCGAATTCCTTGGGCATGGAGTGCGACACAAATGAAGCGTAAATTCTTGAAGAAGAAGAAGCAGGTTTGAAAAATGAATCCATATTTATGGGTTACAAATTTGTTCAAAATGACTTGAATGACTTAAGCGAACCCCACACGGTAAGAAATATTGTCAATACTTACAAGTATTGACAATAATATTGATGATGTGAATACAGAAATATTGTCAATACCGATGTATTGACGTCAATATAAAATGTATTGACAATACGATTATTGTCAATAAAAGCAATCGTGTACGGTCCACATGAGATGAATTTATTTATTTGTCGTCAATCAGTGTTTACAATAGTGCTGTTGCCTTACATGCTATTTCAAAACATGCGTATTTGAAATTGACAATCAATGTAGTAGTCTACATATATCTAAGAAATAAAAAATGTTTTAAACTTAACGAGAGGAAAGCCTAGCAGTTAGTGTTCTCCTTACTGTATCTTTAGACATAGTTAGATCTAAACGCTCACAATAATTATAATAAACATTCATCATTCTATTGATAGGTTCATTTTTACCATAATTCGTTCTGTGAGGTGACAGTTGAAATACGTTTCGAGTTTTTAACATGTGTGATGGTACGTAAAAAATTAAGCTTGTTTATATTTTTTCAACATGAAAAAACAGCATTGTAAGAGTCTGGCATTTTAATCATTTTTGGTAATGTATGCTTCGTGTATGTTACAGAGATGTTACAAGAATTATCAATAAGAAAAACGTTATCAAGATATTCTTTGAACATAATACAGACTACAGAACATAGCATTAAAGACCAAGAAAACCAAGGTTGCAAATACTCATTTCAGCTAAATGCATGAAATAATTAGATGCTATGATCATATTTTGAATAGGTAAGATACAATAAGAGGTTGCAAAGAATGTGTTTGACATATTAAACCTGTTTAATTCACTTCATGAGAGTCACAATTAGCGATTTTTCACACACTCACTCACTCACTCACTCAGCGATCAGCAAATCGCTGATTGTGACTCATAGAAAGCAAAAATTGCAGTTTTTATGTGGCAAATGCATACTGTGTAACCTCTTATTGTAAGTTACAAGTTAAATATGTCATCATACCATCTTTTGGTTTTATTATTCCGAAAAACATTATTTTAGCTGAAATGAGTATTTGCAACTTTGAAGAAAACTTTCATTTCACAATGTTTAGTCTGCATTTCTGAGATACTGATCTGATACATGATCTTTGTCCGTTTTTATGACCAGGTTTTGTCCTCAATCGAAGTCTCAGAACCTTAAAATATTTTGTTAATCCTCGATTTAAAATTGCTGTACAGAATTTTGGAAAAAAAAATAATGTTTGATTTTAATAAATTTTATCTTGAGAAGCCATTTCTCTCTTTCGGGATTTCTCTCAATAGGGGGGTACCCAATTCCAAGTTAGGATGGTAAAAAAATGTTGCCGTAAAATGGGGTATCTTTCATAATGCGGGTAACTTTGATAGTAGAATATAATTATTTAAATTACTCTCTGCCCTTTTTTCGAATAAGAAACATTGGTTCCAGTTTTTATACAGTTTGTGTTACATGTTTGCCAAACTATTGAAAAACAATTTTTGTGTTTTTCGCCTGCTTGAAAAAGCACTCAAACCATCACTTATGAAATGTATTTACGATATAGCCATCACAAATTCAATGTTGTATTCTTATTTCTTATGATGTTTTCTGATTATATACTCATTCAAAGTTTCATATTTAGAGAACTAAATTGTTTGAGCTTCGTTCATTTCTTTCTACATTCATCGAGCTCCATTAAAGTAACCCCACATCAAAATACTGAAGTTCGGTCACAAAACTAAAACAAAAGTGCAAATGCTTTAATTTCCGTTAAACATATTACTAACGAATTAAGTCTTGGATCTTCAGTACTTGTTTTAAAAATATAAAATTTGAAAAACATTCATTGTTGTATAAAAAATTAAGAATATACTTTAAAAAACTATCAATGTTACCCCGTTTTACGGTTCTTGTTTTAAACTAATATGATTTGGGAAAAAAACATTGATTTAAAAAAATATTTAGAATATACTTCAAAAAGTTACCAAGCTTTTCCTGATGATTCAAAAACTTGAATAGCTTCCCGGTAAAATCCAACTTGTGCAGAAAAAGATTGAGAAATTCTGTTTTTAGAGCTAATTGAACTTTCAAATCTATGCAAATTTAGACGTTAGGCACGCAAAGGTGAATTAATACTGGACCTAAGAAGTTTTAGCATTACTATTTTTCGTTGAAATTTTGAATTGGAAAAAGTTCACTATATTTTCCATTACGAATCTATCTGATCTATAAATACTGACAAATGTTCATAAGAATCAACAATGTCATTTGAGAGTTTTGATCATTTATTAATAGGACTACAATTAAATCTGAGAATAATTCCAAAACAAATTTAAATGAATTCCAAGAGAGTTCTGACTTGAATGCCAAACAAATGTTGAGGAGAAAAAAAAATATGATGAGAACTGCAAGTGCATTCTTAGGAGAAAATAAAAGGGAATTCTGTAGCCTTCGAAAACTCTGAAAATAATTCCAATTAATTTCTTTAGAGAATTTCAAAAGAACTCTAAGGATAATTTTATGGTAATTCCAATGGAATTGAATTGTGAACTCCGAGGAGGGTTTCAATTTTTTTTTGAGGAAAACAACAAAATTTTCAAGGAAATTTCGATTGCAGTTTTAAGAAAATTCAATCAGGAGTTCCAAGGAAATTATGAGGAGCATTTCAAAGCATTAATGGAAATAATGAGCAGAACTGAAACGGAATTCCTATGATAATTCCATGGTAATATCAGGAGAATACTAAGTGAATGCTGAGGCGAACTTCAAGTGATTCTATCCGTTAGGTTAGGCAATACACTGAAAGAATTATTAATAAAAATGAATAAATTATGAATATTAATTCAACTTTTCTGTTGGCTAATTTGGGAACGTATGTAACTTTTTATAATTTTGAACTATCCGAAGCTGTATTGAAACGAAAAAAATCTTTCAGCCGTTTCGATGCTAGGATAACTTTTTTCAAGACAATTTGCAAGGATACCTACAGTTCCAAATCGAGTCGAAGATCTAAGGAAAGGTAATAGCTTTTTCATTTGTGTTTTAAATGCTTCCAGCTCTTATACAAGCTCCATTATATCAATATCAGAATAATACTTAAGCCCGATGTCTATCACGGCCTTCTTCAATTAATGCATGGTCACTGACTGTTTAATGTCAAAAAATAAATACCCAAAGCTATATTCACGATACAATTGTTTATCTACGCTGTTCTATCTGTTATACAATTTTGTTAAATACGGAGCGTACTAACTGTTGAAAACTTTTTTTCAGTTGATAGGGGAGCTCAATGGATTTTTCGTAAGCGAGATGTATAGCACGATCAGCTCCATCCTTTTTCATTTAAATTTGATTGCAATGATTTGTTTACTTTGTTAATATTATTGAGGATTCTCTCCTATAGATCGAGAAGACAAGGAAGCAGCTGGAACTGCTTGTCGCTTTGACGACCATCTTGCATCAGAATGTTCCGTTACTCCCAAATATTCATTAAGAACACAATAGTTTGCACAGTTCCAATGAAAGTTATGATTGTAGGTAACATACTGACTGCGTAAGCTCTGATAACATTTAGACTATGATCATTAAGGGTAGTAAGGATAACTGTAAATTTGCGAAAGACAATCGTGGACTTTGGCACTTTCGCCTCCCATTCACTACCTATAAACAGCTGTGGCTTTGTAACTATTATACAAAATGCATTGAAATTTTCAGTGTAGATTGTTTAGTCTAGAGAAATTAGCGGCTACGGAAAGTACTAAAATACGTGACGTGAGCATAACTATATTCTACACTTTTACTCAGAGGACTACAAGAAAGTCAAATATGGTCAATTGTTCTGTCCTAGAAAGTCTGTTCCACAGTGAAATAAATAATTCATAAAACCAATTTTTATTGTATTTTCCAATGTTCGTCGGTCACATTTTAATAATATATGGAAAATTATAGGGTTTTGAATTGCTTATTTTGACTTTCCTACTTTGAAATGGAAATTGTATGGTTAAAACATTAGTTTTTCATTGTTTATTTTGAATTATTTTTTAGCGATTTATTGTTGCCATATTTATGTTTTAACCAGTATAAAAATTGATTTTCCATTGCATCGTATAAATTTAAAATGAAACAATTTCGATCATTTTTGGATTTTTTCAACTATCGTATAAGAAGTCATACAATTAGATTTCTTGCTAAATTGTTGTAACTTTGGTTTTCTTTTAGTAAGTGTTTATGAGGCTAGCTACTAAATACTATCCGGTATGGTCTGACCGTAGCATAGTATGTTGTTCAAGGATGAATGGTTTACTTTATACGATTGGTAATCATTCACATCATTTTCATATCGCCATTGTTCAGCGGAAGCCAACCGTTCTCGTTATTGCTTTGTTTTCATTTTTGATAGCCTACTCAAAGTCTCTGAGAAGATATATCCCATTATTTCACATTTCCACTTTCCACCAAGCTAATGCCATTTGCCAGTATGATGCGGAGGGGTACAAGGGTGCTGAAATATAAAAATTCAATGCTAAATAATGCATGACCAATTCCATTTGGTATTTCTCTCGTCTGTACTGAGCTCGCGAATTTGATCGCCGAGGTTTTCTCCGCGGCCAGTTTGAGCTGCTTCTCAAGGCATCGCAATGTTGTTGGACTATCCTTTTGTTTCCGTGCTTCCTTTTACAGCCAAAGCTTTCCGAACGAGAGCAACTGCGCTTCCTTGCTTTATAGTGTAATTTCGCTCATATGTATTAGCAAAGCTATGCTACGCGACTCTAAGAAGTATGACTTTCCTCGTGATATTGTTGGCAGTATCAGTTTTCCGCTTTTCCACTCCTTATTCTGGCCCACCGGTACCTACCTAGATTCGACGAGAAAAGTCAATTAGATTTATTGAAATCTGTTGCATTATTTATAGTGGAAGCGGGGCAAGTAAATCAGTTTAACCTTTTCTGCCGCACTGGCCATGGTTCCTTGGAGGATTTGGTCAAAATCGCCCTACCAATACGGAATGTAGTTGTACGCGAACCCAGCCCTTAAATACTGGAAGCTGAAATGTGTTTTGGCTTTTTTTATTATTACGAAGCAGAATAGTCACTGGTCTGTTACATTGAAAAATGCAATAAAATTTTCTTCTAAGTGGCATAAATAACCATTGGGAGAGAGAAAATGTTATGAGTCCAAGGGACTTGGATTCTGTAACCGGAACACGGAAGCTTGTTTAAAATGTTGATTGGGTGATGTATACGGCGTAACTTCATTACCACGACAGACCAAATAGAGCAAAAAAGATAACGGTGTACGGTACACAGAAGGATGGGTTCATGAAAGATTCAAATGCCAGGTATGCTGGAATGTTGGCAGGGCTACTGAATAAAATTGCATTACTTGATGTGATGTTCTTAGGCATATTTTTTATGTGATCTACTGATGTGATTTATTTATTTATTTTGAGTACTTCACCTGACTACATTGTCTTAATAAAGGGACAGGGGAAAGCCAGTGAGCTAGTTTGCTTTAGCACTTTCTTGCTCAAACAGCCACAAAAAACCCTGTATCTTATCCGAAACATATACTAGAAGTTAAAAAATAACAAGATCCAACAGCTAGCACAACAATTTTAATCAAACATTTAAAGAAGTTTATGAAAACGCCTTCATTTCTATAATATAAATTATAAGCCGTCTGTGTGATACGGGAAAAGGAAAATAAATCTTGCTCAATCTCTCAATCGATCGATTCTCTTCATTGTTTTTCTCTTTGTATCGCAAGGGCCTATTTAAAAAGTTGAGTGAAGGACATTTTTCGGACGCATCAAGAGCTGAAGGTCTTCGTATATAATAATTGAATCGAATTTAACATCGCATTTTGGTACAGAGGCAGCTCTTGTTTCAACTAAATAAGTAGTCAGAGATTCAAGAGCATAATTAACATCATCTTTCGTTTGCAAAGGAATATTTGTATCAAAATTATATTCCATACACATTCGATATTGCTCCCAATCAGCTCTATAGTAATTAAAAGTAGAGCTGTTGGGATTATAAATTATTTCTTGTGATATCAAAGGTGATCAAACCCGAAGTCGGCATGGGTAACCAATTGAGCTTGAGTTTGAGCTTGATTGACCGCCCACGGTTGCTACTCTGTTATTGCCCAGATCAGCTGTAATTACACAGAGAACCAATAGACGCTGCTTGGGACTAGCAATCATCCTCAATGTGTAAAAACTGGTGATCTTAAATTAGGCAATACCAGCGCCGGCCGCGCCCGAACACAGGTCAAGAAAGGAATGGGAAGGATTGTGTTGACATGACACTCGCTTTGATGGAAGCCGAGAACACCTCTGCACTTCCACGAGGAATCACTGGGATGTTAGATAAGAGGGTTGGGTTTGCAGCAGGGTTCGTTTTGGTAAACGATAAGCTGAATTGATGTCCTAACGATCATATAACGCGAAGGAGCTTGGGACTAAACCCACGGTCTTCTGCTCAGTAAGCAAAAACGTTTGCCACTAGGCAGACGAGCACCTTTTTAATCACCGAGTTGCTGTTATTACCATGTAGTCATATTAACAAATAAAACGATTGACGAATCTTGAATGTGGATGGGCCTGAGATTAGACTCATGATGTTCTGCTCAGTAAGCAAAAACGGTTGCTCTAAGGCCACCGAGCCCCTCATATCACATAATACCGTTGCTCAAATTGTTATATCCATTCAAACCCGGAACCAACGACAACAACGAGTTTCGCAAAATACACGATACACAAGCGATTTTACCATAAATCTCTTTGATATGTAAGGACCTGGGACCGCGTTTTTCTGCTCAGTAAGCAGGCCACTGTAACCGACGATCTTTCAAATCCGAAAACTAAAAACTACGAAAAAGTACTTAGGCCTTCATTAAAATCTACTTTCACGCGACGTACAATGTTTCAATTTGCTCTTTACGTATTGTTCAGGCTAGGCCCTTTTCAAAAGTTACGCGAGAAATACACACAATCGTCGCCTACCTCGCAAAACTGGTCCAAACGACAACAAAGGCATAAGCAACGATGGATTGTTGAACTTTGCTGGCTCCGGTGGTGTAGTGCACAGTAAAAAAAATGTAATATCGATCAACGTAATTCAAGCTGATGTATGAAATAATGATGTAATTGTTGTAATTTATCAGCACTGTAAACCAATCTGCCGTTCAGCGTTATCGGTTTTTGTTTCTGGATCTTTAGTTGCCTCTGTGATATACTTACTTGTGGCATACTATTTTGGGAGTGTATATGAGCGTGTACCATGTACGGTAGCTCATCTCTTATCGTGATGGTGGGACATAGTAGACAAATTAGAGAGAAAACAAGGAGGTATTAGTATTAGTTATATGTAAACAAACAACACAAAAGAAGAGAAGAGGAAAGAAGAGCAGAAAAATAAAAAGGGGATAAAGTAGATAACAAAGAAAAGAAACGTAGGCAGATTATTAGAAAAGGCATTATCCGAGACTCAGCAATCAAATGTCACTCCCGACGAGATCTCAGCGAAACCCCCTCCCCGCCGAGACCCGCACAGCCGAGCTCGGTAGAAAAAACTAAGTGTGTAGATAGATTAGTAGGAAAATAAATAAAACTACTTTATGACTCAAAGTGCAATGAATGAGCGTTAGTTTCGGGATCATTTCAGTGTTAGAGTTATGTTAGTTTTGATCCGTAATCAGCCCTGCCGTCCCCTCAACATTAGTTGCAGGCAGTGGTTGTTAGATAATGCGGCACTGTAACTACTACTATTTTAGAGGCATGATTCGTCAAGTTTATACAACTCTATGTTTCAATTGAGGCAAACTATCTATCTTACAATTACAAAAGCAAACCTAAACTTACAATTATATGCAAATGCAAAATGAAACTTGACAAATCATCGTCAATCCCGTTATTCCAGGGCAGGGCCTGACGATTTGAATCTAATTTTGATCAGTGAACGGGCACTATATGGTACATTTTCTCACCATGAACCTATCATTTCCAGCCTATCTGAACTATTTAATAAATGGAAGCCATAACATGGGTTACACTCCCCCTAAGCGGGCCCTCCGCATCCTGTCTCTGTCTTATCTCAAATACAAAATGCCAATGGTATGAATGTATCTATATATAACTTGGAAATGACGTACAATCAAATAAACCCGTAACCCACTCACTTGGTCAGGCTTCAGAATCGTCCAGTGGGCAGTGCGCTCTACACTCCAAGTTCCTTTTTTTCAAATTTACCGCAAATTTGATATTTTACCCATTGAGTGTTGATTAGTCACAATGAAACATTGTGACAGAAGTTGAGGTTACTAGTGTATTAAATAATCTAGGTCCTATTTAGGATTATATCTGAAAAATCCAAATCTGGCCAACGCCCACCCTAAACCTAAACCTGTTCTAATCCACCTGAAATGACTAACGAATGGAAGACTTTGACTACCCAGCCATGCAATAGTCTCATTCCGTGCCTTATGGCAACTTGATGATTCTATTGCACTCATCTTCTGGCACCACCCAGGGGAGACTTGGTCCTGTACCCAATGCTTAACTTATCTCCATTCCACTCAGCTACTCGCAATTTCTTGTGATATAGTGGGCGGAATATTCTTATATGAGACAATTCAATGCAGACGTCTTTTCAAATTTGGCAGATCGACAGGTAATCGGTGAGTTACCACGATAGTTGCTATTCAACAACTCGACAACGTCCCATCGTCAACGCCTGCTATGAGAATTTCCCATTGCAGACGCCCACGAAATGACGTCATCGAGCTATCGATCAACTACCCTGGTTATCGCCTGGTACCTTATAGCACGATGCTAGGAGGCGAACCGGAAGAATCGATGAGCTACCTCCCCCCCGAAGTCAGCATGGGTAACCAATTGGCTACAAAGTTGATATGAGTCAGTCAAGACCAAATCAATAGTTGATGGATTTCTTGCTGAAGAAAAGCATATTGGGCTGTTTGGATATTGAATAGTGTAATAACCTGCAGAACAACCATCAAACATAATATTACCATTGGAATTGATTTGAGCATTATTTCATGAGTGGTGCTTTGCATTAAAACCACCACTTAAAAAAGTGGAATCGCATACTGCAAGCGGCAGTTATACACGCTGAATCTGACGGTCTTCAGTACCCACATTGGTAGTAATACTGTCAACTGTTTTTTTATGGGATGAGTCAGCATGACAAAACGTGATTTGCAAGAGATTGGATCGTGTCTGCTATAGGATCTTAACGGTATGGATCCTCGTGTAGAGGAAATAGTGTATTACTCGGATTGATGCTGATAGAAATCATACATCGCAAGGATCCATTTTCTGTACATGAAATGGTACCATCCATGTTGGACACATACTTCAAACGTCCTAAAAATAACTGTGAGAATGAACCGTTAAAATTTAAGGACATATCTAAATTTAAGTATTGCACCGATCATCCCGGGATTGTATTTTACAAAAACAATCTAAGCGACGTCGAATACAAGAGCTTCTTGATGAGAAAAGACTTCAGTATTCCAGTTACCCTGCCACCGCCGATCACAGATGAGCCAATACCATTGGCCGAGGAGAAACTTCCAAGATCTTAGTGAGCTTATGGTATTTGCGTCTAATAAGGCTTACTATGCAACGCTTTGCAAAGAAATAGTACCAAGAAAACGAAGCCGTCGATAAAAAGTGGACAACGTTGATCATTTCGATAATTAATTGGACTTAGAGGAAGCTGATATCGAGGCTGAAATGATAAAAATCATATCTTGCTTGCAAGTATCCTTCCTTATCAATAATAATTGATTTTTGTACCTTGCACAGTTCATCATCATAATGTTTTGCATTAAAAACACCACTAATGAAGAATTTAGACCTATGTATGACGGGTAAGTTTCTAAAGGTCACCCTTGAAAAAATCATTTTGCTGGCCTACGCATTAGAATGGCAAATAGGTAGCTAACTTAAGTAACGTAACTTCTAGATAGAGCATTGTATTACTATTAAAATACAATAAAAAATATTATTACAAAAAAATTAAAACATTAATACATAACCTTGCAAAAAACAAAAGAGTGAAATCAAGATTCTTTTTGTTAACAAATTGCGTCTTTTCTTTCGCCCACTTTCGCCCGTATGGGGCAAAACTGTCATATTTTCTCAACACAAGGCGATAGACAACTATTTTTTTGCAATTACCGGTTGTTAAAAAATCTTAATCAAATGAAAACATTGCTTAACTGTTCGAGACATAAAAAAAGAAACACAAACAGCACAAAACATGGATTTATCTGGAATCGAGCTGCTTCTCGATAAGAAACAAATAACAACTGATTGAAACCCAGCGGAGTGGGTGGTGTAGTGGTAAGCGTGATTACTTCTCATCCCAGCAGGCCTGGGTTCCCAGTCGGTGCCGCCGGGATGTACTGAGGCATAACATCTCTGATCACACCTTCTTTCGGAAGGGAAGAAAGCCGTTGGTCCCCGGTTCATGAGTTTGATGGGTCGATATGTAGGGTCCAGGTGTGGGAACTGCCTCCCTTGGCGTCGGTAGCATTGGTGCTCAGCACGGAAAACAAGATAGACGGAAAATAAAATCAAAGAAAAAAAAACTGATTGAAACCTGACAGTAAAAATAAAATTTTTGTTAGATGTTGCTGTTGTGGTATTCGGATGTACAAATATCTCACAATGTATCAAAGATGAAACTCTTGGGAATGACTCGAACCCACCACTTAATTCGATGTCGTCGGTAGGTTTTTGTTTTCCTCTGTTAGGGACATAACACAACTGCGACCAGTAATTTGATCTATTGTGGTATATCCCGTGTCCTTAGTTTAGTGCATGTCGTTTTACTCCATCACTATTGAGAAATGATGAAGTATTCGATTTTTTTACAGTTGCCACTCTTGCATTTATCGCAAGGATCCGACTCTAATTGAAAGGTCCCGCTTTTTATACCCTTCGGAGTGTTGAAACACCCTCCAAAGGCGCGCCCCTTTGTCAGTCAAAATTGGATTCCTTAACAACAAAAACAAGCTATGAAACCGATAATGACCATGCATCAGAACCCTAGTCTTAATCACTTTAACTAGGGAACAACGAATAGAAGATTAGGAATCACATACATAGGTGAATACTAACTAACTAATTTTTTCCTTGTTTCAAGATCATCCTCGGTCCAGGCAACCCGAGGACTTATCACTATCAACAAGGCATAAAAAGTAACAAGGACTAAGATGTGTTCCTTTGATTACTGAAAAAACCTGTTCCCCTAGTTTGAAGAAGTCAGGACTAGGAATCGGTGGTAGATCTTACATCTCGTAACGTACCACGAAAAGGTGATCTACCCACGTTACGGTAGGATGTTACAAAGCAGTATGCACCAGTGCACCTCAGGAAAGTCCCCTCGACTTATCGACTACCTGTGGTTAATGAACTAGATTCTACGATCTTGGTTCATATTTCTTTCGAAAATGTACACACATCTATTTAAAAAAAAAGTATACTGCGAAACCACGAGCCACTTGATTTGAAGTACAGTCCAAGGAATAAAAAAAAATCTACGGGAAGCATTTACCAGCAGTAGAATCTGTCCAAAAAAGTGTCTGTCAGGAACTGGTTGCACAAGACCTAAGAACTAGCAAATCGTTGCATGGCAAACTCGTCCAAGATTCTCGGTATAAGTCATCCTACTCTTTCACCTATAGTGATTTCGAATCGTCCCGTGTCGAGCACGATCCGTAAAACAAATCTTGCGTTTCTATCAGAGCTGGCTCACGAGACCCGAAGACAGTTTAAGCGTCATGTGACAAGATTGGCCAATATCCTCGCAACAAGTATTTCTGCTCTCTAGTGGCGTCGAGCACGAACCCCAAAATAAATCTTTCGTATTTATCTTCCAGGTGTTCCGCCTCTGGTGATATCGAATCGTCCAGTGTCGAGCACGGTCGTCGTGGAAAGATCGTCCACGGTCCTCGCTACAAGTATTATAATTCATCTGCCTCTGGTGATATCGAATCGTCCCGTGTCGAGCACGATCCGCAAAACAAATCTCCCTTATCCACCGGAGCCGGTCCATGTGACAAGAAAACAATTCAATCGTCATGTGAAAAGATTGCCTATGATTCTCGCACCAAATCTACCAAGTTTTCCGCGTCTGGTGATGTCAAATCACCTCGTGTTGAGCACGGTCCACGTGAAAAGATCGCCCACGATCACGATCCACAAAACAAATCTTCCGTTTCCATAAGAGCAGGTCCACGATACCCGAAGACATCAGTTCAATCGTCATGTGGCATGATCAGCCACGACCACCCCAACTCAACCACAACCCCAAGTAACGATGAGCACGATCCCCATCATAAATCTTCCGTATTTATCTTCCAGGTATTCCGTACCTGGTGACATCGAGTCGTCCAGTGTCGAGCATGGTTCATGTCATCAGATCGCACACGAACCTTGCAACAAGTATTGTTGTTCTTCTGTCTCCGGTGATGTAGAATTGCAAAACAAATGTTCCGTATCCATCAATGCCAGTCCACGAGACCTGAAGACAGTTGAATCCTTATGTGGAAAGATCACCCACGGCCCTCGCAATAAGTCTTTCTGCTCTTCCGACTCGAGTGACGTTGAATCATCTCGTGCCAAGCACGAACCACAAAATTTTCTTATCTACCGGTGCCGACCCACGTGTCCCAAAGACAATTCAATCGTCATGTGAAAAGATTGAATACGATCCTCGCAACAAACCTTCCAGATTTTTCACCTCTGGTGACGTCGAATCGCCACGTGTCGAGCACGATCCACGTGAAAAGATGGCCCACGATCCTCGCAACAAAATTTGTAGTTATTCTGCCTTCAGTGATACAGAAACGTCCCGTTTTGTACACGATCCGGAAAACAAATCTTCCGTCTCCAACAGTGCTGGCCCACGAGACCCAAAGACAGTTAAATCGTTATGTGCCATGTTGAACGCAATCCAAATATAGCTCATTTGCCACATGCCTTCAATTTGATTGAAGCTAGTAATTGTGGTAGATATGGAACGTCGATTCACGACTGTAATATGCCTCGGGCGCACATGTTAGCTATTGACGCATTTCGCGCCAAATCGAATCGAAGCTGGCAGCACCCTCTCAGATTTCAATAAAATTTTCTGGATGTGTAGACTTTGACTAAATAAGCACTTTTGCATACTCAGTTTTTCCAAAATTTATCTAGACTAACATTTGAGAAGGGCCAAACTTTTTCTGCCGATTTTTTTTTTCAAAAAAATATTATGGAAAAATGACAACTCCAACAAAAATATGTTGTATGGATAACTTTTAGGAAATTGACCAAATTATCGAACAAAAAAACTGAAAAAAATTTCATTTAAGACCTACACTGAAAAAAATCGATTTTTAAAATTCCAAGTCGATTAAAAAAAAAACTAGCCAAGTTCAATTCCCCTACAGCTGACAGAATCAGAGATCAGATAACAGTATTATCAGTATTGCCAAAATCTTGGTCTGTGAATAAAGTTGTAGCAGAATTCAACGCACCAACGTACATGGTGAGGCAGGTGAAGAGCCTTGTTAATGAGCAGGGTATTCTAAACACACCCACTAAGCAAATTCCACAGTTTTGTGCCTATAACTGGTGACAAAGTAGCGGCAAAAAGGTATTCTAATTCAGAAGATGAACCAAAAATATTTAGCGTGATTGGAAAAAGGAATAAATAGCATGTATGAAAATAGGTTTAAAACATTGAAAATATATAAATAAATGAAATATGAAAAATCTTGTCTTTTTTCTCTCACATATTATCAAATTTTGCATCAGTAGTAGACAACAGAATAAGGGAATGATATTTTTTTGACAAGGTCTACATGTCCAAATAGTTTTATTGAACTCTGAGAGGGTGCTGCTAATTCCAAATACGATTTGGCGAGAAATGCATCATGAGCCCTTTTCATATGAAATTCTCGATTAATCAAAGTGAACTTAAGTGCTGATTAGACAAAATTGAATTGCAAATTGAGCTTCATTGGATTTTGAGATGATTTTGTGCCTCACTGGTTTAGTTTTGTGTGAAAATGGCAAATAAAAAAAAAAATCAGTTCAGACATGAAAAAGTTTTTGTAAGAAAAACTTTTTTTCCTTAAAAGTGCCCATCTCGCAACCCTAACAAAATTTGTATGGTTATTTTGCTTAACGACGTATTTGGGATATCATCCAAACCATTTGTGGAAAAGTTCGACAATTTGGGTTATCGTTCGTTTATGGTATTTTTTTATTAGGGAATGTATGAATTTAATTTATTTATTTCCATTTCGTCAAGCCAGTGTAGACTACATACAATGATTATTACAATGTTTACTTACATACTATGCATTAATTCTATTCTGTTTTAGCTTAGTTTGTATTTACTGCTTGGACATAGTGATGTCAATACTTCCGCAATGCAAATTATATAGGCGCATCATTCGATTGATTGGGCTATTTTTTGCATAGTTTGTTCTGTATGTTTCTGAAAATAAATTCCGTGTTCTAAGATATCGACAAGGTGTGTAAAAATTTAATTGTGCGAGAATTTCTGCCGAATCTATGCGCATTGAAATAATGTCGTTGATGAAGAAAAGCATTGCAAATTGGCGGCGCTCCTTAAATGTTTGTATATTGATGAGCATGCAGCGCGCTTCATAAGATGGTAATGGAAATGCAGTCCAATTCAATTTACGTAAAGCATATAAAAGGAATTGTTTTTGGACAGATTCTATGCGTTCTTCGTGTATGGAAATGTATGGATTCCATACTACAGGGTTACCCACTCGAAGTGTTACCAGATTCAAACTGCTATAACTACCACACTATTAATGACAGCGCGCTCAAATTTATACCAATGACAGTTCATTCTATTGTTTACAAGCTTACAAAAGCATTTTTCTCTCCGTCTTTTAGAAAAAAAGTTATTCGTGATGGAATTTAAAAGAAATAGAGTGATTGCTTTATATTTGGCTGGAAAATCACAACCAGCAATTGTTCGGCAGCTAAAACATCTCAAAGTAAACAAAATGTTCGTGTATCGCACCATAACTCGTTACAATAGTACTGGCAGCATTGCAAAACGCCATGGAGGTGGTCGTAAAAAAACAGCAACATCACCTGAGATGATTCGAAAAGTGAAGGCTCGACTTGAACGAAATCCACGTCGAAGTGGCAATCAAATGGCTAAAGAGCTGAAAATTTCACAAAGTTCAATGCAACGACTGTTGAAAACTGAGCTAAAGGTCAAGCCCTACAAGTTCCAAAAAGCACACGATCTTACACCACAGCAAAAAAAAGTTAGACTCGAAAGAGCAAAGGAGTTGTTGCGCCTGCACGAACGTGGCGAATTTCCAAACATTGTGTTCTCTGATGAGAAAAATTTCCCTATCGAGCAATTCGTAAACTCTCAAAACGATCGTGTTTACTTGACCGAACGCACGTACGAGAATATAAGCCAACGAATGGCCACCCGAAGCAATTTCCCATCGCAAGTGATGGTATGGGCAGCCGTGACCGCTGATGGGCGCTCTCCAATCGTTTTCATCGAGCCTGGTGTCAAAGTAAATGCGACTTATTATCGTTAAAATATTTTGGAAGCTGCTTTAGAGCCGTGGGCACGCAAACACTTCGGTCGCAAAGCATGGACGTTCCAACAAGACTCGGCACCGTCACATAAAGCAAAAATTAACCAAGAATGGTTAAAAAATCATATTCCACGCTTCATTTCGTCGACACAATGGCTTTCGAATTCGCCAGACGCAAATCCGATGGACTTTTCCATCTGGTCAATTTTAGAGAGCAAGGTGCGGACTAAAAAATATGCCAGTATGGATGCGCTGAAGAAAGCGATTGTACGTGAATGGACCAAAATACCACAAGCTCACATTCGTGCAGCATGCAACTCGTTTTTTGACCGTTTGAAGGCCATAGTCAAGGCAAAAGGTGGCCACATCGAGCTAAAGTGAATGGATTCTGAAATTTTGAGTATTTATAAACATTTTTGTCATTGGAATCAATAAAAAATATTTCACACAAAAAAAATTATAGTCGTTTGAATAGGTAACACTTCGAGTGGGTAACCCTGTAGGTGGCAGTATTCCAGAATTGGCCTTACATATGTGGTATATAAAAGCTTAATAGTGTATGGGTCTTCGAAATTATGACTGAACCTTTTGATGAAGCCTAGCATTCTGTTTGCTTTACTAATGATAGTATTGTAATGTTCTATAAAAGTTAGTTTGGAGTCTAGGATTACACCTAGATCTCTTACAATTTTGCTTTTTTCTACTATTTGGTTGCCTAATGATATTTCAATATGCGGTGTTTCAATTTTTCTGCTAAATGCTATTGCAGTACATTTTTTTACGTTCAGTTGAAGTAGACTTTTACTACACCAGGTGTGGAATATATTGATTTCATTCTGGAATTCTTCTGCATCGCTAGAATTACTTATTTCCATAAAGAGCTTCATGTCGTCTGCATATACAAGCAATTTTATTTTTTTAAGTATGTAGGAAATGTCGTTTATGTACAAAATAAAAAGAAGTGGGCCTAAATGAGAACCCTGGGGTACCCCAGAGGTGACCGAAATTGGTTCTGAAAGTTTATTTTGAAAGCGAACTATTTGTTTACGATGTGACCAACAGGACGATGACCAACAGGACGGTTGGCTCTTCTTCTTCTTCTTCTTCTTCTTCTTCTTCTTCTTCTTCGCATTTCAAGCTTATTGCATACGCATATAAGCTTATTGCGTGCTCTCAACTTAGTGTTCTAGATGCACTTCCACAGTTATTAAAATTGAGAGCTTTCGATGCCTGTACAATTTTTGCATTGGCATAATTGTGTGGCAAGTCCAATCATACTTCTATGCCCAGGGAAGCGAGAAGTTTTCCAACCCGAAAAATTTCTTGACCGGACCGGGAATCGAACCCAGCCACCTTCAGCATGGTCTTGCTTTGTAGCTGCGCCTTTAGCGACTGAGCTAAGGGAGGTCCCTTGGAGGGTAGGTAGTAAACATTATTACCTATCTTGAGGCAAAATTTCATCAAAATCAAAAAAAGCTCTTTTTTTAAATCGACTTTAAATTTTAAAAACCGATTTTTTTCAGTGTAGGTCTCAAATGAAATTTTTTCCAGTATTTTTTTCGATAACTTGAACAATTTCCTAAAAATCATCCATGCAACACATTTTTGTAGGAGTTGTCATTTTTCCATAATATTTTTTTGAAAAAAATCAGCAGAAAAAGTTTGGCCCTTCTCAAATGTTAGTCTAGATAAATTTTGGGAAAACTAAGTACGCAAAGTGGCATATTTAGTCAAGGTCCACATATCCAGAAAGTTTCATTGAAATCTGAGAGGGTGCTGCCAGCTCCGAATACGATTTGACGCGAAATGCGTCTATTGCAAAATCTGTTTCTGATTCAGAATGCGAAGATGTCGATGGCGAAGATCAGGAATCAGAATGCGGAGATGTGTACGACGAAGACCAGGAAAGGCGAATTGGTGACTTAACATTGTTTACCGAATTTATTGTTGAAGAATATGTTGAGAAGAATCAGAATCTAACCTTAATGATCGACGATGACGTACCGGTTAATATCAAAGAAAATTAAGGTATGCAGTAATTTATTTTAGAAAACTAATAATCTAACATTTATTTGACAGTGGTTGGCAATGGAACCAATTATCCAGATGTATGGAGATCTGTTAACACAAATATTGGTAAGTATTGAAGACATTTAGTGTCCTTGAAAGTCTTCGGTCCAACAACCTTGTTGTCTTGTGTGAAAATGTATTTTTTTTTTATTTGTGTACAAACTCTAAAAATCACTGCTAATACACAACAAAAAATTAATTTTAATATCACATCAAAGTGGATGCACTTCAATCGTGTTGAAAATATGGTGTAATATTACTTGCCAGAAAGGACAAAATTATCATTAATACAGTGCATGAACTGATATTACGCAGCTTTTACTGCATTTGTTTATTTTTGTGGCCATAAAAATTTCATGAGATTTTCGACATGATTGAAGTGCATCCTCTTGGATGTAATATTAAAATTTATTTTTTGCTGTGTATGGTAATTAAAATAAGTTTCTTTTTAAGAGACTCTCCGTTACGACAACCCCTGGAGTGAACTACAGTTGAAAGATGGAGATTTGGGATTTGATGAAATTGACACGTCCCGACGTCCAAGAAGCCGAAGACCAATAAACAGAATATTGCACAACATGCACGAATGCGAGGCTTAGAGTAGGGTAAACGCTCCTATAGTTGCGGTACGTTAGAAGCGTTAGGTTCCTATAGTTGTGTATTGAGTCTCCATACACAACTATAGGAACCTAACGCTTCTAACGTACCGCTACTATAGGAGCGTTTACCCTATAGACAATCTAACGGCCATTAAGTAGTTGCCCGCAGTGTGAAACCACCATGTAGTTGTACGAAGCTCTATTTTTTACCCTTCTTACAAAGAAGGGTATAGATATCACCTGAAAAACCGACTATCGATCCGGAGGGCCGAGTGTCATATACCATTCGACTCAGCTCGACGAGATCGGAACATGTCTGTGTGTGTGTGTGTACGTGTGTATGTGTGTATGTGTGTGTGTGTATGTAACGAAATGAATGCGCTCACGTTTCTCAGCAACCGCTCAACCGATTTGGACAAACTCGGCGCCAAATGATAGGTCTTGGGGTCCCATTAAACGCTATTGAACGGTTTTGGAATCGGTGAACCGGTTCCGGAGATATGGCCGGAATAAGATCCGGTGAATATGGGCCTTCACGCTGGATTTAACGGAAAACGTATCAAAACCATCATGCGACACATCAAATTACTACAGAATTCAAAAATAAGATCAATGCAAGTCGTGTTAAGTGTTCCAGACCACATTGGACACACTTGGACATGTTCCGGGTACCCCGGTGAAGTTGCTTGAATATGAATTGAATTAAAACCCATTAAGGGGAGGTTTACTTGGATTTGGCTGAAAAACAGTTGAACTTTGGAATTTTTTTTCAGTAGAATGAAAAGACATACGAACTTCTGGTTTCGATAATTATATTTGTCCACTATTCCTGAATACTTGGAAATTTTTTGAAGGTAAAAAAACAAAATGGCGGCTCAAAATGGCGGCTCGCGTGGAGGAGTGTCAGTCAGGTTTTGCTGCAGAACTTCGAGTGCACACCCTCTGGTGGTGAACTGAAATGAAATTTTTTTATTGTGGTTAAAGTTGATAATATTCCCTATCGCTTATACCTAACTAGAACGAAATCCGACAAAAATTGACCAAATTATGGACATTTGAAAATTTAGTGCTTTTTTTACCCCTTTTTATTCTCACTTTGACCTTGCTTAAAAAATAGTAACTAACATTTTTTTTTCATTTTAGATATAAGCCATACAAAAAATAGTATCCTTCAAAGCGCAATTTTCCGATTGTAAATCGGATCATTTGTTCAAGCCCTATGCTCTAAGTTGTTATAAAAAATATGGTTTCGAGAAAAATGCGTTTAAAGTTTTTGTTGCGTCCCTCAGCGCGCATGACAAAGGTTCACTCAAAGCGCCATAACTCGCTAAATATGTTTCGGATCGTAAAATCCTTTTGGCCACATATTCTACACACTTGTAGCTTTCATTTTATGCAAAAAAATCAAATTTTTTTGAAAAATCCAAGTAAACCTCCCCTTAAATCACATTAAAATACGATGATAAGGTGATTGGTAGCCCCACCAAATAGACTACACCCGGATATATTCCGGGTACCCCCAGGCAGTGGCGTAGCGTCACTGGATGACACGGGGGTGGGGGGCTTGGTCACTGATAATGACAATAAAATAAATAAACTTGAATAAGTAAGAAGGGTCTGATCACACCATAGGTGGATAAATTCGGGTTTTATTATTATAGTCACTTTAACACTCTTGAGTCATTCGTGACTTGTCCGGGGGTGAGATTTGAACTCGTGACTTTAGTGTGAGAGGTATGGATGTTAACCACTACGCCGGGGTCGCCCGAAGCTCTAATGTTTCAAGACATATGATGAGAACACTCGAAAGAAATTATTAGAAAATCTATTGAAGCTTTCATGGTCCGGATAAAATCAGTTTTTGAGCAATCATATGGCTATTCGGACAACAGCAATTCCAATATTAAATTTAAAGCCTTTACTTTAGTGGAAGCTTACAGCCCCGAGAAAATAAATTACGTATTATTTTTTTTTTTTAAATATTGAAAAAGGATATAAAAAATATAACAAAAATGTTTTTGTTTTTCTATTTTTCTAAGGAAAATCTAAGTGTAAATACATTTTTTATATGTTTTCACTTCGGTCATCATGGCACAAGTTGGAGTCAAACTATCGCAAAAATTGACCTTATGATTTTGTTTAGAGCCTAAAACTGATGCATGTTGAAAAAGAAAACAGTTTTTAACAAGTAATTTTTTTCAGAAATCTAAGAAGATTATTTCTTTGAATTTTTATATCTTATTTCATTATTTTCAGAAAAAATAAGAACGGCCCGCAAATGGCCGCTATCATGGTTCAATTTAAATTGCAAATCAGCTATGACAATGGGCATTAGTGGATTCTATCAACCTTGTCCTCAATAAAACACAATTGACACAATGATGATAGTGGTCTACCACTCATTGTAGCACGTTGGAGGCGAACCAGTCTCAGGCTGAAAGCCTTCTAAATAAAGATAAATCAATCAATTAATCATTGTAGCACGGAAATTAGTCCGATAGCTGTGGGCTCTCCTCACTGTTGAACTTGATCAAGCTTAATAACCTCTGATTGTCATCAGCAAATCGCTGTATGAAGGACCTATTAATTTCCTTGAAATAGTTAAGAATCTCATTCCAACAACTTGATCAGCTAATTGATCAGAAAACGAGCCATCGAACAGGAAGATGCCCCAATGAATGGGGAGGAGAGCCCGCCTTTTATCCACGAAATTTTAGCAACAGGGAGATGACATCTTCACTCTCCTCATCCGAATCGCTTCAATTGGGTGATGGTCCCTCCTGTGAGGTGTCGATATGACTGAATAGATTACTATTCGTTATGTATAGCATCCATTGCTGAACCCAAGAGATACAGATTTTGCTGAACCCAAGAGATACAGATTTTGGATATTTACAAAAGTTGTAGCTAATATGTTGATGAAAAAAGTTAGAGGTAAATGTTTGTGTCCGGATTTTTACGTGTTCAATCTTTATATATCCTGCATGATATGAAAGGCTCAATGAAACTCTGTGTGTTCAAAAAATGTGGTCGTAGCAACGTAAAATATCTCCTTGAGTCTGAAGAACCATAAAATCTGAACTCATTTGCATAATGTAAGATATTTTTTCAATACATCTGTATGTCTGATATCATGCGATAAAGTTCCACGTAGCTCCATGGATTTAAAAAATAAGTCAGAATATCGTACAAGACTTTGGTTGAGCCTGTAGAACTTCAAGATTTTAATTTATGGTTGATTTGGAGGACTGGAATTATTTAGTCATTTCAACTATATTTCCTACATTATATAATTGTACAATATCTCGTAGGGTCTGTTGATCGTCAAGATCAGGACTCCTGGACAATTTAGAGAATAGAACATATTTTTATTTCACAAATTCTTATCACTTTGTATTTTTAAATTCCGCGGAGCTTCATAGATCCGTTTAACAAATCTGTGCATCACATAATACTTTGTTGAGCCTGTAAACATCAAGCCCAAATCCTCAGGATAACTAGGAGACCCCAAAATATGATGGGCCTTATTACGTGTCACTACACGATGATAAGGAAGTGATACACAGAATAAGAGCAGTGTTTGCCGTACAAATCAAATGGGAATCACTTCACCGTGATGACAAGTGACAAGTTTTCACCGTGAAGTGACATCCGTAATAACCCACGATGTCATTACAACGACATATCCCGCATGACATCGTACAATATCTCGTTGAATCTGAAGAACATCAAGATCTGAACTCCAAGACAATTTGAAAAATAGAACATATTTTGCTTGTACAACTTCTCATCCCACTTAATGTGATGAGGCCCAACGTAGTTCCATGGATGCACATAATAGGTCAGGACATCATACAAGGCTTTCGTTGAGCCTGTAGAACTTCAAGATATGTACTCCAGGAACATTTGGGGAATCTTAGATATTTTGTTAATTCAAATATAAATCTAATAGGATATAATGAGCTCTAAGCTAGCTCACTAAACCCATAGTCGGGACGTTGTGGAAATCTTAATTGAGCATGTAGAACTACAAGACCAATTCTTCAGAATGATTTGCCTCGTATATGCTGTTTTTTAAATTAATGTGGTGTAATTAGGCTCTACGAGGTCTTTTGAATACATATCTTTGAATTAAGTCTCAACGGACGGAAATACCTTTTAATCTTCTAAAGATTAAGGTTTGAACTTCAGAATAAATTAATTCTTTTTTTTGTACTATTATAGCTGGATTGTAACGAAGATCTTAAAAATTTCCTTAAAATAAGCCTTAGAAAAAATGGAATTGAAATTGTTAAAGACTGTTGGCTAGAAGCCGGTATTCAAGTGCAATCAAGGTACGGATGGTAAGCCTCAAGTCCCGATTGATTGCAGAAGACTGCTATGAAGTGATCGTAGAGAAACGCATGGAAGGGGTGCAGATTACATAACATTCTGTGCAAGCAAGTGGCTAGGGATTGGAATCTAGAACCTCTCTACTCAGAACCGATAATAACAAACAATAAAGAACAAAGGCATAGGTGAATTGTTAACTCACTAAGAGAGGTCAGAAACAGAATCTGAAATGCGGTCAAGCCTGTGGCGAGCTCTAAAAATAACATGGTAAGCAGAAAATGCCGATTATCAATTTGCTGGGTTTTTCTCCGTTTTATTCTCTGAATATGGCAATTTTCCCAGTTGCGCAATATTTATTTAAATTGAGCATAACATCGAATGCAATTAAGTCAAAGAAGTCACTAGGTTAAATTTATCATGATTATTCCCAAGTAACACGTTCTTCATAAAGCACAATTAAACCTATATTGAAATTACCAAAACTTTCAAGGCGCATATTTACGCTATTATATTTTCTACCTGATTTTTCATGTCAACATTGGATGTTAAGGATAAAATACTTCGACTGTTGGCAGAGAAGCAACTAATTGGTCGAGACATTCGAGACATCGGAGAGTGTTGAAAAAAAAAAATGAGCATAAGCTTCAGAAAACCCAAAATGAACACGTCTGGCGATTGTGATAAATTTGCCATCGCACTCAAGCTATCCAACGACGAACAAAAAGCGGAAATTGAGCGGAAAAATTGGCATATCGTCAGATATAATCCGATGTAAATGCCGCAAAATCGAATATACGCTTCCGAACAGCTTCGTTAGAATTACAGAAGTGCCTCACAACACCACATTTGAAAAAGTGGAATCGCATACTACAAACGACAGTTATACAGAATCTGTAAAATATTCATAATTTGTACATCTTTTATACAACATCCCTCCTGTGTCAAACGTAATCGTCTAGCGTCACTAACGACTGATCACTACATGCTATTAATATAAATTTAGCTTTTTTATGTCACTCATATATTCAGTCCATGCAAAAATTCATGATCTAAGTATGGTACGATAAATAATTTCAGATTTATCCAACGTTCGATGTACCTTTTTTATTTGAGTACTATGTGAATCACATAGTACGAGAAAATTATTCACGTCAAATGTAGGCCTTTTCAACCACAAAGGCCATCAGTATGTCAGAAAAAGCAATGAAAATGAACAATTCATGCGAGAGCAATACGTACTCTGTTGCTGATGCTCGCCTTAGTTTCCTAAGTCTTGAAAGGGAAATATCACCTACCACTCACTCCCCGCTTGACCTCGAACTCCACTGGGGATGTGAGTACACGAAGATAATAATATATCTCCAATAAGATAATGCCAGAGTTTGCCAACATATCACTCGGGTTTTCCGTAGTATATCGCCCGATACTAAACCCTCCAGCCCTCCAACAACGGTTATATTCCATCATGGTCATGATACAAAACCGCATGAAATAAAAGAGCAGCGACATCATGTATTTTTAACAGAACAAGCTTACGACTCGGCCTTTGAAAATACAAACAAAGTCACTTCTTTTGACAATTGGAATGCAAGCATCGAATCCTCGGCGGTAGACCATACATTTGCATTATAAGAGAATAACTGCCAACGACATAAAAATATGTTATGTTTGCAAATGACTTGGCGTTTTGTGTTGCATTATTGTTTTGAATAATAGGCAGCATCAAGGATATGGGATCTTTTATAGCTTTCGAGAAGATTTACCGTCGGCGTACAGCTTAGTTATTATCATCTACGGCATGCGTACAATATTACATATTTATTATCAAGATGGTTTTGCTTTCTCGTCACAGTCACAGGTACATTACCGAATAGAATTTGAAAATCGAATATTTCTGTGAATGCAACTTAAAATAACACTTCCATCTCTTCCAACGTTATCCTTCTAGAATATTGAATAGCTTTTAAAATATTTCCTCCTGAGGGGTTATTTGTCTATGCCATCATCGAGCTTTGTCCTGCATGTCGGAAGCTCTCGTTGCCACGGTTCATTTGTCGCGTCCGAATCTCAAACATATGCTGCCGGAACAAGCAACCTGTTTAAACATACATTGCACCTCTTCCTTCCGGCCGTGAGTCCTCATCAAAGACATTCGAAAAGCAACCTTCTCAGCCAACCGTGTGAAGTTGAACGGTTTAGTTCTCTAAAAGCGCACTCAGGGCAGCTAATGTTTTATTCACCGGTCTCAAGGAAACAGCAAAACACTTCATAAATATAGCATCAAACGATTTTGTCGGTCAAGCGAAATTGTTCGAATATGTGAATAGTTGATTGTGCCTTTGCGGTGCTGTGATCCGCTGAAATTTGAAAGATTAGAAGGAACTGAACTCCTGTTGTCACTGTTTTTGATATTTGGTTCGGAAATATTTACACTTTTATTTAACACATGTGGGCTTCCCTCTGCTCAGTTGGTAAAGGCGTAGCTATAAAGCAAGACCATTCTGAAGGCGGCTGGGTTCAATTCCCAGTCTGGTCCAGGAATTTCCCGAATTGCGAACAGAACCCACCATTGTTTTTCATTGAATATAAATTACATTCACTGAAAAGTAATAACTAATTCTGCCCGTTCTAGTTCGTCATGCATAAGAGGTACAGATTTAAGTTAGTGACAAATGTTTTAGCTAGTATTAAAATCTACAAAAGCTTCAACTTCATTTTACGGAACTCTGTTAATGGAAAAAGTTAGAGGCAAATGAATGCATGAAATGAATGTAGGTACTTCCCACACAATTATACTAATGCAAAAATGGTACAGGCTTAGACACCTCTCAATTAACAGCTGTGGAAGTTCTCAAAGAACACTAAGTTGAGAGCCGGTGTAAAATCGCAGTAAGAGTGTAATAAAGCCAAAGCAGAAGAAGAAAATTTAACACGACCCGGGACCATGTCCGAGTGATTAATAACCTTGGAACTGATCGACTGAAACCATTTGTGGTAATTTAAAAACTCTTTCGAAATTTTGATAACCCTCTGTACAAGGCAAAGATTTAATTTCCCCTGTTTTATGGTATATTCAATTTTAATTTCATTATTTCTGATTGCAATAATATAAGTACATTACATTTAATAAGGTACACCGGGCAAGTTGAAACGCGTGGAGAAGTTGAAGTGGTAGGTATGGTAAGAGATACCTCTTAGTGGAAGTGAATAATCACTGAGATTATTTCTAATCTAGTAGTTTGTGGCAGTACACAATGCCCAAAAAAAAAAAAAAAAATCAGTGAATATTCACTTCCGCTAAGAGATACACGTACCGTTTTATCTTCCCCGTCCGTTTCAACATGCCCGGTGTACCTTAAGGGTATTTATATTTGTTAACATGATGTAGGATAAATGTACCAATCATGGCCATATTGCTCCAATTATGATCCTTTGAATTCCAAGGCATATTACGTACCTTTACATATATAGCCATGATTGGTACATTTATGCCTTGGAATTCCAAGGGTCATAATTGGAGCGCAATTATCTCCGTTAATATGGCTCTAATCGAAATTTGGACCCGATCTATTATTTTCAGGCTAGCTGGTATGAAAATGTTTAAATCGATTTATCACCGTTAATATGGCTCTAATCGAGATTTGGAGGGTTTTAAGGTGTCAGAATTTTTTTTCCAAAAAAAAAAAAATGTCACGACCTATTATTTTCAGGCTGGCTGGTATGAAAATGTTTAAATCGATTTATCTCCGTTAATATGGCTCTAATCGAGATTTGGAGGGTTTTTAGGTGTCAGAATTTTTTTCCCAAAAAAAAAATGTCCTAACCCATTATTTTCAGGCTGGCGGCTATGAAAATCTTTAAATCGATTTATCTCCGTTAATACGGCTCTTATCGAGATTTGGAGGGTTTTTAGGCGTCAAAATTTTTTTCCCCAAATAAATGTCCCAACCTATTATTTTCAGGCTGGCTTGTATGAAAATGTTTAAATCGATTTATCTCCGTTAATACGGCTCTAATCGAGATTTGGAGGGTTTTTAGGTGTCAGAATTTTTTTTCCCCAAAAAAGCTATTCTACAAGACTGTCTACAAGACGCTGATTAGACCGGTGGTCCTCTACGGCCACGAGACCTGGACTATACTCGTGGAGGACCAACGCGCTTGGTGTTTTCGAACGGAAGGTGTTGCGTACCATCTACGGTGGAGTGCACATGGATGACGGAACGGCGAGGAGGCGAATGAACCACGAATTGCACGAACCATCCATCGTCCACATTGCAAAAATTGGGCAACTACGGTGGGCTGGGCACGACGTAAGAATGCCGTACGACGACCCAGTGAAAATGGTTCTAGAAAGCGACCCAACAGGAACAAGAAGAAGAGGCGCGCAGCGGGCAAGGTGGATCGACCAAGTAGAAGGCGACTTGCGAACCCTTCGCAGACTACGAGGCTGGCGAAGTGTGGCCATGGATCGAGTAGAGTGGAGACGACTTCTTCGGACAGCAGAGGACAACAAGGCCTTAGGGACGTTGCGATACTTAAAAGTATCGATACTTGATTAAAAACAAAAGCATTTAAACCAACTAATTGAACCATTCAGCATCATCGACGCTTGCTAGAAATATTAGTTTCTGTAAATATTTTGCTGACAATCGGTTTGTGGTCTCAGTAATTATAGATCCAGCCTTTGAAAAGAGTCGTTCGCATGGAACAGAAGTTGCCATGCTGACCATATGCATCCTAACCTGCTGATACAGCGCTGGAAAAACTGACTTCATGTCCTCCCATTGTTCCAATACACACGATAAAAATATCGATATTGGAGAAGTATCGATTGTAAAGTATCGAAATAAAAGTATCGATACTTTACTGATATCAGTAGTATCGCAACGTCCCTACAAGGCCTTAGTCTGATTGGTAAGGTAAGTATGCTTTACGCTGTGCCAATATGGTCTAATTGTTGCACTGCCAGGAAAAAAGCACTTCAAAGGATTCAGAACAAAGTTCTGAAGATGATTTTGAAGTTGCCTCCCTGGTACAGTATTACCGAAGTACATTGAATTTCGAATGTTAGAACAAATGTTCAACAAAATAATTAATAATTTCAGGCAAAAATCGTTGCAACGATTAATTCCCTTTATAGGGTTTTTGATCTGATTTCCGTCCTACTAAGCACAACCTGCGCTTTATCCCCTTTTTTAACGGGTTTGAACAAAAAATGCAATACTTATGTCAAAGATGACTTCTAAATTTATTCACCTTGCCATACGTACTATTGGATTTCATAAACAGTCACAAATTGTTGAGATATTGTTTAAAATCTAATACTGCTTCTTGATTCTAAATTCGTTCTACGAGTTTCAATTCCGTCCTTTTGTTTTGAGAACAATGAGCGTAAATATTCATACAATGCGCTCTAACAGGATTTATGTTGTAGCTTATGAACTAACGCATCGGAATAAACTTATTATTGATTTGTGCACAGTGAAACCATTGATATTATTGAGCTTTTGTGATCGATAGAACGGAAATGGGCGATTACGACGAAGTAGCGCTCTACCCTACCTAGATAAAATTTAGTTTTAGTTTTTAGCAGTGTTGGGAAAATATCAAAAAATCAAATCTCACCAACGCCCAAGATCACGCTTGATTTTTGTAGACAAAAATCAACAAGCACACAACTGCGGTTGATTTTGCAAGCTGTGATATCGCAGCTTGGAATATCAAGCTAACAAAACTCACCAACTGCAAATCTCACCAAAATGTGGTGAGATTGAGTTTAATGATTTTTGCTTTACACCCGAATGCAACCGAAACTTCTATAACGGCTTGCAGCAGTCTCTTCGCGTCTACCATCGGTGAAGATTAAAAAGTGATAGCAAACTATGCTTTCTCTTTCTAAGAAAACGTTGTGCAATGGAATCATTTTTGTGTCGAGTCAACTCTCAGCTTGATTTTTGCGCGTTGTGAATAGTCTCGCAATATCAAAGGAGCTTGTAGAATCAATATCAAGCATGATATTTTGTTCCAATATCACGCGTGATATTGCGAGCCCATGAGAGCGAAAAAATATCAATTGATTTCTGATTTTGCCAACACTGGTTTTTAGTTTTAAAATTTCAATTGTTATACTGACATTCAGGTTTAAAAAAAAAAGAGTTAAAAAAAGCCAAGAGCAAAGCTTATTTTAAGAACACATTACACTACCGTGAAAAAAATTCGCCTCATCATACCATCACCACCGAACAATACATCACATGCGATCGATGTCATACTTCATCGACACAAAAACAAAAGAGAATATGAGAGCAGCATGATTGCAGCTGCGATCCAAGAACAAAACGTTTCAAAACATGTAATTTCATTATTCGATTGGGCCTGTACAAATAAATAAATTTACATCTAATTGCATTAGTTTGCAATATCGCCACGGGGCTTACGGTAAATAAAATTCGATCACCGTTCGAGAGAAACATGAGCATGATTGATCACCCACGGCTGCTACTTTGTTATTGCCAGATTATGTGTAATTACACATAGAACCAATAGACGATGCTTGGGACTAGAATCAACAATCAATACGAAACTAACGATTTTAAATTGGCTCAATACTTGACTAGCCTATTGGTCTCAAGCAAATGATTAACGTATCCCATTCTAGTTGAAATTCTAGTACTACGCAATGTTTGTTTTGATTCGCTATGAAAGTTTGACAGATAAAATGAGGGGTTATTGGTTTTTCCTATGTTTCGAGGGGTGAATCGATTAGCTTGGGACCGAAGAGAGTACCAGAGCTGAGCCAAAAAGTTGAGCACGATATTTCGGGACCTTCTAGTCTTAGAGTTACCTCTATGCTAGAATTCATTCTCAATGTGTAAAATTTGGTGATCTCATCCTAGGCAATACCGAAGGTCAAGAATGGAATGGGTAGGAATGTGTTGACGTGACATTCGCTTTGATGGAAGCCGGGGAGTCCTCTGCACTTCCACGAGGAATCACTGAGATGTTGGGTAAGAGGGATGGGTTTGCATCAGGCTGCAAGGGCCTAGCCAGGTTTCGAGCTAGGGTGGTGCGAAAAAATTTACTATTGAAAATTTTGCCGAATGGAAATTCACCGAACGCCATTTCCCCGGAAGCCTTTGTGTTGCTGAGTTTAGACCACCTCTGGATACGCCTATGTCAGGGTTCGTTTTGGTAAACGATAAGCTGTATTGATGTCCTAACGATCGTATAACGCGAAGGAGCTTGGGATTGATCCCACTATTACGCATTGTTCAGGCTATCATAACAAGCCTGGCGTGACGATTGTTTAAGCCCTGGTTAAACAAGCTATTCAAATGAAATTACGTTCTCGAAAGCTGTCAATAACGTATCCCAAACTGGATCAAGCGTGCGCCCAACTTTTTCTAAACATTCCGAAACGTTACACCCAATATATATCAGTTACGGGTTTCTACAATAGTAGTCTGGGATAAATTGTAATGCCATTCCCCCTCCCTCCCCCCACACCCCCTGAATTTGCATTTCCTGATACCTCAATTTTTAACGCAACGTAAAAAATTCAATCTCTAATCCGCAGAATCGAAGAAACTATCTTAAGCATATAATCTCGAGTTAGCTAACAATCCAGAATATTAAACACACTCCCAACAAACACACTCTCAGTGTACTCTTTCAGGGAAGTTTTCTCCAAACAGTTCCAACATCTGTTGCATCCTAAATTAAAAGTAATCCCATTTCACACAGCTAATGTAAACCAATCTCCTTTATTAGCCTCTGCTCATCTCGGACACATCGTCTATAAAGAATACCGCACCATATCACATCCATCTGTTCTTCATCGTGTTACCTATTGCCATGTACTTACACATCACCTCATCGCCTCGCTTGATTCTTGTTATAGGAAGATAATTGAAACGAACACAAAACCCAAAAATCAACATGATTCTAGATCCACCCCTCTGTTCCGTGTCTTCAGACATCAAGTGAACAACTTGTTCATCACGAGGAAAACAAAAATGAAACAAAGTAATAAATAATGGAACATTTTTACATTAAATATATTAAAAAAGCTGTATACTGTTACACATTCCAGACCACCTCCCCGACGATGGGACACCTTCCTGACGCAATGGTCTAAAGTTTTCCTCCTCAATTTCTATTCGCTTCTCACTCCTATTCTGCGTAGTCTGGTAAAAGTAACGACTGACGGCAGAGAGTAATAATAATGGAAAAAGCTTTTTAGTGGTGCTGCACCACCACTAGACATGCCATGCCACCCCTAACCTGTCAAACCTGCTCAAGGGCCAGCTCTCGAATGGGAATTTTTCAATATCAAAACCGCTGTTTCCTGAGCGAAAGCACACCAGCCAATGAAAAACAGCTTCCTCTTTCCCACGTGCAAAAACTCACACATCTTCGTGCATCATCGTACCGGCTGCTAACAGCTGTTCACTCTGCTACCTAATAACAACAATACGCAGCAGGGAGCCGAGAAAGAGTGTGCACATTCATTTTACAACCACGAAACTCAAGTTTTCTCAATCCTCCTCATCGAACCTTTCCTTCCACACAATGTGGGGCCCTTCCAATGCTTGCTTACTTTTAGGAGAACAAGGCAATCGATTCAAAGGCAGGTTCCTACAAGAAAATCACTTTCAGCTCTGATTTTTACCACGTGGTGGCACGCAAGTCAATTTTCCCACCCTTTTGCTGCAGAAGCACGCCGTCCGAAGAATAAACTGTGCAAGATCGGTCGATTTACGGTGGCAGCAACTGGTGGCATCGTAGGCGAAATATTTACAATAGCAACCAGAATTGGAAGCGTACGGCAGTCCATCACTCACACTGACTGTATTGGCGTATTTTTAATTTCCTGAATGAGTTTTTTAATGAAAAAAGTTACGGGAGTATAAGTTCTTCATTAGGTTGGGCTTACGAAAAACTTTCATAATACAATTTTATGTAACGTTTAATGGAATCGGTGTTCAATGAACGGTGGAACATTGAAGTGTTTGGGCGACCATGGTATGCTAGGTTTCGTCTTGAGTATTGACAGGGTTTATAAATCTGTCCTGAAATGGATTATGGAAAATACAAACGGTTGATAGAATTTCGGGGTGACATACATATTATGTCACGCTCTAAGGGGGGAGGGATGAGCGGTGTGAGAATCTGTGACAAGCACTGCATTAGGTATAGGAAAAACGTGACGAAAAGGGGGAGAGAGGTAAATTTTTCCTCAATTGGGTGTGACATAATTAAAGTATGATGCATCACTATTATTATCATTGCTTAGGCACGTATTATGTGGTAAGAATTTAATGATTAACTGTCATAATACCGACCTTACGAATTGTGTGTCGATGTTGTGACACATCACGGTTGGCCCTTTGCCAAGAAGCGAGCAACAAAAATCAAAGTTGAACGCTGCTGTCGCACGTTCTAAAGCTGGAAAGTTTATTGTTGAACTTAGATAAATTACTAATTTTCACAAAAAAATAATAATTTACCTACAGCTACACATAAACTTACACACTTACAAATTGATCATTTTCTTTGTCCATGTTCTCACTTTGTTTGTGATCTGATGTTTGTGTACATAAATTGGTTGTCAAAGTGAGAACCGATACCTGTATCTGTAAAATTTCACCCATATATCCCTTCAGACCGATCGCGTTTGTCATAGTTGTCTTTGGTTTTTTGTTCATGATTCAGTTATAACAAATCAGGGACTTTGAACAGTTATCTGAAGTCTATGACTTGGAAAATTGGTAACTACACTGCAATGCTCATTTCTGTTTGCAAACTTTGTAAACATATCAAACAAAGCCGAACGTACGAACGAATAGGGTGACTATAGCGCATTTTATGAAAACGTCATAAGTTTTTATCGCTGTTTTAAATCAATAATTACGAAGAAACCATAAAGCCTACAAGGTTACTACCAAAGACACAAATCTAGGGAACTGCATGGAAAATGTTTTGTAGAACAACTAAATAAACAGAAATGAAAATTTTCAACTCAAAAACACTAAAATGTATGAAATTTTACCAGTTTTTTTGGTACTTTCAACATACTTTTCAATTTTAATGTATGATAGTTAACTTTATTCGAGTTCTTTTTCAAAGAGTATTAATAGCTAAGACTTTAATCTTTCATTTGGTATGTTGAATTCAGAAAACCACATTAAGATTAAAAAATATAACTAACCAAAGTTGGTAATACAAAAAAAAATAAAATGTTGAATAACTCACTTAGCAGTCATTTCCGACCCTATGTTTCATTGGGATTTTTTCATAACTTTAGGAGCCCTATCTACCCTGAAAATATGTAAAACCCGGAACCAAACACCCTGTATAAGGCTTTTACCATGAAAATCTAACGAATATTCACCGAAAATTTGAAATGAAATATGTATAACAAATTCAAAAATGATTGCGAGTGATTTCCAATTTTTTTTATCCATTTTATTAAGAGTTCTATAAATAAATTATAATAAGTTGTGGAGAACATTTCACGAACGTATTCAGATAAGAACTTCAAGGGAAAATTAGGGATGAATAATTCAAGGAAACGTTACAGGAAGCTGTGGAAATAAATTTGAGAAAATTCTTGCAAGAATAAAAAAAATCGAAGTGAATTTGAACATGAATGCCAAAATTTGATTGGAGATAATCGTCAGAGTGTTCTGCAGAGAAATTCTATTATGTTGTGGAGAAAATTTCAGATGAATTCCAGAAAGATTTCCTAAATTTATCTAGGAAATCGGCTTAAGAAGCATGCCACATTTTTTTTTGAGTTTAAGTGTTCTCTTAGCTGTCGACACAGCTGCTGTTTTTTTTAGCTTCGCAGCTAGCTGCAAAAAAACCGTCAAAGGACGAAATTACGATCTTTGTGAAAGTGCTGGACGCGGATCTCACTCAGTCGAGGTACGCATGTCGTGAACGGGGGGTACCGTTTAGTACGTGAGGGTTTACGACCTACCGCCAGAAGCCCCGGATAATAATCAATCGTTGGTGCTGGGGAAATACGGTGATGTGAAGCGTGTCATTCGGGAAAAAATTTCAGCCGCCTTGGGCCTGGAAATGTTGAAAGGTGTACGCGGCATTTACATGGACGTTAAAAAATGATTTCCAACTCGCAGCATTTCCTTAATCGGAAGGTGAACATATTGTACTAAGGGAACAAAAACTTGTGTTTCCTTTGTAAGATGGAGGGGCATCGGATGCACTCCTGCCCCAAGGGAAGGAACGGAAGTAGTTAGTACCGCAACTACAGGAAAACAAACAACGGAACGAAGAAGAAACCAGCGCCAGTACGTACGCTGGTGTAGTGAATGGAGGTGCGTCATTAATGGACAACAATAAAGACACATGTTTAAGAAGCGGATGGAGTGCTGAAAGAAGATATAGTGGAGATGGATGTGACGTCCCCGGATGCTGACAAGAACAATGGAGAGGAAGGCAGCGCTGCTGAGGAACAGCAACCACTGGTTTTCAAACATCGAAACGCCACGTATTACTACTACAAATTCAGGATAGTGGACTGTACCGAGATACAAGATGAAGATAAGGCCAAGTGGCTGGCCCTGCTGAAGGGAAAAACAATTGAAAGAACCATGGAAGTTGAGGGCATGGCTGAAAGCAGAAAAACTAGAAAATATATGTTTGAAAGTATGTGCGGTTATCACAATTCGATGATGATAAGAACGGTAAAAAGTTTGGGAAAACGAAAAAAAAACAAATATTCTTTAAAATCAGTTTTATAATTATAAACCATTGTTTAATAATTTAAATACCAGTAATACATTATACAGATTATGAGCAAGTGGTTAAATTTGTTAATATTTTTGAAGGAGCAGGAAATTTCCTCCAAGCAGCATTTTTTTCCTTGATTTGTTTTTCGTCGATCTTGTTTTCCGTGCTGAGAACCCATGCTACCGACGCCAGCTGAACCCTACCTATCGACCCATCAACTCATGAACTGGGGGCCAACGGCTTTACTTCCCTTCCGAAGGAAGGCGTGATCAGAGATGTTATGCCTCAGAACATCCCGGCGACGCCGACTGGGATTGAACCCAGGCCTGCTGGGGTGAGAGGTTATCACGCTTGCCACTGAGTAGTTCCACACAGATTCGCATATAGTTTCGGATCGATATTTTTAGAATGACTTGTAATTTTGCACAGTTGTTCATTATTGTCCAACATGTAATTTTACATATTTCGTTTCCTAGTTTTGTACACGACTAACACTTGAAAAGGGATTATGCAAAAATGATACGCATCAATAGAAAAACATATATCTCGCGAACGATTTGTTTGATCGAGATGGTGTCTTCGGCGAAGTTGTGGACAAGTATTGTACCTTTCAAGAAAAAATATTCACTGTTAAAAATTGTTTTATTATTTACAAAAAAAAAAAATCAAAATTATAAAAAAATGATAAAATTACTTAAATTGCATATATTTTTTTCAATTATTTTGTAATATTTATATTGTAGTTTAGATTAAGCGATACCTACTGATAATGTGTATATGCTGGGCAATTCATACACAAAAAAATAATGAGTACTATTTTTCAAAATACTACCTGCAGTTATCGAATATCTTTAAAATGGTGTTATTATTAAAAGACATGACATTTACAACAAAGTAGCTCTTAGTGCTTAAATTACCCAATATTTTTTATTTTCGAGATACTCGTAGGTTAAAATTCCCTTATCGCATAATTTGAGTAATTTTTACCATTTTGAGATGTTATTCGTGAGTGTCCAATTCAAAAAAAATATTTTTAACGAAAAGCCCAATTAATTTCCTTAAACTTTGCAGTTCACAGTTTTGCAATCAGACGCACACTGTATTATGATTCAATTTAATTTGAGGCATTAAAAAAAAAAATTAAGAATCTGTAATAAATTTAAAAAAGGTTAAGTTTTACAAGACTTTCAAAAATCGGAAATACATTGTTTTGATATTGAAACCTATAAACATCATTTCCCAAAGTTGCCGTCATACAAAAGATTACTTGTAACACCCTAAGCTATCAATTGAAGGGTGAGCCGTCAGGTTTGATAAATTATGTTGATGTAAGAGCTAAGATTGGATTACCTGTGCTCTTACTCGCAAATCTGCAACGATTATTTGATTTGTTGATTGTTGTACCATGATTTGTCTTTACATGCTTATTGCTACTAAGGAGCCCCTATACCCACCCAGAAATTGCAATATTCTATTACAGTTTTGCATAAAATATTTCTAAAACAGTTGTGTAGTTTTTATGTTAGCTTATTTTTTGAACAAAGTTTGTGTTCCTAAATGTATTCCTGCTAGAAAATCATTTTGTGAAGGTTAAACATACAAAAATATTCATTCTGGAAAAACTTGCTTTTCGCTGCATTGCAAGAACTGCCATTACATTTTTTGTATGAAACATATGCAGAGGATGTAATAAATCCAACCTTACATTGGATGTAAGAGAAATTTGTTTAGCATGTAATTAGTAAATTCACTCTATATTTATGTGTGATGTTGCGTTCGATGAAATTCGGAAATCTTAACCTTCTTCCTTCCGCCAAAACGCTCATGAACAGCACCAATAATCACTCTTGCTCTCAACTTTTACTACATAGAATATCGTACACTTTTCCGAAAACTTCATCTTACGAGTTGCTGTGGGAAGGGCAATAAGCTTTAGCCATGAGAGTGTGATACCATGTTCCGTTCATTCATGGAACCGAGGGAAAAAACTCTGTCGGCAAGATGGAAAGAGAATACTCACGAGGATCAATTTGCTATATTACAGGAAATGTGCATTAATGCACTCCATTCGTTTTCCTCAGCCGTTCGCTCGAACTGTTTTGTTTCACAACTTTTAGTTTATGTGTTTTCACTTCACTTACCTCTTGCTTGTCTGATATGGTGGTGGGTATAGAGTGAACGGTGCTGCCTCTGCCATCCACCACCTAGAGGCCGCAGGAGGTGCCGTCAGAATTCGAAGATTCTCCAGAGGCAGTCAACTCCTTCCGCTTCCGTCCGATACATGAAGCGTTGCAAAGCTTCGCCAACGACGGTGAGTTGTGCAGAGCAGCTCCAGCGCCCCATAATGAATCAGCTGTATATGCAAAAGTTAGATGTGGTGTAATATATTTCAATGCTATTTAGTGCTTGTTTGCTTCGTTTTATTTTTTGTGTTTGCTGATTTTTTTACCGGGTAAAACTATGCTCTTCGCTATTCAGTTGATGGTTACGTTTTACACTCTCTACAGATTCTCTTCACTCCAGGATTTCGCGTCAAACACAATAAAGCGAAGGAATGCAAGCGATGTGGTGCTGTTTTGCATGTATGTAATGGAAATGGAAACTATTTTTACGTGTGAAATGTATATCTGCGCAATTATGGTAGGGCTGGAACACAGGAAGGATGTGAGTAATAGCGGAGTTTCCGGGAAAGAAAGCGGGGTTGTTTTCGGAACCAAATTATAGTTGTTAATTAATGTATTGTGCAAGTTTTAATTTAATGTTGTGGAATAAATAAATTTGTGCACTGCAGAACGGAACTAAATATTGTTAAATTAATTTGCTTCCTATATGAGCATTTGGTACACATGGGAATTTGGATTTAGTGCGATGTCATAATTATGACACCGAAAGTAGATATGTAGAAATTGGAACTTAATATCTAAATCAAACCCATTTGTTGTATAACCCCTGATATTCAAAAAGTTTTTTTTTAAATATGGTTTTCTGTAAATACACGTAGCTGAAGCTACTGTTTGTTGTTTGATGTGGAGAAGCAAGCAATGTCTGAAAATTACAAAGTTATAAACCTCGTAGCTCTTGAGATATGTGATCTTGAAAATGCGAAGTGTGATGAGAAAAAGGAATTTAGGGGCTGTTCAATAACTACGTAGACAGTTTTTTTTGGATTCTTGAACACCCTCCCCCCCCCCTCTGCGTAGATGTCCATGAAAAATGGGCAAAAAGTTCAGATGCTTGTATTTGAGAATTAATTTTTATAGAGGAGAGGGGAGTATTTATCTTATGTAACATTCCGCAGATAATGTATCATATTTGTGGCACGATGGTATTTCGTGATCAACTATGAGCACCATGAAGGCCACCATGATTTGAAATCAGATACCACTCATTCTTTGCTAATTTTGTTAGGGGAAATTGGACACACTGTATATACCGATGTTTTCTCAAAACCCAGAAAAGTTTTTTTTTTAAATAAGTTTCCACGAAGTTTTGTCCAGTCGGAAAGTAATTTTATGGTGAAATTTGCGTCTGATTTTGAAACTTATATGTTTTTGAGAGCAGTTCTTATGTTTACATCCCATTTTTTTCAGCCTGTATCAAAGTGGGAAATGATGACCAAATTGATGACGGTATATTGGATTCATCCCCAAAGTATTCGTTTCAGCGATTATGAATATATAATTTTACGTCATCAGCAATCTATACGCTCTAAAAATCTCAAGAATAAGTCTTCTGTCATTTCTTGCTTCTAATTCCATCAACTCTCATCGTTCTTCTTCTTCTAATTTCAAGCTTATTCCTTATCACATTTTAGCTTATGGCGTGCTCTCAACTTAGTGTTATAGCTGCACTTCCACAGTTATTAATTGAGAGCTTTCGATGCCTGTACCATTTTTGCATTATTATAATTGTGTGGCAAGTACAATTATACCAACCGGTGAGCACTCGTGTTTATTTCAGTTACCGTGGGACGTAATTTGTGATTAGTCCCGGTCCCTTTCAAATTGTATCATTATTTATGTATGGTCCTTATACACTGGAGTCGCTTTTTACGCGGGTGATACGTCCCGCGTAAATTCCGGAATCCGCGTAAAAAAACCGCGTAAATTCCGAAATCCACGTAAAAAAATCGCGTAAAAAAAATCGTGTAAAAAAACCGCGTAAAAAGCGACTTTAGTGTATTTGAAATGACGTTTCACATTCATCTAGTGTTGGCCGATTTTCATTCAATTAATCGATTAATCGATTAATGAACCGAAAAGTAAAATATTTGTATTCGGGTATATCATGCCGAGACACGCATTAACTTCTCCAGAGGATCATCGACCATCATTTCAAACATGTGCTGCACTCTCATTGGTGGTAAAAAAGCGGCACCTCTGATTTGGATGTCATTGTTTTGAGAAAAAGGCGGCAAAATATCATCTCTACTGAGGGGGCAGCAAAACCATAAAATTACTTTGCATACCCCCCCGTACAAATTGGATGAAAGGGACCGTGAAAGAGGACACTAAAATCGAAAGTTTTTCTTCCGACTGTTTCATCTTAGTATTCTTCTAGGTTCGACATATTTAAAGGATTTTTCTTTGATTATAGAGTTTCTCATTGACGTTTAATTTACAAATTTAATAGGGGCCTTCACATAAATAGCGCATCGTAAACGCATAAACATTTGAAAATACGTAAAGTTAATTAAAATTATAAGGACTCTAGTGTTTTTACGACAGAGTATGTAAATATGCATTGTAACGTGTGTGGATCTAATTTGTTAACTTTTTTTTATTGACGGGGGAACGGTGATAAACAACTTTTGAAACAGAAAAGATTGAAAACCACTGATTTAGTTTTCTTGTGGAGCTGGGTCTCAAATTGTACTCAAGGTAAACAATTATAAAGGGATTAAAGACAAGTCTTTCTTATGCAAGATGAAGGAGAACTGTGTAAATTTTTGCCCCAGCGTAGATTGAAATAGTTCACGATATTTCACCAAGTTCAACAAGAGAAAAGTTCGCGAGTCATAAGGAGTTTTGATGAATATTTTCAACACTGCTTCTAAGAGTGAGAAAATCGCCACCTCTTCTCATATCATGAAGTTAATCGAGCAAATTCGAGCGACTAAGCAAGCCTTGTTTGTAGATTGAAATCGAGATGGTTGCAGTTTCCTTCACACACCACTATTAATCATGAATTGAACTGATTCCCTGCCGCTTACAATTTGTGAATTTAGAAAAATGCGGTGCCTTCTCATTTTTGCCGATTTCTGTCTGTTTTTGCATCCTAAAAATGTATCGAAAGCTTAATAAAATTTGAGATTGTACTGGACCACTCTCCATGAGTTAGAGGTCCATGTGGTATTTCATGAAAAAATGTCTAGAAAGCACTATCCAACTAACAATTTTCGCTGCAAACTAGCTAATACAGTTAAAAATGTCCTTATGCATCTAATTTGTGCCTGTATAGGCTGGTCTGCAGCTAAAATTGTTTGTTGCGTAGTACATATCTGAGGAAAGTAATAGTTGATAAGGGCGTGTTGACAAAACCATGTAGACAATCCAAATCAGTGATTTCAAACAAATCTAGCAATAACTTAAAGAAAATACTATTCTACGATGAGAACTAAACTGCACTTCGTATTTGCCTATTGTGGCGTATGTGTGACAATGATAATTTCTGAGTTGTTATATCAATGGTTGACATCTCCGATGCTATCTGTCATACGCCGGAGACGAGGGAGTGCCCGGTCGCACAATCGCCCGGTGACGTCCCATTGGTTGTCGCAAAATTCCCCGACCCGAGGCTGCAATCTTCACTAATGGTTTCGAGACGATCCCTTTCAACGTCTGATTCCTAGCTTTCCTGACCTGCCTATCGGAAGCTACGAAAGCTATCTTCCGATTCCGAGTGCCGTCCGTAGACACGCCAATCCAGCCTGGTTTGAGCTGCTACGAGTCTTCCCTGACGACCTTTTCGAACATTCAATGCACTTATAAACTTTACATTATCAACCCTAATGATGAGCCGTATCGGCATAATTTCCAATCGACAGGTCCTTGAGGTATGGATAGATGTCCTCGTAACTCATCGTTGACTAGAAGCTTCAGTTGCTTGACTGTACGTATATTTGACAAGAGGTGTTGTTGCTTTATACCGTAGCCGGAAATTATCATCTGACGTTTTTCAACTCTCATAACGTCACCCGTCCAACAGAGATATATAGGCTCTTCTGGACTATTACTAAATACAAGCAACTCAGCTACTTCAGCTTCCATAACCATCGATGTAAGCCATCGCCTAGAAAATCGAAAATCTCCACTTTCTTACCACTACCGTAGATAATGGTGGGCAGGTAACGTAGAAGTGAGCAGGTTTTCAGAACACTCCTGATTGGAGTGACAAGACTAGGATTTATGCGATACTAGACATTGGCGACAGAAACCATTCTCGCGGACTGCTCTCCGTCGACCATAAATGTTCAATCGTTTGAACGAAGCACAATCAGCAATCTGGACAGGTAGAATCCATATGATGAATGATCAGTTTCTCCTTCGGCAGCTTTTCACGTTTGTTCTTTTCTGGTATCACATTAGCAGCATAACATGGATCGACGTGCATGGTAACATCACTAGCCATTGCTACCAATAGTGACATAAACTCACTGAAGGTTGCTACACACCAAAAAAATCTGAATTTTACTGACAATGTAAACATCCATGCATGCAAACATTCATACATGTAAACTTCCTTTTCACGTAAACTAGCAGCTTGCAAGAAATGTTGCAAACAAAAGTGGACAGTTGCATACAATATATGGAATACTGCATGACATGTCTCATAAATTTACACGATCTATAATCTAAACTTGTATGATATATGACGCTATATTTATGTGCATCATAGTAACGGAAATTTACACTACTTTTTTTTAGCTGTGTAGGTTCACGTCAAGCAATGCGTGCTTGTAGCTTGCCCACTCGAGCTTGAAGTTTGATGCTAACCTCTCCACTAACTCGTATAGTAGCATAGGATTCGGAGGACGCTGCTGTTGCTCCTTTATGATAATATGCTCGACCAGATTTTGAACCAAATCTGATCAACGTTTTCTGGTCGTCCGGCTTCGGAGAAGGTACAGAAAAGTTTTGATGATGACTTCCGGTCGCCAATCGCTACAATCGTTGTAGCGTCGCCATCACGTGGAGAATCGATTCCGGAATCAGAAGACAACTTCGTTTTCTGCATAGCTGTATCCAAATACTTCAGTGGAGTTACAGAATGAGCTGTAGAAAATTGACCGGTCTTGGGGATCACCAGCAAAGACTGGAAACTCTCGTGGTAAAACCTGTCGTGCAGCGATTTGCACTGCATTAGGACCAAACGCGCTTTGATGATTGTTCTGCCCCGACCCGTTCGGAGCTGGTATTGAAACTGATACACGTGGAACCCTCGTGTTAAATATCGAATGTGGCTATGCATATCCTACTACTCTTGTCGCTTGAGGATGATGATAATGATGCTGTTTAAGATGACAGCGCTCGGACCCGTCCAGCTCTCGGATGCGTCCTGCCGTCGGAGCCTTCCAGCTCTTCAGATCTTTTTCTCTCTTGATTCTTCACGATTCAGCTCCAGATCCGGATCTGAGCTGATGATCTGGAGCTGAAGCCGAGAATAGTGAGAACAGTTCTGCTGGAGAGTTAACATCAGCAATACAATCTATATGTAGACTGGATTGCATATCTTGAGAAAAGGTGTAAGATCGTGTGACACATATCTTTAGGTTTATTATATTTATTATAGAGATTTATTATAGAGCTGAATCAAATATAACATCCAATACTTTTTCGATTTATTAACCTCCCTTTCTTCCTGTGTCACGCATTTTCCCATACTTATTACACGTACTGTTACAATTTCTAGAAACCCCCCCCCTCAAAAGTTATCATAATATTTAAATCGTCCATTTAGCAAATCTTAAATGGACTGAAATGCTGAACAATTAGAATTTTGATTATGTCAAGACTGAAAAGTCATTTCAAATGCACATCACCTTACTCTTAAAAAAATATTTTAAAAATTGCGATGCATGACCTCTGCTGCACTAAAAAATAACCCGAATAGTTGGGTTGCAATTTACAGAGATGATTTATACAATACATACAAGCATCCATCATTTAAGGGCAATACATGTATATCCAAGAAGAATTGCGTAGCTCGTGATTCTTGCTTAACTTATCGTCCCTACTTCCTCGTTTGCAAACCCTAAAGCATCTATCTCAACGCTAGGATGTGCTTCTAGCTCTTCTGACCGGTAGCAAAGATCAAGAGTTTTAATTTCTTCTGCAGGATAAGGGTGCAGCAAACACTCTGGCACCTTGTTTCCTTCTTGTGAGCAGCATGTGAATCTCGTTTCCTCCGGAGAACACAATCTACGAAAGGGATTAGCATAAACTATAAACCAACATAAGCACTCCTTCCACTTCTTGATAGATAATTATGATAAAGTCTCCAGTTGCTGAGATGGTGCACCCGATTCTGTGTTGTTAGTGGTATGTATGTGTGCAAGATTGTGTATGCGTGGAGGATGGGTCGAATGGGGGAAGTCCTTAAGAACTTTGCGGAAAAGATTGTGACCAAAGTCCGGCAAAGGGTGCAGCTTGACTGGATGTTTCTTTTGGCAAGATGTTTGCGTACAGGTATCTGCTTCTCTTGATAGGTCGGTTCTAAGTCACTATATAGTTAGTTTATTAGCAAAAACGAGCTCTGGCTTTTAGCAATAATGAAGATTAATTGAAAGAAGATTCGGGTGTCTTATCTATGCTTGAATGGATTTTCCAATTTCAAGCATGTTCAATAATTTATGGTCCCTTCCGCAAGGCAGCTATCGTCGCTTTTGCATATGTACGCTGCGGCCGAATTGAGGGGTGTGGGATATTAATGATGCTTATATTGTTGATATTATATTTTGCATACGCTATCGGTTTTGTATGTCGGTACGTAAAAAAAAACGATGGTTGCTTGCTTATCAAGCGTGTCAAAATTTAATTTCATCAAGCTATTTGCGGTTTATATTTTGCAATAATTTTTCATCAGAATTTATCGCCTGGTTGTCAACGGGAGACCTTCAAATTGACGCCAATTGACAGCACGTAAATGGGATATGCTACTCACTTTTGAGGGGATTTACTTTTTTTGTATATCAGCACTTATTGATTGTACTGTGTGAAATAATGATTCAAAACCCAAACTATTGAATATATCAGAGGCTTTTTTTACTTAAGCAATGTTGGTACTATATATTTGATGTATAGATAAACGTTTTTATTTACCGTATGAAATTATCGCTAAACATTATTTCAAATTTAGATAGCATTTCATCAAAACACGCATGAAAATACAGTAATGTTGCGGTTTTGTCAGCCACTTCACTCATCAGACTTTTATCTTTCAATAATTCAAGTAATAGAAAGCCGAAAGCAATTGAACAATTGTTTGTGCACGCCGTGCAGTCGGCGTACTGAGGTTCTAGAATGCTGTGAAGCTGTTCGACTTTAAAAAAAAGCCAGCTGGCTCTTCATCGCGTCGATTTGGTCGATTGAAGCTGATATTGTGACGCCGGACATTACATCCCATAACACTAGTTAAAAAGTTATGCATTTTCAAAGTATCGTATATAAGCAAAAATGTCGATTTTTTGGATCACCCTAACTCAAGAAGGTGCACCCTGAGCGGTGAAATAAAAAAGTACGGGTCTAAAATTAATCGGTAAAGAACAAGGTTTTTTGCGAAATCGGAGCAATTTTTTTTTGGCAGTACGTTTTTTTGTGGAATTGCTGCGTATATTGTTTTTTGTAATTCACATGAATAAAATTTTCGATCTTTCGATAAGCGAAGATGTAAGCAATGTAAATTATGCCAAATAGCAAAATAAAAATAAGTTTCATACTCTACCTTCTCCGATTTGCATGAAACTTTGAATAATTGTTTGTTATGGTATATCATAAGAGTCAGAATCAGTGATTTTATATATTTTAACTCACTCACCTGCTCAGCGCTCATAAAAAATTGACAGGTTTGATGTGACTAACCCACACTTTGCAACTTCTTCTTGTAACTTACTAGAAAAAACATGTGATCACAACATTAAAACAAAAATTGATACCGGCTTTTCAAAAAGTTTCATGATATCAAAATGAGTAAAAGTTGGAAGTCCTCGGACACCTTTTGTTATTTATTATTCAAAGAAAAATATTTTTTTTCCTTGATTTGTTTTCCGTCGATCTTGTTTTCCGTGCTGAGCACCAATGCTACCGACACCAGGGAGGCAGCTCCCACACCTGAACCCTACCTATCGAGCCATTAACTTATGAACCGTAGACCAACGGCTTTACTTCAGAAATGTTATGCCTCAGAACATCCCGGCGGTGCTGACTGGGATAAACCCAGGCCTGCTGGGGTGAGAGGCAATCACGCTTACCACTACACCACCGGCACCGCTGAGAAAAATAATATCATAAGGAAAAAAAAAAACATACGAAAAACTCAACCCCTATAATTAATTTTATGTGGAAATTAGGTCAGACCAAAAAATGTCTCCTATGCTAGGACATGACGATCTGCTTTATTAAAGCTTACACCAATGCATTGGCACATAAGGCTTGTACTCGAAAAAAAATGCACCATTTTTATCCGTGTGTAACTGTTTTATCCGTGGGTAAAAATTGATGAAAATCTGGGTATAACTAGTTTGGAGTGAATTGTTTACATGTGCAAAATTTCATAACAATCGGTTCAGTGGAAACAAGAAGAAAATCGCCGGAGAATTTTGCGCGCCGTCATGGAAAATCCGACTGCGACCATGAGATGGATCGGAAGACAACTGGGAATCACCCATACAACTATGTGTCGGGTGGTTAAATCGTTTAAGGAGTCCCAGACGACCGAGCGGCGGGCTGGAAGTGGAAGAAAATCGAAGACAGCTGACCCTGTGAAGGCCCGGAAGGTGTTGGATTATTTCAAGCGTAATCCGAACCTTTCGATTCGCGACGCGGCTCTGAAGGCAAAGTGTTCCGCCTGGTTCGTTCAGCAAACCATGAAACGAGCTGGGCTTCGTGTGTTCAAGGTCCGGACATAGATTTTTACTCTATGTGAACCACTGATATCATGTAAAAATTAACAATAAATAATTTTCAGGTCTGCCTAAAGTGAAAAAAAAAAAACAGTGAAAAATCGACTTTTTTTTCAGATATTTTTTTCTAAATTTTTAAATTGTTTTTTTTTGGGTTTTAGAGGTTTACAAGAACAAAAATCTTTTCTGAATAAGGTCCAATTGATTAAAGGAATTTTTGTCCATTTTTCAGGTCTCTAGAACGCCCGCCAATTACCAATCCCCACCGGAGGCGACCTCCTTCCGATGTGACCCCAAGGAGCCACAGAGGTCACACACCAATGAAAAAAATCTCAAATGTAGAGGAAGATTTAAGCAAATTAATGCAAAAAACCCCAAACGTTTGCGTTGTTTCATTTGCTCACAAAAAAATTCCGAAAGTCGTCGAGTTTTTGGCGTGTTACTTGTATTTCCCCCCTTAATATTCCTGGCAAGTCTTTTGGGTCCAGTATTTGTACGTTGAGCACCTTATGAAACGTTTTTTTTTTCCGATTTCTTGAAGACAAGGCAAACACGCAACTACACTTCCGCAAAATTTTGACGTTTCTTTTTTTTAACAGGTCGAAAATTTTGACGGGTCTCACAGTGACGTCACAATGTGTACACTGTAAAAACTTAAAACTTACTAATGTCCCACTGTGTTCAAATCATATTATCATCTTTGCTTTTGAAAAATCACTAGTGCCCGGACATAGAGGCCGTTGATTTCGTTAGCTTTTATGTTTTTATGTTCATAATATAACATTACGAGCTCATGAAACGATTTCGTTTCTGTTCAAATTTTGATAATACATTAATCATATTTCAAGATTGCTTATTTTCCTTTCAATTTCATGCCTGGTTCAAAATTTAAAATAAATTTTTAAATCATTAGAACTATTAATTTACCTGGCCAGTACAGGTGAGCAATTATTATGTATACCATTGGCATAGCAACATATTTTCTGTAGAGTTTACAAGACTATCGATCATTATTGAAATAGGCACATTTTTATGAGGTGCAGTAAGCATGATGATGTTCAACTTTACTAGAAAGAGATCGTTTCTATCTTTGCTCGAAATTTAGTTATTGAAGTTTTCTGAAGATATGATTGTGATATTTGTGCAAATGAAAGAAAACTGATTTAATTGAATCTTAAATAGAGTCACCCTTCCATATCTCGATATTAAAGAGTGTATTTGTTTATACCGTATCCAGTGTTAAAATCAACCGCTCCTTTATTTTCCTTGATTTGTTTTCCGTACTGAGTACCAACTGGGTACTGCGAAGTCACTCAATGTGCTTGTCAACTGGGAGACAGCGTGAACTGTCAAACAGGAGCCAAACATTCAGAAGCCACAAAAGTAGTTACTCTTCTTATGCATTGCCAAATATTGTAATCTCATAGAAATCATCCATTCTTTTTCGTAACATATTTTTAATGCTAAGCTCAACAGCAGAAACCAACAGGCTAAGTGACGAGAGCATATAAACTAGCACAGTTTCTATGACTGAGCTGGGTTTTCAATCACAATAAAAATACGTTGGTGAAACAGGAACGTAAACAATCTTTATTAGAGTCATGGGGGTTCGAACACTCCTGTCTGAGAGCTTTTGGGTGTGAATTAACAGAAAAATAACAAAACCAATTATACACATGCCACAATTTTCAAGAAATTTTTCATTGGCTTGCAAAATAAAATCGATTGACTTCGCAGTACCCAGAGTACCAATGCTACCGACGCCAGGGAGGCAGCTCCAACACCATGACCCTACATATCGACCCATCATCTCATGGACCGGGGACCAACGGTTTTACTTGGCGTGACCAGAGATTTTATGCCTCAGAAAATCCCGGCCGAATGGGATTGAACCCAGCTAGCAACATCGCCCACGTGCATCCACGGGATAAATGAGAATCTCCTTTCAACAACAGGATCATACAACCGGTCAAAAAACATGGCATCCAACAGGAGGATGTCCCAATGAGTGGGGAGAAGAGTCCGCCCTTTTTTCACGAAATGTTAAAGGCAGGGAGTTGGCATTTTCACTCTCCCCATCCACTTCCCTTCAATCGGGTGCCGTGGTGGGCTCTCCCTTACCCAGTATATAATGTTTCATATAATAGTGGAATGAAAGTTAAGAGAAAAATAAAAGAAAGATCTCACCCGATGTTTCAAAGGAATCCATGAAATCATGATGATTTCGAAGGGCTTCCATAAATTTTTACCTAAAAGTAAAGATTTAGACACAAACAATTTATTCCACCTAAATACGGCTTCTGGACCATAGTGCAATGTACTTGCATTAGGTATGGCTATCCATGAACTTGTTTTTGAATTCTCGTGTGATTTGAGGTGTCGCATGATAGCGTTTGGTCATGTCGGAATCTGGCCACTTCCCTGGGGGTACCCGGAACATGGCCGGATGTGAAAAATATGGTCCTGGGCACTCGGTTTGACTACCAATGAACTTAAATATTGAATTCTCATGTGATTTGAGGAGTCGCATGATGAGTTTGACTAGTTTTAGGTAATCTCCACTCTCGTAACCCATATTCATTGGAATATGAACGAGCTGAGTCGATTGGTATATTTGGCACTCGGCCTTCCGGGCCTCGGATCGGAAGTCGGGTTTTCAAGCTATACAGTATGCAAAAAAAGTTTATCCACCCCCCTACCAATTTACAATTTTTTTATTTTTCTGGTGAAAATCAGTTTAATTTTATGAGTGTTCCTCCATGATTTATCAATTTATGGTTATTTATCACATTGCCATTGAAAATACGGCGTTTATATCTTTTCTTGAGATTTCATGTGATAAATTATGAAAAATGGTGAAAAATTACGCAAAAAAAGTTTATCCACCCCCAAACGGATACTATGATTTAAGTGTGTTTTACAGAGTTTTAGTGTGTATTCTGCAACTTTATCGAATGTTAACATAGTGTCTATCTGTCATTTAGTGCTCTTGAAGTTTTCGTGCTCAAAATTTCAGTTTTGTGTTCAAAATTGGAAGTTATTTGTTTCAAAATGCCCAAAAAAGACCAAATTTCGATCAGTATCCGAAATTTGATTATTGAACATCACAAAACTGACAAAAGCTATCGTGATATTGCTGATATTGTCCAGCTTCACAAAGATACGGTCGCTAGAATTGTAAAGATGATAGTCCCCGGTCCAGCTCCGCCTTCTTCACGATAGCTCTGCCAATTCGATCAGTTGTCTTTGGAGGACGCCCCGATCGCTTAGCTGGTGAGATAGAACCACGCTTTTTGTACTCTGCACAATTCTAGCGACCGTATCTTTGTGAAGCTGGACAATATCGGCAATATCACGGTAGCTTTTACCAGTTTTGTGATGTTCAATAATCAAATTTCGGATACTGATCGAAATTTGGTCTTTTTTGGGCATTTTGAAACAAATAACTTCCAATTTTGAACACAAAACTGAAATTTTGAGCACGAAAACTTCAAGAGCACTAAATGACAGATAAACACAATGTTTACATTGGATAAAGTTGCAGAATACACACTAAAACCACAAACGAAGTGACAGACGGAGCGGCTCGAAAACTTTGGTGACTAACCTGCTATTTCAATTTTTCAGTGTACCACATGGCAGCACCACTACTACTGGATTGTACCACATGGCAACACTACTACTGGATTGTACTAGCAATTTCACCAAATGTATTAGAATGTTTTGGTTCTATCTCTTTCACTCTACTCAAAACTGAAATGCATAAAAAAATGACAAAATGATACACTCTTTGCACACTGTCAAAGAATCATTATACACAAAATCAACTTTGTTCAAATCAAAACAAAAAAACTAACCCATCTGGTGGATGATGGCACAAGCTTCCAAGAAAATTCTATTACAGTGAACCACATTATTTTAATGGATTTCTTCGCCAGTTAGTCGTCTGTCACTTCGTTTGTGCTAAAACTCTGTAAAACACACTTAAATCATAGTATCCGTTTGGGGGTGGATAAACTTTTTTTGCGTAATTTTTTACCATTTTTCATAATTTATCACATGAAATCTCAAGAAAAGATATAAACGCCGTATTTTCAATGGCAATGTGATAAATAAACATAAATTGATAAATCATGGAGGAACACTCATAAAATTAAACTGATTTTTACCAGAAAAACGAAAAAAAGATGTAAATTGGTAGGGGGGTGGATAAACTTTTTTTGCATACTGTATGTATACCCTTCTTTGTAAGAACACAGCAAAAAATAAATTTAATATTACATCCAAGAGGATGCACTTCAATCATGTCGAAAATCTCATGTATTTTTTATGGCCACAAACATAAACAAATGTCTTAAAAACAGCGTAATGTCAGCACTGTATTATTTATAATTTTGTCCTTTTTGGCACGATTGAAGTGCACCCACTTTGATGTGATATCAAAATTTATTTTTTCCTGTGAAGGGTCAACCATCAATAGCACTAACGTGGGATCGGTACCCACTATCGATTAGTTGAGAGTGGACATATGATCCAAGAAGAACATAGTAAGCCATTAAGAAGACAAAATAATACTAACTCAACTAGCCTTCCAACTGATTTGGTTCCAATCATTCACAAGAGGGGAGCGCAAGGCAATCCAGAAAGTACAAAAGACCGAGAATGGTTTACCCATAATTGGCAATCAAATTTAACGGAAAGTCTTTTACAAAAGTGATATCCATAATCAAAGTGAGTGCGGCACTACCCCAAAGCCGAAGGAGGGATTTTTCCGAAAGCATGAATAAAGAAAAGGCCCTGTGATGGTCCCTCTGACTGAAAGCGCTACTCCGCTTTGCCCGCTTCGGCTAAATAATTGATGCAGGGGAAAATGCTCGTTATACCTATAGCTTGTTCCGCAGTTCTGCTCTAAACTTTGTACTGTGTACTTCGTATAGGTACGCTCAGCTCTGCGAGGCAGGGATATTTTGCATGTAGAACTGGAAACCCTCATTTTATGTCTCTTTCTCATGCCCGTTTCCCAGTCGCTGGGGGTTGCAGTCGTAATGCCAATTACAATAATGATATCAATCATTCAAATAAAAGTCATACCAGATTGTTTCCTGCCAGCGGAAGTAACTGATTCGGCTAAACAGATCACATATTCAACATGTGATTCCGCTCGGATGAAATATTGAAGCTGTACTGCACATGTTTGGAGAGCTGTATTTACTCGTGCTGCTTGAAATCTGTGTACGTTTAATTGAAGGATGACTTTCCTCTACCGCACTACTCTCGGGAGAACTGCAATCTTCTAGCTGTCTATCGTTCCTGGCCAGCGATTTCTGACGGTGCAGTTCAGAGTTATTTTTGCGGATCGCTGAACAGTGTCAGTTTTGATGTTTGATTCTATTTTCGATTGACTTCTGATCATTGATGTCCTGTTCGCTATCTGTGTCATGATCACAGTTGAATTCATCTGATATGTTTAACATTTGTTTTTCTTCAAAACTTGAGTTTATTTTAGAATCTTTGTTTCCTAACTCCTGTGACAATCTAGAATTATTCATACTGTGTAATCAACAAGATGTATGACTCACCTGCGTATTTCATGTTGCCCAATTTCCATGGGATAAAGTCTACAAACGAGTAACCGGTTGGCAGTGAGATCGAGATTTCAGAATGATAGGAAATGTAAAAGATCAAACGGTTTCTCGTTTAAACTGATGTTTGATTTATTGGTCGATTGGTAGCACACTGGATTGACTGGTTGATTTTGCAAATATCGTTCGTCGTATTATGGTGCTTTATGGTTCGTTATGAATTTCTTGCTCGTTAACTGAAGAGCAGTAAAATGGATGGCCAAATGCAGATCAATGCTTTGCATTCATGCAACGTCGATAGTTAAGCGAACAGAATTGTGAATGTACAGTTTAAGTAACGTACCTAATTGATCGATTTATTGAAAATTATATTGTGTTGTGAAACGGGTACTTGCACCATTTGTTATAGTATTGCATATATTTTGTAAAGTAAACAAAACATAAGAATTTCAAAATTTTCTTGATAATTTTTTTTTAATTTTTGTTCTTCGATGTGCGCAAAAAACCTCAAAAATTATTGTGTATGAACCGAATACCGGACGGTTTGTTAATCCAGACTGAGCGATACTAATAGACTAGAGAAAGATACTAATTAACTTTTATACGTTTCTGGATTTGTGTACAGATTTTGTGTATTGATCGGATTTTGGTTTATTATGTTACTAAGGGATTATCTTTGACTCCAAACTAACTTTCATATACCATTACAATACAATTATACACAGTGCAAATAAGATGCTAGGCTTTATCAAGCGCTTTTGCTATAACTTTCAGGACCCATACACAATTAAAACACTGTATATTGCCTATGTGAGGTCAATACTGGAATATTGCAGCATTGTATGGTCTACATTTTCAATCACGCACGAAGAAATATTAGAATCAGTACAAAAGAAATTTCTATTATATGCCCTTCGTAAATTAGGTTGGACATCATTTCCACTTCCATCATATGCAGCACGCTGCATGCTTTTAAACATACAAACATTAAATGTAATGGCTTCATTTTTAATCGATATTGTTTCGCAACGCATTGACACAACAGTACTTTTATCAAAATTTAATTTCTTTGCACCTACTGGGCAACTCCGAAATCGAAATTTATTTGCCATAAACCATTATCGCACAAATTATGCAAAATATGGGCCATTAAATCGCACGATGGCTTCTTACAATCAATACTGCGAAATCATTGACTTTACAATGTATCGGCATAAACTAAAACAATATTTTAACTCCATACGGAATCATAACTCGTAAGAAGTAAAAATAGAATAGCAGTCAATAATTTTTTTAAATATTCTTAAAAAAAAAACAAATTTGTATTAGTCTACATCGGTTGATGAAATAAATAAATTAATAAAAAGTAAATTTCAAAAAGACGCCTACATTTAAATGACCAGCTTACTAATCGTGGCATAGTTTAAGAACACTTAGTTTTCCAAATTGCGTGATGGTGCGCAGTATCAAATCAAAATCATATTGATCGAACAAATATTAGGTGAAGTCGGTTACCACCATGATATGCATACAGTGAACAGCTTAAACCGCATTAATATGGAAATTATCAATTATCGTGATAATAATTAATGCCATCTGTACTTAGCCGGCACATCCGTAAACGATTCGGTTTATGTGGTTAACATGGTACGGTGCAGCGTTTGGTAGAGGAGAGTAGCTAATTGTTAGTCGGTTTTGTTATGCGTGCACGCAAAACAAATTTCTGCTTTATTCAATGTAACAGTTAGTTTGCAAACACGTTTTCCTAAGCGATCCAAGCAAAAATTGCCGCGGGAAATAATTATTTTTGGTGGAGGTGACACCGGCATAGTGGTAAACATCCATACCTCTCACGCCAAAGTCACGAGCTCAAATCTCACCCCCGGACAAGTCACGAATGATCCAGGAGTATTAAAGTGACTATGTATAACAATGAAAAAAAATTTATTTTTGCTTTATGCAGCGGTTTTCCCCGAAAGTCACCTGTTTTACTTGGCGAATTTGGCAACTAACCTCCCTCTAATAGTTCTCACTGCTAAATGCAGGTTGTGAAAGTTCGCAAAAGTTTCATTGCATGACGCCAATAAACTGCTGCAATTTTTGACGTAGGACTACGTCTTTGATTTCTATATGGGGATACACTTTGTGAAAACCGAAAATGGAACATGTAACAAATTAAGAAAGATTTTGAACGTTAATAACTCAGCTGCCCCTGGTCCAATTTCAATAACTTTATCACCAATCGATCAGTAATATGGCTACGCATTGATAAAAATGCTTCCGAATGTTGATTTTCAACAAGAAACTATTGAAAAACTGGTAAATGTCCAAAAGCGTCGAATTAACTAACAAATCCACCAATTACCTACATGCATATGCTGCTTCCCCAGCACAGTCGTCAGAGAGTAGTAAGTAGACGAAACAAGTCGAAGTGGCATTCGCCTCCGATCCTCGGGCGCGTGCGAATAGGGAGCCATGTTCAGAACCAAAAGCAAATTCTTCGAGATAACCACCATCCGTCGTCTGGCTCGCCGTGGCGGTGTCTGACGTATCTACGGTTTGATTTACGAGGTGTGCTGAAGGTGTTCCTGAAAAATGAGATCCGTGATGCTGTCACCTACACTAAACACGCCAAGCGTAAGCGGCCATGGATGTCATGTACGTTTTTGAAGTGACAGAGACGCACTCTGTTTGGTTTCGGAGGTAAATCATCACCAACATTGGAAACAAAACGGCTCTTTTCAGGGCCACCAATCTTATTACAGAAAAGAGTAGGAATCGAATTCATCTGCCTGTTTGTCCATATTCAGAACCACCGACCACACAAAATGCTCATGTTATCAAACTGGAAGCAGGGATACAAATTATTTTGATCAACCTTGATCAACTTTGAATCGCCACGGCGGGATATTTTCGATGGAAGAAGCAACAATCTAGCATCTAATTCGACGAAGACGGCAGGAAACATTTCTGGATCAACAATAGAATAGGGCCCATCAGCATTTGTAAACAAACCGTTCCAAAGCCTCACAAATCGAAGGCCGCTCACACAAACCAACACCAACATGTGGGGCGACCCCGGCGTAGTGGTTGACATCCATACCTCTCACGCCAAAGTCTTGAGTTCAAATCTCACCCCCGGACAAGTCACGAATGACCCAAGAGTGTTAAAGTGACCATGATAAAAAAAAAAAAAAAAAAAAAAAAACACCAACATCTTGTAGGTAGAAGTTTCCCCTATCCGATGATGGTGTTGGTTTGTGTGGGTGGCCTTCGCTTTGTGAGTAAAGGGCTTTGGAACGGTTTGTTTACAAATGCTGATGGGCTCTTTTCTATTGTTGATCCACATTTGTGAAGCCGAATATTTACGAAAGAGAGTGTCGATGAAGAGAATCGATCAATGTAGATAGGACCTATTGAAAAGTGACGCGGGATTTGTTTTCCGTACTGAGCTCCAATGCTACCGACGCGAGGGAGGCAGCTCCCAGAGATGTTATGCCTTAGAACATGCCGATGGCGCCGACTGAGATTGTAACCAGGCCTACTGGGGTGAGAGGTAATCACGCTAACCACCGGCACCGATATCTATCACGGCGAATGAGAACGACCCAAATTTGAGTTCAGTTATCTCAGAAATAAGTGCAGGAACTCAGCGATGAGTAAATATTCTTCATGTTTTCCCAGGTTTTTCCAGGATTTTCCAGGGAAAAATTGCCGAATTTGAGAAAAGTATAGATTGGATTCACTCAGTCTATTGGTACTACTCCGAGACTGAATAAAATTTTCGTCAATTTCCTCATTTTCTGGCAGATTTTTTAGGGGTTCCACACGAAATCATGAGACAAATTTACTCATCGCTGAGTTCCTACACTTTTAGCGATTATGAGTGAACTAAACTCAAATTTGGGTCGTTCTCATTCGCAGTGTACGCAAAAAGAAAATAGCCAGTGTCGCTACTTGATAGCAAACTACTCATAATGGGAGGAGTCTTTGTAGCTTTTATACCACTTGGTTGCACATTATTCTGCTTTAACCTAAAAAAATATAAAGCAGCGCTGCTGTCTGGTATCAGCTCAGCTCGATCATTCGCTGCCAGACTGTTGAGCAGTTCAGTCGATTTGAATTCTCTCTAAGTTTCGTTCGTTCGTTCGCAAGTCGAATTAGCTCCGCGTTGTGTAGTGACGCTCTCGCTGACCCAGCCATGGGTAAGAAATCGCGCGGTAACGCGAGTGCCGGTTTACCGGGTAAACAGACTCTCCCAGGAGACGGCGCGACCACCGAGCCAGCCCAGAAGAAGCAGAAGAAAACCCCATTACCCATCCCGACAGGCGTTGCGGACCCGCAGCCGGGGCCTCCCGGAACTAAACGACCCAGACCTGAAGACAGCAGCGCCACCGTATCAGCAGCAAAAAAGCTGCTGAGCAACAATCCGTTCTCCACCCTGCAGAACGGAGCCTAGCCGCAGTCGGACCCTGAGACGGTGCCGAAAAAAGTTAAGTTGCCACCCTTCTATGTGAAGGGCTTCCCTCCCGGGCTATGGGAGCAGCTGGATTTCTACATTAAGCAGGGCCTTCGCTGCACCATTCAACGGTGCACGGAAGGCTACAAACTGATGGTCCCAGCCGAAAAACACTTCAACGCAGTTCAGGCCCTCTTGGACAGAATGAAGCTGGAGTACTTCTCCCACGACATCGAGGCCACCAAGCCGCTGAAAGTGGTGCTGCGCGGGCTCCACGACATGGACACCACCACCTTAATGGACGAGATTAAGGCGAACGGCCTCAAGCCGGTCGAAGTCCACAAGATGACCCGCAGCAAGGCCATCAAGTATCGTGACCAGCTCTACCTGGTCCATCTGGAGAAGAACTCCACAACCGTGAAGGATCTCCAGACGACACGCACACTGTTCCACATCGTAGTGAAGTGGGAGCGGTATAAACCCACCCACCGTGGCGTCACTCAGTGCTCGAACTGCCTATTGTTCGGGCACGGCACCAGGAATTGCCGCATGGCCAGCCGCTGCATCAAATGCGGCAAAAACCACAAGATCGACAACTGCGACAGCATCGAGGAAGCCACTCCCACATGCGCCAACTGCGGTGCCGCCCACAAGGCCACGAGTAAGGCCTGTCCGAAGCGGGCCGAATACGCCGAGATCCGGAAGAAGGCCTCGTCCAACAGCCAGCCCGGTCGCAAGAAGGTTCCAGAAAACAACGCGCAGAACTTTCCTCCGTTATCACCGGTCCAATCACGGCCAATTCCAGTGTTGCCGCCGCTCCCGCTCAACCAACAGTTGGCTGCCGCTGCAGTACCCGGTCAAGCCTCCGGGCCATCGACGGATCCCCCTGCTCCGGGATTGGCCGGTACAACCGGTGAAGCTACAGACGATTCTCCGCTGTCAACGGATGAGATCGTCACACTGTTGGCCCAGGCCATCATCATCAAGCGCACCTGCGCAACAAGAACACAACAGCTCCAAGCTATCATCTCCTTCGTCGCTAATTATGGACCGTGAACCCATAAAGATCGCCAACTGGAACGCTCGCTCCGTAGGGGCGAAAAACATTGAGCTTGCAGACTTCCTCCGCAAGCACGACATCGACGTGGGCCTTCTCACCGAGACCCACCTCAAGACCGGTGACAGCTTCTGGCTGCCCGACCACAGCATTGTCCGGCTTGATCGCACCAGCTCCAGGGGGGGCGGTGTCGCGGTCATCATCAAGAAAGGCATCAAGTACTGCACCCTACCCCACTACCGCACTTCCATCATCGAGGCCGTCGGCGTTGAGGTGGAAACATCGACCGGAAACGTCCGGTTCATCGTTGTCTACTGCCCCCGGCAATGTACCGTTAGCAATGGTACAGCACAGCAGTTCAAGAACGACCTTGCCATCATAACCCACACCAATGCCCGCTTTGTAATCGGAGGGGACCTGAACGCCCGGCACGAGGCCTGGCGGAACTACCAGCAGAACCAGAACGGCCGCCTGCTATTCGACCATTCCCAGCATGGTCTCTATTCCGTCTGGTTTCCGGACGAACCAACCTTCACATCACCGACGGGCAACCCATCGACGCTGGACCTGTTCTTGGCAAACACCAGATTAGCCAAGCCGGTTGCCGTCAACGACCTGAGTTCGGACCACCAACCGGTGCTGACCGAGCTGGGCTACAACGTGGCCCCTGCACCGTGCCAGCGGAAGGACTACCATCGAGTCAACTGGGTCCAGTTTCGACGCGTGGTCGACCGCCACATCGACGACAACCCACCGCTCGACACAGTGGAGGACATCGACCGGGCCCTGGAGGGTCTCCATCAAGCCATATCCGTGGCTGACGAAGAGTGCGTTCGACGAGTTCCTGTGAGGGGTAAGTTTCAAGCAATTGATTCCCACACCAAACTCCTGATTCGGCTCAGAAATGTTCGTAGACGCCAGTTTCAGCGGACTGGGGATCTGCAGCGTAAATACGAAATGGTCGATCTGAATCGGCAGATCGCTTCCAGAATGGTCTCAATCCGGAACGAGAGTTTCGGGCGGCTCGTTCAGAACCTGGACGACCGTTCCAGACCATTCTACCCATTCCACCACTTAGAGTCAATGACGAACGGCTTATCACCAACGAAGAGAAGGCCAATGCAATTGGGGAGCACATTGCCCAGTCGCATTTGCTTGGCTCTACAATCCCAAGTCCACTCGAGAACCAGGTTGTGCAGTGCGTCCAGACGTTAGATGCCTCCCCTTGTGCCGTCCCTCCAGAAGAACGGATTACAGAGGAACAAATTTGCTCAGCGCTGAAACACAGTACGAACATGAAGGCTCCCGGGTTTGACGGAATATTCAACCTAGAGTTGAAAAATCTCAGCGCGAGGGTGCACTCGCTGCTGGCTGCCATCCTCAACAGATGCTTGGAGCTGCACTACTTTCCAAGCATCTGGAAGGTGGCAAAAATCATCCCGATCCGCAAACCTGGGAAAGACCCTTCACTACCGTCAAGCTACAGACCGATTAGCCTGCTCTCAGCGCTGAGCAAGCTGTTCGAAAAATTGATCCTCAGCCGACTAAACAAGTTTGTGGAGGAACATAACATTCTTCTTCCGGAACAGTTCGGGTTCCGCAAGGGGCATTCCACCAATCATCAGCTAGTGCGGGTGATAAATAACATCCGAAGTAACAAAGCTGTATCCAAGTCCACAGCCATGGCCTTGTTAGACGTCGAAAAGGCGTTTGACAATGTCTGGCACGACGGACTTATATACAAGCTTTGTAACTCCAACTTTCCACCATACCTTGTGAAAATCACCCGTAACTATCTCCAGCAAAGGTCGTTCAGGGTGTCGTTGAATAGTTCCCTTTCGGGACAATTTCCGATCCCAGCAGGTGTTCCGCAAGGGAGTCTGCTGGGACCACTGCTTTACAGCATCTACACGTCGGACATCCCTCCTCTAGGAGACGGTTGCGTGTTCTTTCTGTTTGCAGATGACACCACGATAGCCGTCAAGGGTAGGATGCCTCGTGAAATTACGAACAAGCTCCAACGATGCCTTGACACCTTTACTGATTATGCCACCACGTGGAAAATCAAAATCAACGCCTCGAAAACCCAAGCAATCATGTTCCTTCACAGACAATCGCCAAAACTTAAACCGTCTCCCTCCTGTACCGTAATAATGGATGGTACAAGGGTCGAGTGGTCCACTGATCTTACTTATCTCGGGATGTTGTTCGATGAGAAGCTCCTGTTCCGCTCGCACATAGAGAAAACCCTAGTTAAGTGCTCCGCCTTGGTTAGGTGTTTGTATCCGCTCATTTGCCGCAGATCCCGCCTCTCAAGGCAAAACAAACTGGCTGTTTACAAACAGATCATAGCCCCCGCGATCTTCTATGCCGCCCCGGTGTGGGAATCGTGCGCTCAGACCCACAGGAACAAAATCCAGGTTGCACAGAATAGAGTGCTGAGGATGATCCTAGATCGTCCATTCGACACAAGAATAGCAGACCTCCATCAAGAGGCAGAAATTCCCAAAGTAGATTCCAAAATTGATGATATGACAACTAAATTTATTCAAAAATGCAATCTTTCTGGACATGCTTTAATAAGCAATTTGTACATAGTAGGTTAAGTGTATATAGTAGAGTAGGTTAGTTTTAAGCTGTAAATAGTAGTATTAAGTAGTTTCTCTTCAAATTCTAAAAACAAAACAAACCAATCCCACCAAGGTGGTCGACCGTGTACTAAGTCTAGGACTAATTCTGTAAAACAAATTTTGAATTTTGCCCATACCTAAAGATGAAGAAAGCAATTAAATCACTTAGTAAAAATTTATATGGTAATCGTCCAAGTTAAACTAAAATAAAGATCATTTAAACTAAAAAAAACTAAACTAACTGGTATCAGCTCATTTTCGCTTCGGACGGCGTGGTCAGCAATAGCAGCAGTAGGTCGTGGCAAAGGAGGTGCCAATCGTCATCGCAAATTCTTCGAGATAACCACCATCCGTCGTCTGGCTCGCCGTGGCAGTGTCTGACGTATCTCCGGTCTGATCTACGAGGTGTGCTGAAGGTGTTCGTGGAAAATGAGGTCCGTGATGCTGTCACCTACTCTAAACACGCCAAACGTAAGTGGCCATGGATGTCCTCTTCAATAAAACGGCCCTTTTCAGGGCCATCAAGCTTACATCAGTAAAGAGTTGGAATAGAATTTATCTGTGCTTGTTTGTCCATATTCAGAACCACATTGTCATTTCTGAACAACTGCCTTAGATATTGGGTAGGCTCCGTGAATCAATAGCAACAATAACAAACGAATTCCCTTGCATAACTGCTAATTTCAAATTTGGTTCTTTAGGTTTTTTAAAGTAGGTAGTTCATGTTTTCTCTAATGTAACTCAGAATGAAACACATCTCAGACCTTCATAGGAATTTTACCTATGCAATATGGATTAAAAAAATTTCACAACAAATTCAAGTTATTCGGTATCGTGGTTAAACAACAAAAATGCAAATACTCATGTCATATAAAAACATATTTTTTTTAATTGTTTAATTATTATTAGATATTCTGATCATAGCTTATACTAGTAATATACAAGAGGTTGCAATAAGCGATTTTATCAATTTTTACACTCCGCGATCATAAAATCGCTGATTGGGACTCTTACAAAGCAAAATAAAAATTTACAGCTGCCTATGGATGTGCACTTTTTTCGCGGAAAATCTTCGCATCCTCTGGTCTAAAAGCACCTTTGGATCGCATAGGGCTGTCACTCTGGATATTGGTCAGATTTGACAATGAGCGGTAAGCTTTATGAAACAACTTAAATGAAAAACTACATTCATGTACCTATTTTGAAATAGCGAAAGCCCTTTATGTATTTAGCAAGAACAGAGCCGTGAAATGAAAATGTGCGACATTACCTTGCAATGCCACCATCAGGATATCAAAGCCTACTTGCTTGTATATTTGCGGGCTGGAGTCTCATTAGATGTGGTGCGGTTATTGTTATTGTTATTAAGCCTCTTGATGTCAATTTTCTTCCGCTTGGAGCAGATATTTCCGGCTTGATGTTGCTTCTTGTTCTTAGTCTTCTTGACACCATATTCCGGCCCACTTGTCGGCCTATCCCCCACCGTATTACCGGTATGCGGTGTGCGCTCATATCTCGTTTTCCCGAAGGATGACAGGGCATATGTTATTGATATTGTTTAATTATATGAATGATTAGTTCCAGCTGAAACAAAGGAGTTAATTAGATTAAATTATCCCGGAGGCAGAGTTTTGATTTATAAACACACCCGGTCCTCGGCATCAGTGCATGTCCGTTTGTGGCTAATGCAATGCTAGTGTAGAGTACGTGTGTGCGCATTTGTGTGCCTATAGGTGTGTTCATACATGAGGAAATGTCATTCTCAATTATTGATAGTGATACGGTCCGATTGAAAGACAAACAAGCAGAAGTCTTGAGTTATATCGCTCTGGGCAATTGGTGAGGACAGGAAACGTTTCAATAATTTGCACGTCTTGAGGAAACTCTCTTCTTCCCGATTATGCCTTCCTGACAGGTACACTAATTAGTTTCGAGCAGATGCAGGCGGAGATGATAAATACATCAATCATTAATTTGAATATGTTCATGCATACTGCAATCACAAGAGGGAATGCCAATTCTAACGTAGCCAAAAGTTCACCATATTTTCGGCATGGGTGTCGATGCATCGACATTGATATGATAGTAATTTATTTTTTGCTGTGTAGATGTACAATATTTCTACGTTTTGGTAATGAAGCTCGAAGCTAACGTGGATTTTTTTCATAAGATATCAACGAACACTAGGTAGCAAATGATTTTTTTTAACGGCGCCGGTGGTGTAGTGGTAAGCGTGATTACCTCTCACCCCAGCAGACCTGGGTTCAATCCCAGTCGGCGCCGCCGGGATGTTCTGAGGCATAACATCTCTGATCACGCCTTCCTTCGGATGGGAAGTAAAGCCGTTGGTCCCCGGTTCATGAGTTGATGGGTCGATAGGTAGGGTCCAGGTGTGGGAGCTGCCTTCCTGGCACGTCGGTAGCATTGGTGCTCAGCACAGAAAACAAGATCGACGGAAAAAAAAATGATTTTTTTTTAAATGGGTCATATACAAATTGTTAAGTGCCTTGGAAAAAGCTCCGTATGTCAAATTTGTGCTTAATTTGGAATGATTTAAAGATGCCGCAAAGTGGTCTAAGTTTGAATTTTTTCTTCTAAAAAAATATCCCAAAAACGTTTTTTGTAATGCCAAATATCTTAAAAATGCATGAAGCGTCGTGATCTAACGGGTGTTCAATAAAAAATGAGAATGATTTCAGTGCCGTCCAGCGCTCTTGTGAGAGCATGGCGACTAAGTTGCGTCGTATGGCTGACCAGGGTTTCTTCTCCAATATTCATTAACGGTTTTTTGAAGAATAATCATTATGTTTTTAATAAAAAAATACTGAATTCGTTGAAAAAAAAATTTAGACAAATTTCAGAAATCGAAATTGCTTTTGATGCAGAACGACTTACAAATGCATGAGACGTCAAGATCTAGTGTTCACTCGATTTTTTTTTGGTAAAAGTTAAAAAGTCCTAGAAAGTAAATTTTGGACATGATTTGTTTTTTTTTTACATATAACACTTAATCTGCATGTTTCATGCATAAAGTTATTTGGCATAAAAAATAGATTTTTAAAAATTCACTAAGCATGAGCATGAGCTTGAACATGATTGACGGCCGGAGGATGCAACGCCATTATTGCCAGATCAACTGTAATTACACAGCGAACCAATAGACTTGGGACTAGCATTCAGCCTCAATGTGTGAACACTGGTTATCTAAAATTAAATAATTACAGCGCCAGCCACGTCCGAATGCTGTTCAAGAAAAGAATGGGTAGGAATATGCTGACGTAATATTCACTTTAAGGTGATTCCATAAATGGCCGCTACATAGGCTATACATGCATTTCCACTTCGAATTTTCAATTACACAAATCTCAGAAATCGGTGCCCAATTTCACCTGAAATTTCTACTTCATGTATGCTGCAGTGCAGTATACGAGGAGTAGCAATTTGAATGTTGCACGTATCGTAGAAGCTGATATTTGTGCACTTAAAGTTTCAAAGTGGTTACGAGAATAAGGATGTTACAGCGAATCACCTTAATGAATGCCGAGAACACCTCTGCACTTCCACAATTAATTACTGGGATGTTGGATAAAGGGTTAGGATTACCTTTGGTAAACGATATGCTTAAAGTTCAATTTACTTTGATGCATTTTTTTAAAAATTCAAAAACAGTTTTTTCGACGCATTATTTTAGATTGCAAAAAGCCGCGTCATTTTGTGTAAAATATCAAAAGGAATCGAATAGTGCGAGCTTTTTGCAATCTGAAATAATGCGTCGGAAAAAACTGCTTTTGAAATTTTCCAAAAAGCATGAAAGTAAATTGAACCTTAATTGATGCACTAACGATTCAATGTGCAAAGGCATCTGCTAAGTAAGCAAAATTGGTCCCCACTAGGCCACCGAGCTCCTTATATCACAAAACAATTACGATAATGTTTCCGTTCAATTTGTTGTTATTACGTTTCGATATCGATACGTTTCGATACCGACGACCTCACCGACGACGACAACAATTGCTCTTCAGAAGAATTTGACATGGATTTCCAATCAACACGTCATTCCTAAATCTCAAATATTACTTCTTTAACGTACCCGTCCTTTTAACCGAATTTCATTACGCTGTAAGGTACTTGGGTTCTAACCCACGATTTTCTGCTCAGTAAGCAAAAATGGTCACTCTAAAGCCACCTTGCGCCTTACACCACAACAATGTACGACCGATGATCGTTCATTAAAGGTTACAAGAAGCTATTACAATGAAATGAAACCCCCGAAAGTAGTTAACAATGTCTTCTGAACCGGATCAGGCTTAAGTCACATTTTTTCAAATGTACGTATTACTTTTCCGAATCTTTCCACCGATTTCTATTATTAACGATTTTCTACAATATAGGTCTGGATAGAGCTTGGGTTTTAACCTATGATCTTCTACTCAATCAGCAAAAACGGTTGCTCTATAGCCACCGTGCTCCTTACATTACCATAAGCTACGACCGAAGACCTAACAAAAAGCTATTCATAAATAATATGGATCACTAATACACCCTTTCCAAAATTCATGGTTTAAACCTCCGTTTCTCAATCTAAGAGTCCCACCGGTGGGTCGTGGGCTGTTCACAGGTGGGTCGCATAAATTCAGACAGCTTCCTTTAAAGGCGCCAATAGATTTGAAATTCGTTAAAAATTGACTGAGCTATGATTTTTCAAACATTGTAAGTTTGCCGTTACACATTTTACAGGAGGCATCGTGTTCGGTGTGTTGAGCAAAAACGATCCCTCCAGGGTCATGGAGCATTTAAAAACTACAACACTCCACGTCAAAATATGATTCCGTTTTCGCTTGGTATGTAATGAACAACAGAGATACGCGATAATTCATATAGTTTCATCGGTTGATAGAACGACGAATTGTACTGCCTACGACGGCGACTACGACGGCGACTACGACGGCGACTACGACGGCGACTACGACGGCGACAACAGCGAATTTGGATCTTACAATTCTATACAGAACTGGAAAAAGGGCCTATCTGCTTTGATCGATTCTCTTCATCGACTTTCTCTTTTGATAACCACGGCTGTGCAAACAGTTATCGTGGTATTTTTGCCACATAGCATGATAAAGGAGGTTTTTGTCTATCGTCTAAATCATCAAATACAACAAGGAATGTTGTTGTAGTTGAGTTATTAACAAAAGAGAAAGTCGATGAAGAGAATCAATCAAAGCAGATAGGCCCTTTTTCCAGCTATGTATAGAATTTGTCTACACGCAAACCCAAAATATATTACAATGAATGTTAGTTTCATTTCCTATAGGAAGCTGCACCGTCGGGTTAACCTCACTCTTTTTGACATCTGGCAGAGGTTTGTTTACATGGACATAGAAAAAAAAAATTAAAAAAATTATTAAATGTTTTTTTAGATTTTTTGGAGAGGAATATATTTTAAACGAACATAGTCAGATATCATATCTTGTAATTCTTTTTATTTAAAACCTGTAATCCACTTGAATCGACTTAAAAGAAAAGGTAAACAAACCACCACTGGATGTCAAACTGATGAATGTGGGTTCATTGCGTTCATTCGTGACGTCAGCGTGCAGCATCCTATTATCCTCTGTTCATGAACATCGCAGCGAATGTTTTGACCTCGCAGGTTGGTTTTTTTTTTCTTTTTTATTTCGTGTTCTATCTACGCTTTCGACTATACCAGTTAGCTCTTTATTTATAATATTGTAGAACGACGCACACACTTGCCTCGAATCTCTCCGGCAGAAAAAGCATACGAAGTCGAATAAGAGAGGAAGTGATCGCTTCTTGTTTGCTTTTAGGCTATTCATATTCAGAAGCATGAAGGAAGCAGTGGAGAAAGCACAGGTCAGATATTCGCAATGTTCGTGAATCGAGTTTCCTCAGTCCGCCTACCTTTTGACGTTGGATAACGTCTTTCGGCAACATACGGGGGTACAAAATTGAAAACAGTCATTTTGGATGCGTTACGAAAAATCGAAAGATTTTGAACGATAATAACTCAACCGTCTCTCGATAGATTTACGAGATAATGGCATCAATCGATTGGAAATATTTCTAGCAATTTGCTGAATGTTTCAAAACTATTGATTTCATTCTGTAAACTATTGAAAAATGGTTAAAAGTAAACCATTGTCTAAAGATGGTGAAAATCGATTGATTTTTTTATATTCTTATACTTTCTCCAACCGAGACATCAGATGCGAGTATCTGACACCTCTGATATTTTCTGTTCTACTATATAAGCGTCCAACAAGGTCGCCCGTTCCATCATTGTCTATTCGATCGTCGACCCAGCAGCAGAGCAGCAGTACCAGAGCAGCGGAAGCAGAGCAACGGCAGCAGAGCAACGGCAGCAGAGCCTAGGGGCGAAAGAGCAACTACGCCGAGTGCGTTGGTGCCAGTGCTCCGGTATACTGGGCCGCCGTCATGGAATGCCCAGCTGCTGCAGTTCTCAGTCGGTAGTATTCACCGTCTGCTCCGCAAGGGCAACTACGCCGAGCACGTTGGAAAAATGGCCACAACATTATCAAGAAAAACCAAAACGGCCCTTTTCAGGGCCACCAATAATTCGACAAAGAGTTAGTTTTGAAGACAATTTCTTTCCAGAATATCACAGTTACACTTAAATTTGGGGACTATACTGGGTTGTGTGAACGCTGGAAGGGGAGATGCTGTCTGTCTTCGAACTACCAACATCATTCCAAAACTCCTCCAGGGCGACAGAGTAGAGCAAATCCAACAACATCAGCCCAACAAAACGGCCTTTTCAGGGCCACCAAACTTTCGCAAAAGAGTTATTAAGGAATATTCCTAAAATATAATATACACAATTAAGTACAACACATAACAGACGTTATCCAACGCCAACCCTGCAGTCGTATCTAGTATACAACCCTTCCAACTTTTTTCTCGACATAATCTATTTCACTCACTAATACACGCCACATTTTTATTTTTCCATTTTCTTGCATTGAACTGCAGCTATCGCATCCTCGATTCATGCGGTCTCCACTACCATCCTCTGGTAATGAATCCCACATAATTGAAAAGGCTGGCGCACAATGCAGAAGTTTCCGGGTTTTTTTTGACAGATAATGCATGGGCTAACTGTCAAAAAACTCGAAAACTTATCTATTGTGCCCCGGCTTTAAGGGAATCTTACATCCCCCGGTAAGGTGTAGGATATAACACCTACACAGTTCGAAAAAGTAGTGTAAATTTATATTCAATATGATGTACATAAAAGGAGCGTCACAGCTCATCTAAGTGTAAAGTTCTGAGACATTTCATGATATGTTGCAAATATTGTACACAAAAGCCCATATTTGTAAACAACATTACTTACAAGTTGCTCGTTTGCGTGAAATGAAATACAAGTTTACGTGAATGAATATTTACATAACAATTTAAATCAGATTTTTTTTCTGTGTATGCCCTTCACCTTCACGGTAAGAAAAAAGTACCCAAAATTGAGTTCCTTTCACTCATCACGTGGCTTCCGTGGGGCTAGGTAAAATTAAGTTAAATAAGAAAACTCAATTTTGAGTAATCCTGAAGTTGACAAAAAAATAATAAAACGGAGCAGGCTGGAACCGAACCATGGACGTTGAGCTTACGGGGCCCGTTTGTTGACCACTCGTCTATCAACGCTTGTGAAAATGAAATGGTTAAAGTCGCATAAGAGCAACCTCAATTAAAATAAACTTATATTTGAGTTTATTTATTATTACTCAATAGTTGAGTAAATTTTAACCAACGCCGCTTTTCTGATTTACTCAACGGCGGACCTCAAATGATAGAACCCAACGTTGAGTTTTTTTTAACTTAATTATGAGTATTTTTTTCTTGCCGTGTTCTGGATCATCTGTCGAAAACAAATGTTCTTGCAGTGCCATGGTCACCTGGGAGGAGGTTTGCGTCTAGTGCTTTCCCCAGGAACCGTTCGCGGCCACCAGCTACCACCCGTCCAGTCTTGGTTTTATCCAGCGATGCATTCTTCAGATTACTCGCAATCTCCGACACTTGCGAGAGAGACTAACAGCCGAACACTTTTGCATGCGGAAAACTTGCTGATTTACGGAAACGCTGGCCATCGAATCACCATCCAAAACAAGCGACGGACACATTATCAGCACTTTCCCGGGCTAATTCCTCGATTTAAAAAAAAAATCACTAAGTGCCAAAAAGACACTTTTTTTTCGAAAAATAAATTGTTGTAACACTAGATCTAGATGTTTAAAGCATTTTAAGGAAATTTCATTCATTATCACCGCTGGTTTTGTCGTTAAGAATCCCAATTTTGATTGAAAAGAAGGCGCATATTTGGAGAGGTCCAAGAATGTATAAAATGATATGGAACATCACAATTGAATAAGGATCAAGTAAGATTTATTTTGATTGATTAGAGGGCCCGGAACACTTAAAATGACGTGGAACTTCAAAATTGAATGAGGTTTCTTGTGAGAAGAGCAAGTACCACAGACAAACAGACGTAACTCTTCATTCTGGATCATCTTTTGCGCATTTAACGATTGACTTGAATGTTATCGTTTCCGCAGCGCTGGGATCGGATCACTTTGACGTTTCTATATAATCAGCGAGAAAGCTTGTTTTCCGCGAGAAACTCGCGAGATATCGTTACTGCAGTCCTATGTTTGGCGGTACTATGTTTTGAAGATAATTTTATTCAAAGAGTTACGTCTATTTGTCTGTGATTTAACTGTATCGAAAATGAATACCTCGTTACTTTTTAATATTTATGAGGTACTACGACATGTACTAAACAAAGAACACGAACATATCACATAAGATCAAAGTATTGGTCGCAGTGATTTTGACCAGAACAAAAAAAAATATGGTCCATTTAAAAAATTCAATGGCTTTTTCCCTATACTGTTCATTGGCACCTTACTATGTACAAATAACTTATTTGTAAAGGAATTAAACGGGTTTCACCCTGTTTTTTTTTTTTTAAATAGTGCGCTAGGTGTGCATCTTCTAATCACGAAGTTCATGGTTCAAATCCTGGCTGCATAGTTTTTTTTGTCTTAGTGAGGAAAATTTTCATCCGATGGTATTATAACTTACTTTCATAATCGTATAATATTCCAATGGTTAATCCACAATAAATTAAGTATAAATTGCTGTCACAATTTATTCGCTCAGTGATCCCTAGTTTGAATCGATTCTTACTCAAAGTTTCATCCTCCCAATACTCCACGGTATCAGAATCAATTTAAATCGGCTTTAACGATTCGCGCATAAATCTCTTTTACGATATAATTTTCCCAAACAAAAGGTCATAATAGCATGGGAGTACTGGTTTTCGCTTGCAGCAACCGCTTGCGTTGGCTCATATGTATAATATACGAAATCAATTTCGATATGATTGATTACCGACAAAAGTTTTGGCTAGTACCAATAAATGCCGCGCCAAACGACACGTAGGAATTCTCCTCCCTCGGGTCGATGGAGGTGAATCGAATACTGTAATGCGAACCCCAGAAATGACGACGACGGATCTTGGTGAAGGAGGCAAAGCATAGTCTGCCACTAGCCAGCATTCAGTAGAAGTGGGAGCAACATATGGTACTTATATTGCCAGCCATATATACCACGTGGTGATCGCTACAGAAATTGCGGAATAATAAACGTTTTGCGTACTTCATTCGTACGAGATCGGAAAATTTGCGTTTAAATCTGTTTCCGTTGAACATGGTTTTATTAAAATGTAAAATGCGTGGAGAACATTGATAAACAGTTTATTTATTGCTTCTTTCGTAGCTCCCAGCCGTCTATAATGTGCTCAAAGCATGTGCACAGGCCATAGATTACGTTATGCTTATTGCATAACGCGTCGGAATGATAGAAGTGAAAATAGTTTGAAATTAATTTTAATTAGAGCAATATTGACTAGAGAAGTAGATAGAACAATTCTTAACGTTTTTTAAGACAGTTACTTCCATCAACGCAGTTAAGGTTACGACTGAACTATCCACGCTCTAAACACCGCATTGCGCTTAAAAATAAAAAGCCTCACGATAAACTAGTTAGTAAAGACGTGGCATACTATGCTGGAGGCCTGGTGTACAGTTGTATTTGAAACGTAATAGCGGTTGGTCGTACTTGGTTAATTCCGTTCATAGCGCAGAACTGGGTGATCTTCAAGCTTGTGAATTGGGTGCTATGAACTAACGCCTCTGGCATGCCAGGGCAAGGCGTGTGAAGATATGCGGAGCATGCCTTTCGTTGTAGAAGCCGAAAATGAATCCACGGTGAGCAGATAGTGGTCGCCGTGGATGGGGCCAGCTAAGGACATATGAGCTTGGGCCAGGACTGGTAGTTGCAGTTGATTGTTGGGACGCATGGGAAGCATGCCGTCACGTAAATGGCCATCTCGCTGTTAAGCGAGGACCCATAGTTGTGGAAAAGTGCTTTCAATTACTGTATTCTGGGATGCCCCTGGCGGAGCTCATCGATGCAATAACAAACTTTTCGCCAAATAGAATGCAGTCCCGCACCATGGCTAGTCATTCACGGCGATGTTGGAATCGAAGAAGTCTACCTGGACACAGCAGTAGGTAACTACTTGGGTTTATAATGAGTCAAGCGCAAGTCCGATAAAAACATTGTTTTGAATTTTTCGAACGCCCTTTGACACCCACCGTCGAAGCGAATTTAATCCTTGTCTTCAGTAATTTATCCAAAGTGGGTAAAGTTGATCTCGAATATTTAGTACGAATTTCATGTAGAAGTTTACGGTTCCGAGAAATGACCGAACACTATGGGTGCAGGCCTTGATGGCTTCGATCTGGGTTGGATCGGGACGAGCTCCATGCTGGTCGAGTAAATGTTCGACATATTTCATCTACTGGCGCCCTAAGGAGCACTTTTTGAATTGCACTGTTGGTAACTCAAAAACTTACGACACTGAAATAGCGTAAAGTTTGGACCATGCTGTTCCTCATCTTTTCTGCTGACTACGATGTCATCGATGTAACCACAAGCTTGCTTTGGTTATGTCGATTGGTGTGATGATCAAAAGCGCTTGAGGTGGCCCAATCCCTTATCGATAGCAAGGATGTCATGTACCCCGAAATGCTGGCTTTTGTCTTGCCTTTTGGTCGAGCTTTACGGTTCACGATTGATGTGAGCAAGAGAAGTTGCTGATCAATCAATAGTACACGTTCATCAGATCAAAATCGAGCCAGAATACTATCACAAAATTCAAAGATGTGCAGATATTGCGTAACGGCTTAGATCGAGCTCCGATAGCAATTTAAGTGATTTTTGAGATTTTGGTCCACTGTTCTGGTTGAGTGGTTTTCCTAGCTGTTTCCACGTCTCAGTTGATACCGCAGTTTTGTTATCCTCCAAGGAATTTGTACTCAAGGTTTAGTACGATTAGTTATCCTCCCATTCCATCCTCCAAGAATGTAATTCATGTTTTCTACATTAAGGAGTATAGGAATCCGATCAAGCTCAAATCTGTACCAGATTTTTAGTACGATTAGTTATCCTCCAAGGAAATTCGTTAAAAAGTATTTCTAAGCAATTTGTGCTCAGTAATATCGAAATTAATCTTGTTTCCCAATGTTCAAAGCTACATAACTCGCTTGAGGACATATATAATATTCATATTTACCACCATTCAGAACTCGTATTCAGTCTTTAGTCCATGCAACATAACTCAGACCCAAAACAAATTGATGGTGTTCGAAACTCACGCTACGAGCTTGTAACTTGGAGCCTCTAAGACCTATTTTTTTAATTTAAAAAAAAGGTTTTTATTATTATTTTAAGGCAATAATCCGGAACCAAAACAATTTTTCCATAAGACCATTTGTTCATTTGCCCTTTTGTCTATTCGATTATTTGTCCATTTGACCTTTTGTCCCCCTTCTCACCATTCGACCTTTTGTACCTTCGACCTTTTGTACCTTCGACCTTTTGTACTTTCGACCTTTCGTCATTCGGCGTTTTGTATTTATACCATTTGCCCCACAACTTATCTCAGAACTACCTTGAAATCATCTCTAGAGTTCGTTTTATATTATAAGCCTCTACATTACTTAGGAATTGTAATAAAATTCAAATTGTTTTTCCTTGATTTGTTTTCCGTCGATCTTGTTTTCCGTACTGAGTACCAATGCTACCGACGCCAGGAAGGCAGCTCCTATACCTGGACCCTACGGCCTTAAGGGAGATTCTATGCCTCAGAAAATCCCGGCGGCGCCAACTGTGATTGAACCCAGGCCCTTTGGGTTGAGAGGCAATCACGCTTACCACTACACTACTGGCACCGCTATTGAAATTCTCATGATAATTGCACGAGTCATGATTTTTGCAAGTCCAAAAGTCAGATTGCATTATTTATTTTGTTTTAGGTGCAGGTTAAAAAAAATCCTAGTCAATTAAGATATTAGGTGCAGACCTGAATAAAAATACAATTCTTAGAATTTTTTTTCCTTGATTTTCTTTTTCCGTCGATCTTGTTTTTCATGCTGGGCACCAATGTTACCGAAGCCATGGAGGCAGCAGCTCCCACACCTGGACCCTACCTATCGATCCAACAACTCATGAACCGGGGACCAACGGCTTTACTACCCTAACGGCGTGATCAGGAATGTTATGCCTCAGAACATCCTGGCGGCACCGACTGGGATTGAACCCAGGCCTGCTGGGGTGAAAGGTAATCACGCTTACCACTGCACCACCAGTGCCACTTAGAATTCTTAGAATTTGAAAATTTCTAAAATATCGGAGACCAGATTATTCCTGAGTTTGAGATCTTGTTTTCCTTCTTCTTCTTATTCGCATTTCAAGCTTATTGCTTAGCACATATTAGCTTATTGCGTGCTCCTAACTTAGTGTTCGAAATGCACTTCCACAATTATTAATTGAGAGCTTTCGATGCCAATACCAATGCATGAATTTGTATATTGTGTGGCAAGCACAATATTCTATGCCCAGGAAAGTCGAGAAAATTTCCAACCCGAAAGATTCCCTCGAACGGACCGGGAATCGAACCCGCCGCCTCCGGCTTGGTAATACCATGCTTTTACTGCCTAGGCTAAAGTTTTCCCTAAGAGTTATTTGTTTTTGTTAATTCTAAATATTGTTGTATACGTCATTTTCAAATCTCAAGCTGCTCTTCCTTCTTCTAGTTTGGCCCTCAACTTAACACTCTGAACACGATGTCTCCAGTAAAACTTGAAACGGCAAGTTGGCAATGTTTGAAAAATCATTACTCAGCAATTTATCGATAGATTTTAAATCGATTGATCCTAAATGAATCTTGAATGTAGTTTGAAATGGCATCAATTTGAAATTCGTCAATACACATTTTACTGGAGGCATCGTGTTCGGAGTGTTAATGTTCTATGAGCACTTCCACAGTTGTTAACTAATAGCTTTCTAAGCCTGCAGCGTTTTTCCACGACGACAAAAATGTCATATGAATAATGGTAATAAATAAATCATGATTATGTAATTTCAATTATATGCTATGCCCAGGGAAGTCAAAAAAACTCCTAGACCTGGGTTTCGCAATCTTCATTTTCTTAAATTTCTTCTTTTGAAATTAATAAACTCTCAACGTTTTGAATATTGCACACAGTTGTAATATGTGTATGTATATAATAAAATACTGTATGTGTATACATATAATTGCTAACCTGAAACTTAAGAACCAATCAACGTTGAAAAAATAAAATTCCCACGGTGTGTCTTGACCCACCAGATGGGTCGCGACCTATAGATTGAGAAAGGCTGTTTATGTTTATTTGTTTATTTATTTATTCGTCAATCAAAAAACGTAATTGTAATCTGTCCTAGACCATACCGGGAACCGAACCCAGCCGCCTCCAGCATGGTCTTGCATTATTGTCGACTAAGCTAAATTAGGCATCATTATGAACCAGCACTAATGTAAACCGGGCATAAATGTGAAATACTGGAAAGCTAGTAAATTAATGTTTGATGAAATTAATGAATGCTCTCTTTATCATCATTTATCCCATAAATATTTTTTCACAATCTTCTCATTTGTTTATTATTTCAAAAACGGGGTATCTTTCATAATGCGGGTAATTTTGATAGTATAATATAATGGATTAATTTACTCTCTGCGCTTTTTCTGAATTAGAAACTTTGGTTCCATATTGTAGCTTAGAGTATTTCCGTTGATATCGTACGTATCTATATCGTCTATATAGTATATGGTACATATTTTACAAACATATTAAAACACAATTTTCGTGTTTTTCGCCTGTTTGAAAAAAAAACACTCAAACCATCACTTATGAAATGTATTTCCGATATAACCATCACAAATTCAATGTTGAATTCTTATTACTTATGATGTTTTCTGATCTAGAGCTAAATTGTCTGAGTTTCACGCATTTTTTTTTCTATATTCATCGAGCATTATCAAAGTAACCCAAAATCAAAATACTGATGTTCGGTCACAACACAAAAAAATAGTGCAAATGCTTTAATTTCCGTTCAACATAATTCTAACGAATTAACTCTAGGATCCTCAGTAATTGTTAAAAAAATGAAAAAAAACATTGTTGTTAAAAAATATTAAGAATATACTTAAAAATACTATCAATGTTACCCCTTTTACGGTACGTAAATTTTTAAAATTTTTCGTAATGAACAGCAATCAAAAAAAACTTTTAAAACCCCGCTAGCGCACATTGTTTATAGGAAACTATCTAGACAAGGGCCTTGCGTGGGATGCATGACGGTATTAAAGGTACACGAAAAAATTCGGACAAAATCAAAATTTCATTGAATCAAGCTAAAAGTGTATATATTCACAGTAGGCTTTGTTTGTCAGGATGAGTTCATTTGTTTACATCATGGCTTCACCGCAGCAAGCACACCACTATTCGATCCTGCACGCTCGGTCTATCCGCCCCTGACTGTTTTCGATCAAATTCCTGGGCAGGAATTTTATACCTCGTTTGACCGGAAGAGTGCGAAGAGAGAAGTCATAATTACCCAAAAAGTTCCTTATCTGCCAAGCAATCTGCAGTTGTGGACTGAAAAGCGAAACCTTCGTTACTTTTGAGACCATGATCCAGCCATTTTATCAGGAGGAGTGCCTACGGAAGAGACTACTTCCTTTCTGGAGCAGCATGAGGTGGACTGCCTATTCTGTCCGGACTTGGAAAACTGCCACTACTCAAATTCCAGCAAACAGTGGTACAGCGAAAACAAAGAGATAAATAAATCCGGCCGATACTCCGGAACTAAAACCAATTGAGGAATACTAGTCAATTGTGAAGCACATACTGAAGAAAAAGGATTGAACTGTAATTGACCTTAAGGATTTCAAGCGGAAATGGACTTTATCAGCCAAACAAGTGGGAACAGGGCTCGTGCAAAAGATGGTGTACCGTGTACGAAGACAAGTTTGTAGTTTGGTTAGAAGAAAGACTGAAATAATGGTCTTACAATAAGCATAATATATACTAACTCACTTGGAAATACCTGTAAATACGTGTAAAACGTGACGGAATCCATAAAGGATGTGACGTAAACAAACATGTCATGTAAAATTAAGTGCTGCGAGACTGAAAAGTTATGTACTCGACGAAAAGCACGTTTGATTGAACTGAATTCTCTCGTGTCTATTATGACTCAATTTTATGTCAAAATTGACGCTCGTATATGTCAGTCTCAGAGAACCTACATTTACATATTTTTTTCTAACTGTGCTAACAGCTATACAGTTACATTGAGCTATGAAAAATAAAACACATTTTTGGGGAGCGACCCCGGCGTAGTGGTTAACATCCATACCTCTCACGCCAAAGTCACGAGTTCAAATCTCACCCCCGGACAAGTCACGAATGACCCAAGAGTGTTAAAGTGACCATAACAATTAAAAAAAAAAAAACGCATTTTTAAACCCCCACAAGATTTTTGTGTCCCGATTTTCTCGGGTTCAACCTTTAGATCTTTATCATTTTAAACTTATCATAATGTTTAAGTCGGTATTAGCCCCGGTTCCGCTAAATATTTCATCAACAATATGAAATTCGCTTTACCCTTGCTTTCTTTGTTTGATGTATTGTCGTTTAAAGTTTCATCAAATCTGTTCTATCATCCGCAGCTGCAGTTCCGGAGCAATCTGCTTTCGATAGTAATTTTCCTCCAGAGATTACCACTGCATCGCCTGGTTTAGCGATAAACTGCAACCAAAGCAATGGTATACATACTGCATGAACCTGTTTGCTTCCGTGCTCACGGATTCAGCGCAACAGTCAGCGTCACATAAGCGGAATATCCGGCCCTGGAGGGGTTATAGTTGACTATGATATTGTTGGTTACACGCACATATATGGCGGAAACATAGATGGTGATTATAATTGCTCCAACTTGTCGTGCAAATTATATTTGTACCTTCCCGCAAATATGTCCAGGGGATGTATGATCGTCGCTTGACTGCTAATTAATACAAACAAATAATGACCCGGAGCATTACTGCATTAGCTTTGCTGTTTTTATTGCGTAATCTGGAAGCGTATGGAATTATGGATTCTTCGCTAAAGTTTATGGCGAAAATTGAAATCAAAATTAACAAAGTAAATTGACAAAACGGATTCTAAACAAGCCTTGTTTAATTGGATGTAATAAATTATTCGCGTGCAGTTGTATGAATACAGAGTTGCGAGAATAACACAAAACGAAAGATTTCCTCAAATGTGTCAACACGTGTGAAGACAGCGGTTTTTGCGATTCTGATAAAAAAGAAGATGGACAATCCGTGCAAATAGCGGAGCAAAAACCGCTCTGGACAACCATAATCTTTCACAAACATTGCAGCCACACTGCTGTTGGCTCCAGCTGTTGAGGAAAAATATTTTCATATTAGTTTCGGGAGGACACTTTCGCATACAACGGGAGAACTTTTTAAAACATACATAAGCTGACATAAGTATGAAATGTATTACCCCCGCGAATAATATGCTGGGATTTATTATATACAGAAGCGAGACAATAAATCATATTAAATTACATTTTTTCGTCGGTTCCGTTTTCTTTGTACCAACAACGAGCTAGTTCATGCTTTCGGCTGACCACGTTTTTGGATGTCCACACGTTGTTTCTGTCAAATTTTGCTTCCTGACATTAATAGTATTTAGTGCAACAGTCAGCGGGATGAATCCTCAGCCTTAAAATAAGAATAAATTATCAACCAAGAAACAAGGGTTAAATGCACCGTTTACCGCTATATTTGTCTGAGATTACTCAAGTAACTTTGAAAGTTCGATGTCTCAACTAGTAATAATTCATGAGAATTTATCGAAATATAAAAAAAAAAAAAGATTTGCTGAATTGTGTATTTTATCCCGTATTCTTCTCAATCTATTTCTAATCAAGACCAAGGGGCAACCTGTTGGTTTTCAATGAAACCTATTTACTACGGAATTCATCAGTAGGTATCATATAGTTTTTCCTGTGTTCTCTCGCTGGCACGTTCCATCCAACTTTGCCGTTTTCCGATGAGCAGCTCTTTCCATTATAATTTATTTCATTAATTTTAAGAAGAATGTAATTAAAATAATCTATTTATTTATGTAATTTACTCAAACAATTCATCTTAGAATTTAATTAAGTTCTGTATGCTGTATGTAGATCCGTTTTCCGGAATCTGCCTTCGCTCTTTTACAGTGCACTTGGGATAGGCTAGAGCGTAGTGCTAGATGATGCTTACCCACTCGCCGACCGAGAGGTTGAGAAGAAGTTTGTGAGTGGCATAAACTACAGCACGCTCGCCATGGGGTGGTAAAAGTGTGTTCCTCACTACTATCCCTAACCCATACTCGCATGACGGAAAGACTGTGTCCGGATGGAACAGGAACAGGAAGCGAAGCACCAAACATCAGGGATTTAGCAACAGCAGCAGTCATCAGCACTATTAGTACTACAAGTGTCGGTGTTTTACAGAGTTGAAAACTGTTCTCACACATGCCGTCGGATTTTCAACTGTCTTTACACTATAGGTAGCTGCTGGAGGGAGTCATTCGGTTTACAGCATTATGTGTGAGATTGTTTCGTACATGGAAGCCCTCGACGGCGAGGATGAATGTAATGAATGTGTGAGACAATATGAAAGACTTGCATCACGCCAAATATTCGAGACAAGAGTGAGAAATAGAAACACTTCAAATGATTCTTGCTTAAAAATTAGTGAATCATTCTACGATGAAATCTTATCCCTATTTTATGTATAAAAAACAAAAAGAAAATAACACAAATAACTAAATTAATCCATCAATGGCAAGAAATGAACCTTCTTACATATTAAAATTCTTATTCAGAAAACTTTAAGTTGAGAGAATCGTTGTCATGTGAACACCAAATGACTACCAATGATTTTGTAATTGAATACATTTAGCGTTCAGAATCATAAGGGCCTAACTGCGATGATCGATTCTCTTCATCGATTGTCTCTTTACATTACCTCAGTTCAGTGAAATGATCACAATACAGTGTAGTGAAAGCAACATCAAACGCATCGAGAAATGTTAATCAAGCCGAGTTCAAAAGAGAAAATCAATATTACTACCCACCGCATATATGGAGAGATTACTGTATATGTTTTAATAAACGCAGTGGCGTAGTCACTTCTTCTCAATCAGAATATGTCTACATTTTTTGCAACACAGAAGACTACTTTGCATGTTTTTTCGACAGGTTTCGATCTGCAACTGCAAAAAATGCAACTCTCAAATATTATTGGAGTTTTGGAAGGTCTGATTAATTTCCTACAAGAATTGATTTAGAGTTAATGGTTTAAGCAGCTCAAAATTATTTGGTGAGCGACTATGTTGCGCGAAGTTTCAACGTTTTGATCAAATAATCACCAACACGTTTTGAGCTACTAAATTTAAAAACTCTATTCTTATACACCATTTCGCCGTATTTTAGATTCTTTTGCAGATTTGCATGACAAGTATGCAGAATTTGCAATTTTTCGCAGCATGAAAAAATTCTGTAAAGTGGTCGCCGGATGGGGCTTAAAATAATTTTGTAATTTTTATGTTAGCTTATGTTTCAAACAAATTTTGTTCTCCCAAATTTATGTTTGAAAAAAAAATGTACCGCTTTTGTATTCAAGACTTTAAAAATCACAATCTAGCTCATTTTTTAGTGTTTCGCGTTAGTAAAATATATAACTTTTGATTGATCGTTGTTCCAGTGATGGGTTTGAACTGCATCCTGATGAACAAAGGAAGTATTTCAGAAAAATCACATATGATGACAGTATCATTTCACCAAAATCGTTCAAAATCATGTGTCATCAAGTTTTTTTTTTTAATTCGTTTTAATCTTTGATCGGAATTTTCAATGAACCATTAGAATGTAAAATAATAATTTTTCAAACCCTTTCATAAGCAGTTATAAGAAAAGTTGAATTTTAAGAACATGTTTGTAGTTTTATTTGTTTTCTGCTGGTAATGATGATCAAGATTTGCATTCTGTTGAGAAGGACAAAAATATGTTAGATATTTTTTGAAAATTAATTATTTAAGGTTTAACATATTAAATGGTGTTGAATCGCACCACCGGCACCGCATCCTAATTCATTTAAATTTATGAAGGCGGTAAAAACAAACGTTTCTCGATGCAGTGGTAGCAAGTAACTCACACGAAGAGAACAGGGGCTACTTTTGCCTTCATCATTCTGCATGCTTTTTATGTTTTTGTTTTACCATCGGTGAATTTTTGTTTTGTTTTTGAAGTGATCCTTATTCTGTGAAATTTTGTATTGTTCCAGTTAGCTATATAAGTTCAAATATTTAATGTAATTAGATTAAGTTTGAATTTGACCTCCGATCAGGGTGCTGTCCTGAATTCTGAGCAAAAAATTAAACACAACGTAGGGCCACATCCTTAACATAACACCTGGTTATTACAGAAGTACAGAAATTCAGTTGGCTTTTGCTAAAAAGGAGCAAATGGCTTCTGTATTCTTGGATATCAAGGGGGTTTTTGATTCAGTATCGGGTTAAGTTCTTTCAGATAAACTCCACGCTTGTGGCCTTTCTCCATTAATAAATAACTTTTGTACAATTTGCTTGCTACTACGCTTGTACTTGCAGATGACGGCGTAGTGTCTATGACAGGGCCCAAAGGAGTCGACCTGTAAGGACCCTTACAGAATACCTTAGATAATTTGTCTACTTGGGCTATCGAGCTAGGTATCGAATTCTCCTCGGAGAAAACTGAGTTGGTCGTTTTTTTCTAGGAAGCATAGCCCAGCACAACCAAAGCTTCAACTTTTGGGTAAGCCGATCACTCATTCTATGTCCTTCAAATATCTTGGGGTCTGGTTCGATTCCAAATGCACCTGGCGATCCCACATTGAGTATCTGAGACGAAAATGCCAACAAAGGATCAATTTTCTCCGAACAATTACCGGAACGTGGTGGGGAGCTCATCCACAAGATCTTCTTACGTTGTACCGGACAACGATTTTATCGGTTTTAGAATACGGTAGTTTTTGTTTCCAGTCGGCGGCTAAAACTCACATCATCAAACTGGAAAGTATCCAGTATTGTTGTCTTCGTATCGCGTTAGCATGCATGCACTCGACTCATACGATGAGTCTAGAAGTGTTGGCGGGCATGTTACCACTATCGGATCGGTTTTCGGAATTGTCCCTCAGGCTCCTCACCCGTTGTGAAGTTATGAACCCACTGGTAATCGAAAACTTAAAAAAGTTTCTTGAGCTGAACCCGCAAACTCGTTTTATGTCATTGTACTACGAGTACATAACACTGGATGTCAGCCCTTCACAGCATAATCCTCATCGTGTATGCTTCTCCGACTTCGGCAATTAATTTAGTTTTGATTTATCTATGACGCGGGAGATTCGTGGGATCCCAGAACATCATCGTTCCATGATTGTTCGTCAATTTATGCTGCAAAGTTTGGCCAAGTTGATTCCGCAAGATCGTTCTTCACAGATGGATCATTACACAGCAAAAAAATAATTTTGATATCACATCAAAGTGGATGCACTACAATCATGTCGAAAATTTCATGTAATTTTTATCACCACATAAATAAACAAATGCAGTAAAAGCAGCGTAATGTCAGTTCATGCATTGTATTAATGATAATTTTGTCCTTTTTAGCAAGTAATATTACACCATATTTTCGACATGATTGTAGTGCATCCACTTTGACGTGATATCAAAATTATTTTTTTGCTGTGTAAGGCGTCCGCTGGTTTTGGTATTGCTTCAAGCTCCCTGTTCCGTATATATTTCTGAGCTGGCGGCTATATACTATACGCTAGGAACGATCGCCTCACTTCCACCAGATCACTATTTTATTTACGGATAGTATCAGTTCTGTCGAGGCTATTCGCTCCATGAGGCCGGTAAAGCACTCCTCGTATTTTCTCATGAAAATACGAGAGCTTCTAAGTTCTTTATCTTTAAGATCATTTGTCATCACCTTTGCATGGGTCCCATCTCATTGCTCGATTCCGGGCAATAAGATGGCGGACTCACTTGCTAAGGTGGGTGCTATGGAAGGCGATATTTACAATCGACAAATCGCCTACGATGAATTTTTCTTCATTTATCGTCAACAGTCACTCGTCAGCTGGCAGAATAAATGGAGCGAAGGAAGTTTGGGACGATGGCTATATTCGATCATCCCTAAGGTGTCGAAAAGTCCTTGGTTCAAGGGGTTGGATGTGGGTCGAGACTTCATTCGTATGATGTCTCGCCTCATGTCCAATCACTACTCGTTAAACGCTCACTTGTCCGTGTTGGGCTTGGGGACAGCAATCTCTGTGAATGTGGACAAGGTTACTAGGACGCAGATCACATTATTTGGTCTTGTGCTGAGCATCGCGGAGTCAGATCTGAACTGTACGATTCCCTTCGGGCTCGAGGTAGACAACCTAATGTTCCAGTTCGGGATATTTTGGGTAGACGTGATCTGGAGTTTATGAAACTTATATATGTTTTCTTTAACAATATTAACCTTAGATTGTAAGTTTGACTAACCTTGTGTTAAGCTTTTGTTTTGTTCGTGTGGGTTTTTTTTTAATGTTTGTTTCTGTAATAATTGTATAATTGCACTATGGATACCAAATTGAATAGGAATAAGTTCATGTTTTAGGAATAATGAAATGTTTGTATCGTAAATCATAACTAAAACCTCCTCCTCCCTCACCCCATCCATAAAACTGTACATCTCTTCTAACCTCGAGACGACCGCGAGTAATCGGTTCAGTTCCTTTAACTCTAGATTTAAGAAATCAATTATGTATAACGCAAATGATAACTTGGCTCTGTAAAGTTTATTCGATTGAGCCTGCACAAATAAAATAATCAATAAAAAAAAATTACAGAGGTAATTTTCTAGCTTTACTCATGGCTAGTATATCAAACACGTGGTTCGGGTCAATGGCATAATCCCAGTTAATTGATATTATAACCAAGCCAGAAAGTCACTGCTTTCCCATTTGTTTTAATTCGTTTCAGTGTGGAAAAAGATATCTTCACACTGGCTATAGTGACCGGGAGTGTCGCCAAAATCTTCAACAAAAGATGTATTGTTTGAAAATACGTTGGGTCACATTTATCAAGCAAACCCCAATGCCTCAAAATTTTTGTTAATATTTATGGATGTCTGGCACCAGAGCTCGTATTCCGCCATTACTGCAACCACGCTGGTGAAATCACCGAAATAACAGTTAAGTTTGTCAAGTTGGGATAACTATCCAATATCTGTAAAACCAGGCAACAGTAATTGGAACACTGGAAGGATGTTACCATTTTGTTTGAAACGTTCCATAATGTTTTGGATCAATCCATTGAGACATGGAATGCTGCTCTTCGATAGAATTCCTCTGGTGTTTCTGCTGGTTGATTTGCGCGTATTGTTAGCTTGGATGCACGTGGAGTCGTAATTGCCCTATCGAAAATATACATATGCAGCTTTGAGGCTGCATAGAAATTTTCAGCAACTTTTGCTTCAGCGCCAGCTCGTCTCTCCATAAAAACCTGTATTATACTGCTAGCATGATTAAGAGTCGATATGAAGTTCACAGATTTAGATTGTAATCCTATTGAAAGTGGTAGTTTTTAAAGATCACATACAAGCCAAATGTTACAAGTAGTAGTATAAAATGTGTGTATCCTCTTATAAACATAAAATCCAAACTTTGCCTGAAGAATTAACTTCTATTATTTAAATAAGCTTTTAGACCAGCCCTGCTTTATGCTGTGCCAATATGGTCTAGATATTGCACTACCAGGAAAAAAAAAACGCTTCAAAGGATTAAGAACAAAGTTCTGAAGATGATTTTGAAGTTGTCTCCCTGGTACATTACTACCGTTGAACAGAGAATTTTGAATGTTGAGACTTTAGAACAAATGTTCAACAAAATAATTAATAATTTCTGGGAAAAATCGTTGCAATCTTCTTGCAGTGTAAAAACACTTAGATATATACCATAAAATTATAGCTGGTAAGTTACTGCAGTGGTTGGAGCACCTAGGTTAAAATAAAATGTAATTTATTTTGAATTTGGAACAAATAAAGAGTTAAAAACAAAATAGAAACAATGTGTGACTCTTTATTAAATCCAATGGAACGTATGGAAAGGTACATAAATTAAGAAGCCATTTATTGTAGAAACATTCTATTTTGTGTGAAATACTGCTTGAAAAAGAGGGTCAAAGTGCGGATTGTGTTTAGTAGAATACAAATTGGGTCTACACCCTATGGAAGTGAAACAAGGCTGATCTTTCATATAAACTCGATGGTTCATGCACTTGCAAACCTTCTCCAGAAATTATTTTAATATAATGTGAAAAATAAAAAACCTTACCCATGTAATGGATATCTATTACCTGTACAGTACAGGTGACAGATATCCATTATCTTGGCCAGATTTTTTTTTCACATAATGATAATAATTTCGGGAGGGCTTCAGCTCCATAGCCCCCTCCCTATGGCTACGTGCCTGAGATAGTAGTTTTTATAATTTCTCACTAAAATATTATACAAATTCATCTACTAGTTTAACAAGCGCTTCTATATCCCAAGGAAGACAACCCTATGTTCCTATCAGAGGCATGTTGATAACCTGCGATCTCTGCTATATGCAGTCTATTTATGTGTTTCTGAAAATGTCTAATATAAGAATTCAATACCTTTTTTTTTTTTTTTTTATCTAGTTCGTTTATTTGGAAGGCTCAATCGCGTTAGCTTTACGGAGCCGATAATTCATTGTTCACTGTGTGTAACAAGATTCACTTAATTCTATGTCTAGTAGGAGTTGGGCCGATTACTCGCGGCTTACTCGAGGTTAGAAGGGTACATTTTTGAAGGATAGGATCAGGGGAGGAGCTTGGGGTAGGGTTTCGTTGTCTCATCAGAGCGTTGTCGCCAGTATGAACGGTAGTGCTGTTCTAGCTTCGTCCGGAGTTCGACCGGCTGTGGTGACCAGTGGGCGACGATGAGACTCATCGAGACGGGGGGACAAGACAAACAAAAACTAATAAAGAGAGACAAAAGACAAAAGGAATTAAATTCTTATACTAGACATTTGAAGAAAAACATAAACGGACTGCATATAGCAGAGATCACGGGTTGCCAACACGTCTCTGATAGGAACATAGGGTTGTCTTCCTTGGGCCTCGAGGGTATTCAAAAGTCGCTCTCTGGCGGCGTCATTATCCGTACATTGCCAAACTGCGTGTTCGATGTCATCGTAACCGTTTCCACACCGACAGATGTTGCTGTCCACGAGGTTTATTCTATTGAGATGAGCATCTAGCGAGTAGTGGTTGGACATAAGTCTACTCATCACGCGAATGAAGTCACGACTTAAGCCCAAGCCTTTAAACCACGCTCTCGAAGAAACATTAGGAATAATTGAATGTAACCACCGTCCAAGATTTCCAGTGTCCCAATCGGTTTGCCAACTCGAAAGGGTACTCTGACGCACTAAATGGTAAAATTCATCGTGTGAAATTTGCCTGTCATACAATTCGCCTTCCTGCGCGCCCACCTTTGCGAGAGAGTCCGCCTTCTCATTGCCTGGGATTGAGCAATGTGAGGGGACCCATACAAAGGTAATCATATATGATCTTTCGACCAGCACACACATCTGCTCCCTTACCTTTGAAAGGAAATAAGATGAGTGCCTACTTGGTTTCATCGACCGAATAGCCTCAATGGAACTGAGACTATCCGAGAAGATGAAGTAATGGTCTGCGGGCATGTTGGAAATCATCCCCAATGCGAAGTTGATTGCTGCCAGCTCAGCAACAAAAACGGAACAAGGTTCCTGAAGTTTGCGGAAGGCGCTAGAGTTTTCATTGAAGACACCGAAGCCAGTGGATCCATTGAGACGGGACCCGTCTGTAAAATATCTTTTCATGCAATTGACTTGTTGGTACTTTTCAGTAAAAATACGCGGAATAATAATAGGTCGAAGTTGATCGGGAATCCCATGAGTTGCTTGTTTCATGGTCAGATCATATTCAATTGAGGAACTGCGATTGGTGAAGTGAACACGGTCTTGAGTATAACAAGGAAGACACATATCTGATGATATGTAGTGGTGGTAGATTCTCATAAATCGAGATTGTGTGTTCAGCCCAAGAATTTCTTCAAAATTAGCAATTATAAGTGTGTTCGTCACTCCGCATTTGATTAGTATTCTGAGAGAGAGCTCCCAGAAACGGTTCTGGAGGGGTGTTACTCCTGCCAGAACCTCGAGACTCATGTTATGCGTTGAGTGCATACAGCCTAGAGCAATACGCAGACAACGATATTGAATTCGTTCCAATTTTATTAGGTGACTTTTTCTTGCCGAGAGAAAGCAGAAAGAGCCGTACTCTAGAACAGAGAGAATAGTTGTTTTATAAAGCGTTATGAGGTCTCCCGGATGAGCACCCCACCATGTGCCGCAAATTGAACGGAGAAAGTTGATCCTCTGCTGACATTTTTGCTTCAAATACGTAATATGGGCATTCCAAGTGCACTTTGAATCAAACCAGACCCCAAGGTACTTGAAAGACAATGATTGGGTAATGTTTCTGTCCAAAAGATTAAGCTGCATTTGGGCTGGGTACCGCTTTCGAGTAAACACTACCAGTTCAGTTTTCTGCGGCGAGAATTCGATCCCTAGATTCATAGCCCAAGAAGACAAGTTATCTAAGGAATTTTGCAATGGTCCTTGCAAGTCCACGGCATGTGGACCTCTTACGGAAACCACACCGTCATCTGCAAGTTGTCTTAGCGTGCATTGTTCTGCCAAACAGTTGTCGATATCTTTGACATAAAAGTTATAAAGAAGAGGGCTGAGACATGAGCCTTGGGGCAGGCCCATGTAACTAATTCTGGAAGTTGTCAGTTTTCCAAGAGAAAAGTTCATTTGCTTTTCTGACAATAAATTGTACAAGAAATTATTTAAAATTCCAGAAAGTCCACTACTGTGCAGATTGTCTGACAGAATTTCAATGGAAACTGAATCAAAAGCCCCCTTAATGTCCAAGAATACTGAAGCCAATTGCTCCTTGTGCGCAAAGGCCAGTTGAATATCTGTGGAAAGCAGCGCTAGACAATCGTTTGTTCCTTTGCTCTTGCGGAACCCAAACTGTGTATTTGATAGCAAGTTATTTGATTCGACCCAGTGATCGAGTCTCCGAAGGATCATTTTCTCCAACAATTTCCTAATGCACGAAAGCATAGCAATCGGACGGTATGAGTTATGGTCAGACGCTGATTTGCCAGGTTTTTTAATGGCTATTACTTTGACCTGTCTCCATTCAGGCGGTACAATGTTGTTTTCTAGCAAGGAATTGAATAAATCTAGCAAGCGTCTTTTAGCGATATCTGGGAGATTTTTCAGAAGATTGAATTTAATCATATCGCTTCCCGGTGAGGAGTTGTTCGATGAAAGAAGAGCCATAGAGAAATCCAGCATTGAGAATGGTCTATCCAGAGAGCCGCCACTAGGAGACGCTTCTCGAAGAATATTTTGTGCTGGAACTGAGTCCGGACAGACCTTTTTAGCGAAATCGAATATCCATCGGTTGGAGTATTCTTCACTCTCATTGAAAGATGAGCGGTTACGCATGTTGCGAGCCACCCTCCACAAGGTGTTCATTGAGGTTTCTCGTGAGAGTCCCTCGACGAAATTGCGCCAATAACCGCGTTTTTTTGCTTTGATTAATTGTTTCAGCTTTGTCTCAAGCTTTGAATATTCCTCGAAGTAAGTGGAGGTTTTGTGTCTACGAAAAGCTTTGAAAGCATCAGATTTTTCTACATACAATTTTGTGCATTCTTCGTCCCAACCAGGTGTGGCTGGTCTCCTTTTAAAGGGTGCACTTGGAACTTTTCTTTTTTGTGCTTCCAGTGAGCTTTTGTAAATCAAATCGGCGAGGAATCGATATTCTTCCAATGGTGGAAGCGCATCTATTGATTTGACACCGATTGTCACCGCCGATGCATATTTCTGCCAGTCGATGTTCCTTGTAAGATCAAATGGAACCCGAGATGGTTCTGCAGAGTGAGGGCCACACTTTATTGAAATGATGATTGGCAAATGATCGCTACCATGGGGATCATTGATAACCTTCCACTGACAATCCAATGATAGCGATCTTGAACACAAAGATAGGTCGAGTCGGCTTTCTCGAGCCGGAGGTTTTGCTATACGTGTCGCTTCACCAGTGTTCAAAATTGTCAAATTGAAATCGTCACATAAATCGTAAAAAATAGCCGCTCTATTGTCGTCATATAGATCGCCCCACCCAGTACCATGGGAGTTCATATCACCCAGAATTAATACTGGGGATGGAAGAATCGAAACTAGATTCCAGAGTTGACTACGGCTAATGGAGGTTCTTGGTGGAACGTATACTGAAGCTATGCAAAGATCTTTGTTCTTCACATTTATTTGGCAAGCAACGATTTCGACGCCGGATAGAGCAGGAAGGGAAATTTTGTAGAAAGGGTAGCACTTTTTGATCCCTAAAAGTACTCCTCCATAAGAATCGTCTCTATCCAGGCGTATAATGTTAAAATCGTGGAAGTTGAGTTCTTTATCGGAAGAAAGCCATGTTTCACAGAGAGCAAATATATCACAATCAGAATTGTGAAGTAAAAATTTGAACGAGTCTAGTTTAGGCACTAGACTACGGCAGTTCCACTGTAGCACAGTGATCATATCTTCAACCTCGTTCGACGAATTATCCATCGAAAGATATGATTGATGCAAGGAGGGGCCATGAAACAGTCAATTGCTTAAGATATGATTCTAATGTTGGAAGCAAGGCAGAAACTAAGCTTCTTAGAGGGTCTTGTATGTTGAACATGTTTAATATGAATTCCACAATGTCCGAAAAAGCTAGCAAACCTCGTTCGGACTTGGATTTCTTTTGAGAAGTTTGAGGAGCAGCTTTTTTATTTTTTTTATCTTTGTTGGGCAATGGCGGAAAATTCTTGCTGCATCCAGGGATTGGATCAACAGGAGCCTTCGGTTTTGTTTTTTCATCCCCATTACCCTGGGAATTTGGCAATCGTCTGGAGGTGACTTTAGTTTTCTTACGGCGCACTTTCGGGGAGGGGCATTTTCTTTTTGAGGAACCGTCCATTTTTGAAGGTGCGTGTACCACCGTAGAATCACCTTCATCGGATGAGTCAGAGTCCGATTCTTCAACTGACAAAACCGAAAATTGGTTTGCATCTTGGACGGCTGATGCAGCCTTCAACATTTGAGCATATGTCTGCTTGGAGCGTCCAGAGATTGAACGCTGCACTTTATCGGAGTGCTGTTTGTACATCGGGCACTCCTGCAAGGGGTGAGGATTCTCGCCACAGTACGCGCATTTTACTGATTCTTTGTGGCAAGAATCCTCTTTGTGGTTTTCACCACATTTGCCACAACGAGTTTTGTTGCCGCAATGGCTGGCCGAGTGTCCCAGCCTTTTGCAGTTGGTACAATTATATACCCTCTGTACAAACAACCGCACCGGAAAAAAAGCACCATCAATTTTAACAAAGTTTGGGAGAACTGAACCTGCGAAAGTCACCCGGAACGAGTCTGAATGTTTATAAACTTTTTTACCGTCTAGCAAAGATGCTGAATGCAGTTGCCTTACATCCAGTATCTTCACTAGCGCGGTAGCGAATGTCGAGTTTTTAAACGTTCCCGAGGCATGTTTCAAGTCCTCGACAGTCAGACTCGCGTCGGAGACCACGCCTTCTATCTCCACATCTCGAGAAGGGATGTAGATGTTATACTCAACACTAAAAAGCTCGTGATCAGCAATTTTATTTGCCACATCATAAGTCGGTGCTTCTACACGCAGTTTGTTGAATCTTTCTTTGTGTACCAAGATTCCCGGATACTTACGCAGCAAATCTCTCGTTATGTCGAGAGTTTTCAAAGGTTTATTTTTGGGCCGAAAAAAGACAACCCATGGTCCTTTCGAAGACGGTTCATAGTATCTGGTTCGCGTAACGTAGGCATCGGAAGATGCCATAAGTGTTGCGCAAAAGCGGTGCGCAACCACTTAAGAAGGAAAAAAATTAAAACCTTCACTAATTAATTAATTTTAATTACTAGTAATTAAATTTTTTGCCCGACGTACGAACAAATCAAAAAAAAAAAAAAAAAAAATCGAAACAAAAAAAAACTTATATCTACTTGCAAAAAGTTGTCTCACTATGACCCATACTCCCCTACCAGGGGTGAGAGACAGAGTCACGCGCCACGAGGCAAAATTTAACTACAATAGGGAGGCAATGGACTTGCAAAATGTATTGTCTAATACTTATGCCGGTTGTAAACAACCTATCAGCCGGTGCAGCTAGATGGTCCGTTTGCTGCTGCTGGTGGTGATGTTGGTGTTGGTGGGTCGGCACGATGATGAAAAAATGGCTTGACGACCGGATGGATTACCGGGGTGAATTAAAGCTGGATGGCAACTCCAAGGGGCTCGGCCCATGGAATTCCACTTCCTCTGTTGCACACTGGTCACTTGGGGCACCCAATGGGGGGTGAAAAAACCGCTCGGGCGGAAAAAAACTCCGAAAAAAACTAGATGCCGCGTGACTGAGACCGGGACGTTGTTAACCGACTGAGTGTTCAACTAGGAATGAATTCAATACCTTTATCTTTTGTTTCTCTTTATTAGGTTTTGTTTGTCTTGTCCCCCCGTCTCGATGAGTTTCATCGTCGCCTACTGGTCACCATAGCCGGTTGAACTACAGGGGAATCTAGAACCGCACTACCATTCATACTGGCGACAACGCTCTGATGAAAAAGAAACCCCACCCCCAAACTCCTTTCCTGATCCTATCCTTCGAAAATGTACCGCTCTAACCTCTGGTATGCCACGAGTATTCGGCCGAACTCCTACTAGACATAGTATTAAGAAAATTTTATAATAAACATAGAACAGTGCATTATCGGCTCCGTAAAGCTAACGCGATTGAGTTACGAAGATAAATAAAAAGCGTTTCCATATTGCATCTATCAGTAAAAATCCATTGTTCATAAGAAATATCAAACTAGTTGTGTTTCCCAAGTTCTTCTAGAAACTTTTAAACTCTTCAATTTATGGAGAATTTTTACATTCACGAAGGAAACAGTATTTTGATATGTTTGGCTATTTTTACGAAATATTGTTTGGATTCTATGTTAAAGGAATATGTTTTAGGACTATGAAGCATGAGGTTTAAGTTCTCAAGAAATGTATAAACTCAAACGTTATGAGACCCTGAACTATTTAGTAATTTTCAGGGCTTAGGTCATAATGATGTACTATAGCTGAACTAAAGCCAATTTTCAAATTTTGATTAATTTTAAGAAATCGGTTGAATGTTTTTCGTAATCATATAATAAATAATCTTTTTGAACATGCTGATGCATTTTATCATGAAATAGTATTGAAGATTTTTATATTCCACGTAATGACTCAAGCTTTGTCCACATTTGCTGTCTGGCGTAGACAATTCCCTTTTTCCACTAGCCATTTTTGTTTGGCTTGCATGACCATGTACTTATTAATACCATATTTATCAACATTTTTTTATGTTTACTTTGGTAAAAAATTTAATATTCAAAATGTATCTGGCCTTGTAATCTTAGTAGCGAAAAATGTCTCATTTAATTGATTAATTATTTCGTCAAACTGATCGGCTTAACATCTATTAACGGCTGCCTCGTCGCCTTCTTCTGGAAAGTTGAATATATTTTTCGCATACCTCTAGTGATTTCCATGAATTTCTGTTTTGAACAACCCTTTTTTAGTTCCATTTGGAGTCCCAAACAACTGTGCAAAAATTGGGGACGATTGGTTTTAACTCGGATTTCCGCATTGTGTTTGAAATTTGTATGGAAATTAGTACGGGAAAACCAACTTTCTTGCATTTTTATCCCAAGAGACCACAATTTTGCATGAAATATGCAACTAAGTATGTACAAATATATTCCAGGAAGTGCCTAACAACTTTGCCAAAGAGAGTATGGTGTTAGAATGAATTTAAAAAAAGTTACAACTATTCAAATATGTATGGTTTGAATTAAACACCAAAAATACCTTTTCTGCCAATGGGAGTCAGATTACAAACTGAAATTTTTTTTCGGAATTTCTTATCTTCCCGATTTGGTATGTTCAGATGAATTATTCTAAAACAATTGCTCTATCTCATATGTGTACTTGGAGGGGGGAGGGGATAATAATATACCACGCTTCCTCACTCATATCAATAGAAGTGAAGTTTCAAACTGAAATAACTTCGGAGTTTCTTATCTTATCGATTTGGTATGTTCAGATGAATTATTCAAAAACATTTGCTCAATCTCATAAGCGTAGTTAGAGAGTGAGGGTGTAGTCTTACTATTTATTAATTAAAATTGAGAGCTTTCGATGCCTGTACCATTTTTGCATTGGCATAATTGTGTGGCAAGTCCAATCATATTTCTATGCCCAGGGAAGTCGAGAGGTTTTCCAACCCGAAAAATTTCTAGACCGGACCGGGAATCGAACCCAGCCACCTCCAGCATGGTCTTGCTTTGTTGCTGCGCCTTTACCGACTGAGCTAAGGGAGGCCCCAATTTGTTGTAGTGTAAATATTTAATATCCACTTGTTCGTTCATTTGTTAGTGAGGAGATGTTGTTTGAATTATTAGGCCAACTGCTATATTATTTCTATATAAAGGTTTTGTTTGAAATATTACACTGCCATTCGGGCCACCCGCATATAGAAAACACAGAAGTAGTCGTACGTCAAAAACCAAAAACAGGAGAAAACGTAAACTGTCTTCACCAGTTTCACCTCAGACACAGGTACATTCGGATTTCGCTTGTTGGGCTAACTATAAGTGGGCTACGTTTTAGTTGGGTTCCCAAGTCAAACGTCATTTCTAACATTGCTGATTCCTTTTAGAAATTTCGACCGACTTCATGCAAAAACCGGCAAACGAGTGGAGTAATGATACAGATTAACGAGTTGCTTCCTTGGTGGTTGCCAACGGTATGGCTGTATGAGGGGTGATGCTAATTTCTGACTTATCAAGAGATCCAACCGAGACCTAGTTCAACAGCAATATTTGCTTCAGGGGATAGAACAGCATCGAAAAGAGTACCCTGAGAAATCGTAGAATATATTAAAATGAAATATAATCATTACAATCCAATAACATTTGTGCGAATGTATCTGACATTGTATATTACACCGAAAGAGTAGGAAAGGGACCGGAGTACTCACTTTACAACTGCTTTTATGAGATTTAGCAAATGTTTTTGAATAACCCACCCGAACAACTCGAGAGATGGGAAACTCCGAAGTTATTTTAGTCTTTATTTTTACTTTCATTGATATAAGTGAAGACCGGAAAGCATACAGTAAGCCCCCCATATCTAACTACGCCTATTAAATGGAGCACATGTTTTTGAATACATCTACTTGACAAGATCAGAAGCACCGAAGTTATTGCAGTTTGAAGCTTTACTTTCATTTATATGAGTGAGAAGGGCGAGATGAGATTGAACAATTGTTTGTGAATAATTCATCTGAACATACCAAATCGATAAGATAAAAAACTCCGAAGTTATTTCAGTTTGAAGTCTGACTTTCATTGGTATACCGGCAGTGTTGTCAGGAAAATGGATTTTTAGCATTTAATTCGAAACATTGATCTTTGAACAGCTTTATCTTTGTTATTGTCATTCACCACACATCCTTGAGCAAAGTTGTTTGGAACTTTCTGGACTATAACTAAACGTATTTTGATGAGTGGTTTGTACAAAATTGTGGTCCCTAGTAATAAAGATGCAAAAAAGTAGGTTTTCCCATACTAATTTCCATACAAATTTCAAATGAAATGCGGAAAGCCGTCTTACAGCCAATCGTCCTCAAATTTTGCACAGTTCAGCAGGATTATATCTTCACTAAAATTAATATATGTCTTGGTCCAGTTTGCAGATAACCATTATCTTCCATTGGCATTAGTAATTTACATATATTTTTTTTATAGAATTAGTTTTTTTGAAAGAAAAACATCAATTTTTACATCTTTTTGCATGTGCATTTATGTTATTTTAAGTTGAAAATTTACGATTACTCGTTCATAAAAATACTACTAAACACAAGAAACAAACTTTCATGACCCAGAGGATTGTAGTTTGATACCTCAAAAACATCTACTGTATAGGGGAAATGGATGTAATGTCGGCCTAAATGCCCCTAATTTGGGCCCATACATAAATTCAGCAATTGACCAAATTTTCAATAGCATCCAAAAATATCTATTTGTACCGTCCTAACGACGCGTTCATCTAGATAAAATGGATAAATAGCAGATTTTTAGCGATGGGCCCTATCTTATATCCATAGGCCAACATTAGAGCCATTTCCCCTATTCTAGGGATGATCAAGTTAATTTTTCAGTAGGCGCCGGTGGTGTAGTGGTGCGTGATAACTTCTCACCCCAACCCCAGAGGCCTGGGTTCGCCGGGATGTTCTGAGACATAACATCTCTGATCACTAAAGTGATGCAAAATTTGAAATTTTCGCTCCACAATACTTAAACGATTCCAAATCGGATCTTGACTAACCTCTCAAAATTTGAAACCTTTGGTGAGAAACTGAGATGGCACATACCATTTGAAGTTTGTATGGGAATTACTATGGTAAAAGCAAGATTTTTGTTAATTTCTATCTAATAATTCACCATATCAGTTTGCTTCAAAAACTTTTAACTTTACTTGTAGGAAATTTTCCCAGCTACAACTTTGCTCAAGACCACTTTTTGATTAAATGCAAGGATCGAAAGTTATTAATGGTTCAATGCACTGATGTCTTATGATCATGCTCAATCAACTGCTCAGCAGGCAACATTGGTGTTTCTGGGGCGTTGAATAGGACACAAAAAATATGGCTACTATGTCACACTGCAAAATACAGTGTTGCCTACAGAGCAGCTGCATGATCATGTCATAAGTTTACCAATCTCTTAAATAATTAATAACTATTTCCTGTCTCTTTTTACATAGAAACGATCTTGTAGCCGAGAAAATTTTCTATAAGAATAGCTATCGAGCTGTTTTGCAGCTCAATATGGAAAAAGACTAGAAGGCAATGAACAAAAAGTTGAGATTTCCCATAGTAATTTACATGTAAACTTCAAATGGTTTGTGCGAAGTCTGTTTCTAACCAAATGAGTTGTAACTTTTGGAGGCTAATCACGACCCGATTTGAAACCATTTAAGCACTGTGGAGCGAAAAAGTCAAATTTTGCATCAGTCTACTGATCACGTTTTCCTTCGGAAGGGAAGTAAAGCCGTTGGTCCCCGTGTTCATAAGTTGATGGGTCGATAGGTAGAGTTCAGGTGTGGGAGCTGCCTCCCTGGCGTCGGTAGCATTGGTGCTCATCACGGAAAAGAAGATCGAAACAAACCAAGGAAAAAAAAAGTTAATTTTTCGATAATAAAGATTGTTTGGGCTCTCTCTTATCCACGCAGTCTTAAACCTAAAACAAAAAGTTAAGGGTTGTGCATTGGCATTGTGTGGGTTGTGTCGCATTGTGGGTTGTGTCCAATGCTTCAATAATATATTAATAACAAAATAAGTGCTTTAAAAATTTATCTTCAAAATGAACAATTCTTTTTTTTAAATTGAGTGGTTGTTGAATAATTATGATTAAATTTTTGAAATTAGAAAATCAGTTCTTTTGTTGTTCATAATTAGGTTCCAAACATGTTCATTCAACTTTCGGAAACATACTAATGTTAGTCATGGCAAAACAACCCATCACAAATATATATGCTGCAGTACTATGGCAGAGAAGTGGCTTTCAACTTAAACTTATTTAAGTTAACTTAAATTCAGTTTTACCTGTGCTCAATTGTAATATGTAAAATAGCAATATTGGTAAGGAAAAATTTCTAAAAGCTTAGGTCACTCAGTGCGTGGGTAACATACGCTTTTAGAAATTTCTCCATACGAATGAGGAAAAGTTACTCACTTTCTAGATAAGATTCGTTTTCTGTTAATGTAGACTACTTAAGCAAACCTTTTGAATCAAACAACACTAGCGCTGCATGGTGAGTGAATTCTGAACTGAGAGGCCAATCATGCGATAAGTCTTGTCCATCCGAATAGCTTTACTGAATACAGTAAAAACGTAGGTTGCTCAGTGACCTACGCTTTTAGAATTTTTTCCATACGAATGAGTAAAAGTGACCCACTCTCTGAGTTAGTTTCGTTGTCAGTGTACAACGCAACGAACACCACTTTACGGCACACGGCAGTCAAACGATGACTGCAGTCAAATTTTCTACGTTTCCCTTACTTATCCCTTAAATGCATAGCGTTGCTATTTGGAAACATACCTTTTAACAGTAAACGCAATATATAACACAGAAAAAAAATAAAAAATTAAAAATCATGCATTTAAGGGTTATGCATTTAGATTAGCATTCTAAGCCTCACCTTTTTTTCTGTATTTTGCTAATGTAGGTCAATGAATAGAAAAAAATAAAAACAAAAAATACATTGTTTATTAAGTGCGGTGGTCAGAGGTTGAAACTGTTGACGTTTTTTACGACACTCGCTTCGTTGTCATGCGCGACAGTCTGTTTTTATTCGTACTCTCATGCTCTACCGTCGTCTCTCTCACACAACACAACCGGTAGAATAACATTCGAACAAAAAGAAAATGATCAAATAACTATCATATGATATGAGTGATTTTGTTCTAATTCCTCAGTTTGGTGTAAATTAAACCATTTCTGATCAAAAATGTTATTCCTAGGACATAATAGATTGATTTTTTCAGAATTCACACAAGCACAACATCAGCAGCTCTTATTATGAGAGAAACTAAAATACATACATTCGTGACGGTCTTCGGTGACAGTGTCGTATGACAGAGCCTGTCAAATGACATTTGAGTTTGGTACTGTACTATGATAGCTTGTTTTGCAAGTGTCGGAGGCAAAGGCAGTCGATTATCACAGAAAATGTGTCGACTACCGTGACCGCTTACAAGACTGGCGGTGGTACGGCTCGTCTCCATGTTCTCTCGATAGTCATAGCAAGCGAGCACGTGATTGGTTGATTACGGTTAAAAACTTTGATCAATTTTCGATAGTTAACCATTGATAAACAACTATCATCTTTATACCAAACAAATCTGACATTGAATCCTAATAAAATTGTGTAATTAAAATTGAATTTCATTTGTAAATGACCATGATATAAGCGTTCAAAACCTGACACTATTTCGTCACACATTTTTTTTTATTTGTACCATGTACCTCAGCTCCAGCTTGGACTGTACAATTCCTTTTATTTTTTAGCATTCTGTAAAAAATCGAAATGAGTCTAACTTCCATACAATGCCAAGCTATTCGTATTACCAGAATACTACGTTTATTAAATTAAACACATAAATACATCATTCCTTGTGACGCTGCATACAGTTGCATAAAATGTAATGGAACGGGTAACCAGAAGCGAAAAACGGTGAACGTGCAGATTATTTGTCCTACTATTTTCCACTCTCCTACGAACGTAAACTTTACTGTTGCAGCACAATGCGAAGTAGCAAACTTGCTATTTTTTGCCTCCTGCATCAAACCGATTACCACACAACGCGCAGCACAGCTGAAAATCTCTTCCTGCGTGTCTCCCGGTGTGTTTTCCATGGCGCTTGTTTCTCATCGCCCACCGTCAACTCAACCGACCGCGTTAGCGGGTTTATATATTTAACCATTTTCACTTGTCGCTTTTCTGCTCGTGCTCGTTTATGCTATTTTCCCGCCACAGAAATGCCATTTTCCATTTCCAGTTTTCCACTTCGCCAACACTCTATTATTTGGGGTTTTCAGCAGTGATTTTATCACGTGGTTTATGTAAATTAGGTGAATACGTATACATAAAGCGCAGTGTCTCCGGTGGAAATTCATTTGTGAGCAGTGTGTACGCGGCGGATATCTACCTACATTGTTCTGTGAGCGAGCGCTACAGGTTGGCAGATGGGCGCGTGTCCTGATGATTTGTTGGGAGATGACTACCTGACTGCTGGATTGTGGACTTGTGGAACAAATTGGGACGCTTTAAGCTGTTAGAAATAACGTTGCCAGGATTAGGAACGCACCGAATTGTTTTCGTAAGAAAAGGAATGAAAAACATACAAAACAGTTACAATGTGAACAATGTTCCTCAAAAATACGTTTTAAATCTTTTGCTTTAACATGCCGGATACAGTAAATATTGTTGTAGAAATGTACATTTTATTTTTAATGCGATGTGATAATAATTAATAAGATGCGAGTGATAAAAGATTATATTTTTTATCGTTACATTATGAAACTAGACAGGAGAATTTCACTTTTCTCCTTCACGTTTAGCGACGATTCAGGGATCAACGCACACATGCACCGCAGACAATAATACATTGCCAACAATTCAAAGGGGCGTAATTGCTTCTGTAAACAATAGCTTTAGCCGTCGATTTCTCGCAAATAAAAGCTCACCTCTTCAAATTAACAATACTAGCTGGTAGAGAAAACATTCCCCTACCTGTTGGTCTTATTAATTTTCATGAGTGAGCTTTTATTCGCGAGAAAACGACGGCTACAGCCATTGTTTACAAATGCAATTACGCCCTTTTGACATGTTGGCACTGAGTGTATGTTCGAGACATTCATTTCACTCACCCTTCAATTTCGTGTGAGAAGTTTCTCCTTCTGAACATTAGGATCGTGTTCGCTTGAATGCTTTCCCAAATGTTGATACGAACACACGTCGGAAGAACCCCGCCAGAAGCAGTGAAGTAGAATGCCATTTAAGTAGCTCCTTTCGAACATTATACCGGATATTAGAAAACAATAAGCCACCAACTGGCATCCTTCGCAGTATCATATCCTTCAGAGTATTTCAACAGCAAATGCTCATTAAAAATTCATAAGCATATAGATGAACAGAAATTAAAAGAAAATCATTCATATGATCCATATGATACAACGCTTAACTATATAGTTCTAGAGCAGTGCTGCCCAATGTGCGTCTCGCGGGCCGGACGTGGTCTCAGGATCTCAACAATGATGTACCTAACTCTAGTCCAATTTTGTTAATCATTATGAGTTTTAGCCCACAATGAATGAGAAATAAACAAAATGCAGCTTAAAACCAGGGTTGCTTTCACACACTTGCTATAAACAATTGTTTTTCAGAATTATGGAATCGTTGGATGATATAATGATAGGGGAAATGGCTCTAATGTTGGCGTATGGATCTAAGATTGGGCCCATCGCTAAAAATCTGCTATTTAACAATTTTATTTAGATGAACGCGTCATTGGCACGGCACTAATGGATATTTTTGGTGACTATTGTAAATTAAGTCGATTTCTGAATTAATGTATGGGCCCAAATTAGGAGCATTTAGGCCTACATTACATCCATTTCCCCTAGCTTACAAGTACTAACTACCATTATAATATCTAATGGTTTCATAATTCCGAAAAATAATATTTTAAAGTAAATGAATGGAAGCAACCATGTTCATCGAACAAAGATACAGCCATTTAAAAAGCAAGATTATAAAGGTTGGGCAGGCCTGTTTTAGAGTCTAGTGTTTCTTGAAAATATCAAAAATATTACTTCAGCAAACAAGAGACGGGACATTTCGCCTAAAGACGATTTGCATAACAAAACAGAAAACGACAAATAGTCATGTAAACGTTTGCCATTAGGGGTGCTCAACATAATGTGCGTTTTGCATACCTGTTTCAGTATCTTCATTGTCGGTACTCCAGCGGACATTACAGCTTGTTTACGGATCTAATATTCTAATAAATAGGGGAATTTTATTTATTTATTTATTTATTTATTTATTCTCATTTCATCTGACTTTTTTCAGTCTTAATGAAATCTAGGATGGGGAAAAGCCTCTTTGAGTAAACCATTCAGTTGGCTCAAAGAGGCGTAACAACCCCATGTATTTTCATACATATAACAATAAATAAAATTACAAATAGTCAATACACAGAATACGTTGAATACAAATGAATACAAATGACAAAACGTTCAATTCAGCAAGAATATCTGGGGCATCGATTTCATTGGTCATTACCTTAGCGACGAAGATGGCTTGCAAATTGGATCTTCGCTTCTCCAGAGTATCGATGCCTAACAGCATACAACGATGTTCATATGGAGGAAGATTTGACGAATCACGCCAGGGTAAGTGCCGAAGAGCGAGGCACACAAACTTTTTCTGCACCGCCTCGATACGGTCAATCCAGTTTCTGTTGTACGTGCACCATACCAGCACGGAAGATTTCAAAATAGATCGAACCAGTGCACAGAAAAGGAACTTCAGGCAGAGAGGATCACGAAATTCATCAGCAAGCTTATACATGAAGCCGAGCTGTTTATTGGCTTTTGCAATCACGTCTTCGTAATGCGGTCGGAAAGTGAGTTCGCGGTCCAATATCACACCGAGATCCTTAACCTGATACAAGCGATCGAGAGTTTGTCCACACATGCTGTAGTTGAATGATATTGTGTTGTATTTGGCTATGCATAAGTCGAGTAGGTTTCGCTTGCTCCAGTCCTCGAACAAATCTAATAATCTCTGCAACTCCAGGCAATCCTCAGTGCACGTGATGATCATAAAGATCTTAACATCGTCGGCATAGAATATTCGCTGTCCACGTGGCAACACAAAGGCAATGTCATTTATGAATAATGAGAAAAGCAGCGGTCCAAGATTACTCCCTTGCGGTACGCCAGAAGGAATCATAAACGGCTCCGAATGTGACGAACCAATCCTTACTCTCACGGATCTTTCAGACAGATATGACCTAAACCAGCTAACAAGCGCGGAAGATACCCCGAGCTTCTCGAGTTTTTGCAACAGGATATCATGATTCACACGATCGAATGCAGCCTTGAAGTCCGTGTATACGGCGTCCACTTGTGAACCAGCGTCCATAGAGCGTATGCAGAGCGAGGTGAACTGAGTGAGGTTAGTAGTAACAGATCGTTTCGCGTAGAATCCATGCTGGGCACATGAAATGTAGTTTTTGGTGGCTTCAAAGAGAGCGTTGTTTACAATTATTTCAAAAACCTTAGAGTAAGCGCTCAAGGACGTTATTCCACGGTAGTTGACGACGTTACATTTGTCACCCTTTTTGTGAATCGGTGACAGAAACGAAGTTTTCTGTCTAGCGGCGTATCACGAACAGCAGCCTCTATCTACGGTGGCGTAGCAGGCGTATTTGAGAAGACATGCTTGAAGTGTTCAGTACAGATCTCACATTTACTAGAGGCTGTGCTAGCAAATCGGTCGCCGAAATACATGGACGTAGGCAATCCATCTTCCTTGCGTTTAGTACGAACAAAAGACCAGAACTGTTTGGGATGTAGACGTAAATTTCTCTGCGTACGATCAACGTATCGAGCATACAATAGACGGTTATACCGTGTGTACTTGTTACTGGCCATTACAAAGCGATGTTTCGAGTGCTGCGAACGACTCCGACTATACGTTCGAAGTGCAGATCGCCTACGGCGCTTCAACTGGCGGAGGCTCCTGTTCGTCCAAGGAGGCTTCAGTAGAGGGCGCTGAAGAGGCACGTGAGCTTCGATGACTTGACGTATCTCCGTGTTGAAAATACATACAATATCGTCCAGATCCTGATCAGAATCCAAAAATTGCCAATCGATTGATAATAGCGCATCATTCATCGAACTATAATCAGCCCGACGAAAATCGAACCGGCAGTCGTCTAGAGATGGTTCAAATGACACTGGTACCGAAATAGAAACGGTGACATCAATAGCAGGATGTGGAGTATCGATTTCTACGAGCGATTCAGCCGCTTCGGATACGCAGCAGCTTGATAACGCTGAGTCATTCACGAGTACTAAATCGAGAATCCGTGAACTGGAGTTCTTCCCAGTATTGATTTGTGTCAGACCCTGGAAGCAGAAGGCATCGTACAATGTACAACTAGCATTCGTTAATCTCGATGAATGGGAATCTATTGTGAGGCCACCATCCTCTGATGGTACCCAGTGCATTTCAGGATGATTATAGTCTCCAAACTGGAAAGCAAGGTCATGAGGCCTCAAGCCGGAAAGGATTGAATCAATGGAGTCAGTATGCTGCTGTATGAGCGACAGGTCGTTTCTACAATCAGGTGGTAGGTAAAGCACTCCAATGCTGACATCATAGTTCTGTAGTTTGATTTTGATCCAAAGCTGCTCGAGAGCATTACTTATCGGAGCTGGATCAATACAGTAACACAATTTAGAAGAGACGGCTATCAATACACCTCCACCACGAGTTTTTCGACTGTTCAAAGAGCTACGACCTGTCCTGAACACAGTGTAAGAGTCGTTGAATAATTGAGTAGACAAGATGCAATCGTTGGCCTATGGATCTAAGATTAGGCCCATCGCTAAAAATCTGCTATTTATCAATTTATCTAGATGAATGCGTCATTGGGACGGTACTAATGGATATTTTTGGTCACTATTGAAAATTTAGTCGATTGCTGAATTAATGTATGGGCCCAAATTAGGGGCATTTAGGCCGACATTACATTCATTTCCCCTATTTGGGCGTTAAGACTCTTTTGGCGTTTTCAAGACTGTTCTATCATTTAACTTCTACGCCTGAGTTTGCCCCGCAAAAGTTAATTTTAATCCCCCATTTTTCACTCATTCTGTTACCTATCTTATAACTGAAATAAACTAGGAAGAACAAATATAACCATTAATTGAAATGGAAGCTATGTTGTCAAATTCACAATATGTTGTCCGTAGGTAAATGTTACAGAAAAAGACTTGAAAATATTATCATTAAAGATCAAAACTAAGCCCTTATCAAAAGTTGTTCGTGAATCATCAAATGTGTTCCTCGCCACTTAGTTAATAATTACAACCATTCAACATCTTACATGGAAGCAAAAATGAAGAAAATATTTTTGTCCGCCTGCTTGTATGGAAATTTCCCATTGTGCGAGCCGCCGTCTCTTCACCCAAAGATTGACAGTATCTTATGGGATTTTTATAAGCGTGGAAGCATAAGGACATGTCCACCATGTTTCACGCACAGACTGACGTTTGTTTATGGGATTTTACCATAAGAGTAAATAGTTGCAGAGTGACCGAAATGCTACAAGCTAAGGTACGGCGTGATCAGAAATGTTATACCTCAGAACATCCCGGCGGCACCGACTGGGATTGAACCCAGGCCTGCTGGGGTGAGAGGTAATCACGCTTACCACTACACCACCGGCGCCGCTATTTTTCTCTTTATTTAGAATGCTAAATTCACTATCTAAGACATCACAATCATAACTTAATAATAATAAATAATCAGATTTGTTTTATTTAATCTCATACTAACCATGTCAGAGATCTACTATTTACTAGGGTATTGAGTATAAACAGGCACAACTTGTTAAAATAAAAGGATTAAGGTAAGTTATTTTTTATCGTTAGTGGCCGTCCATAAACCACGTGGGGATTGTACACTGAAGCAAAACTTCACGTAATCGCCATTGGTGAAATCCTTTACATTTCATTGGATGTCCAATTAAGATATCGCTTTGAAAAATCCAATGAAACTTATGTGTTAATGATTTTCGCAATGACACGCAATTCTATATGAAAATCAATAGTTTTTAAGTGTCATTTTCGTTCCGTGTAGGATGAGGGATGTTCGAGTGTATAGGGTCCTTTATTTGTTTAAAGAATTGTATTGATGATTATTCATGCAGCGGTAGAAAGGGTAAACATTTCTTGCATCTTTAGACAAATTTCAACGTAGGTTGTAAACAGCCCCTAACTGAAAAGTTCAGGATTGTTTACCCTATAGTGAAGATGATAATTATGTTGCAAGGATAATGACTCTGTGTTACACATTATAAAAATATCATTGTTGGTAATTGACATCAAATTAGTTCTATCGGAATCATCTTAAGCAAATCCATAAAGCTTATTTACATTAGGATTTTAACAACCCCAGAACACGATCTTTTCATGATTTAAAATAAAAATGATTCATAATAAACAGCGCCTAATAAATATTTAATTGAAGGCAGAATATTTTGAACATCAAATTAATTTGATTGCATGGCTCGATTTACGTCACTGACATTTTTATAAAATCTCCAAATATCGTTTTGATCCTTAGCCTTCATGCTATTCATGATTCTTGCTCTCTGAACTCTTTTCTTAGCTGTTTGTTCTCGGCATTTGTTGGCAGGTACACAAAAGACACCATTCTTCTCATCATTTATCCACTGATATGTCAGATGTATGATTTTTATTTAATTTTCCAGGTTCAGCAGTTCATCGTGTATGTGCCTGCATCATTCATTAAAAGTTTTGCGTGAAAATATGAAACAACGAGAACATCTCAAGAGGCCACATGCTCGGCCGCAACAGAATTGGATCAGCTGAGCCAACAGGGAAGAAGGTATTTAATTGTAATTGTTTGTTCCAAAGCTTAATTAAATAAAAGTTGAATAATTATGCTGAAATGTGAACGAGCTGTTGTTGTGGGAATACTATGTGGAGTGGATGTGCAAAAGTGAATGGTTTGTTTGTGCTTCGAGTGGTATGGTGGAAAAGTGGAAGCTGGACGGTTTTTTGGTCTGCTCGTTGCAGTAGATCCTCCTCACTGAAGGCAAGTGGTGATTTTGGGCTTTTGTTTGCCAGGATTTGAGCGCCTAGCTGTTGCCTACTTTACCGTACGATGCAACGGCAGCAGGGCGATAATCTAAGTGGTGCTTTGTGTCTGTGTTGGCTGACTCCAGAAGTGGGTGGTGGATGGGTGCAAACTTTTCTGCTAAACTTTCTAATTTGAACAAAATTAATAGCCTCAAGAGTGCTGTGTGTTAGTTTAGTTAAAGATTATTGTTATTATTGTTGAGCTAAGCAAGACCAAGACAGGCATAGAGAGTGCTCTCATCCGGTGTCTTAGCCATATAGCATATGTGGAAAACTCTGTGATTCGTGTCTTCAACACTTTAGCCGGCCTTTGTGCAGAGAAGCTCCGGTAAGAGTAAGAAACCTAGCTTAGGTTTGATTGTGCTTTTATGAAACATTTTTTTTTCTTTGCAAGAAGTTCAACTTGCTTAGGCCAGTATTTATCTTCAATGCGGACTGAGATTATAAGCAAATTTGTTTCCTAACGAATGTTTGCGTCAAAGCTATCAGGTAAGGTTCCCGAGTAGAAAACCAAAATGAAATTATTTTCACGATAAATCATACCTACATATAAAAAGATTTTGATTCACAAACGATCCCACATGTTTATTCACATGCATACTGTAACTAATGTTATATGCCTATAGTGGTCAGAATCTACTGCAGTACATTAGTTTAATTACTTTTGCTGATCTAACTCCTTCTGCTTCATTCTCCTCCTCTCTAATGGAGACCTTAGTAAGCAGGACTTCCCGTAATAATGCGTCTTCAAATTTCTCTGCTGCAGTTGTTATTCAGCCCCTACATCAAATTCATCTCCGTTGATTATCACAATTTCAAATGAGACCGATAAACTAACGATAGTTTCACTCAGAAATCGATGGTGGCGCGTAGGGACTTTATAATTGCGACACTTTTGGAGAATCTACCGCAACGTAAAGATTTAGTCTGATGTCGATCGCGTGTCCCCAACCGGCTTGGTATCTTCCCACAAATCTGCTTGGTATCGGTATTAGACGGTGGAAGATGACATTAAAAAGCACTTTGTAGGCTTGAGAATATTGATCGCTCATTAGTTCTCACATTCTAACTTGTCACCTTGTTTGTGTATAGGGCATATGAATCCCTTTGTCCACTCCTCCGACAGCTGTTCTGTTTCCCAAATCCTGACTATCAGTCGATGCAGACAAGTAGCCAACTTATCAGGGAAGATTTTAATTATGCTCCGATACCATCCTTCTCTTTTCTGAGACGAACCAGCCTTGGGCTGAGAGTCTCCTTACTAAAGAAACAATAACAACAACAATACCATCCTCCCCAGCAGCCTTGTTGTTCTTATCGTGGGAGTTGGCGGGTCTCCCACGTCGCCTAGTGGGGTGTTTACACTTGCGCTGATTCACGTGCTAGTGAGCCTGTCGTTAGCCTACGCATGGTTATTAACTGGAAGTAAATAGTTTTTCTGTACTAATTAACATTGGTGCATCAATTTCTGATCAACGTAATTCATTTTTTTTCATCGTAGTGCTGCTTCTACCTATCGATAACCTTACTTTCATTCGTCAAAATACATCCATCGTTATCCCGAGATTTTTCGGCACACAGCACAACGCTTTTGTGGGATGCGTAGAGTTTCTTGTGGAGCATACGCGTCTCTTGAGAACGATACAAACAATTCAGAGTCACTAATAAGCATACTTATTGAATAAATGCTTAATTACAGTGTACAATGCTGAAAAAACGGGTTGTCGAATTATGTGCTGAAAAAACCTCATTGAGATCAATAGATGCGCCCTTAATCCGCTGTTTGATCTGATCTGTAAATTAACTTATTAAAATCTATATAAACGGTGACTATCTTCCTGATTTAATAGCATAAGTTTGATCTAATAACAAACGAAAATGTTAACCGTTCCCAATAAAAAAGACGCGTCAAAATTCGGACTGCATTTCTTTAGTTGACCAAGCAACAACATGTGTATGTATATATGTATGTAATAAATGTTATAGTACCTATCTGTGTGGGTGCGTGCGACAAAAATAATGACATTGCCCTTCGCCCTTATTCCAGCTCTATCTACACACTTAGAAATACCTAATCTTACACGTGACGGAATCCATCTTTGACAAAAAGGATGAGACGTAAACAAACATGTCATGTAAAATTAAGTGCTCCGAAACTGAAAAGTTCGGTAATCGACGAAAAGTACGTTTGATTGAGCTGAATTTCCGCGTCTATTATGACTCAATTTTATGCCAAAATTGACGCTCGTATATGTCAGTCTCAGCCCAAGTAACATTGATAGTTTTATCGTAGTTTTAAAAAATTCTACAAGTCTAAATCATGGTCTACAGAACCCTCATAAAACCGTAATTGTTACTTGGGAGAGCACCTAAATTTACATTATTTTTTCTAAGTGTGTAGATACTATAGATTCCATACATAAGCGGAGGAAAAGTATAATGTAGCCAACCGAAATGTCAGTTAGTGTAGCCAAACGAGCATGACGTCAGCATGGTGTTGTTTGAGGGAGAAGTATTGTAATACAATGAGCACAAAACGCTTTCCACGCTTCACATTCTGATTTATTTCGTGGACAACGGAAGAAGAAAAGATAAAGCAAACCATTTCTCGATACATTGTTGCAAAGATTTGCTTTGCACTTCATTTTGAACTTTTACGCACGAAACAAAACAAAACTGCACAACGAAGAGCTCTATGATGGCATGAACTTTTTTCACGGATGCCAGTAAGATCATTTATTTTTCATGGTTGCCAAAACAACTTTTTGTGTCTCCGCTTATCTATGGAATCTATAGTATCTATAATGACAACAATCACTAACAAGAGAGATACAACAACCCTGCTCCTTCTTCCGTTCTTATTTTCGGATTAATTATCCCGTAGTTGAGTAATCGTTTAATAAATGCATAATAGTGTCTAATTAAACGTTACTTTACATGAGAACCAAGCATATATAATACACCTTTGTATCATCTCTGCTTAAAGAAGCAATGATGTCTAATAAATGCAGAATAATCAAAAAAATGATCGAATAAGCTCTGTTTACAACTCATGTAAGTCGAATAAAAGCTTCTCGACACACGTTATCCTACGTCAAGTAGTTCAATGTTGTGGTTGAATAAGATCTTCAGTTTTGTGTGAATAAAGCCAGATCAGAAGTTATTATTAAAAATAGTGTAAGTATTATTAAGCATGCAGTTGAATAAAATGATCAAAATGTTGATTCTCCAATAGATTGTTTGTTGGGCAACTACTCCATATCTTCACACTCCAACTCTTCCAGGTGGCGCTTCTTATCCCGGTTTTTGGTTCAGAATGTAGGGTAGAGAACTCCTTCGACAAAACGCCATTTTCTGTCATATCAAGCAGAAGCATTAATAATATCAATGAATTCGACGTAAAATTTGCATGGATGATTGTCCACGCAGGAGGAGGGGGCGTCTAGAAGCATTAAAATACTATCCACGTAGAATGTGGACAGCTCTTTATTAAACACGCTAACATCTGTAAACGTTTTAAAACAAAAATACTTGAACATATATTCATTTTACCCATTGATGATGAGAATTGCATACATGGAAATCGGTGACAGTTACTGCGAATCACCCTGTAATGTAAATATAATAAAGCATGGCCCACTGAGTCAATGCACTTCCACCTCAAATTTTCAATTACATAAACTCGGAAATTAGTGCCCCATTTCACCTGAAATTACGTGGAGTAACAGTTCCATTGTGTTACGTGTCGTGGAAGCTGATATTTGTGCACTTAAACTTTCGAAGTGGTAGCGAGAATAAGGATCTCACAACGAAACACCTTGACGGATTTGAAAACGGTTTTCACTCGAAAGCCTACTATTCATTACATTATAGGAAAAAAAGAATTCTCGACCTTTTTCCTTAAAACGACCCATCAAGCGGCGCACAACGGTCTCGTCCACTGTTGGCGATTTTATCCCACCAATTTTTTATCTGAGCTGCTGTTTTAATGAGTGTTCCTTTTACCTTCAGCTTCCTTAATTCCTTCATAATTTCCCAGTAGTTTTCAATGGGCCTGAACTGGGGACAATTGGGCGGATTGAGCGTTTGCGGAACAAACTGAACCCCGTTGTCATTGTAGTATTGTTCTACTTCCCGGCTGTAGTGACACCTCGCAAGATCCGGCCAAAATATCACCAGCATGTGACTGATTGAAGGGCAGAATCTGCTTCCGGAGACATTTTGTTTTGTAAACCGACGAGTTTTTCATTTTCTCAACGACGAAAACCTTTATCTTCTGGCAGCAGCTGCAAATTCCATGCCAGGTCATATATTTGTGCGAATTTACACGCAAAAACAAATTTGAATATGCCAAGGAACCCGGCCTAGAGCCTTCGATTTGTTAAATGTTGGTCCTGGAAGCTGCCCGAAGCCGGCCTCAACACAAGTTTCATCATATGTATCCACCGGACTTGGTCAGCAGGTTGTCATACAGTTTTCAAGCACGGGTTCTAGCTACGGTATTCTACTCAAGTGATCGATTTGGTTGCCTACTGGCGCGGTATTCCTGTAAGGCATCTTACTTTTTACTCAAATCGCGATCGGACATACTTGGGTTGCTTCTGATAGACCTCACGACCTTCCCATGGAGGCAGTTCCGTTCCGACGATTACTTTGAAGCTGACGATTCGTCGTCAAGGCTTCTCTGTACGTTTTGAGCAAACGCCATACGGTGTTTTTAGGACAATTCAACACTTTACCCAGCTTGGATGCGGACCACGATGGATTTTCCAGGTAACTGCACACGATTTTTTTATATTCCTCTTACATGGTGACTGTCTCCAAAACAAGAGAGTTTTATGAACTAAAAACAAACACTGTTATTGTTATTGTTGTTGTAAACACATATATGTCAAAAGCTTTCGAAAACTTTCACTAGGAGCGCTGTAATAAGCAAAAGAGTTTGCTCCATTACTAAGTGGGCCATGGTTTATAAATATAATGTAAATAACCTATGTATCCCCACATCTGTAGCCTGGTACGCAGCTGAAAAGTAATAACATTTTTACGTGCTATGGGATAGGACACGGAATGCTAAAGAAATTACTTTTCCTTAGAATTTCTTGACCCAGTACGCAGTTCAAAAGAAATCAGTAAAGGAAAGATCGATTAAATTAGTATCGTGATCGACATGAAGGTGGCGCATTCTGAATGCAATTTCACTTTCCTTGCGGAATAATGGTCTGATCAATTATTCCGTAAGGTAATTTTAACGTTTGTTGTAAAAATGATGTTTTAGATGCATTTTAACAACATAAAAACTGATAATTGTTGATTTTAAAATTAGACGACACCCCGCTATGATCTCAAAATTTAGCAAAAGACAACTCCCTATAGCTGTCAAATTTACTTTTGGGAATATTCCTCAAAAATTACTTTTCCGTTTTCTTTTCTGCTGCGTACTAGGCTTATCATGGGAAGGGAATTAACGTTAGTGGAAAGGTAGGAAATCAGAATTCCCTATGATAAGTAATGCGATCGTATGTTTGCATTCTAACCCTAAAACTCTATATAACGAACCCACGATCTTTTTTTTTATTTCTTTATGGAGACTTTCCCCACGATCTTCTGCTCAGTAAGCAAAAACGATTGCCCTTGCTACTGAAGCAGAAGATAGCCCATTATTAATGCATATGAAACAATTAGTCGAGTCTCCGATCGAGCTGTTGTTATTATCGTTCAATCTCGCCGGTGGCGTAAATGACGTTGACAATGATTGCCACATGAAATTAATCATCCGAAATCATCCGCAAGAAAACGACAGCAAAGAAGCAATTCCGGATGAATGACCTCTCTGGAAGGATTTAATCGAGATTTTCAACCAGCACGCTTCATTGTTTCGCGAATAAAATTTCTTTTAAATACCTACCTTTTTTTTTAATTCGTTATAACAAACCATGACGAGCGACTAGTTTTCGAACCGTGAGCATACGTCATATTTGAACGATCCGGTCCTACCGAGTTCTATCAGTGTTTGATTCCTTCTTGATTCTCATACAAAAGACAAACAGAAACAATAAAAAGGAAACGATTATGTTGAGACCCACGAAGGACACGAAGGAATCTGGGATTAAATCCACGATAAGCTAAATCGTCCGCTACCAGGGTTGTTAATCGATAACCGTAGATGACGTCAGCGTTAAGGTTCAATTTACTTTGATGTATTTTCGAAAAATTCAAATGCAGTTTTTTTCGACGCATCATTTCAAATTACAAAAAGCTCGCGTCATTCTATTCTTTTTGCTATTTTACACAAAATAACATTTTGTAATTCGAAATGATGCGTCGAAAAAAACTGCATTTGCATTTTTCGAAAATGCATCAAAGTAAATTGAACCTTAACGTCTGTAATGGTAAATTTGTATAGCAGATGTTAACGCAGACGTTATAGACGGTTATCGGTCGCTACTGAGCCAACGAGCTCATTACACCACAACAGGCCATTAAGACTAACGATCGATTCAACCTGGCCTCATGAAGCTTTTCATGTACAGTCATCTCTCGATTTATCGATGTTCTATATCTCGATGTTCCTCCCAATGTTTGATGATTTGAGTTGTCCCTTAAGATTCTCATACATAAAATTCTATAGAATCTCGATATCCGCTCTATCTCGTTTGTTTCCTATTATCCAAGCAATTGAAATATCTCACCACGCTAGTAGTATCTTCGCGTTACTTACGACATTACTTATCCGGATTCACAGGAAGATACTCACTATTCGATCATTTCATACTTAACTCGAACTCCACTTGGATTTGTTGTCCTGAGGTAGCACAATAAAAGACGAGTCTGATGGTAGAACAAGATTCGTTTATTAATCCAAATAGTATAACATAAATACTAGTTTTTACGTCGAATCCTTAATGCATCATTACAAATATATTTTGCAAAGTTGCCTTAATTTCTATTGCCTAACTTTATATCGGTGAGACGCCTGAAGTAAATAAAAGCATTTCTCAGAATTTGTAAACCAACATGGAGGAACGCGACTACCGATATGAGTCCTGCACGTTAAGCTTTTACGGCATACGATTAGATGTAGAGAATGAAACTTGATGCCACGGAGTGCATCACATTTGTTGTTATGTATTTTACTGTAAGTAGGCAGACGGCCATCCCGATTAAGTAACAATTCTAGATAGAGCTGGAATTAGGGCGTAACAGCTTTTGTAAACAATGACTTCTATCGATGATTTCTAGGAACTCGAGGCACGCCCACGCAGCCCAACATAACCATCGTCTTAGAGAAATAATTAAAATAGAGAGCTCATTTCGAAGGAAACTTCGCATCACTGAAACAGCGCCTCTTTCAATTATGACAGCCAACGGGTGAACTAATTCACAGCAAGTGTGCGCATTTTACATGTACGATGAACTACCAGCTGTCAACTTACCAAAATAAGTAATTATTTATTGATACACGCTTCAAGATTGAATGACAGGAGTAAACTTGTGAAGATTATGCATTCGACGAAAATCAGATATCGAGTGTACATTGGACTACCGGATAGGCGTGCAGCAAAATAAAGCACGAAGCGTGTCTGAAACGGGTACAGTGACGAAGAATTCCAAAATCCGTTCGAAGCTGGTTCAACACCGAAGGAATGACAGTACCGGGATATAATTTGATAATATTAATTTTAGAAATTCAAAAAATGCATTCCAACACACTTTTTTCCGTAGAAACAAAGATATTTTTTGTATCAATAATTACCACATAATTCTCGACATAATTCTCGATGAACATTTTAAATGGTCCTATCTGCTTTGATCGATTCTTTTCAGCGACTTCAAATACAATAGGGAAAAGTTTTGCAGCTGAGTTATTAACGAAAGAGGAAGTCGATGAAGAGAATCGATCAATGCAGATTGCACCCCTTGAAATGTTTATCTAGAATTAATCAAAAATGAGGAAAGCATCAAAAATTGAGGTTATTTTTATCATTGTGGTATAGACCTTTTGTATGGACCATACATGGACGAGATAGCTAGATTGATTTTACAATAGGTCCTATCTCCATTTTTCGATCAAATAATTGTTTAATTTTATTCGGTTTCTACCGCAACCGCGATGGATTTGCAATATTGACCCACGCAATCAAAAGCTCAAACCTTGAACTGTTGATTGCATGTATAAGTATTGCAAATCCACCGCTCAGATCGTGGTAGAAAGCGAATAAAGTAAATCGATTATTTGATCGACAAATGAAGATCGGACCTATTCTAAAATCAATCGAGTTTAACTTCCAGCTGGTCAAGTTGTCATCTCGGTTTTCATTGTCAAAAAAAAAAAAAATGCGCCGGTAAGTATTATGCGTGCGCATGGTACGAACACAAAATGCACAGAGCAGGAACAAAAAGCTTCACCCGTTTATCAATAGATTGCGCTCATGACAGTGTTGAAATTATTTTATTCGGGAAATGATTAAGTGAGCTCTCTATTATAATTATTTCTCTAAGCCATCGTATAGGGGAAATCTTTCTCTACCCGATGAGGATATTGGTTTGCGTGGGCGAGCCCTGAATTTCTAGAAATCATCGATAGAAGTCATTGTTTACAAAAGCTGTTAGGCCCTAATTCTAGCTCTATCTAGAATTGTGGATGTATTTTATGAGCTTTATGTAATGGATTGATTAATGAAATTAGGGAACAGCTGGGCACAAGTAGGTCTACAACACTATGTCGCCGGTTCCTATAAAACAATCGGAAACAAATTACTCTCCATATGTCGATGGAAAAATCTAGTTCCCTAGTTTTTTTCTACTTTGAAGTAATTGGTCGAGTTACATTTGAATCAAATAATAAGTAAGGCTACAAATGCCCTATGGATAAGCAAAAAAACATTTGGTAATAAATGGGGACTGAAACCTAAAATGATCAATTGGATCTATAAGGCTATAGTATGGATGACTTCTCCCAGTAAGGCAATTCATTCGATCTATAATAGCTTACTGGGATAATGCCTATAGTCAGCTAGTGGAAATCACTCAAACAAAAAGTAATACAACACCCTCATGTGACATAAATTAAACCGGGGACCGCCACAATAGATAAATAACTGGTCGCAGTGGAAAAATGTACCCAACAAAGGAAAAAAAAAGTGGTCGAGTTCGATATGGGATAAACAAATACACTTTTTGAGCCCAAGCTTCTAGAATCGTATTAATAGACTAATACATTACTATTCTAAACGTCAATCCCTCCTGAGTAACAATTTTGAATTTATTATGGTTGTAAAGAGGTTTATTAAGCTTAAAAGTGGCGTGAAGGTCATAATAAAACCGGAAATGTCGATGGCCTCTTAAATATCGAGAAATATAAAGTTGACGTAGGTTCGACTTGATTAATCATTTTGTCGTGTAATTAAAAAGTAAATGTTAAAGTTAAGAGTTCTGTCCATTGTTGACTCAGAGCTACGATATTATGTTTGCTGCTTCATTCAATAATACAAATAAACTATTCATTAATAACAAAAAAAAAATGTTTAGAGATTCTACTCCAAAATGAACAATTCAATTTTTTTTAAATTTAGGTTGATATTATTAAATTTGATATTAGAAAACAGATCCTTTGTTATTCATAATTACTTTTGTTCACTCAAATTTCGGAAATTTTAGCCATGGAAAAACAACTTTATAAATCAAAGTGCACCTGACATCACAAATCTTTATGTTGCAGAACGATGACAGACAAGCGGCTTTCAACTAAAACTTATTTAATTGTTTTGATTTTCACCCCAGTATAGTCCACAAATACCTAGTTCTGCCTAAAAAAAAGCACAAAGAATCCATACGAACCCTCAAAACTTCCTATTGTGAAGAAGCTAGGGATTGAATCCAGGATCTTCTGCTCAGCAAGCAGAAACGGTTGTCAGAAGTTAACTTAGCCCCTCATATCACTATAAATCACTATACAACTGTGTGTACGTAATTGTGTGTTGATATCGCCGATGAAATACGTGAGCTAAGCTTTGGTCACGCAAAATAAAACCAAACTAACAAAACGACAGAAATGAAGGTATGGGCACAGAATAACCTGTCTGAACGATTCAACCGTGATTTCCGATCAGAACCTAGCACGCCTTCGATTTCACCACAAATATTGCTTATCCAATAAGTCCTGGACAACTTTATTACGGGTTTGCAAGTTTTTCTCAATATGCCGTAATGCGGTGATCATGCGCCACTCGTCTGCCTCATCACCGACGACGCAAACTGAAAAATTAAGTCACCATGCAGACCAGAATTACTCGCAAGAATGCTATTGGGCGACATATAACCACCCTTGCAGCATACTTGTCACTAAACAGATATGGTTACTTGTTTGCAATTTATTCCAGTCACAATCAAGTTATAGCAACTTATTGTGATGGAAGTGTGTTGCTTGGGCACTAGCCGAAGACCGCTTTTTTAAACCCCAATATAGACAAGCGCATGCAGAACATGATTCTATCCCTTTTTCCCTCATATAATCTGGGGCGTAATACATGTCGAGCTGCTAAAAGAATAGCTTCCCGCAGTGCGCATTATTAATACCAGGGGGGTGTTGTCTGTCAAAAATTACGTAACTGGTATCAAAACCATCATGGCGCCCGGTCATCTGTCAACTCTGTCAATCGTTGTTTCTTTTGATTCACTCATATAATGTTTTCATCGAGTTTTCGTCTTTCAGACGGTAGTTTTGATCGTTTCGGTAGTTTCGCGAGAAGTTTTGTTTGAAAATCGTCATTATTAGCATAACATTAGCATAATTAGCTTAGTTTTTGGAACGCTGGTTATTATTAATAAATAAGATTCGAAACTTTATACACTGTATTTCATTTGAGAAACAGAGAGAAACAGCGCAAATAAAAAAGAAAATGGGCGTGGGTGTGTTCCGTACCTGGTATAGATGATCCAGAACTTCCTACTGAAGGTCTCAATGGTAAATTAAAAAGCACAACATAAGGCGTACAATCATAAATTGCCTCCAATCGAACAACCTCCAAACGCTAAGTTTACACATAACATTCCAACTAATAATAATACTGTTTCCCAACCAAAAGCATTTAATCAGATCCAAACTGTTTTTCTGTACAAAGCGATGTGTCAACAATACGACAATATGTTCAATGTCTACTATCACACAAATAACTCATCCAGCAAAGGGATTGTCTGAATTTTCCAATAACAAAAAAAAAAAACAAACACGCTTTCCATTAAACATATTATGAACACTTTTACCGATCATTTTTTGATATTGATGACAAAAATAACTTTTTCAAATGCTTGTAAAAAAATAAAAACATTCAGAAAAGTTCTCTGGTCACTCTATCAAACAAAAAAATGGTAGCCCTAAGTACCAAAATCTTGGCACTTGTTCGTAACGCGCCATGTATATGTAGACTGACAGGCTCACCACCCTCCTGATTAATACCAATATACACTATCTCAAGACCACTATCGCACCCAAACGGTAAATGTAGGATTCAATTACAGATTTGGGTTGGATTTCAGGTTTTTATAATAATTTTGTTATTTTTATGTTAGCTTATTTTAGGAACAAAAATTTGCAAGAACTGCCATTACATTTTTTGTATGAAACATATGCGGAGGATGTAATAAATCCAACCTTACATTGGATGGAATTGCATATTTGTTGCGTCCGGTCATTCACTTAAATTAGTCAAGCCCAAACAATGCATAACAGATCGAGATCAAAACGTATGCATAAACTAAGTTATGTTAATTAATTAACACACGTGGAGCATGGATTGATTTCCAAAAGAGTTGCAAACTGATGAGCTGCTCTTAAAAAAATCTGGAAAATTGTTGCAGTGATGGGAAAATGAAACATAAGGGAAATGGCTCTAATGTTGGCCTATTGATTGGGATCATCTCTAAAAATCTGCTATTTATCAATTTTATCTAGATGAACGCGTCATTGGGACGGTACTAATGGATATTTTTGGTTGCTATTGAAAATTTAGTCGATTGCTGAATTAATATATGGGCCCAAATTAGGGGCATTTAGGCCAACATTACATCAATTTTCCCTAGTGTGTAATTAAACAAATTACCATTTTGCATTTTTTTTTTTATTTGAGGCTAGTTGAATGTCTAACTGATTTAGAAAACGTTGTACTCGGGATCTCGTAGCCACATCCAGAAGGATTCTCGCTTTTCTTCAGCATGAATACCTAGTAGAGTAGGCAAAATGAAGTGAGTGTGGTTTTGTTCGTTTCTTGAGCGGTTGTATGTTTTTGATATTGTGAAAACTTCTCAAGATATGGTCAGTTTCTTATTGTTGTTCGTCTTGTGTGAGCCGAACGAACATATTTGCCTTTGGTCATGCGAGTGAGTGCTCATTTGGCAGTTGTTGCTGTTGCTGAGAGGTTATGTTTGGAATGGGCCATGTGGCTGTGTGCTTCAAACTTTGTTTTATAAATTTTAAATTGCATTATTCGCTCATTTCATATTCTTTGCTAAACTTTCAACGCCAGTTTATGGAAATAATTTCCTTAGCAGGAGTGTTTGCACAAACACACTCCTAGCCATACTTGAAGCCAAACATGCATTGTCATTAGTTTCGGTTGAATAAATTGCCCCGTGGGGTTGTTTCTATATGGGGCATGGAATAAAAAGCCGACAGTGTTTGGCGATTCGAAACTCCCAATGTTTGTTAGTTTATGCATTAATTATGGGCAAATTTCTCACTGAATATTTCACAACTTGCTTGGGTAAGCTCTTTTCTAGCTTCTAACCTCGGCAAGATGTGTCCGACACGGTGACTGCAAAATCTTCTGTGCTAATGGCTAGTACCTCTGGAGGGTGACCCTTTCTCCACATTCAAATGTGTGTTTACATGTGGCTAGCATCTTGAGAAGTATTTTATGGTTTGGTTCTTACCATTATAGAGAGCGGTGGAGTCAAGCAGCAGTCAGCATCTATACGTCTTCATATTGCATCGTTTGCTAGTTGTGGGCTTCTTTATAGCTGTTGGTGGTGTTTACCGTTCGTTGGGTGGAAAAGATTTTACCTAAGAAAGGGGAGCAAAGGGTTCATTTTGATTGTTTTGTTTTCGTTTCAGAATGATACTGTTTCTTGTTGAAGGTTGAATAATTTTAGATTTATTAATTGCGACTCTTTTATTTCTATTATTGTTAACTTGTTATTATATCAACTATCACTGTTTGTATTATTTTTCATAAGGACGGGTTCAATTTTACATTATTTATTAAGTACATTTTTTATACAGAGCTCAGCGACAGCATTCAGTCACTTCGACTTCTGGGAGTAGAGTTGTTAAATTTTTGTTTCCGAACGTAAACTGACTTGGTAGTGGACAAGACGCAGAACCGTCTTCGTCTTTAGCCTTGTAATCTTTTCCCGCAACATAAATAAATAATCAAAATCCTAAAAATGCATCAAGAGTTATGTGTTTTATGCTTCGTTTGATCAAGAGTGTATACGAATTGAGAGCTGGTTCCAAAGGCCACTTTTGGGTTTCTGTTTAGTTCAAGCACCGCCAGGCAATGTGATTGCTCAGCTGTTTCTAGATGTGGTCTCCTAAAATGTTGAGCGCGGCGTGTCTCAGGCACAATTAACCATGGATGTTTGATTTGATCTTATACACTTTATAGATGATATTTCATTTATATTCAAATTAGTAATATTCTGATCTTGTATATCATTATTTTCCTAAGCTTGAGATTTTGTTTTTTTTTCAATTATTTTTTTTCATTAAGGCTCAAGTTTTTGAAAGAGCTCCAAGGAGCTGGCAAACAGTAATATTAATAATAATAATAATAATAATAATAATAATAATAATAATAATAATAATAATAATAATAATAATAATAATAATATTAATAATAATAATAATAATAATAATAATAATAATAATAATAATAATAATAATAATAATAATAATAATATATATTTTTTTTTTGTATTTATTTAAGACATTTTACATCCATAGATGCATTCATGTCTGTTTCCGTTTTGTGTAATGATGTGTGGGTGTGAGTGTTAGTGTTTATGGTTGATTGCACTTAGCTTTGTTTCGTCTCCTTCTGGTTCATCGTTGATCATAACATTGCATCTCTTTTACTTCTTCTTCTTCTCAATGAATTTCACTTATACTTCATCTACCTTTTCTTCATCTTCTTTCTTCATCATCTTCGTTTTTGTTCGTAGCCTTCGTCCGTTTCTTGTTATCCGCCATCTTGATATTTTGTTGACGGGTCTCCTTCATCTTGCTGAATTGGCTGCGTCATCTTCTTATATCTTCTTCACTTCTGATAATTTGTTGCTTAATGGTATTCTTCTTCATTCACTTTTGATCTATCTTCTTCTTTCTTCTCACCATACTTCAAATTATTTTCTTTACTTCTTCATCATCTTCTTTCTTCATCCTTCTTTAATTCCATTGCTTTTATTTCCTCTTCCACGTCTTCACGATTTTTCCAGATTTTCATCGGTGTCGTCTTCTCCATTTTGCTATTTTCCGCTTTATCTTCTTGATCTTCTTCGTATTTTTCCACTTAATCTTGCATTCCGCCTTTACTTCATCATAATTTTTCTTTAGATCTTCTTCTTCTTCTTTTTTTCCTTGCATCCGCTATCCGCTTTGTATTCTTGATGACCTTCACTTTCTTTACTTGATCTTCATCCAGTTACATGTTTGCCTTCATCATATTCTTCCTTCCTTCCTTGCTCAGTTAACTGTTTCACCTTCTTGCCTCTACACCGGGTTTCGGCTGTTTCATCTTCTTCACATTCTTCCTTCCTTCCTTGCTTCATTAACTGCTTCACCTTCTTGCCGCTACACTGGGCTTCGGCTGCTCCATCTTCTTCACACTTTTCCTTCCTTGCTTGCTCCGTTATCTGCTTAACCTTCATTGCCATTACACCGGGTTTCGGCTGTTCCTTCTTCTTTTCTCTGTATACTTCAAATTTTTCGGTACAGTCCAGTTTGCCGTAGAAAATTCAGCATATTTGTGGTTTGCTCCTCAGAGTTTCCTAACGCATCTCGCAAGCTTGTTAGGTCAATGTCGTTCTCTTGTCGTTGCCTTTCATAGTTTTTGCACTGCAAAATCACGTGTCGGACGTCTAAAACCGTTCCACAACAACTGGGCGGGGCTTCCTTCTTCAATAAGTATGTATGGGTTAGCCGCGTGTGACCAATTTTTAGTCGTGTTAGCACACGCTGGTCGAAAGTGCTTCCCCTTTCCGTCCACTTGTGCGTGTCGTCTTTGACTTCTCTTAGTTTTGAGTCTCTGGTCGCGAACCAGTGGTCGTTCCAACGTTGGCGAATGTTTTGCATCACCATTCTCAGCGCATCATCGCCTGGGATTGGTATATCAATGGGAGGTTGTGTTCTCGCCGTGTTTGCCAATCGATCAGCTTCGTTGTTTCCGTGGATGCCGGCGTGTCCAGGTATCCAGCAGAAACGGATGGATTTGTTTCGCGATATTTGCTCCACTTCCTGAATCCACGGGTGCTTAGATGTTCCAGCTTCTAAGGCCTGGAGACAACTAGCAGAGTCCGTTAGAATGACTAATTCGTTCGAAATATTCGGAATGGAGACAGCCATCTTAATGGCGTACGCCTCCGCAGAAAAAACGCTACATTCCTTTGGGAGGCTGTATTTTCCCGTTAAACCATTGTTATGGAATGCGGCACCTACAGTGTTGTCGTGTTTGGATCCATCGGTGTAGACGACGGTTGATCGATGGAAGCGGGTCGTCAGTAGTTGTTGCACTACCGGGCGGACTTTCCCTGGCAGATCGCCGGCTCGTACACATTTTTTAACGTCCCACAGGATTGAAGGTTTTCGTGTGTGCCACGGACGGTCGTTCTGCCGTACAAGTTGATCGACAGCGGGGAGCGCAGAGTCTGTCAGCTCATTGAGGCGATCCGATGCTCGTCGAATGAGAGGGAGGCTGTTGTTATTGTGATTCTTTGCTATTATCCGAATTGCAATTCGCGCGATGGATTGTGCTGCTAGCAGTTCAAACGGTAAGGTGCCCGCTTCAGCCATGATCGATTGTATCGGGCTAGTGACGAAGGCTCCGGAAGCAAACCTTACCATTTTATTGTATGCTTAGGCAAGGTTTTGCAGGGTTACCGGGCCTCCTCGGCTAACTACTCCAATTCCATACATCAGTTTCTCGGTCACTAGGGCCGAGCCCACCTGCAGTAGCGATTTTCGTTCGCCACGTGGAAGTTTGGCACCGATCATCCGAAGGATTTGTAACCGAGGTTCACACGCTTTCTTCACCATTTGACAATGAGGTTTGAAGCTCAGAGTTCGGTCGAGGGTTACACCCAGGACTCTCAAGCGGTTTGTCTTCGGGATGGATACTCGGTCTATCACGATGTTACTTCCAGGTTCTCGACGTGCATTCGGACTGCAATAAAAAATGTAGGACTTTGATGCTGATATCTTGAATCCAACGCTTTTCGTCCACTTGTCGACAGCTTTGACGGCGGCTTGTAGTTTGCGATGTAGTCCTTCACCTTTTGCCCCTCGTACGACGAGGAGAATGTCGTCCGCGTACAGAAGAGTGTCGACTCCTCTCGGTATTACCCGAAAGATAGGCTGCATCGCAACGAGAAAAAGAGTCACTGTTAGGACAGAACCCTGTGGTACTCCATTTTCCAACTGGTGTTTGCGAGACATATGCCCTCCTACAGACACCTGGAACGTCCTTTCCGATAGAAAGCTTTGTAGCATATTCATCATCCGACCACGTAATCGCCATGATTTCAGTGTGCGCAGAACTCCGTGTCGCCAGGTAGTATCGTATGCCTTCGACAGGTCCAAGGAGGCTATCAGGCAGTGTTCGTCGTGTGTTGGCAGCGATCTTTACAACTCGGCAAAATAAGTATCAGTCCCGCGGCCTGTACGAAAGGCATGCTGACGTTTGTCAAGACGTCCACTCAACTTTAGTTCGGTGGTCAATCGACGATTGAGAATTCGCTCGAACAGCTTCGCCATGCAACTGGTGAGCGATATTGGACGGAAGGCATCAGGTCCGGAATCGTTGCAGTGCGGTTTTGGAATAGGTACGACGACAGCATTCCGCCAGCTAACGGGAAACACACCCTCGTTCCAGATTCTATTGAGTAGCTCAAGAAGCGTCATTTTCGCGGGCAAAGGAAGACGTTGGAGTAACGGATACCCAATTAAGTCAGGACCAGTCGATGCACCTCGCCCTTTGTCGAGGGCCCACAGGAGCTCGTTAAGGGTGATATCGACGTTGTAGTCTTCATCGGTGTTTGATGAGAGATCCAAGGATTCTCGTTCGGCTGCTGTCTTAATCATCTGGAAAGATGGAGAGTAGCTAGAGGTTGCTGATCTTCCACTATAGCATTTCGCTAATTCCTCCGCTACTTCTTCGGGCTTGTCCGTGAATCCATCTGCTCGCTTGAGTACTACGGTGCGTTGTTGTCGATTGCCTCGCAGAGTGTTGACCGTTCTCCACAAATCGGTGGTCGAGCTAGTTGGTGAGATTTTCGCAACGAAGTTTTCCCACGAATTCGTTTTGGCCTGGTTGATAGCCTGTCGTGCCACTGCTCTGGCTTCCTGGAATCTAGCCAATGCTTCGTGTTGGTCTGGGTCGGAAAGTTGTAGACGTCGCAGGGATCGTAAACATTTTCTTCGCCGTCGAATAGCCGCCTTTACTTCGGGGCACCACCATGGTACCGCTTTTGGTCCAACATGACCACTGGTTCGTGGTATGGACTTAGTTGCTGCGTTGATGATCATTTCGGTGAAACTGTTGACGTCCCACTCGACATCTGATCGAATACTTTCGGCTGTGATGCTTTCGTATAACGACCAGTCGGCTTGTTCGTAAAGCCATTTTTGTCGCGTCGTTCGCGAATACGACCACCCGGGGATGGATACCGTTATCGGAAAGTGGTCGCTGTTGAAAGTGTCCGAAAGGGTTTGCCAAGTAAATCTACGTGCCAGATACTCGGAGCGGAACGTCAGGTCGATTGCCGAAGTGTTACCTGTAGCCGGATCGATACGAGTAGCGGAGCCGTTGTTAAGAATAACTAGTTGTTTGTCCAGGGTTTTTTCGGCAATGAATCTGCCGAGAGCGGTTGATGTTTGTGATCCCCAAGCGAGATGGTGCGCGTTGAAGTCACCCAGAAATATAACCGGACCGTTTAGTTGCTCGAACAACTCATTCAGTGCGGCCTGACTACCCTGGATTGCACTCGGCGGAATATAGACGGATACAACTGTTACCTGCATCGGTGCGTAGATGTGTGCAGCTACGAGCTGTAAAGAGGTATCGATGTGCACGCGCTCGAAAGGTATACCTTCCCGGATAGCAAGGCCTACTCCGTGCTGCCAGTGGTGTACGCTGTTCGACTCTAAGAGGAGCGTGTAGTTCCTTCCAACGAAGTCTGGTTGTAACACGTTTTGATTCACCTTGGTCTCCTGAAGTGCTACAATGGACGGTTCATGGTCGGCGATGAGGAGTTTTAGCTCGTTAATGTTGGCCCGTAGTTCTCGCAGGTTCCATTGAAGGGCGAAACAAACGCCAGGGCGGCTATAAGCGGATGATAGTGATGACGTTGACGACGATCTGTGTACTCGTGAAGAAATATCGGCCGGATTCCAGGAGGAGATAGAAGGTGCAAGACACTAGTGACATCCGCTCCCGTCCTAGGGAGGGGGGAGGTTACTTCACGCTCTCCCTCCCCACACCGACTTTGCGGTACTGGCTGTCGCAGTGATGATGACGGTGTCGATGCATCTCGACGGACTTCACCGGCGGAATGCCGGTTACTAGGATCGATTGTGCGGTAAGAAGAAAAATAATGCTGCTGATTTGGACGAACTTCACCGGTGGAATGTCGGGAGAAAAACTGCATGGACTGACTTTCCAAAAAGCAGGGAGCACTTTCTTCCCCCCGAGCAGACCCAATCCGGCTACTAGGACTGTTGTTGAGAACGCTGCTGTGATTGCTAGTGTGCGCTGTTGCTGTTCCCGAATTGGAAAGAGCTTCGTGACGTGGCGATATGTATACGTGTGGTTGTGGTTGGTTGGTAGGTAGGTAGGTGTTCGAAAAATCCGTTACATTAACATCGATCGCAGAGGGGGAATCTCTATCAACGGGTTGGGGTAAGACGTCCCGGACAGATCCTCCCACCTGCTGCGCTCTCGATTGTGAGAGTGGAAGAGGTACTACACATTCCCTGCTTCCAAATCGATGGTCCAAATCGTTGTCCGTGTTCGTTGCTTGGTCATTAATGCTGCTTATTGTGTAATTAGAGAAGTTGATGTCGTCGATTTTGCTGGCTAGGGGGCGTTTCGTCGATTTCAGACTCCTCGTCGACACTTACAGTTTTGGAATCGTGCGGTGCGTTTTGTTCGGCGATCAATTTCTTCAAAGGAGGACTTTGGCGACCGGGTGATGTATTGTTCGACTTGTTGCGTTTTTTCTTTTTCCCAGGTTGACTTTGTTTCGGTTCTACAACTGCAGGTGAGCGGGTCCTTAGATGCATGGATGGTCCCGCTGCTCGCGACTCTCTGACTTGCTGCTGCTGTTGTTGCTGCTGCTGTTGTGGTTGTTGAGCTGGTTGGCTTTCTGAATGGCACATGTTCTTGATATGGGAAATCAGCTTGTCGATCTTCTCGTCCTTTCGCTTCATTGCTTCCAACAGATTGGCAATCTGGGCCTCTTTCTTCTTCATCTCTTTTTCGAGTTGTTCGAGCTTTAGACGATCGACACTTGGCTGGGCTGCTGCTGCTGCGTAGCTTCTCACTCCTGCTTCAACCTGCTTGCGTGCTTCCGGGTACGTGAGATTGCGATCGACCTTGATACGGATAACATCTGTCTCCTTCTTGTAAACGGGGCACTGGCGATTATTCGAACGATGCGGTCCTCTACAGTTAATGCAGTGGGCAGCTTCTCCACATTCCTCATTTTCCTCAACATGGCGCTCGGCAGAACAATGCAGGCAACGTTGTGGACCAGGACAGCGGACACGCGGATGACCATAACGGAAACAACCATAACATAGCAGCGGGTTTGGGTAATAAGGACGGGTAGCAACACTCAAGAGACCAATCTTAAAATTGTCGGGATAATTACATTTAGCAACAGTAAGAATTAAAGTGGACGTGTTGACACGGCTACCGTTATCATTACGAGTAATTCGTTGAACACGAATCACCCCCTGTCTTAAAAGTTCCAGCAGTACATCTTTTTCCTCCATGTCAATCAACTCGAAACAGGAAATGACGCAGCGACTAACGTTCAGGTTTGGATGTGGCTGGACCAAAACCTCAGTGTTATCGATCAATGCTGTCATCTTCAACAATTTTTCAACCTGGGAAGGGTTACGAACTTTTAGGGTGTACCTGGTACCTTGATATTTTGTTGACGGGTCTCCTTCATCTTGCTGAATCGGCTGCGTCATCTTATATCTTCTTCACTTCAGATCATTTGTGCTTGTTGGTATTCATCTTCATTCACTTTTAATCTATCTTCTTCTTTCTTCTCACCATACATCAAATTATTTTCTTTACTTCTTCATCGTCTTGTTTCTTCATCCTTCTTTAATTCCAATGCTTTGATTTCGTCTTCCACGTCTTCACGATTTTTTCAATTTTCCATCGGTGTCAACTTATTCATTTCGCTATTTTCCGCTTTATCTTCTTGATCTTCTTCGTCTTCTTCCGCTTCATTTTCCGCTCTGCTTTTACTTCATCATAATTTTTATTTTCATCATCATCATCTTCTTCTCCTTCTTCTTCTTCTTCTTCTTCTTCTTCTTCTTCCATCCGCTATCCGTATGACCGTATTAATTTTGTCCAGCTTAGTTCATCTTCTTTGATCTTCATCCAGTTGCATATTTTCCTTCCTCACATCCTTCCTTCCTTCCTTGCTCCGTTAACTGCTTAACCTTCTTGCCTCTGCACCGGGTTTCGGCTGCTTCTTCTTCTTATCTTCACATCCTTACTGTTTTTCGGTACAGTCCGGTAAAGTTTGCCGTAGAAAATTCAGCAAATTTGTGGTTTGCTCCTCAGAGTTTCCTAGCGCATCTCGCAAGCTTGTTGTGTCAATGTCGTTCTCTTGTCGTTGACTCTCGTAGTTTTTACACTGCAGAATAACGTGTCGCACATCTCAAGCCGTTCCACAACAACTGGGTGGGGCTTCTTTCTTCAATAAGAAGGTATGGGTTAGCCGCGTGTGACCAATTCTTAGTCGTGTTAGCACACGCTGGTCGAAAGTGCTTCCCCGTTCCGTCCACTTGTGCGTGTCGTCTTTGACTTCTCTTAGTTTGGAGTCTCTGGACGCGTTGGCGAATGTTTTGCATCACCATTCTCAGCACATCATCGCCTGGGATTGTTTCATCAATGGGAGGTTGTGTTCTCGCAATGTTTGCTAACCGATCAGCTTCGTTGTTTCCGTAGATGCCGGCGTGTCCAGGTATCTAGCAGAAACGGGTGGATTTGATTCGTGTTATTTGTTCCACTTCCTGAATCCACGGGTGCTTAGATGTTCCAGCTTATAATGCCTGGAGACAACTTGCAGAGTCCGTAAGAATGACTAATTCGTTCGAAATGTTCGGGATGGAAACAGCCTTCTTAATGGCGTACGCCTCCGCAGATAAAACGTTACATACCTTCGGGAGTCTATTCTTTGTTATGGAATGCGGCACCTACAGTGTTGTCGTGTTTGGATCCATCGGTGTAGACGACGGTTGATCGGTGGAAGCGGGTCGACAGTAGTTGTTAGACTATCGGACGGACTTTCTTTGGAGGATCGCCGGCTCGTACACATTTTTTTGACGTCCCACAGCATCGAATCTTTCCGTGTGTGCCACGGACGATCGGTCTGCCGCACAAGTTGACCAACAGCGGGGAGCGCAGAGTCTGTCAGCTCATTGAAGCGATCCAATGCTCGCCGAATAAGAGGCAGACTGGTGTTGTTCCAATTCTTCGCTTGTATCCGAATTGAAATTCGTACTATGGATTGTGCTGCTAGCAGTTCGAACGGCTACTGACGGAGCAGTGGTGTTACGGTCCAGAACTCTCAGCATAAGAAGGGGGATTTTCCAAGGCGATACCTTTAGTTCGCTATGGTTCTGCCTTGCGATGAATCCCCTCAGCAGAGCACTCAAACAATGCAACAATGGCTACCATTTGAAAAGTGGAGTAAGAAATACAAATGTTACCCACACCTTCTACATGGACGACTTGAAGCTGTTTGCGGAAACAATGGAGAACCTGCACCGTCTCTTGCAGCTTGTAACGGTTTTGAGTAATGACATCCGGATGGAGTTTAGAGTCGATAAATGTCGAACAGTCAATATCCGTCGGGGTCAAGTAATGGATACTGGTAGTTTTCGCATCAACGAACAGGAGGAGATTCGGAATATGGTTGAAGGCGAAACCTGCAACTGAAAAGGATTCGCCATACAGCGATCAAGAAGAGATCGTGGATTCATTCACAGGCTTCTTCACAGCCGTTAGTGTAGAACCGTATATTTTTCCTTTCAATCGTCACTTAATTTTAGTGTATCGTTAACCAGGAAATGCAGATAATTTCTTGGCTTTCAACAAAACGAGTATCACGTCAACAGTTGCTTGCCCATTGCTTAGTTCACCTGCATCGGACGCGGCAAGCGCTGGTATTGCCTATTATGAAGTTTAAGATCACCAGTTTTTACACATTGATGGTGATAGCTAGTCCCAAGCATCTGTTTGTTCTCTGGGTGTTATCTGTTAATAACGAAGTGGCAACCGTGGGGAATTATTCATGCTCAGGTTCTCATAGAACTCGAAACGATGCGAATAAGTTATATCTTCTTTAAACATATGACGTATGCTCGATGACTTCTTTCGGAGACATCATTCAATTTGAATAGCCGGGCTCGAATGATCTTTAATCGCACTACCTTTCATGTATGTACGGGGCTTGGTGGCCTAAAGGTAACCGTCTTTGCTTGCTGAGCTGAAGATCTTGGGTTCAGTCCCAAGCTCTCCTACATTTAATAACCTCATGATCTATGAAATTATGTACCAAGACAATTTCTCACCCAGTCCTGCTCTTAGAGGCAACTGGTGGTTCAATAACACCTAGTGTGGGTATGTTGGATTTCACCCCCCATTCTTACCCTTTGTTATTAATATTAACGTCAGCAAAACATTCAAATATATTACCATTAATCTTTCATTATTAAAAACACACAAACGTGTCAAACGAGCACACCAAAGTGTAGTGGTAAGCGTGATTGCCACTCACCCCAAAAGGGCTGAGTTCAATCCCAGTCGGCGCCGCCGGGATTTTCTGAGGTTTAAAATGTACACACCAAAAAGTTCTGAATTTTACTGGCGATGTAAACATCCATGCATGCAAACATTCATAAACTAGCAGCTTGCAAGAAATGTTGCAAACAAAAGTCGACAATTGCATACAATATATGGGATATTGCATGACATGTCTCATAAATTTACACGATCTATAATCTAAACTTGTATGATTTATGACGCTCCATTTATGTGCATCATAGTAACGGAAATTTACACTACTTTTTTTTAGCTGTGTAGGGATGTAAAGCCGTTGATCCCCAGTTCATGAGTTGGTCGATAGGTAGGGTCTAGATGTGGGAGCTGCCTTCCTGGTGTCGGTAGCATTGTTACTCAGCATGGAAACCAAGATCGACAGAAAACAATTCAAAGAAAAATAAAGTCACAAATAACTTCTGCGAAATCAATCGACAGTGTTCACTCGGCTGTCGACAAAAGCAGGCCACTCTCGATGTGTGCTACGCGATCGTCTGTTTTCTCGGCAGCAACCATTGTGTGGTCCTCCTCATTGTTCTTCATCAGCAGTTCTTTCGGTCGATGCGTCGTCGACTTTGGAAAGCAACCGTTTAGTGATGAGTGTGTGAGTGCTGACGTTTTTGCAATGGACGCGCTCTGACCCTCGTTGGCGTACAACAATTTGCCATACAATGAAACTACTAGAAGCGGCTCCAGTTCTGATGGAGGAGGCTTTTTGGATAGCGGAAGATAAAGTGTTTATTGTGTTGTACTTTTTGACTATAGTTTTAAGATGTATTGTATAGTGACCAAGAATCCTCGGCTCTGTAAAGTTAATTCGGTTGAGCCTTATCAAATAAATTAATAAAGAAATCAATCGACAAAATTGGTAAATCATTCAGCCAGAATGTTCCATTGCAGATCGCATATAATTTTCAATCGACGCAACTGAGAGCTCTTCGTTGTATTTTTAAGTAAAGATTTTGTCCCTTGGTAATGTTTTAACAGATAATGCATGATGAGAAGCACCGCTTCATTTAAGGAAAGGGTACCAGCAAAAAGATCTCACAGATGATTTTTGCCCTGATGATTCTTTGCTTACTAACTTGCTTGCTTGCTTGCTTGCTGTGTCTTTGGCGCTACCATTTGCTGCCGGTTCGAAAGCTTCCGGACAGGAATCAGTATGAAAACATTGCGGCCTGTGGTGACTTGCCGAATCCAGATGAAGCAGCATAACAAATGTGCGGTATTTCGTAAGAAAATGAAATTGCAGATGCTATAAATATTATACACTCCTTTATGGCGCATTAAAGGAAACGACTATTTGCGAGCGTATGATGTGGAGTAGGACGATATTAATAAAAAATCGAACTGGGTACAAGTCGAATGGGTTCATTTGATATTATTTGGATTGGCAAATTGATCTATTTTTTTCAAATTTCCTGCTGGAGACTTCATTGGTAAACTACGTGGAGGCATGGGAATTCAATAATTACTTACAAGAAATCACAAATTGACAAATTAGTTAATCACCAATTGTTTTTCACATCATTTCCACTATTGCATGTCACATCATCGCAACAGCAGTCAACTCCGTCTGCGGTTCAAATGTTTTCTAGAACACTGAAACCAGGAAGAAATATTTTAATTAAGTGCAAAGAATCCTCATCCCCCGTCCCTCAATTGACGGACGAGCAACACTCATAGAGGAAGCAAAAACTTTTACGTGCACCAAGATCGAGGAAACGAGCCGTAAGATGCATTAGCACGTATAGGACTAAGTTTCGAACATTTATCTGACAGGTTTTCCATTCCTATCCACTGCCCGAATGCAAACAAAGGCTGACTGTTTAATTGAATTTAGTTTAATGACCACCCACACAAGAGTGAGTGTGGTTTGGCACTGCAAAGGATTCGTCTTGCTGAGTGTACACTACCGTATTCACACAAAATTCAAAGTGCTACTTCCATTCACTTTCCCACTTCGCTTCAACATTGAAATTGGTCCATATTCGATGCCATCGAGTCCATTTTAATAGCAGGCTATCAATCATCTAGAGGAATTTTCTAATTACGTACATTGCAATTATGTGTTAGCATCATATCAGGCTATAAAACCGATGAAGAGAATGAACATTTCTTGATTAGTTGTCATTGGCATTCCAAAACGGAAATGTTCAGTGAAGATTAATGATCTCTGAAATCGATACTTGAATGGAAGTGCAGCGGTGGCATTAACTAGAGAACAATAGAATCAGAAAACCTTCCAAGCCAAATATGAGGCGTCTCCATCATCAAGAGACTCTGATGGATTTGCCAGAATGAACTACGATGTGCATTCAAAAACATAATCGAAAAAGTTAATTAAAAAAGAAACTGATACGATCATTTACGGGATGAAATTTCCAACTCATTCAATTACATGATTCATCGCAGCCAAAACCAACTCTGGCTGGTAGCAGGTGGAATCCAAATCGAGATGTATCATCACAATAACTGCGTCGCGACAAACATTTACGTTCTGCATGCTGTTCAGTGGAAAAATAGATTTTATATAGACAGAAAAAGAGCACTCTGCTATAACCTGTTCACTTCTTTCTGCTACATCTGTACCATTTTGTGCAGTGTGAATTTTGTTTTTTGTCCGATCGGTGCTGTATTATTTTAACGTTATTCTTCAAATGGATATTTTTTAATTAAAAATCACTTCATTTTCCGGGAGGGAAATAACCGAAGCCAATATTCGAAACCGTGACTAGTCGACGTGCAATGCAAGATGCCTCGAGCCCTTGATTGAGTGAGCAAACAGGTTGGTTAGCCTAGATTGGGGGAAATTGAAATAAAATGGATTCTATTTTTCGGGGCAAATATATGCTTCAAATTCAAATGTCCGTCAATTGATGCATTTATGAACGGTTAAAAGGGGGTTTATTTTTTATGTTTGGATATTTTTCAGTTTTCTTACATCATTGGAGGTCCTGGTGGTCTTAGGAAACGTATTATTTTATCAAACAACGATGTTGAATTCGGATTTCAATTTTAATAACATATTTTCATCGATTGCTACCGTAACCAGAATTTTCTGTTCTAATTGAACTGATTTACTTGAGTTTGTTTTTTCTGTTTACGAATCATTACTATTTTTGCTTTTGCACTCGGATCCTTCAAAATATGTAATGTGGATTTGAAACGTTGTTTCTTTATTAATACCTCTATTATTATTAGCTTGGAAAAATAAGTTATAATATAAAGTTCGGAAACCCTATGTTTACTTTATATCGCAAAAAGGGTGATTATCGGGTAGTTAGCGGGCTTGGTGGTTACCTGGGTATTGTGTTATGAGTTCAAAACCACTATGTCAGATAGTGAGTAATTAATCATATTAAAAGTATTATTATATATTATATACTTGTATACATATATGCTGTGTTGCAGTCTCAGTTTAATTTAAAATTTGAGCATTAGCTCTGGATTAGAGATGGGCAATCATATTTCTAACACTATTATTATCCCTCAATCATTGAACAAAAAAAAATGTTAATTTCAAACCCCATTTTACGAATAAATGAGCGTTAAGAAGAATTAAGGAAAAAAAGTTTTTATTTACTGCAATCCATAGTGATCTTCTTTCTAGAGACAAATTCTCGAGAAATTCAAAAAGAAAAGTTATTGTGCACAAAAACCTGCTACACTGCTCTTTTAATTTGTCAAATCCAGATAGTTACCAAATTCGTTCAAATATGGCAACGTTCTAAGAGCCTCAATGCAGATCGCCAAAAAGTCGATCTCAAAAAAAAAAAGAGGTGGAAAAATTATTCAAACACAAGAGTAATATCAGATTTATTTTAGGTCAGTTCAAATGCCATAAATTTTAAACTGATGACCGGGGATGAGACGTTGGCTAGGCACCCACTGCATTGTGGTTTTAAAAGCGTTAACATATACGTTTTATTATTAACAAGAAAATGTATTATATTAGACATACAGTATCTTTTGAGATGTTTGTGTACATGAATAATTCATTATTTTTAAGGGAAGTGCTGTGTTAGAAGCCGATCGGTTCTGTCACATGTTGGGCCTATGTGTAATAATTTGATTAAATTAGATTTTCGATTTCGATTTGTTCTCGAGTGATTGGAGTTTTTCGGTTGTGATATTGTAGACCGGTGATCGCATTTTATTAGTTATATACCCCGTACGCATTTTTTCCCTCGATTTGTTTTCCGTGCTGAGCACCAATTTTTTTTTTTTAATAATCCATTTATTTGTCAAGGCTCAAATGCGTTAGCTTTGCGGAGCCGAATATTTTTTACATTATTGTGTGTGAATATAATTTTCTTACAACTAATGTTAGTAGAACGGGGGCCGATTACTCGCGGTTTGCTCGAGATTAGGGATTACATTTATTGATCATTTGGAGGGAGGACAAGGGAAAGCATTTTGAACTAATTTAAAACTTAAACGTAAAGGATGACTAAAACACAAAACACTAAACACATACATCAACAGCTTTAAGAAAGTCGTAAATAAGCTTCATAATGTCGATATCACGGCAAGCCAAGACGTCTCTAATTGGCTTAAAGGGTTGTTTTCCTCGGACCCTAAGGGAATCACACAGAACGGATCTCGCCTCACAATGCAAGGAGCAGGACCAAACAACATGCTCGATGTCGTGATAACCGTTTCCACAGGTACATAAGTTGCTGTCGGCGAGCGTAATACGGAAGAGGTGGGCGTTTAACGAACAGTGATTGGACATGAGCCTGGACATTACACGAATAAAATCACGACTCATATCCAACCCTTTGAACCAGGGTTTGATCGACACCTGTGGGACAATAGAATGTAGCCATCTTCCCAGATCACCATCATTCCACTTTTGTTGCCAGTTGGCGAGGACTTGCTGACGAGAGATCGTGAAAAATTCGTGGTAGGCGATTTGTCGCTCGTAAATATCGCCTTCCATAGCGCCCACCTTGGCCAGCGAGTCCGCTTTCTCATTGCCCGGGATAGAGCAATGAGAAGGGACCCATACCAAGGTGATGACATGTGAGCTGTTTGATAAAGCACTCAATGACGATCGTATTTCCTGGAGGAAATACGCCGAGTGCTTCATCGGCCTCATTGAACGCATAGCCTCCAGGGAGCTTAGGCTATCCGTAAAAATGAAATAATGGTCAGGTGGAAGTGAGGCAATACGCTCTTACGTGTACGATATAGCTGCTAGTTCAGCAACGTATACCGAACACGGCTTTTGAAGCTTGTATGAGGCGCTATGAAGATCGTGGAATACTCCAAAACCAGTGGACGCATTTATCACCGACCCATCTGTGAAAAATCTCTTCTCGGTGGGGACGTGGCGGTATTTGTTCGCAAAAATAGTTGGGACAATCAGGGCACGGTGAGGCTCTGGAATTCCTTGAATCTCCTGCTTCATTGTGAGATCGAATCTCACGGAAGAACCACTGAAATGATGGGAGACAGCGCGATTGGGGTTGAACGAGGAGGGGCCGATGTCCAGAGTCATGTACTCGTAGTACAAGCTCATGAATCGTGTTTGAGGATTCCGCTCTAGCAGCTTCTCAAAGTTTTCGATCACCAGCGGGTTCATGACTTCACAGCGGATGAGGAACCGGAACGATAAATCCGCAAAACGATTTGTTAAGGGGAGGACGCCCGCAAGAACTTCAAGACTCATGGTATGCGTCGATTGCATACAACCTAGCGCGATTCGAATGCAACGATATTGAATCCTTTGGAGCTTCAATATGTGCGTCCCCGCCGCCGATTGAAAGCAAAAGCTACCGTACTCCAAAATCGAGAGAATGGTGGTCTTGTAGAGTCTTATCAGATCTTCCGGATGGGCTCCCCATGAAGTGCCGGTAATGGAACGAAGGAAATTGATTCGCTGTTGGCATCTCTGCCTCAGATACGCTATGTGTTTTCCCCAAGTGCACTTGGAATCGAACCAGACACCTAAATACTTAAACGACATGCTGTGAGTGATTGTTCTACCCATAAGTTGAAGCTGAAACTGTGCTGGATAAAGCTTCCTAGAAAAAACAACCATCTCTGTTTTCTCCGGAGAGAATTCGATACCCAGATTCATTGCCCAAGTAGACAAATTATCCAAGGTATCTTGCAATGGTCCTTGCAGGTCCGGTGCTGTTGGTCCAACCATGGAAACCACGCCGTCATCTGCAAGCTGCCTTAGCGTGCAATTTTCGGCCAGACATTCATCAATGTCTTTGACATAGAAGTTGTACAGGAGGGGACTTAAACATGAGCCTTGTGGAAGACCCATGTAGCTGATTCGTGCAATTTCCGTGTTGCCATGAGAGAAGCTCATTCGTTTCTCGGACAACAAATTAAACAGAAAATTGTTGATAATCGGAGAAAGCCCACTCGCATGGAGTTTTTCCGAAAGGATGTCGATGCAAATAGAATCAAACGCCCCTTTAATGTCCAAGAAAACTGAACCCATCTGCTGTTTTTCAGCATAGGCTAATTGGATTTCAGTTGAAAGCAACGCAAGGCAGTCGTTCGTCCCTTTGCCCCTACGGAATCCAATTGCGTATCTGAGAGTAAGCCATTCACCTCGACCCACTTGTCCAGACGAAGAAGAATCATTTTTTCTAACAGCTTCCGAATACACGACAGCATCGCGATGGGACGGTACGAATTATGATCCGAAGCGGGTTTACCGGGCTTCTGGATGGCGATAACTCTCACTTGTCTCCAATCATCCGGAACAACGTTGAGCTCAAGGAATCGATTGAACAAGTTCAACAATCGCCTCTTTGTGACTTCTGGGAGGTTCTTGAGCAGGTTGAACTTGATTCGATCAATTCCCGGAGCTGAGTTATTGCATGAAAGAAGAGCAATTGAGAATTCTACCATCGAAAACGGGGAGTCCATGTCATCGTTTTCCAGCGGCTGATCGCGAGTGTTGCATCGGACCAAGCTCTTAAACTTTTCCTCTAGCTCCGTATACCGCTCAAAGTATTCGCGGGAACCGTATTTACGAAACTGTTTAAACGCGGTAGACTTCTCTTTATTCACGTCGGTGCATTCCTGGTCCCACCGCACAGTGGGAGGACGTTTGCGAATGGTAGTGCCAGGAACAGGCTTCGTTTGTGCTTGAAGCGCGCAATCCACTATGAGCCGCGATAGGAAGGAGTACTCATCCAATGGAGAGAGAACGTCGACCGATTCTGAACCGTCACGAACCGCGTTCGCGTTTTCTTCCCAATTGATGTTTCTCGTGAGATCGTACGCGATGTTGATTGGACACTGTGAAGATGAACCGTTGGAAATCGAAATTTTGATGGGCAAATGATCACTACCATTACCTCCCACATGCAATCCAATGATAGTGAGTTCGAACAGAGTGACAAGTCTAGTCTGCTCTCTCTTGCTGGAGGTTTGGCTATTCGAGTTACTTCACCGGTGTTTAGAATGGTCATATTGAAATCGTCGCATAGGTCATAGATGATGGTTGAGCGGTTGTCATCGTACAGCTCTCCCCAGCCTGTACCGTGGGAATTAAAATCCCCTAATATCAACCGCGGCTCAGGTAGCACTGAGCAGATGTCAGATAGCGCTCGCCGAGAAACAGCCGTTCTCGGAGGGATGTATAACGAGGTAATACTGAAGGTTTTTAATATTCACCTGACATGCGACAATTTCAATACCTGACACTGGAGGAAGGTCGATTCTGTAGAATGAGTGTTGTTTGTTGACCCCTAGGAGCACCCCACCGTACGAATCTGCACGATCGAGACGGATAATGTTGTAGTCGTGAAGAGAAAGGTTAACATCTGGAGAGAGCCATGTTTCGCAGAGAGCAAACGCATCACAGTGTATGCTATGCAGTAAAAATTTGAATATGTCTAGTTTTGGTAAAATGCTTCTACAATTCCATTGAATGAGAGATACCGTATCATTTTTTGGAAAATTATCCATCGAAGGATACGAATGAAGCAAGGAGGGGCCACTTGGAAGCAAATTGCTTCAGAAAAGGTTTCACGATTGGAAGCATCATGTTAATGATGCTCCGAAGAGGGTCAGTGATGTTGAACAGATCGAGAATGCTGTCCACAATTCCAGAAAGCGTGAACATGGCGTTCTGCTGTTCTGGTTGCAAAACTGGGACATCTGGGGTTTTAGATGTTCCCGGAAGCCCCGGAAATTCTTTGTCATAATCGACAGGCTTAAAACCCGGTGGATTGGGTTTCGGTTTATTTCCGTGACCTCTTGATTTATCCAAGTGGGCTTGGGAGTCAGTTTTTTTAGTTTTCTGCGAGTCATTCTTGGATCGCTTCCTTGAAGGACCTTTGAAAACAAAAGGACTTCCGTCATTGCCCTCTGAGTCAGTGTCGTCCTCGTCAACTGGGAGAAGATTGAACGGATTATTGTTTTCTTTTTCCGGAGTGATTTTGGGAGGAGGATTGAAAGTCTTCAAGATCTCCGCAAAGGAACGCTGAGAGCGCGCCTTCAGAGACCGTTCAAGTTTTTTTCCTTGCTGTTTATACTTCGGGCAATCTGCGAGAGGATGCGGAGGTGCCAAACAATAAACACATTTAGGAGGAGCACCACAAGCACCCTCCGCATGCTTCTCGCCGCACTGATCGCATCGTGGCTTGTTGCCGCAGAAGGCGGCGGTGTGGCCTAATTGTTTGCACTTGGTGCAGTTCATCACCCTTGGTATAAACACACAGGAAGTCGAACCCTCCCAATTCGGACGTAATCTGGCAGAGTCGATCCGGAGAAAGTCACTCGAAACGAGTCAGTCAGCGAATAGATTTTTTTTGTCCCGTCGAGGGATGCTGACTGCATTTGGGTGCAGTCAAGAATCTTGACTTCTGGAAGAACGGGGTTCTTGAAGACACCAACCCCCCTCTTCAAGAAGTCATCGCAGGTCAAACTCGCTTCGGTGACCACTCCTTCGATTTCCACGTCACGACTGGGAATGTAAACGCGGTACTCTAACGTAAAAAGCTCGCAGGCAACAATCTCATTCGCCTGCTTGCGGTTACCAACAGTGACGCGCAGTTTGTCTGGCCTCACCTTCAAAATGTCGGTCACTGACGAGAAACGTTTGAATAGATCTTTTTCGATCTGGTTAACGTTAAGCGGTTTTTGTTTGGGTCGGAAAAAAACAACCCATGGGCCTGTCGAGGCGTCTGGGTATGACTTATGGCGGGGGGCAGTTTTTGTTTTCTTGGCGGGGTTAGGCGGAGTAGGGGGAGACGGTTTTGGCGGTGTGGTGGGAGAGGGATTAGGTGGGGTAGGGGGAAACGGGTTTGGTGGTGCGGGGGGTGACGGTGCTGGTGGTGTTGGTGGCGATGGATTAGGCGGGGTAGAAGGAGATGGGGTAGGCGGTACGGGCTCCGGTGCTCGTTTTCGCCTGGGCTGCTTCGGGATGGTTCCGGTGTACTTCTTCACCGTGGCTGACGTTTCCACGTCGGACAGTTCGTCTTCAGTGGGAAGGGCAGGAAGGGTATTCCCCCCGCCATCACTATTACCATCCATTGCGGGGCAACTGCCACCGCAATAGATACAAAACAACTACACACAGGGAACACACAGGGACAAGAGAAAAAGAAGAAGAAGAAGAAAATATTTGCGTGGGATGGGAGAAAGGGGAAACTAAAACAAAGGGGCAATAAATAAAACTTATTCGCTACTTAACTACACCGGCACAAAGCGTGTGTGTGGAAACGCTGTTATCACGTGGTGCGTTGGTGTTGGTCCACGCTGCTATCCGGTGGTGATGGTTGGTGTTGGTGGGTCGGCAAGCTGGTGATACGACACGCTTCACTATCACTTGCACACCCACGCGACGGCGTGAAAAAATGATGGACTTGACGACGCCGTTAACTCCGGTGATGGATTACCGGAATGAATTAAAGCTGGATGGTAACTCCAAGGGGCTCGGCCGATGGAATTCCACTTCCTCTGTTGGACACTGGTCACTTGGGGCACCCAATGGGGGGTGAAAAAAACCGCTCGGGCGGAAAAAACACCGAAAAAAACTAGATGCCGCGCAACTGAAACCGGGACGAATGCTCAACTAGGAATGTGCTGAGCACCAATGCTACCGACGCCAGGGAGGCAGCTCGCACATCTTGACCCTACCTACCGACCCATCAACTCATGAACCGGCGACCGACGGCTTTACTTCACTTCCGAAGGTGCTGCTGTCCCGTACGCGATAATTTAATTTGTTTGAATAAGTATTCTCAAATGTTTTGTTCTCGTACTGCTGGTGAGCTCCTGCATTTCCCTTTGTTACCCGGTATGATCTCGATAGTGCGTGATTGTTTTTTTTTATTGGTGCGATGAGCCAGGAATTGGTTCATTCGAAAGTGGTGTGTTCGAAAACGAATAAAAAACAACAAAAGAAAGTTCGATCATGCAGTGTTTGAGCTATGCCTTTGGCTGATCAGAGCGTATGACTAGAATTGCTTGAACTAAATGGAAGAAAAGTTGATCATATATAATTATCGTGTATCTTTAGAATTGGCTAGGGTACGATGCACAGTGGCGGCATTGCGAACAAAAGTCGGACGAAATCTAATTGTGAGTGAAACTAATTGAAAATGACATATTATGTTAATTTTTGGGTGCTGAGTTCATTTTTGAAGTCAATAACCATTAAAAATGCAAACTCATCCCCCTAAAGTGCGAAATAATCTTGCGGACCCGAATCAATTTTATGACTGATAATTTGTTGAGTTATTTCAACTCATTTTGATCGTCGGTTCCGTTATGAGGCCTTTTAAATATTATGTAATGTGAAGCATTTCATTTTCCAATCAAAATTTATTGTTTCGCGCTACATGATATTTCAACTATGTTTCAATGTTCAATATAAACTAAAATTTATATTCTCTCCGATCTTTTACTCGGGTATTCAGCGTGACACTGAAATATTTCATAAGTATATACTGTGCTGCTCTTATGTAAATTGCGGAGGTTCCTACCCAAGTAAAAATTTGGGTTTTATGAGGGTTCTGTAGACCATGATTAAGACTTGCAGTGTGCTTTAAAATCTTAATAAAACTTGCAATGCAACTTGGGTAGAAGTGTTTTCAAACGTCAAACGAATACCAGAGTAGTTTAAATACGTTGACTATGTGACTGGAAGTTTCCGGTGTACTTTATCCGGCATGAATTTATAAAAAAGAAAACATTCTTAAAGTGTGTTCTAAACCAAAAGGTAATTTATCTTATATTGAAAAAAAGTATTATTTACATTTAATGATTGTTTTTGATGTTGTTAAAAAAATATATATACTGGAAGCGGTCTTTTCGAAAAGTTTCATCATACCCCTAACCATACATAATCAACATTTTTCCATACTTTAGAACAACACAATATGTTTTTCCATTTAACTTCAAAATGAAACATACATACATACATTTATTTGTACAACATCACATTTAAGATAAGACATAATCAACAATAGTACGCCACAATACTCGGTTTGCGGCTGCCGCTCTCCATCCTCGGTCATGCCCAATGCTCGCTAGATCGCGCTCTACCTGGTCCGCCCATCGTGCTCTCTGCGCTCCACGCCTTCTTGTGCCAACCGGATCAGTAGCGAACACCAACTTTGCAAGGTTGTTGTCCGGCATTATTGCAACATGCCCTGCCCACCGCATCCTTCCGGCTTTGGCCACCTTCTGGATGCTGGGTTCGCCGTAGAGTGCAGCGAGCTCGTGGTTCATTCTTCGCCGCCACTCACCGTTCTCCTGCACACCGCCGAAGATCGTCCTTAGCACACGTCGCTCGAAAACTCCGAGTGCTTGCAGGTCCTCCTCGAGCATAGTCCATGTGTCGTGTCCATAGAGGACCACCGGTCTTATTAGCGTTCAGTACATGGTACATTTGGTGCGGGGGTGAATCTTTTTTGACCGTAGTTTCTTCTGGAGCCCGTAGTAGGCATGACTTCCACTGATGATGCGCCTTCGTATTTCACGACTCATATTGTTGTCAGCCGTCATTAAGGATCCAAGGTAAACGAATTCCTCCACTACCTCGAAAGTATCCCCGTCTATCGTGACATTACTTCCTAGACGAATCCTGTCATGTTCGGTTCCACCTACTAGCATGTACTTTGTTTTTGACGCACTCACCACCAGTCCGACCTTTGCTGCTTCGTGTTTCAGGCGGGTGTATACTGCCCATACTCGCATATCAGTCCCATATGGATAGGAAATCAAGCAAAGATAGGACTGATATGCAATTATGGGTAGTATAGTTCTGCCACCGTTCCAAATGTTCTTGCGATAATGTCCATGTCGTCCGCAAAGCACACAAATTGACCGGATTTCGTGAAAATCGTACCCCGGCTATTGAGCCCGGCTCGTCGCATTACAACTTCTAGAGCAATGTGGAAGAGTAGGCATGAGAGACCGTCACCTTGTCGCAGTCCCCGGCGAGATTCGAATGAACTGGATAGTTCACCCGAAACCCTTACGCAGTTTTGCACACCGTCCATCGTTGCTTTGATCAGTCTGATCAGCTTCCCAGGAAAGCCGTTCTCGTCCAGAATGAAACATGTTGTGCTCAAATCAGTTTAAAATTGTAAGAATAACAGGCATTTGAAGCGAGCCTTAAAAATGTAGTTTTTGAACTAAAAACCATCAAAATTATTTGACACAGCAACGTTTAAAGTGCTGCAGAAATTCGAAATTACATCAAATAGTCATCAAATTTTGAGACAACGTCATTCAAGGTGTGAGAAAGCTAGGAAAGTTACAAAATACTCAAAATAACAAAACTTTTTTTTTTGGGTTTCGTCTGGCCTCCGGCCAATGTTCAATTGGGTGATGAGATGACGAGCCATTCCAGCCAGCGATCTACAGCCGTCCTGGTCCTGTGTGTGTGGGCCTGGTGACGGGGTCTTCCAACCCGTCGTTTCTGGCAAGTAAGTTATGATCCCGCTCTTGACAATTTATCCGTTGATTCATCGCTTGGTTGTAGTTCGTCATTTCATAATCGATCATCGCTGCATGGACAGTTGTCTATCTCTCCTATCGCTAAGCGTCACGCAAATGGAAGCCACCGGATAATGAGACGCACCGCCCCTGACTTTATGGAAGATCCTGAACCCCCACCACATACAACACAGTTATATTCTCGCCAGGTTCAAGCCGCAGTCCGTAAAAATGATAAGCAAGTGTCATCTGATGTCTTGCTGTATTATCAAAACCTGCACGGTAAGAAAAGAGTACCCAAAAGTAAGTTCTTTTCACTCATCTCGGCACTATAGTGCAGGAACCCAAAAGTAGGTAAAGCGGGTCAAAGTAATTTTCATTTACTTGTGTGCAATTCGTATGGAATTTTCCACTAGTTTTCTACCCAAAAGTAAGTTAGTTGTACCCAATAGTAGGTAAATATGATTATACTCAACGTTGGGTTCCCACACTTTACTACCCCTGTTCAGGGTTACTTCCACTCACTTGCTATAAAAAAAAGTTTTTCGGAATTATGAAATCATGATATAGTATAATGCTAATTAGTACTTGTAAGTTACAAGAGGAGGTCATGAAGTATATGTCTGACACATAAAATCTGTCAAAATTGCTTTCAGTGCGTCACAATCAGCGATTTTACGACTCGTGAGCGCTCACTCTGAGTGAACGCTCACGAATCATAAGATCGCTAATTGTGACGCTCTCAAAGCGAAATTGACAGGTTTTATGAGTCAAACACATACTTTACTACCTCTTCTTGTTACTTACAAGTACAACATAGCATTATTGCATCTAATGATTGCACAATTCCGAATAATATTTTTTTATAGCAAGTGAGTGGAAGCAACCCTGCCCCTGTTGGGTGGTTTTGCTCCTCCGTTTTTGACAACATTAGAAGGGGAAAAGCAGACAAACTAGTCAAAAGTAGGTAAAAGTGAACTGTAAGTTGGGTATTTTTTTCTTACCGTGTGGGTGGAATCAACAGCTCCCTGGCAGAGTACCAGCTTACATGCAGTGACGCCTGCTTTTACCGAAACTTGGCTCAATGGCAATATATTATCATGTCAGTTGTTCGACCGTACATACACCGTTTTCCACCAAGACCGGTCGCCATACAACAGCAGTAAAAACACTGGCGGTGGTGTTCTTTTAGCCGGTCGTTCCTGCTACATCTCACGGTTACTATCACCTCCTGAAAATTCGTCCGTTGAGCAATTGTGGGTGTCAATTACTCCTCGTGCTTCTACCCTTTACGTTTTCGTGGTGTACATTCCTCCGAAACGTGTAAACGATGGTACTCTCATCGAAAAGCACCTGTTGTCACTCGATTGGATTGTTTCGGGCGCCAAAGACTTAATCATCCTGGGAGACTTCAAACTACGCGACGTCTGCTGGAAGCGCAATGCTCGTGGATTTCACTTTCCTTGCGCATCCCGTTCGTTGATTGGTCAGGCATTATGTAATTTACTGGATGACTATTGCACTGCAAGACTCGGACAGATGAATGGAATTCCAAACCATAACAACCGCATGCTCGATCTCTGTTTCGTAAGTGAGGAGATGTGCACTGATTGTTCTATCATATCAGCCCCCTCCGCGCTTGTTAAAAACTGTAGACATCATCCTCCTCTGCTGGTGAGCATAAAGCTCAACGTTCATCGTAATTTCAAAGACACTGTAGAGAGCGTCTTCTATAGGGAGCTGCACCGTCGGGTTAACCTTACTTTTTTGACACCTGGCAGTGGTTTGTTTACATAGACTTAGAAAAAAAAAGAGGAATATTTTTCAAACGAACATAGTCGGATATCATATTTTTTAATTCTTTTAATTTAAAATCTCAAATCCACTTGAATCGACTAACAAGCAAAGGTAAACAAACCACCACTGGATGTCAAACTGATGAATGCGGGTTCATCACGAAATGGTTGGCGAAGCCAACTTCAGCGAAATGAATGATTTTCTCTCAAATGTCGACTGGGAAGAAGCACTGCGTGACTGTGATTCTAATCTCGCGGCATCGACGATATCCAATATTCTTTTGTACGCAATCGATCAATTCGTACCTGAGCGAATCAGTCGCGAACCTGTTAAACCTGCCTGGTCGAATTCAGAGCTTAAGCGATTGAAAAAAATTTAAAAGGGCTGCTCTTCGTAAGCACAGCAAATACCGAACCGATTCCACGAAAGCATGTTATTCTAAAGCGAACACGGATTACAAGCGAATCAACAACCAACTGTACCATGCATAGCAAGACCAGCTTCAGCGCATAACTTTGAAACGTGAATCGACTATCAAGGATCTGGGAATACTGATCGACTCCAAGCTCAGCTTCAAGGATCATGTTGCATACGTAGTATCCAAAGCTTCCTCACAACTCGGGTTCATATTCCGCTTTGCCAAAAAAATTCAAAAATGTATACTGCCTAAAAGCATTATACTGTTCGTTGGTGCGACCAATTTTAGAGTATTCACGGTCGTGTGATCTCCGTAATACCAAAATGAAATCATGCGTATTGAAGCTATTTAACGGAAGTTCATCCGGTATGCTTTAAGGCATTTTCGCTGGAATGACCCTAGAAATCTGCCTAGCTATGAAAGCCGTTGTATGCTTATCAATTTAGAACTTTTGGGTGCGAGACGTAACGTAGCAATGGTCAGCTTCGTCGGTGATATTCTTCAGGGAAACGTTGATTATTCTACACTGCTGAGTAGTATCGACATCAATACCCGCCGGCGTAATCTACGATCGCATGCTTTCCTGAACAACCGCCTTTCACGAACCAACTATACGGATGGAATGAGCCCATGTGGAGGATGTGTCGCATCTTTAACAGATGCTACAATGTATTTGACTTCAATGTTTCCCGTTTTAGAAATAAGTGCAATTTCAAGAGTATTTTATGTTAATTTGTTTAGTATGTAAGTATACTGTCATTGGGATGAATATTTTACCTGTTGACCATAACATAAATAAATAAATCCATTCATAGTTTTCTGCAACGAAATAGATTCGTACTTATTTTAAAGCTAGTTTTGTTATGAATGGTTTTATTTCGTATAACGAATAAAATTAAATAAATGCGAAAAATTCGGGTCGATAGAAAAAAGTACGATAATATTCTATACTCAAAAAAGAATATATGTGCGTTGTATGTAAATAATACAAAGGGCTTATACATTTTTGTTGAAAAACAATTGTCTTTCTGGTTATCGTGACATACACGATGTCATTTTCTACGATTACACCTTTATTTTTTAATTCCACAAATGATTTAAACTAATAATTTTACCCCTCCGCATTATTGAGGAGGAACAAAGCAAACTAATGTCCTGAGGAATCAATTCATTAAGGATGCAACGAAGCAGCAAAAATGTAAATAGGCACCTTAGAAGACAAGAAGAGCAGCAGTTTGCTGGTCCGTACGAAATTAAGCTCGTGTATTGTACGAATAAGGCGTAATATTAGTTTTTTGCAGGCAATACAAATGCTTCATTCAATTCACGAAAAAAAAAACATATATTTACGAAACCCAGTTTTACGAAACGATAGTTTAAGAATTAACGAAAAATAGTTTCAGCGAAGGATTTGTTCAAATAATCATTAAATATGATTTTTGCAAAGTTGTTATCATATCCAATCGGTAGAAGTTTTCAAAATTCAAAAAAATCATTGGTTGATCGTCGATGATCACTTAGTATTTACACTCAGGTCTTTTTTTACACGGGGGATATGTACCGTGTAAAAAAGCCGTGTAAAAAACCTACGAGATTTTGATTTTTCACATGCTTAAATGTTTTTAAAAAATCGGATTTGATGCCATTTGTAATAATAGCATGCTATGGTCCATATAAACATATTTTTAAAAATTCTGTATTTACAGCAAAAACTGGGAGTTTTTTCAAGTATGCCATTCGATTACCCATAGCTTGAAACGGATAATGTGATTGGAATCATGTCGATAGGTTGTATCGTTGTCGAGACATCGTTAAAAACGTACCGTGTAAAATCGCGAAAAATCGTGTAAAAAAAACCGTGTAATAAAAAAATACCGCGTAAAAAAACGTGTAAAAAAGACTTCAGTGTACATACTTTTAGGGTGTTTCTCTGGCTTGTTTCTCTGCAACCATGTCGATTAAATTTGAATGTTCTATAAGTTCTGCCTTTCCTGTTTGGGATATTCTGGCTAGATACGATCTGGAGTTTACGAAACTCATATATGTTTCTTGAAGAATATTAATCTTAGATTGTAAGTTTGATTAACCTTGTGTTTAGTTTGTATTTTGTGGGTGAGTGTTTTTTTTTTCTTTCTGTAATAATTGTATAATTGCAGAGCTGATATAACATTGAATATGATTAATTACATGTTTTAGAAATAGTGAAATTTTCGTAGTATAAATCATACTTCAAATCTCTTTCTCCTTCTCCACATCCATTAAATTGTCATCTACACCGTTCGAAAAATTCATGTAAATTTCTGCAAGATATAGCGCACATAAAATTAACGCTAGATTTTTCATAAATTTTCGTGATATTTTGTGTCAATTTAGTAATAATGTATAACAGAAATGACATTTGGCTCTGTATAGTTTATTCGATTAAGCCTGTACAAATATAGTAATTAACAAATATATGTATATATACACTGGAGTCGCTTTTTACGCGGGTGATACGTCCGCGTAAAAAAACCGCGTAAAAAAAACTGCGTTAATTCCGGAATCCGCGTTCAAAAAAACCACGTAAATTCCAAAATCCGCTTAAAAAAAACCGCGTAGAAAAAAAACCGTGCAAAAAAAAACCACGTAAAAAGCGACTCTAGTGTATAACGATAAACCGCGTAAATTCTTAAATCCGCGTAAAAAAACCAAAATCCGCGTAAAAAAACTGCGTAAATTCCGAAATTCGCGTAAAAAAAACCGTGTAAATTCCGAAATCCACGTAAAAAAACGCATAAAAAAAGCAGTGTAAAAAAAAATCCGCGTAAAAAGCGACTTCAGTGTATATGTTTTACCGGTTGAATCTCAACAGAACTTTGCAAAAATCAAATTCAATAATTATTTGAACAAATTTATTAGTTATTTTGCTGACACAACAAGTTTTGACGTGTTTAAAAATGATTCCAAATTGACTAATATTCCGAACATGGGTAAGAAGAGGTTACAAAGTATGCGTTGGAAACATAAAACCTGTAAATTTTGCTTTCTATGAGTCACAATCAGCGATTTGCTGATCGCTGAGTGAGTGAGTGAGTGAGTGAGTGAGTGAGTTTGTGAAAAATCGCTGATTGTGACTCTCATGAAGTGAAATAAACAGGTTTAATATGTCAAACACATTCTTTGCAACCTCTTCTTGTATCCTACCAATTCAAAATTTGATCATGGCATCTAATTATTTCATAATTTAGAAAAACATTGTTTTAGCTGAAATGAGTCTTTGCAACCTTGGTTTAAGCATGTATATATTTATTATTGCACCAACATTACCAATGAGCTAGTTTAAATAATCGTTAAACTTGAATACCTTTATGAAGAGCTTTGAGTGTGTTGGTTTATTTCCTTTTAATTCCGTTATAATTGCTTATCTTTTGACAGATCCGCGTATTTCGTCTACTACTTGCAGACTTCATCAGTGCCAAGTACTGTGGTGTTGTATACTTGGCACTGATGAAGTCTGAAAGTAGTAGACGAAATACGCGTATCTATCAAAAGATAAGCAATTATAACAGAATCAAAAGAAAATAAACCAACACACTCAAAGCTCTTCGTTAAACATGATTTTGAAACGTTGTTCAGCATTCCAATCGGTATAATTTTTATAATAGTTGATTGTAACTGACATGGTCAGTCGACTCCTAGGACTTTTAAATATTGTTTTCTTTATTATAGAGATTTTTAGCCATATGGCTAATTCATCTCTTAAGATTGAGAAAAGGAGAAAAAAATTGGGTTCTCAGAAAAAGATTCTCAATCATGGCTGTGGTACATTTATCTTGCTATAATGGAAAGGTGTAGAAAACTGCCAAAATGGCCAACAAAACGGAAATACAAACAAGGAACACTCAGATATTGTGGTAAAGGTTCGCCTCCTTTAGGAAGGTGATGAGGGCGGCTGCTACCGGGGATTCGTCGCCCAACAGGTTCCGAATGCTGATTGACTCCAAGCCGAAGGCAGCCCGAAGGCCTTCCAACTCCACGCAGTTCACGAGGATGTGCTCCACGGTGGCTGGCACTCCGCAGGTTTCGCAGGTCCTCCGGAACGGTGTTCCTCCGAAGTTGTGAGAGACTCTGCTGTGTCCGGGACGAAGCCTTGACACCACTCGCTGTTCTCGTAAGTTTGGTCGATCCTTCCAGGTTCCGGTGGTCTCCTTGATCTTCCGAAGATGGTGTGTCCTGTTGTTCCTCCACTCGGTGTCCCAGGCTCTCCGAATCGTCCGCTTGATCCACTTTTTGACATCTTGGAGCGGGTACATTTCCGGTGATCCTGGGTCCGGTGTGGCATGAGCCGGCGAGGTGGTCAGCTATTACGTTCCCTTGGATCCCGCAGTGACCGGGTACCCACATGAATACTGTGTTGGGCGGTGCGTGCTTTACCGTTCCTTGGATCCACGGATGCTTCAGTGTTTCTGTTGTTAGAGCCAGAGCTGTGTGAGTCAGTTATCTAATATCTAATATCGGCCGGTTGGCCGGTAACTTTTTTTTTTTTTTTTTTAACTTGAGGCCCGCCAACACACCCCCACACCAAAGAGCTCCCACTGAGAGCCCCCTGGTAGTGGACTCCTCGATAATATTTTTTTTAACGTTACAAAAGAAAACATATAGACATATAAATATAACATTACTAATTTTAAAGGTGTGTGATGCAAAATAACAATCATTAAGGTTAGGATGTACCCAGTGGAACAAAGTTCCTTTGAAGGGATCCTAACTCTTAAACAATTCAATTAATTAATATATACAATTTAATATCTTAAGCTTAGCGTAAAGAGTGTAAATTTTATAATTATAAATCGATAGCTGAACACGAATTTATATCAAAAACTCGTTGATTTAGGATTTGTAGTATCGCTTTAAACTGGTTTTGAAAAATTGTCTTGTCGGTTGTTTAAGTTTTTCAAACATTCCGGAAGTGCATTGTACAGAGATGGACCATTAAAGGAAATTCGTATTTGACCGAGGCATGTGAATGCTCTCGAGCGTATTAGGTTATTCGCATACCGAGTGTTATGATCATGATTTGTGATCGGTAAAATGAGGTTACGATGCATGTTGGGATTTTTTAGCGAATCATATATAAACAAACAAGACTGTAACTTGCACAAACCGCGTAACGGGAGAATACTGTGCGAATTATTTGCGTAGAGTTGAAGAGTGGAAAACAATTGTGGAAGGTGATGGATGATTTTTATGCACCTATTTTGCAATACTTGCAAGTTTTTTAGTTTAGCCTTGCAAGCATGTCCCCAAACGTTGATTAAGTACTGCAGATGAGAATGAATACAGCCATGATAAAAAGTTAGAAGTGCGTTCCTAGGCACAAATTTACTAACACGATACATTAGGCCACATAGAGATGATACTTTGCGTTGTACATGTTCTATATGATCCCCCCAAGAGAGCGTAGGATCTAATACCAAGCCCAAATATTTAAAACTTGATACTTTCTCTATTACGTTAGACCCAATTGACGGACTGTTGTGTTGAGAAATTTTTTTCCTCGGTGAGTGGAACACCATATATTTAGTCTTTGATAAGTTTAACGAAAGTAAGTTAGTATCAAAGTATCTCATGAGTACCTGTAAATCATCGTTTATGCAGGAAACGATAGATGCAGTATCCTGATTTGGGTAAAAAAGTGCTGTATCGTCAGCAAATAATTTAGCTATTCCCTTAAGAGGTAAATTTCCTATATCGTTTATATAGATAAGAAATAAGAGAGGCCCGATATTACTACCTTGTGGAACCCCTATATTTACTGATCGGAGAGAGCTCTGTGCTTCTTTATATACCACAAACTGTTTCCTATCAGTCAAATAACTACGTATAATGTCATTAGCCAATCCACGTATCCCATAGCTTTCTAATTTTTTCAGTAAAATATTGTGATTCAAGGTATCAAATGCTTTTTTTAGGTCAATAAAGAGGCCTCCTACGATACATTTATTATCAATTGTATTCAGTAAAAAATCAACTAGCTCGGCTATTGCTGTTGAAGTACTACATCCTTTCCGAAACCCGTATTGAAATTTATACAAAACATTAAATTTGTTCAAGAAATTGACAAGTCTATTTACTAGCAATTTTTCGAAAAGTTTATTTATTACAGACAGTGTGGAAATAGGACGATAATTACAAGGATCAGACACATCGCCGGCTTTAAAAATAGGCACCACTCTTGCTACTTTGAGACAATCTGGATACTTCCCTTGTCTCAGTATACAATTGAAAAGTCGAGTAAAAATTTTTGCAAACTCATTGAGGTTATGTTTGATGATACTTGCTGGAAGATTATCAGGGCCACAGCTTTTTTTAGTATTTAGATTATTAATCAAGGAAGAAACCTCAATTACATCAGTAGGTTTGAGAAAAATAGTATGCTCTAGGTGACTTACAGTACTCAAAGGATTTAAGTTATTTTTTCGAATACTACTAGCAAGATTAGCTCCAATGTTTGAGAAGAATTGGTTAAACATTTCACAAATTTTTTTTTTTTTTTTTTTTCCTTTGGTTTGTTTTTTTTTCCGTCGATCTTGTTTTCCGTGCTGAGCACCAATGCTACCGACGTGCCAGGAAGGCAGCTCCCACACCTGGACCCTACCTATCGACCCATCAACTCATGAACCGGGGACCAACGGCTTTACTTCCCATCCGAAGGAAGGCGTGATCAGAGATGTTATGCCTCAGAACATCCCGGCGGCGCCGACTGGGATTGAACCCAGGCCTGCTGGGGTGAGAGGTAATCACGCTTACCACTACACCACCGGCGCCGTTGTTTCACAAATTTCTGAACAATTTGATGTTTTATGTCCATCATATTGAAGTTCAATATTTGGAGCATGTTTTTTCCTTCCCAATATTCCATTTAAGTTTTTCCAAACCTTGGCACTACTTGTGTCCTCAAATAATTTAATGAAATAATCATTTTTACATCTTTTTTTAGCAATATCAGTCTTTTTAGTTATATGTTTCAACATTTCTTTCAGATGATCATTATAAGGATTTTTCTTTACTTTTTTCAAATATTTGTTTTTAAGTTTTATCCATTGCCACGTATGATAGTTAAGCCAAGGACAATGTTTAGTTTTAACATTCACTCGTTCAGTTATCGACTTGGTGCATTGTGCTAATATATCATTATAAGCCGTTTTTATAGCGATAATGGATTCATTGACATCTTCGGAGCAAACGAAACCATTTAAAAAACCAGTAAAGAGTTGATTAAGTTTGTAGTTATCTACAATTTTTTTTGTTAACACGACATGTTCTTTTGGATTGCTTATTCTGAAGGATGAAACAATTACTAAGTGATCACTGATATCCGAATAAATTGTATCATTTTTTGTACAAGCAATATCCTCTTTTCGTCCAATAACATGGTCTAAAATGTTATTACTAACTGGGCGAGTTGTATATGTATTCGAACAAATATAATCATATGATTCCAATAAACTTGTATAACGACAAACAATATTATTATTAATTAAATTTATTGGAATATTCATGTCACCGACAATAAAAAGCGGACGTGAACCCTGAGTTGACAACAAACTCTCCAGCTCATTATGAAATTGATTGAAATCGAACGATGGAGGTCTGTAAACTCCTACAATATCGTAGATCAATCCATTTATATTAATTTCAATATGAATTAAGTGAATTCCATCAATAGAGATGTTTTTCTTTACATTAAAGCTAAACTAATTCTTGACATAGACTGCAAGACCACCAGAGGACGTATCACGACAAGAAAATATTGAATTATAATTGGGTTTAGTAGGTTTGAGTTTACCTGACGCTCATTTGCTCTAATTTCGGCCAAATCTGCCTATCCAAACCAGGACTACTCAAACTTGCGTACAATGTTGCACGCAGTGAATTTCGCCCTTGCTAGAAATCGACAGAACCACGCAAAGTGTTACTACCAGCAGGCTACTTCAGCACCAATACACCAAGCTCGAACCAACGGCTTGATTGTGTACGACGCCCGTTCACTCTGTTTGTTACCAAATCTATTTATTCTGTGGGAGCTTCAACAACATGCATTTCATTTATTTGTCGGTTCAACAGAGCCACAGCGTGAGCTACTAATCGAGCTACTTCAGCACCCATACACCAAGCTCGAACCAACTAGCTAGATTGTGTACGACGCCCGTTCACTAAATTTTCACCAAATCTGACGATCTAACCACCCTGTGTGCTACTAATAGAGCTACTTCAGCACCAATACACCAAAGCGCGAACCAACGGCTAGAATGTGTACGACGCCTGTTCACTAAATTTTCACTAAATCTGCCGATTCAACAATAAACTACCCAACATGAGTTTCATCCGCACTAAATAAAAAGAACCAAATAGTGTGCACTATTAGAACTAATTCAAACTCAATGCAAAAAAAAACTCAAATATACTTTATTTTTTAAAACCAAACCATACAGCAACAACAACAGCAGCATTCAACGGTCAATTCAGCAACAACACAATGCACAGCTATTTCCCTGTTTATTTTGTAGTATACCACTCAATCTAATAATCTTTTTTCAGGCAACTTCGAACACAATATTGATATTACTGATTTAGTAATAGTCAAAGAACACTATGAACCAGCGACATAGAGCATTAAATGTATTTTTTTGGACAATTTACACTCCTTAAATACAGATTTAAAACTTAATAAAGAAAAGTACAACTATGCTGATAAGCAGTGTTGCCAAAAAAAAAAGCCAACTTAACAGCGTGGAGAATGGCTGCTGCCTCAGCTGAGAATACCGAGCATTGGGTCGGGAGCGATCTGCTCACAAGCAGACCATCTCCGGACACCCCCATTCCCACTTCGCTCCTGGAGAGAGAGCCGTCGGTGTACCTAACTTCATAACCTTGGTAGTGCGCCCTGAGAGTTTCGACAACTTTCCGGCGTAAAGCCAGCGAGTTGTCTCCTGCCCTGAAATGGTCCTTGATTCGGCTGTCAATTTTGATCTTGTGCGATTGCCAACTTTTGTCTCCGTGTCAGTGGACACTGACCACTGGAGGGAGATCTACGTCGGCGGCCGTGCGGAGGAGTCGGTTCGCCTCGTCGAGGAGAACGATCCTGTTGCTTCAAGACGTTTTAGTGAGAAAGGCAGCGGCTTTGGTAGCAGTAGCTGCGGTGAAAACGAGCCGAAAAGGTAGGATACCGGCTTCAACGCATGCAGCGTCGGCCGGAGTAGAGGGAAAGAGATCGGAGACTGTTCGAACGTAGCCGTTGTACACCGGTTCCAGAATCTCGACGGCTTCTCGGCGGCAAGGTATGTAATCTCTACACCGTGCAGTAGGCGACTGTCGATGATGGCTCTAGCTACGCGGAAGCGGATTTCGATGATTTTTAAATACTCATGCATTTAACCATCAAAAGTGGGTACCAAACATAATGCTGTTATTAACCTAATGGAACAAAAAGATGGTAAATTTGATGAAAAACAAATCTGCCGAAAAAAGTATAATTCTTTGTTGAATCTCGCTGAGGTCACGATTTACGAGAACACATTTTTGCATTTTTTTTTTAATTCCTTATATATTCTTAATGGAAGATTATGTTTATCAACATAATAAACCCAACGGCGCCGGTGGTGTAGTGGTAAGCGTGATTACCTCTCACCCCAGCAGGCCTGGGTTTAATCCCAATCGGCGCCGCCGGGATGTTCTGAGGCATAACATCTCTGATCACGCCTTCCTTCGGATGGGAAGTAAAGCCGTTGGTCCCCGGTTCATGAGTTTGATGGGTCGATAGGTAGGGTCCAGGTGTGGGAGCTGCCTTCCTGGTACGTCGGTAGCATTGGTGCTCAGCACGGTAAACAAGATCGACGGAAAAAACAAACCAAAGGAAAAAAAAACATAATAAACCCAATCTCGATTACTCTTTCAAAGGGACGTATCAGAATTTGTAAACAATGCATTTGATCGTCGATTTGGCGTAACTGGTAGCTCGCACACGCTTACTAACACCACTAGCAGGTAGGGAAAAATTTCCCCTATCTGATGGTGGTGTTAGCATGCATTATGCATTATGCATGTGCATTGAGTATCAGTAGTTGGGCCATACTCGTTCAAATCGCCTCCTGCGTTCTGCCGGGTAATTTAGGCTTGGTGTTTACAAAACTTTGCTAGCCTACAGTTGCTTGGCAACAGTTGTTTTGTTATATTACGGTTCAATTGATGCATTTAAAAAATAAATAAATTGATTCTTATAACTGGTAGCAGCCATACTTTTGAAAGTGTCCTTATATTAATTTTCACTAGTGTACTTTACAACCTCTTCTTGTAACTTACAAGTTCAAAATATCATTCTGCATCTAATGATTCCATAATTCCGATAAACGTGTTTCATAGTGAAATGAGTTGAAGCAACCCTGCTTGTGAGACCTATTTTGATTGATGTGAGTCTTTGGAAATGTACCAAAACTCGTATAATGATGCGGAACATCACAATTAAATGAGGTTTCTTGTTAGAAGAGCAAGTATGTATGATAATTGTATCGCAAACGAATACCTATTACTGAACAAAGAACACGGACGTATAACAAAAGATGAATGTGTTGATCGCAGTGATTATAACCCGAACAAAGAGGTGAGAGTAAGAAAGGTCTCTAGCAAATATTGCCATTCATTATCCTTCGATGGTGTCCTCGGAATATGACCAGATAACCTGTTTTTGCAGTACAATGTGTTACAATTGTACGAGGTCAAATAAGTTCAGTTTGTTCCAAAAAATCCCAACCTACTCAACTGCAATTATGAAGAGGATGGGTAAACTGATAAAAAACAACAGTCAATTGAAAATATGATGGATTAGGTTTATTAAAGGGTGTTCACCATGAAATTGCCACACACAAAATTGATTCGCAAAATTCGAGTTTTCATCCGATTGCCATCAAATTTTCAGGGATTGAGAAATAACTATTAAACTTCATTTTACCATTTTACTCGTATTTTATTTACAGTCCATACGCAAATGCCCGCACCTTGGCCTTAACCCCGGCCATAAGATTCTGCACAACCTGTGAATCAACCGTTTTTTGCATGTAAGAAGGTGCTGCTTCATAATCGCCCAGTACTTCTCGATGGGGCGGAGCTCCGGAGTGTTGGGAGGGTTGAACATTTTCGGCACGAAATTGACCTTATTGTCCGCATACCACTTCAGCACGTCCTTGGAGTAGTGGCATGAGGCCAAATCCGGCCAGAAGATTGTTGGGACGTTGTGGGCCTTCAGGAGAGGAAGCAGCCGCTTCTGGAGGCACTCTTTTATGTACACCTGTCCGTTCATCGTGTCCTGGGTCACGAAAGGTGCACTCCACTTCCCGCACGTGCAGATGGCTTGCCAAACCAGGAATTTCTTCGCAAATTTGGACATCTTCTGAGTGCGGACATGCTCCGGAACGCTGAACTTATCCTTGGCCGTGAAAAACAGGTTGCCGGGGATCTGTTTGAAGTCAGCCTTCACATATGTTTCGTCGTCCATGATGAAGCATTCAACTTTCGTCAGCATGTTGAGGTACAACTTCCTGGCACGGGTTTTGGCGGACTTGTTCTGCTTCTCGTCGCGATTAGGGGCCTTTTGTACCTTGAACGTTCAAAGCCCAGCCTTAGTTTTGGCCTTCTGGACAAAACTTCGGCTTAGGTGCAGCTTCTTAGCCACATCCCTAACGGAGGCGTTCGGATTTCGGTTGAAGGCCCCAACTACGCGGTTGTGATTTTTGGTGTTGTACGGAATACTTTTTCCTTCACTTCTGGGCTTCCGATCGGTGATCAACCGTTCCTCGAACCGCTTAATCACTCGCGACACCGTGGAATTCGCGATTCCCAACGTTTTAGCGATGGAACGATGCGAGAGATCCTTGTTCTCGTGATGAATGCGCAAGATTTTATCACGCACGAGCTGTTCTTTCGACTCCATTTCCGCGAGTTTTGATCACAGGACTTTAAAACTTGCAGGATGTAAATAATGCACTATGAACTAAATCCACCCAAATTTTCATTAAATTCTACCCAACGGTTAAAAAGTTAGAGCAATTTCATAGTGTGGCAATTTCATCGTGGACACGCTTTACCAAAACGATGGGCAACGAATGTGTGCGCGGGTTGATTAACCGGGGTCCAGTAAAGTACCGGAATGTCTTCGAAACCATGATGATATAAATCATAACATAGGGGAAATGGATGTAATGTCGGCCTACATGCCCCTAATTTGGGCAATCGACTAAATTTCCAATAGCGACCAAAAATATCCATTAGTACCGTCTCAATGACGCGTTCATCTAGATAAAATTGATATATAGTAGATTTTTAGCGATGGACCCAATCTTAGATCCATATGCCAACATTAGAGCCATTTCCCCTACATAAGATTTTACATTTGAGTCGAAACAGCTATGTAATTAGAGAATTCAAATCCGAAATACACGCCATGTTTGTTCTTCCATTTTTAAATGTCTATGATTTACATCTTGTTAATAATTCAGTAATCTGCTCAGCTTTTATTACAATCAATCAAAATGTACACATATTATTACATTTCACCTGGGCTGGGTTCTATCCCGGTTCAGCTGAAATCTATATTTGCGTCATAAATTCAATTTCCCGCGGTGACACCATTTTAAATTTCCAATTGCACCAAAGCTTTCGATTCGTCGCTCCTCTTGCCTTTCCACAATAACACGTACCTCTACGAAGCAGTTGAGACGATATGGAGCGGTGGTCAGCTGCTCTGTCGAAATCCAATTAAAACAAACTGTTTCTACCGTTTAGTGAGGGAGGAGACTTCATCCTCTTCCTCGGCCAAAGTATAAGAATACGGCTCACTGCATCACCCTTGATGACCACCGTTGCTCATATCGACAAAATAGCTTTCGCTTTCCAGGTAGGTCATGCTGGCGCGTTGCTTCGTGAACAATGGACACTAGGTGGACACTGCGCGAAAGCCAAAAAGGCATGCGAGGAAGATGATATTTTGAATTTTGATTGCTTTCTGGCGATGGCAGCAGATTGGCTCTCGTCCTAGACCTGCCTGAATCCGCTGCAATGGCTGCCTCGACCGAACGGATGCTCCAATTGAAGAAAGAATGTCGTCCACCATGCGATGGTGGCTCGACGATAGGTAGGGAGGGGCAATTGGGAATGGAACTTCAATTTCAGGATTTCGTGCTTCAGAGATTAAGATGAATAAGAATAATTAATTAACTACACCGTGCTGCATCAGCATCCGGGGATTATATAGCTGATATTGACTTTCGATGGATAGACAGCTTACTTCTCGATCTAGCAGTTGTTTGTCTTGTAGGTATGGGATTCCGATATCCATCCACCCACTCCCAAGCAGACGTACGGTAGAACTAGTTGTGCGATGCAGAGCTTTCATCAGAATATAATGGACAATGATGGTAACTGAAATCGTTTACAAAAGGAACATATCGATGCATCTCTCCTCGTTTGCAGAATTTTAATTAAACGTTTCCGATTGTGGTCAATACGATTGGGGCCTATCAGTTTAATGACTTTGATGGGAGTTGGTAGTGCTGATTGCAATCTACGCACAATGAAGAAGCTCCCAGTGCTACTGACTTGAGAGTTAGTTTTAGGTGCACTGGATAGCTCGCCATGGATCAGTTTGTAGAGCTGTGTAACACTAAATAGGTTAAATTATTAATCACAGTGGATACCATCGGACGTACACTTGTGCTACACTATGCGGTGCAAGTTGTTTTGCAAATGACATTTTCGCTTCTTTTGATCAATTATGCGGTATTTGTAACTGTGGTCTAAGTGGATTTTCCAAAACATCGACAATGCTTGGCGTGGGTAATTGATGACGCTGATTGTAAGTGAATTTACGTAATCTCGGAAAAAGCTGATGGCAAAATGAAATAAAAAGTTTGATAACTTGTATGCAATGACGATTGTGCGTTAAACATATAAATATCTAGCTAATTTGTAAACCCATGCACCATTGCAAGTTTTATAGAGGTTTTATAGCATTCTATAATTCTAAATCATGGTCTATAGAACCTGCATAAAACCAAAATTGTTACTTGGGAAGATTGCTAAGAATAGGGTTCCATTGTATTTTGTCGTATGGAACCTATTCTCGTCATATATGTGAAGAAGGTCTGCCTTAGCTCAGTCAGTAAAGGCGCAGCTATAAAGCAAAACCATGCTGGAGGCGGCTGGGTTCGATTCCCGGTCCGCTACTGGGATTTTTCGGGATGAAAAATTTCTAGACTTTCCTGGGAATAGAGTACGATTGTATTTGCCACACAATAATATTGATGTAAAAATGGACAAGGCTTCAGATACGATCAGACAGTTGCCACAGACTTGTAAATATTTTACTGTAGAAAATTTGTCTGGCAACATGATCACACTACTTACAGTTAAGTGATTGTCACAGTCAAATTTGACTGTCGACGGAAAATATGTTTGCAGTTATTTTTTTATGACTGTGACAGTCATTCCTGGAGTCTCTTTTTAATTGGGTCGAATGTAACATTTTTGTCAATTAGAGAAACGAGGTATTTTGTTTTGGTGAACAAAAACTTGTTTCTAATTTCAATGAGGTAGAAAATTCTTTCAAAATTTCAATTAACTAATATCTCATGGGTGTTGCTATTGACTGAGCAAGGTATTATATCGTTCATGTAAAAAAAAAACCTTTTTTAAACAATAAATACGACAATGCATGCGGTGATGCTACATTCGACATTGTGCATTTTAGTGGTTCAAATGTATTATTATTAGTATTATCTCACGGATAGCATACACACCAATAAATTCTGAATTTTACTGGCGATGTAAACATCTATGCATGCAAACATTCATACACGTAAACTTCCTTTTCACGTAAACAAGCAGCTTGCAAGAAATGTTGCAAACAAAAGTGGACAGTTGCATACAATATATGGAATATTGCATGACATGTCTCATAAATTTACACGATCTATTATCTCAACTTGTATGATATATGACACTCCATTTATGTGCATCATAGTAACGGAAATTTACACAATTTTTTTTTGCTGTGTAGTTTTCATTTTACAGACCAACCCCAACCATTTTACATTGAAGATTTGCAAAATTTGCATTTTTATTAGCCGTATGTACAGTTTTTACGCTTCGGTTAAATTTGTTGCATACGATCATTGAGGTTAGGTGTCGTATGTAACATTGATGTATGTTTTGATCACACACTTAGAAATACTTAATTTTACACGTGACGGAATCCATCTTTGACATAAAGGATGAGACGTCAACAAACATGTCATGTAAAATTAAGTGCTCCAAGACTGAAATGTTCGTTACTCGACGAAAAGTACGTTTGAAGGAGCTGAATGTCGTGTCTATTATGACTCAATTTTTGTCAAAATTGACGCTCGTATATGCGAGGGGGGCGACACATCTAAATCTCAATTCCAGATGCTCAAAAAATCTCACACTAGCGAATCAATCTTCGAAAAATCATCTTTCATTTCTCGCATCTACTTGCATCGTACTTCATCTTTTTGCAGGAAATCTTCAAAATCGACATAAATCTTCCTTATATCTACTCAGCGTGCATGCAGCTAGCCACAGCAAAACACAATCTTTTCTGCATCGTAGATAGAGTCGTCCCCCTCGCGTATATGTCAGTCTCAGAGCACCTAAATTTACATTAATTTTTCTAAGTGTGCAGTTTTCACATACGACAAATAGTTTTTTAATGAGAAAATGAAACAGAAATGATCTAGCGGGAACAAATTTTGCCTTTAGGAAGAGTAAGCAGAGTAGGGTCTGGTAGCATTAAAATGTCAATTTGCTTACATTTGTTACAAAAGACCTATTCAAAAAGCACTCCGGATTTCTGTATGATGATTAAATTGTAAGGACAGAGAAAACTAAGTAGGCGATCACATTGGAAGACTATCTGCGAGTTCGACAGTGAACGGAAGAGCGATTAAAGTTTAAAGAATTTGTTTTCAATTTGAGTGATAGAATGCCGGTAGTGTAATGTAAGGATTCTTCATTCGACCGCTTATGAATCTCCGTTCGACGATTGGCAGTTTTTGCTTAAATTTTTACCGCAATCGTTCATTTTCACGTCACTTGTGATCATACAACCAAATGCTTTCTGATCCAAGCCAACCAAACCGAACACTGACAATAAAAACGTAAACAAACTGCCGTATATCAAAATATCTGCGACAAACAAGTTATACAGTAGCAGAAACAGACAAATGAATGTCCTATCTGAGTATTTTAACAACTGAGCGGTTCCATATCATTAAAGCAACGAGTAATTTTCATCTTTTTTGATTTGCATGAAACCTTGCATACAAGTTTTTGGGGAAGAAAAACGCCGTTTTGCATACTTGGTTCGCCATTTTGAATCTAGCCTTACTTATGAGAAGGGCCTATGAAAAATGCACATGATATCTTCAAAAAATTGTATCTCGGAAACGGTTTGTCCGATTGTTTTGGTGTCTTGGGCAAAGTTTTAGACAATTGTTGGTGTTATATGGAGAAAATATGCACGGTAAAAAAAAAGTTTGGTATTTGTGTTTTGAACTAAAATATAAATTTTCCCTTTAAAGTGACATGTCAATATTTTTTTTATTATCCTTATGTTATAGCTGACTGAAAATGCTATCTAGTGCACAGTAGGTTGTTCTGGAGAAAAATAGGTTACAATGAAAAAAATTGTTTTTTAAAAAAATACAATTTTCAAAAAAGCTATTAAGAAAAGTCAAAAAAGTTTGTCACCCTAATTTTATGAAAGTACATCAAATTTGCAAACAAAAAGTACTTAGGTAACATTTTTCTAAGATGCACCGTTTAGAAGATATTACTGATTTAATATTGTTTTTTTTGATAACTTAATAAGTTTTGGCCCTTTTCGGATGTACTACGTGTTTTTTCAGTTTCAAAAGTATTTTTTTCGGAAAGATTGGAAAATTTTGAGTTAAAATGACACTGACAGCTTAAAGATTCGAGTGAAATTCTCTGCCTTAAAAGTATTTTGAAAAACAAGTTACAAAATCCCACTATCAGGAACAATGATTTCTTCAAGTGATTTTTGGTGCGTTGTGCTGAAAATGTGCATTCAACTCTTGCATATCGCCTAACAGTTTAATCCATTTAAACTGGATGTGTTTATACTGTGCATATTTTCTCTCTATTGCCGAACATCGCCACAGACATCAAACCGATGAGACAACTCGATTTCGAGATACACCTTTTTGAGAACTGCAAATGTAAGCTCCTCAATTAGCAAGATTCAAAAGAGCGAATTAAGCTTATTTTTCAGGGATGGTGATTGTGCGCAATAAAAAATAACATTATATGTTGGATATCATCAGTTTATTTTTATTCCTGTATTTTTATAAAATTATTGTTTACACAACTTTCTTAACAATATTGAATATTTTGGCATCATTGTCAGGACAGTTTGAATAAAGCTTTGCCTTTATTGTATTTTCTGATAGAGGGAGAAATGAGTGGAATTTTAGAGTTCCTTGAATTGTTTTTGCATTATTATATTGATTATTTAGCTGCAAAGACATATTTTCGTATTCTTCTGTAGTAGAATAACAAAATGACAACTTTGTAAGTTCTTCTTCTTTTCGTTTGTTTGCCCAATTAAACAACTCTCTTGCAGTCTTTATCGGGTGTTCGCGTTCTTTGGCTAAACTTGCTCTGGTAGCCATGCGTTTTATCGTACCTCCAATAGCATCGCATGGACCTTTTCCGTGCGATGTTGCGAAGAAATGCCATTCAGCGTCAATACCATACTTTGACTTAAATTTACAAAGGCTAGAAAAGTTTTTTCGGTTTTTATACTGTGAAGCAGCACCATCTGACATAAAATAATTTTTTTTTTTATGTTTTTATTTTGATCAATTTGTAAAAAGTTTATCATTTTATCAATAAACAAATTGACAGCGACTGAATCATGTCTTAGTTCTTCAGAAATTATAATGAAGCTAAAATGTTTAATTTGCATATTTTCAGTATAATATATTACGAAAGGATGGATTGTGGCCTGTTGCACGTTCCAATGGTGTGATTGAACTTCATCCTGCAAAACGAAGCTGTTATTTTCAGAAAAGTCACAAATAGCTAAAAATTCACCATCTTGCAAGTTTTGTTTTGTAGTTTTCAAAAAATTGGATTGTTCGGTTTTTACAAAATCAAGCGGAATCAAACTTTCTAATTTTGAGCTGAAAAATGAAACAAACTCATCGGTTTGCTTTACAATAGTTTCTAAATCACATCTGTCAGTGGTAACCCATTGTTCGAATGAAAGCTTTTCAACAAAGTTTTCTTCCAGTTGTTTCAATAAACTGTCTTCTAAAACTGAGGTATCTGGGCAGTTTTTACATCTTCGTAGATGGCAATGAGTTGTCTTATTTTCGCAAAGTAATCTATTCGTTAATGTTTTTAGATCATTCAAGACATTGTATTTTTTAAGCTATGTAGAATTAAATTGACATTTTCATGCGTAGTGCAAACGCAAACATTATGTGTTCCTGTGATAGTCAATAGTTTACATTGCCTTGGCCGGAGGCTTGCAAATGATGAAAACCCTATTTTTACATTGACGTACATTTCATTAAAGCGATTAAAAGCTTCTTTCAATGTCATCATTAACAATCTTTTCTGAACAGCTAATCTCTTATTTCCTGTCTTTACGCTAACAAAATCTCTTTGGCCTGGCATTGCACGGCTTATATCATCGTCCTCAAAAAAAAATTCAAAACCATTTCTTTTGTTTCATTACTCAAAGCTTTTCCAGAGCTTGAACCTTGAGATGAATCAAATACATTATCTCTTTCCTTTCTTGCATCTGATGCCATATTTCTACTGGTTTTAAATTCGTCTACAATTTTTTGTACTGACCATGATTTTGGCAACAATGATAAAATTGATAGTTTTTCTTGCCTTGTGGCTGAATTTAAAAATTTAATTTTCATATTTTCTATGACTTCATCAAACTCGTTTGCTTTTTCTGTTTTAGCGTCTAATTTAAAAAGATTTCTTCGTACACCTTCGACGATTTCAGCGCACTTTTTTTTCAGGATAGTGAACATTTTTAACCTTACCTAAATCTACAGGTCTTCATTTGATTTAATTGTGCTTAGCGTGACCAAACTTTCATAGCTTTGCGAATCAGGTACATCAGGTATGGTCTGAACAGTTGGCATCCTTGAGCCGCCGGCTACGCTTTGTTCCTCGTTTTGGGTGAGGTGAGCTCTTGAATCAATATGTAGACGGCAAGACGAACAGACACGAAAATCCTTGGTGTTCAGTGTGGATACCTTGGAAAATCTAATTGATTTTAGTTTTTGGATGATACCATCCGTGAGATATCGCAGCTCTTTCGAACACTGAATGTCTTTGAATGGGCGAATACATCTTATTTTACTCATTTTGTAATCTGTAACATAGAAAATATTTTCCAATTGTTAGTTTTGTACGAAAATATCACAAAACATATAATTAAAATGTGTATTTAAAACTTACCTTTGCACCAAAACGTGTTACACTTTCCTTTACAATTATTATGTTATCAAACAACACTGGATCTCGTTCAAAAACACAGGATTATGAGCTGAAATTACTATAATCACTATGCTACTAGCAACCTTTCTGCATTTACTGTTGATCAACTGTAAACTGTTGCTGGTTTTCCCTAGTAGATACTGGATGAATTCAGAACCGAGTCAGACATTATTATACAGCTCGCGGGTAGAAATCATAGAATGCTGGGTAAAGACTGTTGGGAGATAGGTAGAGTTGAACGCTCAGGTATCGTCGAACCTTCAGGTACGAGTTTGGAGAGTTGGAGCGAGGTAGATTTGCTGGCGTAGGTATATTGTTATTGAAGAAGATTGTAAATTGTATATACCTGGAATGAATAAAGAGTGCGGCGGTTGTTGATTGAGGTATCAGTCGGCAGCCCTCTAGTTTGATGGAAGGTGACTACTGCGTTCTTTTTATTTATTATTAAGGAACGGTCAACGACGGAGCTAGCCTCGTTATGGCCAGCGTGGCCATGGTGGACTAGTTCCAACAAAGACCATGTTTACAATCACCAACTGTACGTAGTACAGCTAACTGGTATCTGATTACCTGTATCTAATACTTGTTAGCACGTTTTCAGCACAATGCACCAAAAATCATTTGAAGAAATCATTGTTCCTGATAGTGGGATTTTGTAACTTGTTTTTCAAAATTCTTTTAAGGCAGAGAATTTCACTCGAATCTTTAAGCTGTCAGTGTCATTTTAACTCAAAATTTTCCAATCTTTTCGAAAAAATACTTTTGAAACTGGAAAAACACGGAGTACATCCGAAAAGGGCCAAAACTTATTAAGTTATCAAAAAAAAACAATATTAAATCAGTAATATCTTCTAAACGGTGCATCTTAGAAAAATGTTACCGAAGTACTTTTTGTTTGCAAATTTGATAAACTTTCATAAAATTAGGGTGACAAACTTTTTTGACTTTTCTTAATAGCTTTTTTGAAAATTGTATTTTTTTAAAAAACAATTTTTTTCATTGTAACCTATTTTTCTCCAGAACAACCTACTGTGCACTAGATAGCATTTTCAGTCAGCTATAACATAAGGATAATAAAAAAATTATTGACATGTCACTTTAAAGGGAAAATTTATATTTTAGTTCAAAACACAAATACCAAACTTTTTTTTTTACCGTGCATATTTTCTCCATATAACACCAACAATTGTCTAAAACTTTGCCCAAGACACCAAACCAATCGGACAAACCGTTTCCGAGATACAATTTTTTGAAGATATCATGTGCATTTTTCATAGGCCCTTCTCATAAGTAAGGCTAGATTCAAAATGGCGAACCAAGTATGCAAAACGGCGTTTTTCTTCCCCAAAAACTTGTATGCAAGGTTTCATGCAAATCAAAAAATACAAAAAATAAAAACTGGAAAAATTTCCCACTTGTTCGTGGAACCGCTCAACTGGAAGTTTCGTATCAACGCTGCGAAGACCCAAGGCATTATTTTTCTGCATTCTCATTCGCCAGACTTGTTCCGTCTACGAATAACAAAATGCGCTTAAATGTGCCAGTGGTGAAATGGCTCTAAGAGGTAGTCTAGCCCGGACCAGTGCTGAAAATTGTCACCGTCACTGTATAAGTGTGAGCTATTATGACGACCATTACAACATCGTTATCAAACGACGTGTGACACATCACTAATGCTTCATTCATTGCTGATAAGACAGTCTGTCATTTTGTATTGATGATCAAAGTATGTTGGTAGTTATCTAGGGGAATTTACGTATTCTCGGCAACCTAAGCAGCGACCTTCTTTCTATAGCCTTTTTCTCTATGGAACGCACACATATGCAGTATTGGTTTGTTTACAATCTTTTGCTGTCAGCTGCTCTAACAACTTCAGTCGAAAGAATTGTCAAAAACTGTTTTGAAACGCTTTTACAAAGCTCCAATCTTCTCTAGTGAGAGCGAGTATTGTCGGCAACCAGTTTTTCTTCGGCATCCGTTCCATTTGAACTGCATGTAAATCTGCTGTTCTATTATCGGCAGCTCGAAATCAGCTACAATTTGTAGTGCGTGTGTTTCATTTCAAGAAAACCCTGCTAGATTGCTTTTTCTCAGTGGTAAAAATATAGTCAAATTGAAGCTGAAAGCATAAAGAATCGTTTGCATGCATTCGGCGAAGTGTTTTCGTAAGAAAATCCAGTGAAAATAGTGTTTCAATTTGCGTTGCCGAAAATAGTCTGTCATGCCGAAGCCGTCATTTCCCCTATCTATTGCCAGTTCTGAAAAAAAAAATATCATTTGGCGTCAAATTTGACAACCGAAATTGTTTTTGGGATTTTCGAACACTGAAAAAAAATCGTTGCTTGAAGACCGAGTTAAAGACCTTGTTTTTTTTTTAAACTAGTTCGTTTATTTGGAAGGCTCTATCTCGTTAGCTTTACGGAGCCGATAATTAATTGTTCTTTGTTTGTGGCAAAATTCACTTAATTCTATGTCTAGTAGGAGTTGAGCCGAATACTCGCGGCTTATCCGAGGTTAGAGAGGTACATTTACGAAGGATAGGATCAGGGGAGGACCTTGGGGGTAAGGTTTCGTTGTCGTATCAGAGCGTTGTTGCCAGTATGAACGGTAGTGCGGTTCTAGTTTCGTTTGGTTTTGACCGGCTATGGTGACCAGTGGATGATGATCAGACTCATCGAGACGGGGGGACAAGACAAACAAAAACTATTAAAGAGAGACAAAAGACAAAGGAATTAAATTCTTATACTAGACATTTGAAGAAACACATAAACCGAGTGCATATAGCAGATATCGCGAGTTCCCAACACGTCTCTTAAAGGAACATAGGGTTGTCTTCCTTGGGCCTCGAAGGTATTCAAAAGTCGCTTTCTGGCGGCGTCCTTATCCGTACATTGCCAAACTGCGTGATCGATGTCATCGTAACCGTTTCCACACCGACAGATATTGCTGTTCACGAGGTTTATTCTATTGAGATGAGCATCTAGCGAGTAGTGGTTGGACATACGTCTACTCATCACGCGAATGAAGTCACGACTTAAGTCCAAGCCTTTAAACCACGCTCTCGAAGAAACATTAGGAATAATTGAATGTAACCACCGTCCAAGATTTCCATTGTCCCAATCGGTTTGCCAGAAGACCTTGTTCATATGACAACACGTAAAACATTCAAGAAAACATTTAAAACAACAAGTCAGATGGAAATTTGCTAGATAAATTGAAGAAATCTGAAGCTATTCGAATTGAAAAGTAAATGAAAACTGCATTTCAGCGCATTGGCACAGGAAGATCCTCCAACCAACATATGTACTACTACTACTTCATTTCATGCCGACACACGTCTCCACAATTATTTCGTAGATTTTAGGGTTACATATGGTTCCAGTATAGCCTGAGTAATTCTATTGATAATCGAAGAATGATAGTTATTATTCGGTTGTTATTTGTTTCGTGGCTTGCTATAATAAAGTTAAAAAAAAAAATGTTTCGTGGTCTACGTTTGTATTATACGGAATTGTTGTTCTTTTGTATGATTCTTCTTATTAGTGAAATGTCGATGCATGCTAAGATTTATGTGAATCAGCAATATGATTGTCAAGCCAAGAAATTTCATATTTTTTCGTATAAGACACGCATACTGCCCATTTTATAATAGTGGTTTGTTCCATCAAGCATGTTTGCGGCCATCCTTTTGCTATAAAAAATGATTTTCGGAATTCATTAGATCATTAGATGTTTTGATGATATTTTTCACTTTCAAGAGATTGTGAAGTATGTGCTTGACACATGAAACTTGTCAATTTTACTTTCAGAGAGTCACAATTCGATGATCAATGAATGTTAATTCTTCATGAAGAGTGAATATTCACCGAGCATGAAATTACTGGTTGTGATTCTCTAAACGCTAAATTGACATATTTCATATGTCCCACACATAAATTACAATCTCTTGTTGTAACTCACAAGTATAAAACATTACCATTACCATAACCATGATTTCATAATTCTGAAAACCAAGGATTTATATCAAACGAATGGCTGCAGACTAGAGAGGGTCAAGTATAAAAGTGGAGCGGATTAAAAATGAACTGCCTTAACAACCTACACACTTAGAAATAACTACTTTTACACGAGACGTAATCCATATTAGACGTAAATCATGGAACATGAACTAAAATTTCATGTAAATTTAAGTGTTCTCAAACCTAAACATAAGCAACTCGACGAAGAGAACGTTTGATTGAATTTATTTTCTCGTTTCTTTCAACTGATTCTTATGTCAAAAAGCCGCTTACATGTATCGGTCTCAGGGAACCGAAATTCACTTGAAATTTACTTTTTCGTGGTGTGTATACCTACCCGAGCAAAGTCCAGCATCAAAATGACAGCAAATTTAAATTATGTTTTGATCTCAACATCAAACTGAAATCCTAATTTGATTTCAGTTTATGCAATTGACAAATTTGATACCAAATTTTGTTTTCGTTTTACTGTACACTTGCTCTTAAAAAATATGTTATTACGGGTTTGTTTTCATTGCCTTAGCATAACATCAAATTAGCGGCGCCGGTAGTGTAGTGGTAAGCGTGATAACCTCTCACCCCAGCAGGCCTGGGTTCAATCCCAGTCGGCGCCGCCGGGATGTTCTGAGGCATAACATCTATGATCACGCCTTCCTTCGGAAGGGAAGTAAAGCCGTTGGTCTACGGTTCATGAGTTGATGGGTCGATAGGTAGGGTCCAGGTGTGGAAGCTGCCTCCCTGGCGTCGGTAGCATTGGTGCTCAGCACGGAAAACAAGATCGACGCAAAACAAATAAAGGAAAAAAAAAATAACATCAAATTGAATACTTGTTTTGTTATCAATAGGAAAAATTGATATCAAATTGAGTTTTCAGTTTGCTCTCACTGATAGCAGAAATAGTTTTCAATGTGATGTCACAGGAAAATTTGTTTGCTCTCAATTTTGATATTTTAACCGTTAAAACGACTAACACGACAGCAACTTAAGTAATCATTATCAGCGAAATCACAACATCAAATTTAGATTTCAATTTGATCTCAGACTTTGCTCGGGTAGGTTGCGGCACTGGCAGTGCAAACAAGATCGACGAAAAACAAATCATGGAAAAAAAGTAAGAGGTTGTATCCAAGACACTACCGTAGATTTGACGTAGGATTACGTGCTCGGTAACAATTTTCGGTGACTGTGTTAGGGAAACAACTTTTTCCCACACAGCAAAAAAAAAATTTAAAAAAATCAATCATGTCAAAAATCTTATTCAATTTTTATGACCACAAAAATAAGCAAGTACAGTAAAAGCAGCGTAATTTCAGTTCATGTATTAATTATAATTTTGTCCTTTTGGCTTTTACACAATACTTTCAACACGATTAAAGTACATTCACCTTGATGTGATAATAACATTAATTTTTTACTGTGCATCACTGAAACGCCTCGTTACGCATTTTCGTACATTTTATTGCACAAAACGCACAGAATTTTTGGTTTATTAAAATAATAAAATAATGATAATAAAAAATGCAAAAATTGATTGGAGCAATCCCTTGCTACAATTTTTCAATTGCGAGAAAATTCACAATCAATCATATATATTAAAACTTGTTTTGCTTTTTTCTAGCGTCCTGGAGAAAACCTTACCTTAAATCGGAATGTTATAAGAGTTATAAGTTGTCAAAACCTGACCACTTTTCGTAGCGCGGTCGATTTTGGTTTCTTTTTTAAATAGCAGCCCTAATGTGTTGCCGAAAGACGTAATCCTACATCGAAAAAACCTATGCCTAGGTGATTTCTAACAACACTGCCAATGCAATCAAGATAGGTGCTGCTCGTTGGCTCTGGCTTTGAAAGTTAGTTTGGCTCAAACCCAGCCAGTCCACTCTTCACTTATACTAGACTCTCTCTAGCTTACCATATAACCATTGGCGTAACTAATGGGGGTGCCAGGGGGGCCAGGCCCCCTCGAGAATTATCTAGGCCCCCTCCAGAATTGTTGGTGTTTGTTTTTGACTCACCGGTATTTTTTCATACTAGTTAAGTTCAAAACTATTTTACAGTGATTCATAAAATTGGACCACCAACGAAGATTTTTAAAGGCCTTTATGTTAATTACTTTTGTTATGTTCTGGACTATAAGACACAATTTTGAGAAATTATATTATGCCAAATCGATGGCAGTAAGACGTCTTCAGGCTCTACAAATTGGCCATGAGCCCAGGAATTTTTCTTTAACTTGTGGAAACTTCGTAAAACTTCAAATAGAAGTACAGGGAAGATCGTAGAAATTAAGTAAACTTGGCAGATATTCTGGAAAATTCATAGACCTTCAGAAAAATTCGTAGAATAAAGGAACTTCGAAAAGTTCTGAAAACTGCGTAGAAGTAGAGAATTCATTTAAATTTGAGGAGCTTCGTAGAAGTTAAAGAAACATTATTTTATTTTAGAAAAGCTCATTATTGACCGGGAACCTCTAAATAATTTCAGTTTTTTTTTTAGCCTCATGGACATGAAATAGTTGTGGAAATTCAACAGCAAACTCTGTAGAAGATTTTCGAATTTCGTAGCTTTCTGAGAAGCTGTGTAAAACTTCATATAAGTGTAAGGAATTTTGAAAAAGTTCAGGGATTTTTTTAAAAGATCTCAAAATAGTTCAATAAACTTCTAAGAACTTCAGGGATTTGCACCTCAGTTTAGGGAACTTCGTTGCAGTTTTTCAGAGATCTTACTCCAAAAAAGCTCCATGAACTTCTCGGAGGTTTTGGGAACTTCGCTAAATTCAAGGAACTTTCTAGGTGTTCAAGAATATTTGTAGATGTATTAGGTGTCTTTCCAGAAGTGAAAAGATGTTCATAGATCTTTGTAGAATTTAAAGAAATGGAAAAAATATGGAATGTGGAATAAATTCAGGGAACTTCGTAGAAGTTGAGGAAATTTTGTAATACCTAAGTTTGGTAGATGTTCTGGAAACGTTGTATAAGTTACAGGATATGCTTTCAAATATTAGTAAAGTTCACTGGATATTTGGTAGGTTGTAGGTTGATCAGGAAGTATTCAAAAGTTTGCCAGGTAATGGAATCAGATGGAATCTTGAATGATGAATCTTGTTTTTATGGCCATATTTGTACATTCTCTATTAGGAAGATCCGTGCCTTGGTGTTTTAGCTATTTTGTTACAAATTTGCACTCCAGCAGCTAAATTCCGGGCAGAAATTTCAATTTCTGCATATACCTAACATGTATAAATTTCTTTTTTTTTGAATATCCTCTTTTTATCAGTTACAAAATCTTGAAAACATATGGGTTTGGGATCACAAAACTATTTTTATTTTAACATTAACAATGTTAAGGATTGTACATCTGCAGCATGTGCATGTACGTAATTAGTAGATTTGTTAGTTATTTCGACGCTTTTTAACAATTCTTGACATTTCCGATGCGTAGAAATATTTCTGATCGATTGGTGATAAAATTATTGAAATTGGTCCAGGAGCAGCTGAGTTATTAACGTTCAAAATCTTTCATAATTTCGTTACATGTTCCATTTTCAGTTTTCACAAAGTGTACCCCCATATAGAAATCACTGACGTAGTCCTACGTCGAAAAATTGTGCATCTTGAACATTTTCCTACGTCCTATATGTATTAAATTTTATTTTGTGTGCACTTTACCTTGAAACAGCCAGAATTTTATAAAATTATAAAATTCAAACTACTAGAATTTAATTTTGGTTCCTATGTCTGAGATTTGTTGCTCAATAAAAAATCTAGTTACAAAATTCATTAAATTACCTAACACTGAGAATTTTCTTAAGTTTGAGATGCTTACATTTACAAGATCCGGACTGTGATTTTATTACAAAAAACATGAACAAACGATAATTGCTTGTTCAGAGGTCACAATCGTTGTTATGGAATAAATATAATCAAATTTATTGTTTCACCATTAAAATAATAGTAAGCCTCAATGTCATATTATTGGTCACAGAAAAACCCAAAAATAAGTTGCCTAATAAGTAGTTTTGCAAAATTAAAAAAGTTTCTAGCTACGCCAATGCATATAACCGTCTGGTTTGAAATTAACCCGAACAATGCATAAGGTCCTATCTAAATTGCAACAAATGTAACATTATAATAATTGGATATAAATCATGGCCCACTAAGTAATGGAACAAACTCTTTTGCTTTTTATAGCGCTCCTAGTGGACGTTTTTGGATGCTTTTGACGTCTACTTGTTGACAACAACAAAAACAATAATAGTGTATTTTTTCAGTTCATAAACGCTCTTGTTTTGGAGACAGCCTGCATGCAAGGAGCGTAGAAAAAAAAATCGATCACAGTCACCTGGAAAATCCATCTTGGTCCAAGCTGGTTAAAGTGTTGAATTTGCCTAGAAAAACCGTATGGCGCGTGTTCAAAACGTACAGGAAAACCTTAACCTTCACTTGGAACACCGGAGTGGAACTGTCAACCGTCAGCTCCACGGAAAGGTCGTAAGGCCCATCAGAAGCAACCCAGATATGTCCGATCGTGACAGTGCAGCGAATTTGCTACCGCAAAGGCTTACAGTAATACCGCTAGTAGGCAACCAAACCAACTCAAGCAGAATACCGTTACTAGAACCAAGTCCGGTGGGTGCATACTTATGGATGATGAAACCTATGTTAAGGCCGGCTTCGGACAGCTTCCAGAACCAACATTGTACACAGCAAATGCTCGAGGAGGTGGCCCTGGCAGATTCAAGATTGTTTTGCGGATAAATTCAATTTCAAATATATGATCTGGCAGGGAATGTGCAGCTGCGGCCAGAAGACAACGGTTTTCGTCACTGAGAAAATTATGAACTCGGAGGTTCACCAAACCGAATGTCTCCAGAAACGAATTCTGCCCTTCATCCAGTCACATGATGGTGACATTTTGGCCGGATCCTGCGAGTTGTCACTACAGCCGGGAAGTACAACAATGGTCCAATGACAACGGAGTGCAGTTTGTTCCAAAAACCCTGAATCCGCCCAATTGTCCCCAGTTCAGGCCCATTGAAAACTACTGGGTAATTATAAAGAGGAAGCTGAAGGTAAAATGTACAGTCATCAAAACGGCAGCTCAGATGAAAAATTTGTGGGAAAAAATCGCCAAAACAGTGAACGAGACCGTTGTGCGCCGCTTGATAGGTCGTATTAAGGGAAAAGTTCGATAATTCCTTCGAAACCACGACGAATAAATCGTTTTGTATTTATTTTTTTCTTAAAATAGGAATAGTATGCACTTGAGTGAAAACCGTTTTCAAATCCGAAATAGACCCAAATGATGTTGTTCCATTACTAAGTGGGCCATGCTTTGAAATGTCCCAAGTAACACTTGTAATTCCAGTTGTAAATAAGTTATACATTAATTGCTTTTAAAACATCCTGTTATAGACGCGTTGTATTGATGTTTGTGAAGTATTCAACCTTTCTGACAAGCACTTGTTATCTTGAAGTTATAATTCGATATTGCATGTCTCAATTTCCAGTTTACAACACATTTATGGCTAGCCTTATGTACAACATGTTTTCATATGTCATTATTAGAAGCATGAATACATCTGAGATATAACTTATTGATAACATGTTATTAATAAGTTATATTTCAGTTGGACTCATGTTTCCAAAAATAACATGTTGTATATAAGGCTAGCAAGTTTTCATCAAAAACAATCAGTTATAAAAGTGTTATAAATAGGCAATTGAGAGTAGCCATACCTAATTATAACTTCAATATACGATACAAGTAATGTTCTTGTTTTTCGTGTTATAAACATGTTTTGATAACAATTATGAAATTTCTTAATGCATTCTACAAACTGCACTACAATATGGCTGACCAATGAAGCAATGTATAGAATGAAAAAACATTAAATTTGTGCTTTCACCATCACATGTACGTTTTGTAAAAGAGAAAAGTTAGATAATAAAAAAAGAAAAATGATATTCTATTTGTTTTTGTTTTTTGCAAGGTTGGGGAATTTTATCCAGGATTTTTTATGCAATTCAATTTATTATATTAAGCTTTTTCTAAGAGCCAATGAGTTTTTTTAGAAGAAGAGTGTATAGATCTACCATAAATTTGCAACCGCATAAATGTTTGCAGTACGGAATCTCAGCTTAGGTACTTTATTCGCATGATAAAATTCCTCAGAAGAATAAGTTGTGTAAATTGATGATAAACAAATTCGTAGGAAGGATGAAATTAATTTACAACATGTCCAATACAGAAGGTTGCGTTATAGTCATAAATAAGATGCGCAAGTCAAGCATATGTTATATATAGATCCCACCTCTTGCGCTTTTTTCAGTATAAATAAGTTATAAATAAGTGACTAGACGTAAATTTTTACCGCTGATATTGTCATAAATAAGTTATGTAAACCCGTTTATGACAAATTATGTTGGTTGGGGTAATGTTACTACTACTTTCACTACGGACTGGAGCTAAATTTTCATTACGTCGAAAGTAACAAATATAAAAAACCTCTTCCAACGAAAATTTTACAGATTTTTTAGCTCACCTAAGGAAAACTAGCCTATCAGGAAGGTGACAATTTACTCTACCTGTTGGTGGGGTAAGTTTGTGAGAGTGAACTAACAGCTCCAAAAAGTACATTAGTTACTTTCGACATATGAAAATTTCCTCGTGATATCTGTTATCGGACAGCCTTACACAAAGCGTAAGCAAATTCACGTCAAACTAAATTGATTTAAGTTGATAAAACACATACATTTTTCACTTAGCTTAATGATATGCATTTACAATAAAAACCAATCTAGATAGAATAAACGTATCGATTCAGCCTCCATCTTATGAAATCACAAATCAGTAAGGTAAATATTAGCTTTACAAAGCTAATGCAAGCAATAACTCTCAATCAAATCAAATAAATAATGCATCGAGATCTAGCCTCCAGAGGGTGCACAGTATAAATCAAAATAAAACACATTACCGTAGATGAACCGGTGGGTAACTCGTTTTATTACATTTTTTCTCCTCCTTCATCCATGATAGTGCATTCGATACTGAAATTCCTAGCGAAGACGGACTTGAGGGAAAGGTCAGGTGCCGGAGAACAAACCACAAGAAACCCATAAAAGGATAAATTATTTTCCTTCCAAAAGTGATCCCCCTCTCTTTCTAACTCTCTACTCACACGTCTGGTCAAGCCCGTCCGTTCTATGTCTCTCGATGCGGAGGAGGCATCGTGGGAATGGTAGCATTTGTACAAATAGGTGAAATTTTTCACACTGCTCCAAGGGTTAGCTCAAGATAGGGACCTTGATCCTGCAAGCAGTGTAGTTCCTTTCAGTCATCGTACATGCTGTGGGGAGGCATATTGAAAAGCAGAAAGCAGGAACGAAAGCAAATGTTGACTTCAAACGGACCCAATAGCAACAGTGAGAACTTCCCAATCACATTTAATGCTTTTAATATAAATTCAATGCATTTACGAGATTGCAAAACTATCGTTTTATGTGTGGAGCTTGTTTGCTTTCCCTGGTCATTTGGTACGATTTTTTTTCTTCTAGTTTATTGTAATTGTAGTTAATTTCTGCACTGGAAAAAGCTTTCAACGGTACGAGCAATGTATTATTTAAACAACATTATATGACAATTGAACATTCAGTTAAAGTTATTTCAGGTTCTTGAAATCAATGTTTAATTGGGTTTCCTTATGACATGGAATTTTTATATTCGTATTTAGTAACTGATAGGGGATGGCCACAAAAATAAAAAATAAATCAGTAAAAGCAGCGTAATGTTAGTTCATGCACTGTATTAATGATAATTTTGTCCTTTTTTGCAAGTAATATTACACAATATTTTCGACTGAGTGCATTCACTTTAATGTGGTATCAATATTAATTTTGGCTGTGTAGAAGGATCATTGGTCTCGTAACGAGGAACCGAAGTATAGTAAATAAGGGTAAATGTAATTAGTGGAGTGTGTTTGATCACTGATATTTCTAATTATTTTTCTTCATGTTTGTTGTTTCAAGGTCTAAGAATGCATCCTATTTCAGCATTATTTGACATAAAAAGCATTATATCTTTACAAAACAATTAGAAACCTAGTGATCAAATACCGTGACCAGACATTAGCCATAAATACGTTAGCCATACGGATGTTTGCCATACGTACGATCGCCATAAAGACGATAGCCATATTTTTTTTTTGTAATCCAATTGTAATGCAGTACCCGTTATAAGTATGTTGTAAACAATCCCGAAAATGTAGCGTTGCCAAAACCGAACGGTTTTATTTTGAAATTTGCTTTATGATTCCGATGATTTTGGACCACCGCGAAGTAGAGAGGAATCATCTGCATGACTATTTAAGACTTTAATAATTTTAATTTTATTAAAAATTGTGATCGCATGGAGCAAAACTACATAATCTTCGAAATCCGTTTAGTCGAACCCCGACCCAAAATCGAACGGCTCTGTGATTTTGTTGCCAAAATCGAACAGCTTTGTGATTTGCAAAATCGAATGGATATTGTACTCACATTTCATTTCTTGCTTTGAGTTAACTCCTTCTTTATACTATAAGTTGTTTGTAACACGAAAAACATATAATTTATTGAAGTTTAAATTTGATATTGCAACTATCAATTACCTGTATATAACATTGACTTAATTGACAACTGATTGTATATTATGTAAACGTACTAGCCTTATCTACAATGTCATTTGGTGGAAACATGATTACAACTGAAATATAACTTATTAATAACATACTTAATAAATATGTTATATTTAAGATGTATTCATGTTCGCTCATGTCTCTAAAACTGAATGAGAAAACATATTGTATATAAGGCAAGCAAGTTTTCTCCAAATACACTCAGTTATAAATGTGTTATAAACAGGTAATTGAGACATACAATACTGAATTATAACTTCAAGATAACAATTTCCTGTCAGAAAGGTTGAATACTTCACAAACACCAATCCAACAGGTTTAAAACAAGATGAAACAAAAATAGTATGAACTATCAAATATTATTGCACATTTGGAAGTGTGATAAATTTCCTATAAGAATTGATCTTAAGTTAATAATTTGAGTAGCTCAAAATGATTTTGTTTCGTGACATAACATGATTATGTTTCGTGACATAACAACGTTTTACACTTCTAACCTACACTTCTCAACAAGTACTCACCAAATCGTGTTGAGCTACTTAAATCAGATACGCTTGATCAGTTATTATCGGAAGTTTAACGCACTATTCAGATCTTCAATAATATTTAGGGATTACTTTTCATATTTTTCAGTTAAATTAAAAAAAACTGGCAAAACCCGTTCTAACGTCACGTAAAATGTGTCAAGAGTATATTTTTCAAGGGTTGGACTTCCCGACTTCTACGGCCGAAAGTGTCAATAGTAAAATTTGTTCTAAAAATGATTCGAATTCACTATGTTGTTGAACTACTATAGTTCCACCGCATCCCCATTCCAACCGAGCAAATGCGATCATGTGTGAAGAAATGCATCACGAAATCAGTCCCAACATAGAGAAAAAAAAAACACCGCAACCGCATATCCAACCAATCTTTATCATCCTTAAGCATTTGTACCCTTTACTTTTCAAGCTGGTGTTTGTGAGTCTACCGGATCCACCTTTTTTCGATTTATTTTTCTTTTCTAAAAACGTTTCTTGTTGACGAAGAGCCGATGCACTGAGCTTGTTGCTCGGACGGGGATGCACCTTTTCTTCCCAAACTGTTGTTGGCAACCTCTTCGATGTCTTCGATTTGGATTTATACTACTCCACTCTCATCCACTGCTTGGGGAAGCATTTGTAATCATTTTAAAAATGGAGAGAAGATTGAATTTGCCTCTTCCGCCAGTTCCGCACTACCATTGGACTTCTTCCTGCTCTGGTCCACCCATCAACCTTTCGCATTGGCAATCGTTTTGAACTAGATGGCTTTCTTCCAACGCTGTTATTTTTCGTTCTTCTAATTTCTTAAATTGATTTAATTTTTCTGATGGAATTCTCCATTTTTTTGCATTCCCCAACACTCTGATTGGATTGGCTCCACATGCAAAACCCAGCAAAGTGAGAATGACACCAGGGAGTCAAATCTAATCGGTTTGTCTGAAAGCCGCATTTAATTTCCGTTTTGTCAGTAATTGAATCATTAGAGGTAGAGATTTTGTCTTTTTAAAGCATATTATTTTCTATCAATTTTAGCAAGTAGTCGAAAATCACAAATGATGACGATTGATGGAGAAAAAATGTCTATCTTGTTGCTGATAAGCTATAAATTGTTGTTCATTGAAAAGGGCTTTTCAGTCTCAACAAGGTTAGTTTGCGTTTCCTTCGCCGTTACCTCAGATTCCATCTGGATGTTTTGTCCGACTTTTCCGGGAAGATTCTTCAAACTATCCCATTGTCCTTGTATCTTTCCTTAAAAGTTTCTTTCAACTTCCCCCGTAAATGTCATCCAGGTTCTCCCGTCATATCCAGAAAAGTTTATTTGACATCTCCTTGAATTTTGTCCAATTTTCCACGTAAGTATGCTCTGATTTCACCTGCAAACATTTTCCAGCTTCCTCAAGATTTTATCAGAATTTCTTTTGAAGCTTCTTCCGATTCCCCATGTTAATTTTTTTTTCCAACATTTGGAAGATTCTATTACTTTCCAAGGAAGTTACAACTTTGTATTTTTTTACCCTTTACAATGAATGGTAAACATACCGCTTGGAAACCCAACCAATTGACTCAGCCCTACTAGATCGGAACCTGTCTGTGTGTGTCTGATTGTAACTGCATAAAGTAAGGTATATTTCTCGGCAACCACTGCACCAAATTGGACCCAACAATAGCCAAACTAGGTGTTATACTATAACTAAATACCTACATAGTCCATGATCCGGCAAGTACGAGTCATGAGACTAAAGGGTGAACACGAAATTATTGCGACACCGAAAATGTCATGCCAATTTTCTTATAATGTTTAGAATCAAACCAAAATTTTAGGGTAGTTTTATACATATATTTACTTCAAAAATCAAAAGAAAAGTTAATCGATGGAGCCTTGAGTGTAAAATTGAACGCATTTTCGCTTGATGCCCTCCATCCAAGTCTTTACAGTGTCATCCGGTACCAGTTTCTCAGTTTTTTTTTTCCATTTTCTTAACATGTCCTTCTAGTCTTTGACTGTCTTCTTGCTCTTCCGAAGTTCCCGTTTCATTATTGCCCAGTACTGCTCCACCGGGCGCAGCTCCGGACAGTTTGGCGGATTTATGTCCTTTGGAACAAAATGGACAGAATTGGCCTCATACCACTCCAGGACACTTTTAGAATAGTGGCATGATGCCAAATCTGGCCAAAATAGCGGAGCTTCGTCGTGCTGCTGCAAGAACGGCAAAAGGCGCTTCTCGAGACACTCAGATTTGTAGATCTCGCCATTTACTGTGCCCTTTTTCACGAAAGGCGCACTCCTCAGTCCGCAAGAGCAGATGACCTGCCAAATGAGATATTTGGAGGCGAACTTCGACATTTTCTTCTTCTTAAATTTGTCGTCCACATCGAACTTGCTCTTGCCGGTGAAAAACTCCAACCCCGGAATTTGTTTAAATCGGCTTTTATATACGTTTTGTCGTCCATCACACAGCAGCCATATTTTGTCAGCATCTTCTCGTAGAGCTTCCGTGCCCGAGTTTTAGCCGTCGATTGTTGCCGCTCATCGCGGTTTGGCAAGTTCTGTACCTTGTATGTATGTAGTCCAGCTCTCTTCTTTGCATTCTGGACGTAGCTCTGCGACATGCCGATCTTTTTAGCCAAATCACGGCTTGAGACGTTGGGATTTGCTTTAATCATCCGCTTCACCTTTCCCTCCGTCTTTTTGTTCTCCGGTCCTGGTTTTCTTCCAGCTCCTTTGCCGTGGTCCAACGTCAACCGCTCCTGGAACCGCTTCAACACTCTGGAGACGGTTGAATGGTGAATGTTCAACATTTTTCCCAACTGCCGGTGCGACAGGTCAGGAAATTCCAGGTGTTTGGAAAGAATTTGTTCTCTCAACTCGCGTTGGTTCACCTCCATTTTCGTTGAATCGAAAAACACAACTTCGAGTTTGACAGCATGTACACAATACACATCAATAAGAAAGTGTGCAAAATTTGGTTGATTTTTACCCAATGGTAAAAAAGTTATGCCCTGTTGAATGTGTCGCAATAATTTCGTGTTCGCCCTTTAGAACTGGCCTGAAACAGTCCAAACCACGATACATCAAATCACATTAGAATTCGAAAACAAGATAAATGATAGTCATTCACATTGCACAGTGGGCCAGGAATTGAGTCTAATAGTAGACGTCTTGAGTGAAGTTTCTTGAATTGCTTAGGACTACAGTTTTAAACATTCAAAGTGTTTTTATGTTACTTCATACGCGAAGTTTTGCCATATTCATTTTTTTTGCATCGCAAGAACTATTCCACAGCCGAAGACAGTAATGAGCAAAGGCGGGCGCACACTTTTTGCCTGTAGATTTAAAGACATACTTAAAATCTCCGCGTAAATCGTATGGGTTGTGCAAAAGGTGTGCGTTTGACTTTGTCCTGTCGCATTAATGGCCCTTCGCTCATTTTCAACTTTATTCAATTATCATACTGCCGTACTCTAACGGAACTATCCACCTACCCTCTTCTAAGATCATTCTCTAGCTAATAAATTATCACACCAGAAGCTTTATGTAAGATAGCATTTCCAACCAACTCTACAGTTTTAAAGATAAAAATAGTTCAAGTTTTGGCTGCAAGGATGGCGCAGCGATACAAACTTCTTTATTTCGCAAGATAGAAGTTTGCTGTCTTGGAAAAAATGGTAGAACGTAGGTTTTTATGAAAAGTTGCCGAAAAGATAAAAGCTGTACATCTTCAAACATCTGAGATATACGAAGTTTTATAAAATTTACCTGGAAATCACGTTTTTAGTATTATTTTCTGCTCAATAATTCAAAAGAAAATTTTTATCATTTTTCATGGATCGGTACTGATTGATCCAATCTTTTCCAGATCAGTGCTATTATTTCTGGAGTACTAAAAATATACATCAAATGAAATTTGAGAAAAAACATGATTTTCTGAATTATTTTTTGCGCAAGCAAACGCAAAACGTCATCAATTATTTCAAATTTACATCCTTTATTTGTTATCCGTCGATCTTGTTTTCCGTACTGAATATCAATGCTACCGACGTCAGGCAGGTAGATCCCCCACCTATCGACCCATCAAATCCATGGACCGAGGACCATCGAGTTTACATACCGAACGAAGACGTGATCAGGTATTTTATGCTTCAGAATACCCCGACGACGCTGACAGTGATTGAACCCACGCCCTTTGGAGTGAGAGGCAGTCACACTTACCACTACATCACTCAAGCAGCACACTTGTCACTGAACAGTTGTTTGCAACTTATTTCAGTCGCAATTAAGTTGCAGCAACTTATTTTGATGAACGTGTGCTGCAGAAGACATACAAGCTGTATATCCTCAGACATCTGAGATATACGAAGTTGTATAAAATTTGTCTGAAACTCTAGTTTTTTAGGTATTATATTCTGAATATAGAACATTTTTATCATTTTTCTTCGATCGATACTTATCAATCCAGTCTTTGTATAGCGGCACCGGTGGTGTAGTGGTAAGCGTGATTATCTCTCACCCCAGCAGGACTGGGTTCAATCCCAGTCGGCGCCGCTGGGATGTTTAGAGGCATAATATCTCTGATCACGTCTTTGGTCTCTGATCACGTCGGGAAGTAAAGTCGTTGGTCCCCGCTTCATGAGTCAATATGTAGGGTCCAGGTGTGGGAGCTGTCTCCCTGGCGTCGATAGCATTGGTGCTGATCATGGAAAACAAGATCAACGGAAAACAAACCAAAGGAAAAAAATCCTCGATATCTTTAGCAGGTATTATTTCGGACAATTCAAAACATCGATTTTGCTGAACAAAGATAAACTTTATTACGCAAACACTAATAAACAAAAAAAACTTTATGGTAAATAGTACGGAACGAACGAAGTGTCTTCAGCGACGATTTATTTATTCTTCTTTCCTTTATTTAACGTCGGTCTCTGTTCGGCTTCCACACCTGCGTAGAATATCGCACCCATTCAACAACACACATGGGCCGGAACCAACGGCTTAACTTCCCTTCCGAAGGAACCTGACCAGAGATTTTTATGCCTCAAAAAAAAAAACCCCACCGACCTTGGCTGGGATTGAACCCAGACACGTTGGGGTGAGAAAGCAGTCACGCTTACCACTACACCATCGGCACCGGCTACGGTTTATTTCAACTGATAAATATCTGTACCTGTTTTTTTAGAGATAGATTCAAATGTGAATTTGTCGAAATACTTAGCATCCCACACAAACAAACCCCATCTTCAGAAAAGGTAACGTTTCTCCAATTTTTTTTTTTTTTATAGTCACTTTAACACTTTTGGGTCAGTTTTGACTCCTCCGGGGGTGAGGTTTGAACTCGTGACTTTGGTGTGAGAGGTATGGATGCTAACCACTACGTCGGGGTCGCCCCGTTTGCATAAAAAGATGGTTTTGTTTGTTTTCGTAGGAGTGCTAAGAGTTTCGACCAGGGGTTGAAACTGTTGACGTTTTTACACTCCGCTGGCAGAAACGTCATCCACCAACATTAAGCTTAAAGCCAAAGTTGTTGGTTCTTTGGCTCGATTATCTGCCAATCTAAGACAGGTGATACAAACATAGAGAAGTTATGATCCGTTCACATAGATGTTTGATTTATTGCGCGGCAAAATAATCGTGATAAATGTTCAACAAGCGCGTACATGTATGAATTAAATATTTATTATATTAATTTTTAAATTAGGCAAGCTAATTTTGAAAAATTTAAATTTCAGTAATGATTATTCACATAAGATTTTTTAACGTATACGTATCGTCAATGTACATATAAACAAGGCATAAAAACTGTGGGCTACAGTGCTGACACCACCAATGGGGGTGGCTTCAGCAACCCTCCTTCTTGGCAGAGGATTGGTTTTTTATTACACTCGCTTCGTTGTCGTCCGCGACAGTCTGTTTGTATTCATACTCTCATATTCTACCGTCGTCTCTCTTACACAACACAGACGGTAGAACAATATTCGACCAGAAAGAAAATTATCAAATAACTATCATATAGGGGAAATGGATGTAATGTCAACCTAAATGTCCCTAATTTGGGCCCATACATAAATTAAGCAATATGCAAAATTTTCAATAGCGACCGAAAATATCCATAAGTACCGTCCCAATGACGCGTTTATCTAGATAAAATTGATAAATAGTGGATTTTTAGCGATGGGCCCAATCTTAGATCCATAGGCCAACATTAGAGCCATTTCCCCTATCATCTTTGATTTCGTTCTAATTCCTCAATTTGGTGCAAATTAAACCATTTCTGATCAGAAATTTTATTTCTGCTTGCTATTTGCAGAATTCACACAAGCACAACATCAGTAGCCTTTACGATAAGAAAAACATACATACATTCATGACGGTCTTCGGCGACAGTGTCGTATGACAGAGCCTGTTATATGACATTTTAGTTTGGTACTGTAATTTGATAGTTTGTTTTGCAAGTGTCTGAAGCAAAAGCAGTCTATAATCACAGAACATGTGTCGACTACGGTAACCGCTTACAAGATTGGTTTCGACAAATTGACGTTTGATTATATATTTTCAAAAGCAGCCTCTTTGAAAAGTAATTCGAGAATTCCCCCTGGTCTCCATGGGAGCCAGTTGGCATCAGTGAAACTTCCCGTACTGAAGATTGCTTCTAGGTTGTCTTTGGAACTGCCGATCATTAACGGGTTAGGCCCGCTACGGTTTCAAAAATGTATTTTTTTTTGTCTTAAATGATAGTTTAAAGAATACGGGTCAATTGGTTTTATACCCGGGAACACTTTCTTTCGCATTATTTTGGAGTGGAGGACTAGGGTTCACTAAACCATTTCCGGCCTATAAAGCACAACCCGGACTTAGTCTTTCGTAATCTAGCGCAGTTTAGCACAAAACGGAATGTTATTATTACTGATGGATTTCAAATTTATTTACCTTTCCGTATGTACCATAAGATTTGATAAAAAGAAACCAATCGTTGAGATATTGTCAAAAGTCTAACACTGCTTCTTGACGCCAAACTCGGCCTACGGATTCTAAACTTGGCCTAACGCATTGAAACAATAATGTGTGCAAACCTTCATATCTAGCGTTATCATTGACTTCGTTCCGTAGTTTATTAGCTAAAGTATCGTACCAAACGCATAATTGACTTGTTAACTCTGAAATCATGGATTTATTTGAAGTTTTCTGCTCGATAGGCCCAAAATGGGCGATTAGGCTGAAGTAGTTCTCTACCCTATATAAAAATAAATTACGATACTGACGGGACGCTGAAGCGCTGGCGTTGGGTGCCGCTGAATTCATATCATGCTTGAATGGATGGACAAAAACCTTCATCACCACCGAAACTACACTGATAGGCAAAATAAAGTGCCCACCCCATCATTTTTTGAATTTCTCTCATTTATTTGGTTCAAATTAAAGTAAATACACTGTAGTATTTTTTATATCTTATTCTTTATATTCTTTTTAAGTTTCACTTATAGAATACCAGATAAAAAGAAGAGACTGACTCGAAGAAAAAAAAATCAAAATGGGTGTAAAAAAGAACAGTGACAAAAAAAAGTGCCCACTGCATTTTAACTCCAGAAAACATAAAATAAAGTAAAAGAATACCAGCCTAATAGTTAATGTGTCCTCCTTTGGCCTTCAGGACCAGCTGCAGGCGCTTCGGCATGCTCTCCACTAGATTCTTCAGGTGCTGTGGATCTAGTTCTTCCCAGGCGCGCTCCAGGGCTTCAAAATAGTTATTTTTATTGGTAACACCAGTTTTGTCAACCCTGGCATCGAGAATCGCCCACAAATTCTCGATGGGGTTGAGGTCCGGGCTTTGTGGAGGCCATTCCAGTGGTTTAATTCGACATGACCGGAAGAAAGACTTAGTCTTCTTGGCAGTATGCTTCGGATCGTTGTCCTGCTGGAATACGAATTTCTCCTCAAGGCCCGTCTGGATCAGCGAAACTTCCAGATTTTCCCGCAGGATGTCGATGTAGGAATCTGCCGTCATTATCCCGTCGATTTTCACCAGGCTTCCCACTCCACCCCACGAAAAGCACCCCCAGACCATCACATTTCCTCCTCCATGCTTCACCGTGCCTTGTATGTGGCGCTCCTGAAGCTCCTCACCCGATCTACACCACACACGAACCCGTCGCTTCCGGTTGAACAGTTCGAATTTTGATTCGTCCGTCCAGAGAACCGTTTTCCAGAACTCTAGGGGCTTATCAGCATGCTCCTTAGCAAACTTAAGCCGTTTGACTTTGTTTGCCTTGCTGATAAATGGGCGCTTCCGAGCAACTTTGCTGTTCAACCCCTGTGCTACGAGACGGCGACGAACAGTTCGACTGGAAACTGTTAGCTGAAGAGCCTCCTGGATCTCGCGGACAGTTACCTTCGGGTTCTTCTTCACTTCACGCATGATCTTGGTGTCCGTTCTCGCATCCGTTTTGCGCATCCTGCCTCTGCCAGGGCGATCCACCACTGATCCGAACGATTTCATTTTCTGCAGAATTTTCCCGACCGCTGTTTTGCTGATATTGTACTTCCTAGCGACAGACCGGTGCGATTCACCGTTTTGCACATCACGAACAACCAATTTTCGGATACACACGGGAATTGCTTTCGAAATCACTACGTCCTCCATTTTTTTCAACTGATTCAAATGCGATCACGTGTACAAATGCACCAGTTCCACCCGTTTGCTTCAATACATGTCAAACTTTCAAAACAAAAACAATCGAGGGGTTTTCCGATGGAAACTTATCGAAAACATACCGATTTTTGAAGTGGGCACTTTTTTTTGTCACTGTTTTCTTTTTCAATCCAAATTGATTTTCTTTTACTTCAAGTAAAACTTTATATTTTCAGTATTCCATAGGTGTAACTTTAAAAGAATAATAAAGGTAAGACATCGAAACAGACTACGGTGTGTTTATTTGAATTTGAACCAAATAAATGAGAGAAATTTCAAAAATGATGGGGTGGGCACTTTATTTTGCCTATCAGTGTATACAGACCTCGACTGAAAGGGACTGACTGGCTCGATGGGCTCGATTAACCATCTGAGACTGTTTGGGTGACCGAAACCAAGGGCGAATCGTGACTGAGAAATGATGAGCGGGGTTATTTTTACGAATAACACAACATACGAAAAAATTAAATGGTGTGTCCTACTTTTGTCTCCTCTTTCTCTTAGCTCTCCAGTAACTACTTAAGAGAAGAGGTGACAATACGGGGGCGAAAATGAACCACTTTTCTGTCAAACGTGCACCAGCTCTTGATTGGCCGTATTTCATGTGCGTAAGATAGAGATAGAGATAGATAAAGATAGAGAAAGAGATAGAAATAAAAGAGGAAGAATCCAAATGTCACCTCTTCCTCTTAGGTAACTACCATTGCACACTGGGCCAGAAATGCAATCTAGCGAAGCAAAATTAATAACTCCTTGGAGTTTTCGGTAAAGTTTCTCATCATAATAAGCACCATCTATTGACATAAACAAATAGTTCAAAACTCTTCCGCAAAGATGGCGCCACAATCTAACTTCTTTCTTTGACGTTTTGGAGATTTGATGTCTTCGAAAAAGTTGTTTGCCTTGACAAAATAAACAACTCTTTTGAAGACGTAAAATTTCCACAGCCTACTGGTTCTATGGAGTTAAAGAAAAAAAAAATGTCGAAAATATGGTTTTTCTTTCTGTTTCGGTTTTTTTGCTGACAAGCATATAATGTTATATTTTTCTCTTATGCAAATGCATTAAATAAATAACTTTTGTGAAGAAACATACTGGTTTTAGCTTCAAATTTTATAGATATTGTTGAAAAACCTAAAAAACAACAATTTTTGAGCTTTAATATCTCCCAAAGCGCAAAAAATCGCAACCTGGCATTTTCAGCAAAAATTTAGCAATACTTTATAAACAAAATATCAAAACTTGAGGGAGTATATTTTGGTGTTTTTGAGATTTTATCATTTTAGTGGAGCATGTATTATTTCTATTACTTTTTTCTTTGCATTGAAATGGCGTTTTGTAGACTTGACGACTTAGGCAAAGTTGTTTATTTTGATAAAATAAACAACTCTTTTCAAGAAGTCAAAACTCCACAGCCTACTGTTTTCGAGTTATTTAGAATTACAGAAAAATGTGTTTTAATTTTAAATATATAATTGTTTAAATGCATATAACTCGAAAACAGTAGACTGTGGAGTTTTGACTCTTCAGAAGAGTTGTTTATTTTATCAAGATAAACAACTTTGCTGAAGAAGTCAACGCTTACCACTACACCACCGGTGCCACTATGGATGTGCTCATAATTTATTATACAAATAATGCTCATGCTCATAGTTTGTCATCCAAGTGTATCCGCGGTATCCGAGTGTATCCACGTCAGGGTTAACGTCTCGAATGATAATTTTCATTCAAGACTTTTTTATTCTTTATTTATGAGATGATTAGCCGTAGGCTAGGTCATATCAAGCATTGAAGGCATTAACGGACATTAACGTCATTAACAACCCTGGTTCCAACCACCAGATTGTTTCATCTTACTGTCCACTTAGTCCACAGCTGTTGCGTGAATCACTGCGATTTTTGCCACGCTGACAGAGGATTTTCAGCAATTTCAGGTCGGGGTTCGGAATTGCAGATAGGAGTCGCTGAATAAAAAATGACCGGGACTTAACGCCTCGTAATCGTCTGGGTCATTACTTAGGTCGTGAATTCAACATTGCAAAGATGATTATTCAAATTGACGTAAGGTAGGGCACCAAATGTAAGCAGTCCATACACTCACTGGGATATTTAGCGGAAGTTTGTGTGATTTGTAAATCTACCAGCTTAATTGTTATCTAACAGAACATACCTTCTGAACAGAAAATCAGCCTTGGAAGCTTTCGCAGTAATGGGATAAAGTCCCCAGTATAAGGACACTATTTTTATCAGCCAGATTGCATTTTGATCAACAAAATCACACAAAATGTTTATTCAGCAGCTAAATCCATACACAAACTTCTTACTTTAATTTCTTCACTTAGCGCTCGTGTTCCACCGTTACTGTCTCGAAAACAATACACCTCTTGTCTATCGCAGAGTTGATAATAGAATAGTTACACAGGCTGAAATCAAAATCTACCTATCGAACTGTCAAACCGTCAGCCTATCGAGCATAGTAGACAAACTACGAATCCATGCAAAATGAAACTCTATCACAGTTTACACGGCGAATGAGAACGACTCAAATTTGAGTTTAGTTCACTCATAATCGCCAAAAGTGCAGGAACTCAGCGATGAGTAAAATTTGCCTCATGGTTTTCTGTGGAAAACCTAAAAAATCTGCCGGAAAATGAGGAAATTGACGAAAATTTTATTCAGTCTCGGAGTAGTACCAATAGACTGAGTGAATCCAATCTTTACTTTTCTCAAATTCAGGAATTTTTCCCTGGAAAATCCTGGAAAAACCTGGGAAAACATGAGGCAAATTAACTCATCGCTGAGTTCCTGCACTTTTGGCGATTATGAGTGAACTAAACTCAAATTTGAGTCGTTCTCATTCGCCGTGTACGGTTTGCTTCAAACGTAAATTTTCTCAACCCGCTGCATCGTTTCACCAACACTTTCTCGAAATCAATCAACCGCAATACGTCAAATGCTTATGGTTCAATTTACTTTGATGCATTTTAGAAAAATTCAAATGCAGTTTTTTTCGACGCATCATTTCAGATTGCGAAAAGCTCGCGTCATTTTGTGTAAAATAGCAAAAAGAATAGAATGATCGTTCACTTGTCTATTACCATGTTATGAGAAAAACGCACACTACTACGAATCAGTGATGCCATAGTTATGATTAGATTAGCCATAATTCTATGCAATCCAATATTCTGGGTCACAGTGTATTCTGTTCAATACACTGTGACCCAGAATATAAAAGTAAAAAGTATGTTTTTGGAATTTTTTGCGCTTAAGGTGAAAGTTAATGCTTTTCCGTTGATACTGAATCCACACCCGTTCAAACCACACCCAAATTCGAAATACACCAATACTAACAAGCATTGCAAATTAGAAAAATGGGAAGTATTGAAATTTTGAACATATTCGTAAAAAAATATCATTGTATAATTATAATAATTCTACTACTGAAATGACAACTTCAATTCCAAGATTCCAAGTTCAGGGTAGTCCTACTAATGCTCAGGGAACTTCGGCGAAGTCCTGATGAAGCTTAGGGAAGCCCTGTCTAAAGTCCTGCCGAAGTTCAGAAAAGTCCTTTCGAAGTTCAGGAAAGTCCTTTCGAAGTTCAGGGAAGCCTTGCCGAAGTTCAGGGAAGTCATGCTGAAGTTCAGAGAAGTTCTGCGGGAATTCGGAGAAGTTCTGTTGAAGTTCAGGGAAGTTCTGCCGATGTTCAGGGAAGTTTTTTTTTCGAACTATAGGGAAGTCGTACCAATGTTCAGAGAACTCCTGCCGAAGTTCAGAGAAGTCATGCCGAAGTTCAGAGAAGTTCTGCCGAAGTTCAGGGAAGTTCTGCCAAAGTTCAGGGAAGGGCAGCTGAAGTTCAGGAAAGTTCTGCTGAAGTTCAGGGAAGCCTTGCCGAAGTTCAGGAAAGCCCTTCCGAAGCTGATAGAGTTATATTTTTTATGTTTTTGACTACAGTTGATATTTGAAGCCATGTTCACTTTATGTTATGTTCACGGATGTGCTTGTTTTGTAATGTTTGTACTGTATTGTGAAAAGATATGGGGTTTTTACGCCATTTAAATTGGCTTTTCCCCATCACATTCATTAAGACGACAAAAAGTCAGATGAATAAATAAATAAATAAATAAATAAAGAAAAATTAAGTTCAGGGAAGGCTTGCCGAAGTTCAGGGAAGTTCTGCCGAAGTTCAGAAAAGTTCAGGAAAGTCCTGCCGATGTTCAGAGAAGTTCTGCCGGAGTTCAGGGAAGGACTGCTGCAGTTCAGGGAAGTCCTTTCATTTCAATTCTCGGAAATCAGGGAATGATGAAGTTCAGGGAACTCATGCCGAAGTTCGGGAAGGCCTGCCGAACCTCAGAGAAGTCCTCCCGTAGCTCAGGGAAGGCCTGTTAAAGTTCAGGGAACTCCTGCTGAAGTTCAGCGATGTCCTGCCACTAGTTCAATTTATCTAATTATCTATAAAAATACCAAGATATAACAGCATACCGTCATCAAACAAGCTGAAATTTTCGCAGAATATCCTCAAATACTTGTGAAACAACATGTGAAAATTGAGGAACCTTTTGATTTGAAAAATATTTCATTTAGCAATGGCAAAGGTGGGTGATTTCTAAAATAGTTCCATTTATCTTTAAAAATATCCAGATATATCAGAAAACCTCCATCAAATAGGCTGAAACATTCACAGAATATCCTTCAATTAGCTTACACATATCCACACATGAATTGTTTTTTTTTACGACTTAGAAATTCTCTCTATTTAGAAATATTTTTACTATTTATTTTCAAGCACTTTCATAATTGAGTTCTTGCGATATCGCCGAATAGCATCCGTGTTCAACTATCGATAATTTTCGCAAAATATTTCGAATTGAAATACCAATAGATATCTTATAACATGCATTAATTATTGCGAATGGAAAACGTCACGCGCGAGCTTGATCCTGCTGACGGTGATGATGGTTTTTCTTGCTAATTCATTCATGGATCGCCCCGTCGTGTGGCTTTTTTTTCGCCTCTCTGTTTTGTGCGAGGGTTCCAAATCACATTGTTCTTAAATCTGGAGCATTCTTACGCACAGATTCATGCAAAAGCCAGTTGATTGCTTAGGAAAATGAAATCTAATGCTTGGAATTGCGTTACAAAAAAATGGTTTGCATTGAAAAAATGCATTTTACAGGTATGTTGTCTTGGAAGGAAATGTTCCTAACAATATTTTGAAACGATCTACGGGAGTGAAATATGACATTTCCTACGAAATACTTGTGTAATTGATGAGCAAAGTTAGCGACCACTATGATTGTGGTCTTAAATTTGAACTTAGAAAATGGTTTTCAGAAAATTTAAACAATAAATCAACCTTGTAAAAATTACTAGAGATAGCTATTTTAGTTCTTTAATTTAGCACGGAAGAGTTTTTTCGATTGAGTGCTGCGTTATTTTGTAAAAAATCGATGACCAATACAATCCACTTTCACCTTAATGATGACAAATAAATTGTCAAATTCCGCAATAAGTATAACATCGGTGCACATGTCACATGAAACCAAAATTATGAAAATTATGCACAATACTCATCAGTGCATTCTGGCTACAAGGTTAGTTGTAAAATAAGAACTGATCAAGAGACACTTCGTTATATGAAACAAAACAAAAAGAAAAAAAAATCACAGAGGCTGCAAACAATTAAACTTTTTCTGCACTTAGAAAACGATTAGTCTTCAGGCTGAAATTTATAAATCTCTTAAATTACTGTGATTATCAGAGTTTGCGGTCCTATCAAAAAATGTATAATAATGAACAAACTATAGGAATTTTAGCCGGATTTCTCTTTAACTGATGAAAACAGTCGCACTCTGGTTAAGCCGTTTCCTACCCCATATGCTTTTGTAAACAAAGACGAACGTCAATTTATCGAAACGCTTAGCACTTCCACGCAAACTAACACCACCATCATGGTGGCAAGACATTACCCTTACGTCTTTTTGAAAAAATATCCTTGTCTGCTTCTTCCTGTAAATGAACAGTTTATGATGAAAAGAAGGAGTAAACTGGAAAAGAGTAATAATGTTGGCGATTGACGATAAATTTTATCCCAAGGTTGCAATTTATCTTCTTCCATAACATCATGTTTTTAAAAATAATTAATCGAAAAGATGTTATACTCATATGTTTTACTAGTAAGCTACAAGAAGAGGTTGCAACGTATGTATTTGACACAAAGAATTTGGCGATTTTTCATTCTAAAAGAGTCACAATCAGCGATTTTATGATCGCTGAGTGAGTGAATGAAAATAGATTTAATACCAAATTGCTACTCTAAAGAACAGAAATTGATATGTGTCAAACATATACTTTGCAACGTCTTCTTGTATCTAATACAAATAAAGATCATAACACGTAAGGATTTAATAATCCAGAAAATCATTTTTTTTTTATCTTGAATTCATATTTGCTACCTTACTTTGACCTATCAAAGGTCATGATGCAAAGAAGGAGTCAACTCAAAAAGAGAAATAATATTTGAGCATTTCAATTGGAGTGTATAATATATTCGCTTATCTTATAATTTTTTCCAACCTTTCAAAAATCCAGAGTTTAGCCCACTTAAGAGCAAAATACATAAAAAAATAGATTTTTCCCAATATCAAAATAACAATTTTAAAAGTTTGGTATAAATTGGAGACTATGACCTATGGTGGTATACACACTTGAACTGTAATAACACATTGATTATAAACAGGCCATAAATAAATAAGTAGTATGAGTCTGAGTCGGAATATATTTCACCGACTTCGCAGAAAATTTCGTTCTAAGCGATCCGAGTATTGCCTGTATTCCAAGATTAACTCTTCCTTATTCTAGTGATGAAGACGTATTATAAAATCGATCTAGCAAAAATTTCATAAAAATCAAGTTTGAATAGTGAGCAAAAACTAAAACTTTTGTTTCAATTCTGAGCAAAAATCACTAAACAGTTGCATAAGAAAAGTTCCAAAATTTGATCAAAAATTGTTGCTCTACGATTATTGTACGAACATGAAAATTGCTTACAAGTTTATAATTATCATACGCTTGTTAATGAAATCTATTCAAAAACAAAATTTAATTTTGTTATTTATTCTTTCTTACATATTGTCGGTTTTTCACAAACAATTACTATTCTGTTTTAACCGTGAATTTTTCTTCTATAAGATTCGATTTATTACTAAAATTTTGTCTCAGACGTTATTTAGATTAGAAGTGACGATTTAGCGCAATGATTTAATGAAAAATAACGATATTTGATATTATTATGCAACATGCAAAATTACCGAATTTTAATACAAATGTGGATTATTACTTCAAACAAACAATTGTGTAAAGTTTCATACAAATGGCAGAAGGTCAGGTTTGATCGATGTGGAACTGCGCTAGTGTGTATTTAAACAATCACCATACTACGTTAAGCTCAACGTTGTCCTTATTTTCAGTATTCCACTCTGTCCTAACATCTAATTGATAGCAGCACCGGTGGTGTAGTGGTAAGCGTCTCCCTGCCTGTCACCCCAAAGGGCCTGGGTTCAATCCGATTCGGCACCGGCGGGATTTTTTGAGGCATAATATATCTGATCGCTGAAGTAAAGCCGCTTATACCTGGTACATGAGTTAATTTAGTTGATGGGTCGATAGGTAGGGTTTTGGTGTGGGAGCTGCCTTCTTGGCGTCGGTAGCATTGGTACTCAGTACGGAAAACAAAATCGGTGGAAAACAAATCAAGGGAAAAAACATCTAATTGATACATTCCGAATGATTTTGGCAACAAAAGGATCCATTTTTCGGCAACATTCCATGTAAGCAAATGTCTTTCTTCTGTTTTTTTTTCAATTTGAGCTTCAACCTACTGCATACACACAGAGACCACGAAGCATCTAGCTAGGCCATATCCCTTGAGCGTAATCCGTGACGACTGACGACCGCTCCATTTCTTATAGTGCTCCGTTGTGTACTAGCATCTATCCAATAGTTTAGGTTTGTCCACTTCCTTTAGCATCACAATCTGCTTGAAGAAGCAATTCTCGATCTTGAGCTCTTCTGGATCAGGGTTTCTGCTGCCGGACTAGTCAGGCATACTTCGAAGACAACGTATTGTAATCCCTTCCCCTGGCCAAACACCGAGGAAAAGAGACTTTGAAAAGAAAAATCCTAAAAAGTTATCTCAAATAAATTGAATTTGTTGTGTTATTTGACTGGACAGTTCCTCCCACATTCGTTCCACCATGCTGACCAGAGGGTATGAGTTAGAAGAGTACCTACTAGGTTTCTACATTCTGGAACTGGACTCTGTGGATGGAGTGTATGTATGGGAGCGTGTGCAAGTGTTTGTATGTAAATGCACATTTTTATCGTTCTCTTTCTGTTCTCTGTCTGCACCACGGAGGAGTTTTTCCGTATACAAGGAGGAATGGAAAATGAATTATGCAAAAATGAATTATGTCCAGTGATGCGAACAATGGACAGAAAAGTGCAATTCTAGACCAGCGACGATGGAGGAAGCAGGAGGATAAGGATCAGCTGTAGTGCTTGGAGACAAATCGTTTGGTCATCATAAGGACTACCCTCCACGTCGGACTGCCAACTGTTCGGCCAATGATTTTGGAGCGAATGTGCCTTTTGCACAAGGCAGTGGATAAGATAAATTTCGTTGAGTGCATTTTCTATTATTTCAACTAAATCTCGAGCGATAAAATTTATTTTCGATTTCGGTTGGTATTTGGGTATTCCTTCTGCGATCCAAGCTTGAGAATAGTGCAATGTGACACTTGTGAAATGTGAAAAAGTTGTACGAAGAATAAATCTACTCCGACAGAGTGTGCAATCCGATTGGGACCAGAGAATGGCACTGAACCGAGAGAGAATTAGGAAATAGCGAACCATTGAAATCTCTATCCGGGGTACACGTAACAGTGAATGAACTCTTGTTCCACTTGTAATGTAATTAGATTGAACACGCAAATTCCCTAAAGGGTATTTCGTTTCACAAGTATCTGTCGAAATGATTATTTCAATGATGTCTCACATCAGGTGAATCCATGGACCAGTAGAATTCAAAGGAAACTTCAAACAACTGTAAAACTGCTCACCATAATTTTCAATCGCACTAAATCAGCGAATGTATTCAAAATCGTTTCTTAACCCAAACCACCTTAGATCCAAGTACTAAATTTTGTAAAAGCATAAGAAGTGGGAGAATCAGTTTGAATGGGACTGCATTCCGAATAGTGCCATGAATACAGCTAAATCGAAAATCCGAACGCTGCTGCATTATGTTTGATTTCCACCTGAAAACGTGTCGCTTCTAAGTGATGTATGTGTCCTAGGGGTATTTAACGTTCCGAGTCAAGTCAAGTTTATATTTATGTTGCGCTAGAATAACACTCGTCGTGGAAAGTAAATAATGGGAAAGCGATACTTGTTTCCGGCTTCATCGGTGTCTAAATCACCCCAGGATGTTTTTGAAAGTGGATTGCAGATTCAATCAGCTGTGAAAATGTAGTTTAGTTTCGTTCAGGCTATTATTGAAAACGGTGTGCTCAGACCAATGTCATATGGGATGACAATTTAAGGTGAAATTAATAAAATGTTTGCCTAGTTCAAAATGATTGTCAAAAAGAAAATAGTTCTTATATACAGTTACAAAGTGCCTTCATGTTTTTGGGCATACTACTTTTTCTGTTAATTTTTCCCTAGTTTTGCAGTAAATAATACGTTCTGCATAGCTTTGAACACATTAAAAAAGGTATCTAAAAAGCGTTCTAGTAATGACAAAAATTGAATTTAGTGTTCGATGGATTTTTATAGAAAATTAAGATACAAAAAAAAACACGTGTTTTGAAAAAAAAAAAAACGTGATGGCGCTGTAAACAAATAAATTAAAATACGAAATGAATGAATAGTGAAAGAAATTCCTATAAGCGCATAGTCATTTGTCGAACTTATGTTTCATTAAAATGTCAAACCCAAAGCAAATATTTTGATTGTAGTAGACACTTGATCAATGAGTAATTTTTACTACTGGGATATGTCTCAATATTTATTTGACATAATTCATTGGTGAGATATGTTGCGAAAATGGTGGACATATCCATTGCATACAATAGATGGGAATCGAACCCACTCCTCCCAATATACTAGACGGGTGCTCTACCACTATTCAAGTATCGTTTCAAAAAGTAAAAAAAAATGTTTGACTCATTATTAGTCATTTACTCTTGCAATATAAAATAATTCAAGCACCTTTTATGGATAGAAATTCTTATAAGTGCAGCTCAAGTTTTGTACTAAGGAGTTAGTATAGTGCCCATAAAAGCATAACAGTCCCATATGAATTTTTGACAAACATGAGATATTCATTAGAAGCGATTGTAAACTGCCGGCATTTTACGCTGTGCACAAAAAGTTACATGTTTCGTTCAGCAAATTTCGCGAAAAACTCATTTACAAAAAAAAATATTTTATATTTTTTATTTATTTATTTTATTTATTTTATTCGACTGTTTAACCATGAGACGACATTAAAAGAAGGTAAGTCAATATACGCAGCAGCTGGTTTATATTTTAAATACCAAGCGTCTAAATACGATTCAATTATTTAACTTTAATGTTTATCCATGGTTGATGGATGTATTGCAATAAGTAGTTGGATAAAATAATATTTTCTTGTAAAGATTACTTAAGTTAATGAATTAGATGAACTAGCCTAAAAAATCTCAATAGTAATGTTAAATAAAAAGCTTCAGTTAATTGAATTTTGAGCAAGTAAATTTAATATCCAAATAAAATTATATATTATTCAGCAATTGTATCATGATGGTATACGTCATGGTCATGGATAAATGCTGCACAGTAAACAATGTGAATTTGAACCAAACATCGGGCTGGTGTGCAACAATTGGCAACTTATCCTACAAAATTCTTAGTCAGATCAATAAAATTTCTGGTTTAGCAGAACTTTTTCTAAATCATGAATTTATGGTATGGTGTTGATTCAATATGGAGAAACACAGCGTCTTTTATTTTCACCAGTGCAAAAATTTTTTTTTGTTCATTAATTTATTTGATAAGGCCCACTCGAATTAACTTTACATCGCTAAGGATTCTTGTACACAATACAAAATATATTAAAAATATAGTAAAAAGGTACAACTCAATGAACACTTTATCTTCCGCTATCCAATAAGCCTCCTCCATCAGAACGGGATCCGCTTCCAGTGGTTTCATTGTTTGGCAGTATCGCTGACGGGGGCAGAGCGCTTCCATTGCAGCAATGCACAGTGGTCCAGAATGCAGATTTAGGTGGAATGATATGTTTTGAGCCTGAAATTTAAACTAAAGACTAAAAGTCTCTTCTACAAAGTTGTTTCTTATAGTTAGGCCCTCATTTTTATGACAATGAATTCTAGGGTGGTTCTTATTATCATTAAAATCAAAAATCTTACTTTTTTTTATGAATAAATCAAGGTACATATTCTTCGGCAAAGTTATAGCTGAGCTAATTTCAAGCAACTTTGTTGTAAACAACTTTTTTTTATCTCTTAAATTGGCCGATTTAGAGCTGTTTTCTTGAACTGAGTTAGGGTGGCGCTAAAAATTTCTCATGAAAGTCATCTTCTAGAGACTTTTGAAGCTCTTTAAGACAAATGTTTTATAGCAAATTTTTTGGCCTGTATCTCTTTTAATAAAAAAGATATAGGGGAAATGTAGGTAATGTCGGCCTACATGTCCCTAATTTGGGCCCATCGCTAAAAGTCTGCTATCTATCAATTTTATCTAGATGAACGCGTTATTGGGACGTTACTAATGGATATTTTTGGTTGCTATTGAAAATTTAGTTGATTGCTGAATTTATGTATGGGCCCAAATTAGGGACACTTAGGCCGACATTACCTGCATTTCCCCTACCCAGTAAAACATATTAATAAATTCAAATTGATTTTATACGAGTTTAAAAAATAACATACCTCCAATTTTTTCAAATTATTGTGAATAACATACGCCCTTTCAAATGCCATAAAAAAACTTTTTTTTTTGTTTGCCCCAACCAGAGATATTAACATTTGAAAAGTGCATATTTTAAGTATAAAAACGTCAATAACTCTTGATCGGCGGAAGATATTGACAAGCTCTGTGCAGCAAAATTTGCGCGTTTTTATGATCTAAAAGTTAATTCAGAACATCTTTGCTAAGAAAATCGAAATAAGAAAACTAGAGCAAAATAACTGTTTCTTTTTAGCGCCACTCTGACTCAATTCAAGAAAATAGCTCTAAATCGGCCAATTTAAGAGATACAAAAAAGTTTTTCACAACAAAGTTGCTTAAAATTAGCTCAACTATAACTTTGCCCGAGAATGTATACCTTAATTTATTCATACAAAAAAGTTAGATTTTTGATTTTAATGATAATAAGAACCTTCTAGGGTGGTTGTCATAAAAATGAGGGCCTAACTATAAGAAACAACTTTGTAGAAGAGACTTTTAGTCTAAAGTTTCAATTTCAGGCTCAAAACATATCATTCCACCTAAATCTGCATTCTGGACCACTGTGCAATGGATGCAAAACGTGGTTAGCATTCACACACTCATCACGAAACGGTTGTTTTCCTAATTCGACGACGCATCGACCAAAAGAACTGCTGATAAAGAATAATGAGGATTACCACACAATGCTTGCTGCTGAATGAGCAGACGATCGCAGGACACACATCGAGAGTGGCCTGCTTCTGTCGACAGCCGAATGAACAATCCCTGTGCATAACATTGTAATAAACAATTTTCCCTTTAAATATCCTGCACTATCCGGTATTACGAATGCTTTTCGATTCCCGAGAGTTACTAGTAAATGTTTTTATAAGATTCAACACCGATTTTGGGTAAAACTTTTGGGAAAGTGTACTGTTCATAGAACTTGTTGGTAGCATTTTCCGCTTAATTCTAGGAAATGCTTAATGATATTTGCTTAATGAATTAATACGATCGAGTATACTGTAACAAGCTGCGAATAAGCATTCAGTCGATTCTTTAATGTACTTAATTTGAGTCAACAAATTTGAAAGTGTAAAAAGTAGCCCTACAGTCAAAAGAAGCCCGCCACGACGGGTTTCAAGTATCCAACAAGCCAGATAATTATTCTTTCAGCAATATGTAAGACTGATATAGAAAAGTTCAATTCAAGCTGAACATTGCATTAGGTCCTAAGTAACATTGACAGATTCTCTTTGTTGACATGGCCATGTAAATACATTCTCATGTATTTTCAGCTCACATATCGGTAAAAGAAGCTTTTATCTAGCATCTAATACGACAAACGCAATAATAAACGTTATCTCCTGTTGACGCACTACAATCGAGACCTGTCGATCATTGTTTCGGCTGACGCTTCTTCGGTGGGAGTTGAAGCTACGCTCAGCCACAAGACTCCTGATGTGCCCGTCAAGGTCGTACAACATGCTTCTCGTGCACTCATATCGGCTGAACAAGGGTACGGTCAACCGGCCTCGCCATCGTAGATATACGCCAGTTACCAAATTCCAGGAGATGGTGTATGATCACAGCTGTCTGCTGCAGGAATACCCACCAACACGATGAACCGTCAGCAGTGGTGGGCATTGCAGCTGTTGCTCTAGAGCAGTTCCACATCAAATGACGAATCGGAAAAAAAACTCGCTCTTCTGTAATTTGCATACAATTTAGCGTAATTGTATGTTTTGGGAAGGTTAAAATATGAATGTTAATTGATTTGAATTTGAAACAATAATGAACAGTGCGCAAAACAGTCAGGTTCAATGAGTCATTTTCATATCCATGTGAACTGCCATCCGCCTCATCATCCACTGCCTCGTGATAAATAGTCTGAATGATTGAGAAGTAAACAAGTTACTGACAGCAGAGCACTCAGTCAGTAGCTCAGTCAGCACGTTTATTCATCCGTGATGGTACCCAATCCTTGTTGTGAATGACTGGGCATATATTTTCTATGTAAAAATGCCTCAATTACATGCTGAGTGAGCGAAGGTAAGCAATTTTGGTTTTTATTGATGGCAAATTGCGTTTATTGTAGTTTAAAAAAGTTATCAATGCTATCATCATATAACCAATGTGAAACAAATCAAACTTGAAGTATCTCGAACAATACCTTTCAATACCTTCTCTAGGTTGGGTCAACTAGACTGATTCTAGTCCTAATGAGGTTTTGGTGGATGACATAAACGCAAAGCTGTCTTAACCAGGTTTTTGTTAAAGTTGTTTTATATTAGCCTTGAAGTACTTCATAAAACGTAAAATGTAACTTGTGAAAGCCGTCAATAGAGGCAATGAACCAATATAAATCCGCCCAACAGATATATTAAGGCAAACACAACCCTTTTCACAGAGCGAGTAACAGCCTGCGTTTATGATTTGTAAAAGCTGTTGCGTTTTACAAGCGATACGTTACTGTAGAAGAGCAAGGGTTGAGCTTTGGATACGACTGTCGTGGGGTCGAAACTGGTATTTGTTAATTTGTATGCGAGGAGTGATGCAAGAGTTTGATGCCTCACGGTTTGAGTTTTATTGTTGAAGTCTCTTGAATGGTTTCGAAATATGTCGGAATGAATTTACGGGGCTTCATTATATTTTTGAGTTCACAGCAAAAAAGTTTGAAACCAGTCTCAAACCCGAGATCTTCGGATCCAGAGGCATTACCCGGTCTCCACTATATCATATCACGTCACACACACAATACATACTGCATCATACGTGACGCACACATGCAGTACTGCTAAGCAAGTTGGTATCTTGCAAGAAGCCCATTCTACATTTTCTTGCAAAGCATTGCGAAGGAGCATTTATTTGCGAAAAATCGATTATTGAATACATTTTTTAGTCGTTTACAGTTTTGCCCGATTTAATTATATTTAAGAAACTACCAGAAGCAGATATGACAAAGTCCGTATATCTAATGATACTAATGTTTAATAAAAGAAAAGCAGTAGTTCTCCTGCATCCGATAAGTTTTCAATTTTCAAGACATAAAACAAATCAATCTCACACTCCTATCCAATGCGCCAAACTCTTATAATTGAATTGATATGATGGTAATCAGTTTGCATCCGGATCATTTACCATAAAAACGAACAAAAGTAAAGCATCCCATCGTGAAGCCGGAAAACTTCGCTAGAAACAGACGTTCAAAACAAAACAGACAGTTCCCGCGAAGATGAGGAAAAGCATAAAAAAGGCAGCGTGCGCGCCTGATAACATCACATAATTTCAATAATAAAATAAATAACGAGACATGAATTGAAGTGAACCAAAGTCAGAAATCAAGACGGCACGCGGCAGGCTGGTTGTGTTCTGCTCTTGTTGTAGGAAAATATAAAATAAAACCATCCCTGTCTGACGAGCAGTCACTGAGGACATGGGAATGATCTGGTGGGCGACGCGCCACCACGACGTGCTTGGTCGGTGGAGGACGGAGAGCGAAACGATGAAGAGAACATTTCCTTCTTGTATCAAATTGATATTAAATAAGCATCATTCTCCATTGCCGGTAAATGATGAAATAAAATAATAATAACAGTAACAATGATACGCAGCATCAAATGCGGTCGGTTCGGTCGGGAATCTCCGGAGTTTTTGGTTCGGATGCTCTCACCGATGGTACGTTCGAAGGGAAATTTTCCCTCTTCGATGAGAACGTACGAGAGAGTGCCACTCCTGGCCGTTCCGTCACCCAGTAGATCCTTCCCACCTTTTGCAGCTAGCTGGGTGGGTTGTGGACAGCAGGTGTACAAGGGTACAGGGAAGGAAAAGAGTAAATAAAGTGTGCAATTATTTTCTGCTCTGTCATTCCATTTCATCCTGCGTCCTGCGTTTCGGGAACCTGACCGTTCGGTGTCGGTAGGTGGGAAACTCATGCGGTCGTCGCGTGCCGCCTCGTTATGTGCAGACAGGAAATGAGAGCATTGTGTCTGAGCTTGACAGCGCTGCCAGGCTGTGGAAAATTGATTACATTTAGTTACAGTATAGCAGCTTATCTTTTCCGTTGAAATATTCCATGCTCGGGCAAAGGAGGTTTGCTCAGTTTTGTTTTCCAATGTCTGAATGCTTTTGAATGAGTCAATTAATAGTATTCTTACTAACATCTTATGGCTCTTTTGATTTTAATTAGTTGTGCAATATCTAAAAAGGATTAATACAGTTCATGAAACCTATACAATTAAACTTGCAGCTCATGGAAAATGGTATTGTGAAATATATCGTACCATGCTGAAACCCCTGATCATACAATCTTATTCCATTCAACCCATGCTATCACCATCATTAGTGAGCATATAACCGTCTGCGAAAATTCCCGAACACCCACACTAGTATGTGTGTGTGTTGTTTGCATCGTATGCAGTTTTGTTTTGATCCCTATTCTTCGTTATATCTTCCGACCTGTTTGAAACGAGTCCAACAGACAGCATGCTGCTACAAATCTACCAATATCCGAGAGCACCAAACGAGAGGATGCAGCACGTGAGCGCTCGCTCTCTATTCCAATTATGTCACCCACCATTCCACCACCACGGGGTGGGTGGATGGGTGGTCGGAAAGCATAAACACGGCAATATTCATCCAATTACAATTATGGCGATGGTTATGGTCCAGAGGGTGGCAGGATTCCACACACTGGGAATCATCCCACGCCGTGCGGAGAGTGGAAAACATCCAATTTTCGCTCTCTGTTTTGATTTTTTCGTCCGTAACTGAGCATGACCGTCACCGAAGAGCAGGAGAATGCAAGTTTTGAAGAGAAGTTCGTCCCGATTCATGATGCTCGAGGAGCTCACAACGTCAACGACGGGACTCTGAACTATGTGGAGCACAGCTTGGCTCATCATTTCAAGTTCGGGTTACGAGGTGAAAGGATGTGTTTGCTTTTCGCTGCTACAGTTTCGCGAAGTTCACCTTCAGTCTGTTGGAGCACTCAAACCAGTGTGGACATAGAAAACATCTAAAGTTTGATAGCGCACTGTCTGGGAGTTGGTACGAGGGAGACCTGGCAGTCAGACACACGCTCGAGAGTGGGAGAGCGTAATAAACTAAGTGATATTAGTGCGGTGTGATAGATGGTTGCTTTTGGTGGATTGAACCGCTTGATTGGTATTAAGTGGAAGAGTGGAAAATTGGCATGAAATTGGAGATTTCGCAGACGTTCGGTGGAAATTGAAAGCAATTGAGTGATTCGAAGCAAATAGTGTATGGAAAAAGAGAGTAATATTGATTGTCATTATTATAATTTTTATAACAGGTAAACTGTGCGGGATTTGAAGGTTTAAAATAGTTTAAATATGTGAATTGTGCATATAGAAAGGAAAAACAAGTTTGTGACTACTATTTACGACTTCGCAAACAGCAAAAGTGAGTTATTGGAAGCGAATATTGTAAGTATAGTTGAACAGTAGCTTTCATCGAGCAGATATTCAATTAAAATCTTTGTCAGCTGTTTGTCCGTTGATGGATGGCTCTTTTGGTACTTTTTCATTACTTTTTTAATATGGAATGCTTACGTTATATGCAATTGAATTGTTAGTTAACCAATGTTAAAATAGAAAGTTTATCCCTATCGAAATTCAAAATTTTCGCACCGCAGATCCACACAGAAATTTTTGCATTTTTACAGGAAGATTAATAGCATTAAACTATCTAGTTTAAGATGGGTTAACTGAAAATTCAACCGCATTTTTTTTTGCATTTAATAATAACAAGTAATGGAAAAGCCCAAAAAAGAGCGACCTTATTCATGTTTATCAATAGGTTTAACACCGGTAGCTTGACTTATTTCTTGTCTAAAATGCAGGATAATATTAAAGAATCCCCTATAATACTAGAAACAATACTCGACAAACTTATCGTTATACATAAAAAATTACTAGAGAAAACATCGAATGACACTACTCAAACTTCGACCAAGTTTTGAATAATGAGGTGTTGAGCTATGCAGCGTGTAGCTGGTTTTAAATTGAATTCTGAATTTATAAATATGATAAAACACCGCTTAATTCTAATTGAACGAATGCTACTAAATCATGTACATTACGTCGGGTAAATTTTCTGGATAAAGATAAAAGATAAAGACAGAGTTCGAACATGTCAGCATCCAGAGATTTCAGATGCCCGTTTATACAATTTAACAATCACACCATTTTTAACGTAATCCTATTCTATCCCATATAATTCATCACGTGGATATATACATCCATGGTTTCAGGTATTCGTTTAGACGAATGTATAAGTCATTGCTTGATACACTGTTAACTATAATAAATAACCCAAATTTACTCTTGATACAGAATCACTTTCATATGATTTTTATTCAGATTACATGTTTGTCACCATGTTCAAATAATGTCACGAATACAGTACAGTTATAAAAGGCTTGTCTCAACTCAAATATTTATATGTTTCAAACTTATAGACCTTATGCAAGATATCAATGGCATTTGTTTACTTATTTTTTATGTATAATTGAAATTTTATTTAGAATGTACGAAAAATATTAAAATATGTTGTTATACTGTCCAAACTTGGCCAAATCTTAGCCAATTTCGATGAGACAAGATATTTAAACCAGTTCCTAAATCATTCAATAAATTAGAGTTTGGTCAAAATCCCGTTGGGTACCTACTAGATCTACAAATCTTACCTTGCCATGCAGAATAAGGCCTGGCTGTCCTTTGCTGTTCGCAAAATTCGTCTCCATTCCACTCGATCCTTTTTCGTTGTCTCAACGGAGGCTCCGTCGGTAGTCCACCTGGTCGATCCACCTTGTCCGCTGCGTGCTTCTTAGCATTGTACCAGTTGGTTCGCTATCGATAATGATTTTCACCAGGCTATCATCCGACATTCTTACGATCTGACCAGCCGACCGTAGTCGCCCAATGTTTGCGTTGTGGACGATAAGTGGTTTTCACAGCAAGGGGACATTCGTTTGCTAAAACACATGTTTTTCGGAATTATGAAATCGCTAGATGTTATGATGATATTTTGCACTCGCAATTCAAGTTACATGAAGAGATTGTAAAGTATGTATTTTTAACACAAAACCTGTCAATTTCACTTTCACAGAGTCATAATTGTATATTCAATGAATATTCACAGTTCACGAAGAGTAAATATTTACCACACATAAAATGGCTGATTGTGACTCTCTAAATGGTAAAATGACAGGTTTTATGCGTCAAACACAAAAATTACAACCTCTTCTTGTAACTTACAAGTACAAAACATCATCATATCATCTAGTTAATTCATAATCCTAGAAATATTTTTTAAAGCAAACGAATGGCCGCAACTCTGGACACAGAACCCATGATACGAAGAAAAAAACATGGATTGATTGATCAACGGCACATTAAGATGAGAAATTTAAACTGTTATCACAAGGGCCCTACTGGAAGTGGTTTTGATGTATCCGAATGTAGTATGTTCGATCAATCGAACCTTTTTTCCCTTGATTTGTTTTGCTGGATTTGTTTTCCGTCGATCTTATTTTCCGTACTGAGTATCAATGCTACCAACGCCAGGAAGGCAGCTCCCACACCTGGACCATGCCTATTGACCCATCAACTCATGGACCGGGGACCAACGGCTTTACTTCCCTTCTGGGGGAAGGCGTGATCAGAGATGTTATGTCTTAGAAAATCTCGGTGGCGCCGACTGGGATTGACCCCAGGCCCTTTGAAGTGAGAGGCAATCATGCTTACCACTATACGACTGGCGCAACTAATTAATCTATCCTTAGGATGGATGTCATATTAAGTGCTCAGAACCACATTAACTACACCCGGTTATATTCCGGGTTTCCCTGCGGAAGTGGGCAGTTTCTTACTTGGATCAACATCCCTCATGCAAAACTCGAATCCTTTGAAAATTAGTACAAAAATGCTCAATATTGGTCTTTTTGAATGCTCAGGTAAATGTTATAGTTTTTTTTTCGTTTTTATAGTGAAATATTTTTATAAAAAAGTCTCGTTACCACCTCTGGCCCAGGCCCACATTGGTAACATCAGGACATGTTATGGATACCCCCGGCAAGTAACAAGTTCAAAGGTGTCATATCGAGTGCCCTGAACCACATTGGCCATGTTAAGGGTACCCCGGGTAAATTACCAGTCTCTGACTTGGAGACCGAATGTCATAGAGAACAGGCAATTATTATGTAACAGCGAGTTTGAAGTCAAACTCGTCGCTACATCAGAACAGTGGGAAAATGAAAGAAACGGCAAATTCGCTTTACCAGAACTTTTCTCAATTACATCGTTCGAGCACATCCCATCCAGAGACACTTCAAATCTTATGAAAATTCAAAATCAAGTTCATATGAAGTGCCCAGGACTACACTGGCCTCATCGGAATATTTTACGAGTTCTAGGTTCTTACAGGGGCCATTAAATCACATGAGAATTATATAATATATTGAGTTCATATGCCCACATTGGTCACATCCGGATAGTAGTGGTACCTTCGGGGAAGCCAAAACTTTTTTTTTTATTGATTTCCGTCGATCTTGTTTTTTGTGCTGAGAATCAATGCTACTGACGCCAGGAAGGCAGCTCCCACACCTGAACCCTACCTATCTACTCATCAATCCATGGACCGGGGATCAACGGCTTTACTTCCCGTGATCAGATGTTTTAAAGCCGAAACCTTCGGCCAAAAAATATATCTTATACTTATACCAAAAAATTTCAAATCAAATGTGATTTCAAAATGAACTTTTCTGGTGGTTACGTTTACAGCAATGATACCGATACCTTTCAATAACTTCGTATAACCGTAATACCAAATCTTTCTCATCCATCGTCAAGATGGATGTTTAAGGTATACTTTGGTGCAATAAGACTACAGAAAAAGCACGTGGGTTTCGTAATTCGAGCAGATTTTCAAAAAGGGGGCTGACAAAATCGGGCCATTACTGTAGTACCGTTGGTAATACCCTGCCAAATCTCGGGAGCAGCCCATCAGTAGTGTTCGGAAAGTCATTCCCAATTCTCATTCATTGAGCACTTTTGAGTGATTTAAATCACGTGTGAATTTGCAATTAAATCTTACGCTTGAGATTTTTATGCATTTTTACGCTGGCACAACGCCAACAATTCATTCCATCTCAAAACTCATAAAATCTGGTCAAACGTCAATTGATAGCATGCACATGAATGTATGATCAGTTTTCCAACCAATAGCGTTAGAATAACATATAAATTAATTTTTTAACCGAAATACTCCTCGGCATTTTTTGTGAAGGTGAGTGTCGCAATGCAAAAGTCATAGGCGAATAATCTCACGCATAAGATTTTATTTTTTGAGTTTTTTCGAACACTGCCCATCAGAAAGTGTATTCAATTTGATTTGAGCCAAAACGTATAACATTTGTCACAAATGTACAAAACATGAAATTTTATAAATTTTTTTTTTTAAGTTTTACTGACTATTTTTCACGTGCTGTAATTCACCTTTGACGTAAATCTTGATACGTAAACAAAAATTTCGTGTAAAATTATGTTATCCGAATCCGAAACTTACACATCTAAATGAAAAGCGCGTTTGAAGAAATTGAAAGCCTTTTTATTATAAAAAAAAACTATCTAACTAAATTTAATTCTCGAGTGTTTCAATAGATTCAGCTCTCCCACACCTGAACCCTACATATCGACCCATCAGCTCATGAACCAGGGACCAACGGCTTTACTTCCCTTCCGAAGGAAGGCGTGATCAGAAATGTTATGCGTTAGAACATCCCGGCGGCGCCGACTGGGATTGAACCCAGGCCTGCTGGGGTGAGAGATTGATTTATTTAAAATTAATTTTATTTTTCACAAGCCACAATTCACTTATCAAGGTGAATCCTGATCATTCAAGATCAGCTGATCAATCCCTATAACAAAGCTCCCCTCTCGTGAGCTTTGTGGGTCTGCAGAGGTATACTCGGTTTCTAAGACATGCAGCAAAGATCACGCTCTAACATTATCTGATTCCCTGATTGCATCCTTAAATATCTGGAATCATTGAAAATTGTACAGTGCGAATGAAAGGTCACTCCCAGTCAGTCATTCAGTTGATTAATTGTGCAATTTCACTGGTTTGGATCATGGAGTAGCAACCAGTGATATGTGCAGTCAGTCTAAGCTAAGCCAAGCTAAGCTAATTGTGTTGCTTGGGAAGGTCAAAAGGTCAAAAGGTCTAAAAGTTAAAAACTGGTGAAAATAGGGTAGTATGCCAGGTTTTGGCTCTAGTGGACTTTATTTGGCCCAATCTTTCTTAGCAACATATCGGGTGAGCTTTTTCCTTTAGAAAAAAGAGAAAACTCTTAACTTTCATTCGATTATTATGTAAAACATTATATGCTGGATACGGGACGGTCCATCAGGGCACCCGATTGAAGCGGAATGTATAGGGAAAGTGGAAATGCCAACTCCCTGTCTTTTATATTTCGTGAAAAGAGGGCGGACTCTTCTCCCCACTCATTGGGGCATCCTCCTGTTGGAAGGCCTGTTTTTGACCGATTGTATGATCATGTTGTTGCAAGGAGACTCATTTATCCCGTGGATGCACGTAGGCGATATTGCCGACGGATTCATCCAAACCGTTTTTGGCCCTTCATATAATGGCAGGTTGAGTACCATTAGAGGTTAATAAACTTGATCAAGTTGAACAACGAGGATAGTCGACAGTCTACCGACAGTTGTCTTGGGTGAAAGTTCCATATCATCATATCATAGTGGTATCTATTTGGGCCAATCGAAAGTTTCACCTTTTTTTCTAGTTTTATAAAATTTATTTCGTCTCATAATTAAAACATAAAATTTGCCTACGAAAATAAAAGCAAGATTAACTTTTTACAATTAAATTTAGGCCATAGGAGCCAAAGCTGGCTCATTTACCCTATTCTGAACCTGATTTTACATGCTTTCAAACCGATTCTTAAAAATAAGAATAAATGACTAGATATTATATTCCTTGCTTTAAAGCTGCTCGTTCTTTTAAAGGTGCTGTTCATTAACTGCGTATACAATTTAGGGGAGGGTGTGGTATGTTCAGCATAAGGAAGTTTGACATCGAGACGTTTGTCCGAAAAATGTGCATTAATTTGTATCAAAGTATTGCAGACATGGAAGCTTTTTTTTTCAAATTATTTAAAAGGAATTAAAAGAATTCAAAGAAATTCTTAAGCTTTCCTGAGCGTAGGGACCATGCAATAATTACGAAAGATAAAAAAAAATACATTTACATACGTTTCCGTACAGGGGAGCCAAAGAATATCAGAAATACCTTAAGAAATCATGAAGTGTTGTTCGATATTAGATCTTACTAGGAAGGAGCTTGGATAGCCACATCTTGCGTAATAAGTGCATGGTCCCTTATGTGAAGTTTTGAGGTTTCTTGGATTTTCTTGATAGCTTCTAGACGTAGTGATGTTTTCGATATTTTCAACACATAGATAATTCTCTAGATCAATGGTGGCCGAAGTGGTGCCTAGATCTCTATGATAACTATTTCACTGTGCTTTTAAAGACTTCCAGAAAAGAAGAAACTTGATATAAGGTAGCGCACTACATCGGCATAAGCGTCCATTAACGTCATATTGAGCAGAAACATAACAATATCAATGATTTCAATGTGAATGAACCAATCATACGTTTCTTACGACAGTTTAGTTCAAAAGCAACAAAACAAGGTCCATAAAAACACATAATATGAGCATTTACATCCGTTCTTCCCGAATTAAAAATAAACGCTCCTAGCGAATCCATTTTTCCGCCTTCATCCGTATGGCGAAGTGAATCCAATGACGTTTCAATGTGTTTGGACGGAATTGAAACTCGTATGATGGAAACAGTGTTAGAATTTTAAAAATATCTCAACAATTTGCGGCGCCGGTGGTGTAGTGGTAAGCGTGATTGCCTCTCACCCCAGCAGGCCTGGGTTCAATCCCAGTCGGCGCCGCCGGGATGTTCTGAGGCATAACATCTCTGATCACGCCTTCCTTCGGAAGAGAAGTAAAGCCGTTGGTTCCCGGTTCATGAGTTGATGAGTCGATAGGTAGAGTCCAGGTGTGGGAACTGCCTCCTTGCCGTGCTCAGCACGGAAAACAAATCAAGCAAAAAATAAATCTTTGATTCCATTTGTTTCCATTATTTGTTCAAACCCGTTAGAAGAAGAATTTTTTGTATTTTATTTCATTTTCCGTCGATCTTGTTTTCCGTACTGAAAATCAATGCTACCGACGCCAGGGAGGCAGTTTCCACACCTAGACCCTAACTCCCAACCCATCAACTATATCTTCTTCTTTGGCTTTATTACGTAAAATTTGGCCTACTGGAAATTTACGCTGGTTCTCAACTTAGTGTTCTTTGAACACTTCCGCAGTTGTTAATTGAGAGATTTCAAAGTCTGTGTGGCATGTACAATTATACGCTTTGTCCAGGGAAGTTGAGAAATTTATCATCCCGAAAAATGCCTACACCGGACCGTGAATCGAACCCAGAAAACTACAAAAAGGTCTTGCTTTATACCTGTGCTTATTTCGACTAACCTAAGGGGAGAGCCCAGAGATTTTAAAGGCAAACAAAATTAAAAGTAGAAGAAGCTGTTGAACTGAGTTAATAAATATTAATAAAAAAAATGCTGTTATGAAAATATTGATTAGTTTTACAAAATATCATCCTATTTTATTTTACATTTACAATTTTACCAAAGACATCATATCAAGAAGACTGGCTTAGAGCATGTGTGAACGTCAATCAAACAGGGCGATCGTACCCGACCGTATACGCGAGCGTGACCTCATCGAAACCCAATTGTCAATCGGTTTTCTCTGTTCTGGATACCACTAAAGCAACCGATGAAGTTATTGTGTTTGGTGCCTTCAATCTCCCTGGGATTTCATGGAAAAAAATTTCGTAACTGCTTCCTCTATCCTGATATGGATCACTCTGTCATCTATGTCAGAACAACCGCAGTTTGGATCTTTGTTTTGTAACCTTTCAGGACATAGCTCCTTTCTTATGCGAGGCGCCCACTTCTCTGGTGAGACTGAATCGGCACTACCCGCCGCTACTGGTGACGTTAAGTACTAACCTGATGCATGATTTTAATACTTCACCTGCCACCTTTTCCTACGATTTTCGCAACGCCGACCATGGTAGTTGTTGTAGTCATTGGACACCGTTGACATTGAGTCCACCGCTCAAACTATTTCCAATGTCTTGGCATATGTCATTGACAGACACGTTCCAAAAAGATTCATCATCATACGACCCATCCACCATGGCATACGAGTGAATTTTGTCGACTGAAATCCAGAAAGAGAGCAGCTCTTAGGAAACTCACCAAGCATCACTATTCCTTCAACGTCACTATGTCAGGATCAATCACGAATACAAACGAGTTGCGAAACGGTGCTGTCTTCAGTATCGACGTGGATTGCAGAGAAAGCTTAAGTCACGCCCCAAGCAGTTTTGGAAGTTTGTCAACGAACAACGTCATGAAGCTGGTCTTCCGTCGTCTATGATACATAATGGTAACGTGGCCTGATCAACGCAAGATATTTGTCAGCTGTTCTCTGAAAAATTTGCTAGTGTCTTCACGGACAAGAGATTGAGTGACGCCATGAGCAGAATGGACATAAGTCCCGAGATGTTTTCCGGCTTCCTTGAAACTCAATTCGTCGTACAATCCGGGTTCTGACGGAGTTCCATCGGTTTTTCTCAAAACGCACTTGGACAGTTTGTTGTCTCCACTGTTGCACGTTTTTCAACGGTCCGTTGGCGTCAGCGTTTTCCTATCCTGTTCCTGTCCTAGCGCACATGTTTTCAGTATACAAGAAGAGCAACAAACAGGACGTTGGCAACTACCGTGGCATCACATCGCTTAGCGCTGTTGCTAAATTGTTCGAACTCGTTGTTATGGAACCGTTACTCGCTCACTGTAAGCCGTATATTAGTATCGACCAGCATGGTTTCATGACTGGTCGCTCCACTGCCACTAACTTGCCGTGCCTTACTTCCTACATCGCTAACAGTATGCTGGATCGTGCTCAGATGGATGTCATTTATATTTACTGACTTACCTGCAGTCTTCGATAAATTGAATCACCGCATATCTATCGCAAAACTGGACAGGCTGATCGCTAATTTACTGTTGTCATTGGTGATCACTAGTTCCGTATGTTCGCTGCCACGTCCGGCATACCCCAGGGTAGTCACCTAGGACTAATTTTCCTGATTTACTTCAACGACGCGAATCTAGTAATTGAGGGACCACAATTAACTTACTCAGATGACCCTACACTCTTCCTTCGAATTAACTCAATGTTGCTTCCTTCAACGTCAGTTGAATGCTTTTGGTGATTGGTGTATTCTCAATTATATGGACCCGTCCAAATAATCGGTTATCTCTTTGTCGCGCAAGAAATAGACTTTTATGTTCAAGTATGTTTTGTTTGACATTTAAATTAAGCGTGTCAGCCAAATTAAGGGCCTAGGTGTGATTCTGGGTACATAACTCTCTTTCAAGCAGCACATCTCGTATGCCGTCGACAAAGCTTCCAGAATTCTACAGTTTTTCTTTAGGATTGCCAAAGACTTCACGGATATCTACTGCTTCAAATCGTTGTACTGCTCATTGTCTCGCTCCATATTAGAATACTGCTCGGTTGTCTGGACTCCTCACTACAACAACGGTATCGAAAGAGTTGAGTCTGTTCAGCGACGGTTCTTGAGATATGCGCTACGTAAACTGCCGTGGACGGATCCCTTCTAATGAGCAAATACACAAACCTGAGGTTGGAATCTATGCTATCAAATGTTATTGACCAACAGATGACGCCATAGTGTCTATCTCATAGTGTCAGTCTTGTTGACATGTTGTCTTCGATTTTACTGACGATATGCATCAAACTAATTTGTGTTTAATTGCTGTGTTTCAAATGTTTTTTGGACTGTACGTCCATTCGGCTAAACGTCTTTGTGCCAAACGTCCATTCGTTCAATCGTTCATATTCCAGTTTAATCATCCATATACGGATATCATCGATTGTCTACACTTTTGTTTAAAACTTCACCAAAACAGTCTACATATTTAGTTTATGAGCAGCCCTAAATTTGTTTCTCATATGACTTTGCATCAATGTAGAACTTTGATATTACTTTATAAATGAATGTAATCATTATAGAAAACTATATAATTCCTTCTTCTCTTCTCCTTCTGACCTTTTGTCCCAAACGGCCTCATGAGATTCTGTCCAATCGTCATTTTGTGTTTCGACTTTATCGTCATCTGTCCTTTCGATCTTTTGTTATAGATTCCATTATCCAGATTCCAGAGTTTATTTTCTATGTGAATAAAAACGGAAACGTTTGTTGCCTAAAGGGGAGCACTACTTTATTATAGACAACATTTATGCAAACGCTACTACATTTACTTTTATTGTTCAGAATATAATTTTACATATCAAGAGTTATTACTTTTCTTTTTCTTCCTTTTTTACAGGTGCTAAATTAAAGTGTGATACTCGGAAACCACAAGTAAATTCCTGGATAAGTCCGATTAGTTGGACTAAATGTACAACAAACTAAATAGCAACATCTATGTTGTTCTTGTACTTCCAACATACGGATTGATAAGCACAAGTGACGCGTGCATCTCACAAAAGCAGAATAAAAAATATACAAGCCTGAAAGCAGACAAAAAGTGAATGAAAGTATAGAAAACGCTTTACGGTGTGTAAAATAAGGTGAACAGTACCAGAAAATTCATCTCGTTCCCTGCTCATACTTTTGGAACGCGTGCTCTTCTCAACATTTCCGGAAGGAATAATAGAAAACGTACACAGCAACTTTGCGTACAGGCCAATGGAAAGTGTTTTCATACTCATACCTTTAGTGCTAAGCAGCATTCAAGCTCGGAACAGAATAGGATAAAAAATATCAAAACATTTCCCATACAATCAAATAAAATCACTTTACACACCTCTCTTTATAAGCGGAGTAATAACATCACATACCACGCGGCGTAGTTCCTTCTGGCCTGACAGTCAGCGTCGGCATCAACAGACGACGGCAGTTGGAAGCTTGCTTGCTGCTCTCACAGGAGACACGCGCCTCGTTCGCTGCCGCTAAACCAAGCTGCAAGTCTAGCGAGAAGTGAAATCACCTTCCTTCCTCTGCCAGCAGCACCCATCACCAATAGGCGGGTGAACAGTTGACGAAGCTTGGGTGGAAAAACATCGCGCACGCCGGCTTCTACTCTTCCTCCCTTTTCACGGGTGCCGTTATCGTCAGCACCTTTTTTGTCCACAGACGCTCGTTCGGTTTTCCCAACTACCGGTGAAACGTTATAAGGATATTTTCCACCCGGAGAGTGAACAACGGTAGGCAGAGAAAGAGAGTGCGAAGAGTGTGAGAAGGGGAGAAAGATCAAGCTCCAAAAGAGGCAGAGTGCCAGCACCAGTCCTGCTCAGTGTAACAGAACTCCATTAAATTCCTGGGGAAAAAAGCGAAAAAAGTAGCGAAACCGGAGAGAAAAAAATACAGTGGAAGTGAGAGGACTTAACGAGCAGGTCTCAGTTTGCGAGTGTGGAACAGAAAGAGAGCAAAAAATATCAGGCAGCGGCAGCACTGAGGCGCACCGAGCTCGTATAATCAATTGGGTAAGTGCACGTTTCAATATCGTAATATAAAAGTAATTTAATTTAACGGATTTTAATGAATGCCAGTAAAATAGGAGGGAAAATAAAACGGTGGTGCAAGGCATTCAGGCGGTACGATGCAGGACGACGTAGGATATGCAAGGTATGGCGTAAAAAAGGATACCTTGATCAGTGGGTTGGTTGGTGGTTGGTGTTCAATATTGTTTTATTCTGTTGGAGCTTGCTGGGGATGATTTCTTTCAAACAATTTATCAAGGTAGTGTGAAGAGTTGTGTAGTAGATTTCGATGAAACGTCTTATCGATTATGCTTGGTCTGTTTCCTGCGGGAAAGTTATTTAATCTGGTGGATTAAGTATAGTTCTGACTCATACTGCTATTTCTGCAACACAGTTGATCGAAAATTACTTACACATCTTCTGAAATATAAATGTTTGCGAATGGTTTTTGTTCTGATGTCCACAGAGCTCAGGTTATGCGTTGCGCTTCCTCAGTGGGTGCAACGATTTCAGTAACCATCGTTACATGACTTTGAATGTTGTGAAGCAAGTCAATGGAAGTTGGAGAAACATTTTCAACCTCAAAAGATTCTTGACCGAACCGGGAATCGAACCCACCGAACAATCGAGCGATGTACTCTGCTTTACAGACATGGAAAGACCGCATCTCTCATCATGGTGCCTACATTTTTTTCCTTCTCTCCCACTTGGAATGCAACTCGCAAATTAAGACCACCCGGCGTGTGATACGGTCTGAATTCAATTAAATTTTATTTCGATAAACAAATTAAGTGTGATGCTTTTTTAATTCGCAAATTAAAACATCATCGCTGAACGGCACGTGAAGTATTCGATGCAAAAAGAGCAGATACAAGTGAACACACCTTCCCGCTTTGCCGCTAGAATCAAACCAAAGCCAAGGGAGGGGGAAGCTGCAGTATGAAACAATCGAACGAAATTGGCTACTAGTCGAGTGAACTTGTTTTCTCTTCGATCCGATGCGATGTGATGTGAGCAAAGCGGGGTGTGTGAAATGAGAAAAACAAAATAAGTGGAAAATTGGTCTGCGGAATGGAGCGAATAAAAAAAGAAGTGTGGAAAAGAGGTTTCGGGGAATAAGGCGGGAAATTTATATCACTTTTCCACTCGATTACCTTTGAGCATGGAAAACTGATGTATTCGATTTATGTATGCACGTTGTAAAAGTTGCTCGATTTTCTCTCCCCCTCGGTCCGTGACACCACCGGATGGATTGAGGCAAGAATAAATTTCCAGTTTGTTGTTTCGGATCGTTTTCTGTTTTCTTTCTGGTCCACAAGGAAATTATCCGATATGGAGAAGTTTGGAATCACGTTTCTGTGCGGAAGATGGGTTAAGACGGAAGATCATCAGTGAAGTGAATATAAATCATTATTGGAAATCTTTGCTTGAATACATAAATTGCCCTAAAAATTAAAAGATATGTTGGTGAAAATCGTTAGTTTGCAGAAAACGTTTTTTTTTTACAGAGGTTCGAGATTGTGTTTGTTAGTTTTAACCGTACGATGGTTTATTTAAATCAGTTTAGCCCTATCATATTGACCAATGTACAAAACAATCCATAAATCAGACCAAAAGTCCTGTTCTGAATGATTACCGGGGCTGTCTCCAAAATTAATCGAATCTACCCTAATTGCTTATAGATATCGTTCTTGCCCTCATCTCCACTTCCGTTCTGGAATTTCTGTTAATTTTGGTTTCTGGTGACATAGACGATGGAGCTCAGCATTCAAGATCTACTAAGACCGAATTATATATCTACCCCAGCCATCGGTTGATGATGACCAGCAGCTTGGTGTATAAAATCGAAGATTCCATATATGCATTGAAAATTAGGATTTTGATGTGCGTTGACTAATTGGTTTCATCTCCTTATAATACTAAAACTAGCAAAGGCTATTGTTTCAAAAGCAAGGGTCTAACACGTCGCCATCTTTTCTTAGCCAGCATAAAAACGTGAACACATATCAATCTAAGCGGCCTATAGTAACATCCCGAGCAAAGGTTGATATAAAAATACTTTCAAAATTATATCAAATTATTTTTTTTTGAAATCATGTTGATAACATATTCTGATAAGCTATTTTTTAATTTCGGTTGAATTAATATTTTGATATTATTTTTATATCTCTAAAAAATGTAATTTTAAGCAAAATTTGATGTTTTATAAATTGAGCATCCACATTTATCACTGAAATCTAATTTATTTTTATTTTTTTCTTATGAGTCAATCAGGATGCTTGCTGTTTTCTATATGAACATCACAGAGACAATTATGATTTTTACAGTTATATTTTACAAAATTTATTGATATTAATCTACCTGCGAATTGAATCTACGAATCGAAATAACTGTTAGAAATCGATACAACTGATAGATATCGACAGAACTGATTGATATCGGTAAAACTGATTGAAAAATAGGTTTGGTTTTATTTTGAATAGATGAAAACTTATTGATAATTAATTTTTTGATTTTGAAGCTTGATTTGATATAGATTTCAAAATATTCAGATTACTAAATTTGATATCATGATATTAAAATAATAAGTAAATTTGCTTTTTTTTTTGTTTTCCTACCATAGTTATAATAACAAATTGATTGTTTATTTTGCTTATTATTAATGAAATTACTAATATCAAAACGCATACATGAATTTCTAATTGTAATTGTAATTGTTCAGTGTATAGGCTGTGCTAACCGCTAAGTTGGCTTATCTAGGGACTAACCCCCTAGTCTATACACCTATGGCGGTAAGCTCCAACTCGGATTAACTTTTAATACCGTCCCTGTTTGTATGATCTGAAAAATGTTTGCTCAGAATTATGTTGATTAACTCTGATGTCGACATCAAACCAGCCGGACATTCTTGATCGGGATTTAATCCGAGGATAATACCGGTTGGAGCTTACCACCACTACTGTCCTTCCTGTTGCACTCGTCAGCTCATGCGATACTCTAGACACACATGGGTGGTCGTATCCGGGTCCTTCCCTGGCTAGGCTCGTGTCCGTCCAGGTTCTGGTACATTAACTTATCTCTATGCATGGTAATTATACTTTACAACTCACTTTTTGATTATATTGTCGATAATGCTGAAACTATATGAAGGTTAGTGATCAATGTTAGGTGTGTGCTGCGATGGAGCAGTAATTGAAGGAAATGAGGTTCTGATGCAAGCACACACCTTTCACAATTCTTATCCTACTTACCATTTCCGTCCAATATAAATTGGCTGTCTCCAACCAACGTGATCCTTTCTGATTGCTTCTCTCTTCTCTTCTTTTCTTGTTCACGCTTTCTCGCTTTTTTCCTTTCTATTGAGCATCTGGCCGTGTTCCCATTTGGAATCAGGCAGGTAATATTGGTACATGAGAGGAAGAAAGAAATAGAACAAGTTTAGTGTGAGCCGCATGCGTAGGTTAGCCGTTTAGGTCATGGTGTTGTGTTCCCTATTTTAATTGCGTTTATTTCGCTCTCAGATCGCATCACTTTTCCCCTCCCCCCAAACTTTTATGGGTGAAAAAGAGAACCCATATTGGTTACCAAGTCTCGTTCTCGCTAGTGCAATTCAAAAGAAATTAATAACAAACTAATCTCGAACTGGGCTCAAACATATAAAATTTTCTAAGACTGATCATGATTAATATAGTATGAATAATGAGAATTGTATGAAGAAAAGACGATCCAAAAAGAAAGTTCCCTAGCAATAAAACTATTACTCTGTGCTAATCTGAGTTATTTCAAAATGGGAATCCACAAACAAAATACTCAAAAACTATACCCGATCTCAACAAACTGTACCGAAATACCGAACAGCTAAACTATTCGGTAAGATTTTTGTATTTCTATTTAAATGTATCTTTTACTTTATATCGAGCTCTTTTCAATAATTTCAACATGTGAATAATGCAGAACAAGTTTAAAATTGTTCTAGAGCCAAATTGGGTTTGAAAGGAAGGTCAAACTACAACCGAATAGCTCAGCCGCTCTGAACCCTTCAAGCATGAACATTATGTTTTCCCAAGCGGTCCCTCCGCGCTCTGCCTCTGTTAATCCAAAACCCTAAAACTGATTCAAAGATTATAATATAGATACACACTTAGAAATAACTAAACTTACACGTGGCGGAATCCGTCTTTGACATAAAAGATGTGACGTAAACAAACATGTCATGTAATATTAAGTGCTCGACGAAAAGTACGTTTGATTGGGCTATATTTCGCGTCTATTATAACTCAAATTTATGTCAAAATTGACGCTCGTATATGTCACTCTCAGAGCACCTAAATTTACATGATTTTGTAGTATAAAATAAAATATCCACCTGCACTTTATTGTTCATTCAGAAATCATTAGACCCTAACCCACTTACTTGGCCAGACTTCAGCATCAACCGGTGGGCAGTGCACTCCACACTCCCTTGGTTTCACATTCATCTCAAATTTCATACTTTACCCATTGAGTGTTGATTAATCACAATACAAATTTTGACCGAACGCGGACTTGAGGTTACAAGGCTATTAAATAATCTAGGTCCCTCTTAGGATTACACGGGAAAAAATCCGATTCCAGTATCATGAACAAAAAATCATGAAATCAAAAAACTTGCCAACCCTTGAAATCATAACAATGATTCATGATTTCGTTATGGAAATTCATGATTTCATAATGCAGCGGAATCATGACCGCTTCAAGCGTTACCTGAAAAATCGTGTTCACTGCACTACATAGGTATCTCTTATACGCCTTTTGCCTTCCTTCTGATACAAGTATTGATAGTCTAGTGGTCAAAGTATGGGTTTAGTGATCGTAAGGTTCTTGGTTCGAATCCAGTTTGATGATTTATTTTATTTTTTTACATGTTTACTTAAAATAACAATTATATGCAAATGCAAAATAAAACCTGACAAATCATCGTCAATCCCCTTATTCTTTGGCAGGGTCTGACGATGTGAATCTGATTTTGATCAGTGAATGAGCACTATATGGTAGATTATCTCACTATAAACCTGTCATTTCTAGCCTATCTGAATTTACATTATTAATGGAAACCATAACATGGATTACGCTCTCCCTAAGCGGGCCTTCTGCATCCTATCTTTGCATGATCTCAAATACCAAATGCCAATGGTTTGTATAAATATATATATTGGAAATGACGTTCAATCAAATAAACCCATACCCCACTCACTTGGCCAGGCTTCAGAATCGTCCACTGGGCAGTGCGCTCTACACTCCAAGTTCACTTTCTTTCAAATTCACCCCAAATTTTATATTTTACCCCTTTGAGTGTTGATTAATCACAATGAAACATTGTGACATAGCACGTGACTTGAGGTTACTAGAGTATTAAATAATCTAGGTCCTATTAAGGATTATATCTAAAAAATCCAGATCTGGCCAACGCCCACCAAAAAAAAAACTTATGCATGAATTTGTTATCAGGAAAACATGATTTTTTATCTTTTTATACCCTTCATAAATCATTTAGATCTCATTTTTGTTATGATTACTGTTAACTTGAACATACGGTAGGTAAAATATGTTATCACGAACGCTTATATCAAAAGATCAAAATTAGTTTTCATTTTGTTTTCATTCTCTTCTCAGGATCTTAAATGCCCTCTTCCCTTCTGCTTAATAGCAAGGTCAATCTGAGGTTGGTTACCCGACCGTTCCCCAAACGGGACTGCGTAGAGGTAGGAACAGAAGTTACTGGACATAGACCAATGCCCCGACGTGTATTTTGCCGGCGTTGGTGATGTCACGTCGTGCGCAACTTTCAGCGGCGGCGGTGACGGCGTGCATCGGCGTGGAGAACTTCATATGCTTCAATACTAATCGCACGACAGTTTTTCCATTCTACTGTAAAAAGGTTCTGAGATCTCGAATTTTAACAAAATTATTACAAAATATACAATTCATCTTCGGCCTTCTTTCATGATAATATTATTTAATTTGGACATCTCCACAATAATTTGAATAATAACTATCAAACAAAACAATTCACTGGCACTAGTGACTTATAACTTAAATATTGAACTTCTAACTAGGTTCTCCAAGCCGTTCCGAAGTTTTGAATAATGATAGAATGGTTTGTACATATTAAATCATCATATAATAATGTTTAGCTAATATGGAACCCATTTTGTAAATGGTTCGGTGATTTTACAGTGCGTTCATTAAGTTTTACTGAGCCTATCTAAAATGTTGCTGAATGATTTATTAATAACATTTTTCAGTATTTTCATGTAAATTACTGAAAGTGTGCATTTCCTACTGTAAAAAATTGGTAAAACTACTTTTTGTACAGTACTGAATATAATTAGATAAATTTTTAATTTATGGCTCATTCGCATTATGAATATATTAAATTTTCTGTTCTATGAATCATCCTGAATATTTTATCCTTGGCAATTCTTCATGGTCTAGAACACGCACAATATAAATCACTTGATGAATGCATTTTCTTGGTTAAAAAACAGTGGGCGTGCTAAATCTATTCACCGTAGTGAACTAGGTCTGACTGAGCGTATTCAATTTTCCAAGTATTCAAATCTTTTTCAAGGCCTAGAATAATTTAAAAAAAAATACATTCCGGATTTCTAGTCCTACTCTCTTTCAAACTTGTCGTAAGCCCAGATTTTGTATGCATTGCTGTTCGATATGGAAATAATGTAATTTTACTTTCTTATGACCAATTGAGCTGAAATATTCACCACAGAGCTACAAATATGTTCAATTCAACGCTTATCAAATATCAACTATTTTGAAGCACCTGCCGGAAAGTGAGCTACTAGGAAGAGTTGTTCGAAATAATAGCAGCTTTTATAATTTATATTTCAACTCTATTTAGGTTTTTCAAATTTAACATTATTCATTATTAACCCTCACCCTCCCTCGAACATTTTCAAAATAGTAACAACTAGTTGAAAATGTTTAAAATATATGTCATTCATTCCTTTTTTAACGTCGGCCTTGTTCCGCAATCTAGTACCAATCACCGACGGACATCAATTGCCATCGATTGACGGCAATCAAATTTGCAGGAAGGCAGGTTCCACACCTGCGTAGTATATCGCACCCATTCAAACACACATGGGCCGGAACCAACGGCTTTACTTCCCTTCGTGGAAGGAAGATGTGACCAGAGATTTTTATGCCTCTGAAAAATCCCACCGACCTCGGCTGGGATTGAAGCCAGACCCATTGCGATGAGAAAGCAGTCACGCTTACCACTACACCACCGGCGCCGGCTTAAAATATATGTAGCACAAATGTTTTCAAATCAGAAAGTCGTACTATTTTACATAATTATTTTCCTTACTATCTTACTATCCGGCAGGTGCTTCATAATATTTGGTGTTCGGTAAGCGTAGAACTGATCCATATTTCTAGTTATTTGGAGAAGATTTCAGCTCAATTAATCATAAGATAATAAAGTTACATCCTTACTGTTACAGTTATCTGAAAACAGCTCCATAATCAACTATCAAACAAAAAGTTTTTTTAAATCCCGGAGCTTGATGTTTATTTGAGAACTCCTTCCAGAAAATTCATGAAATTATCTCTAGCTTTATTGTTACATTCTAAATAATTCTCGTAAGAATTTGTTTAACTGTCATAATACTGAACCTACAAAATGTAGGTCGATATTGTGACACAGCATGCTTGTCCCGTTGTCAAGAATCAAGATTGTTCGCAGAATCCACACTCATTTTGAATGTTTGGAATTATGACTGTTAATTTCACCCCATATTTTTCTTTAGAATTCGCTTGGAATATTCCTTGGATATTTCGGAGAAGAACTAGCCTAGGGCTGAAAGTGTCCTAAATAAAGACAAGCAAACAACCTTTTTCTTTGAAATTTCTTGGTATGCCATTAAGAATTGAGAAATGCATTCTCCTAAAATTTTCTAGGCTTTTACTTCAGGCAATTCTTCTTCTTAAAATTACCTTTAGAGGAATTGTTCTTAGTATTTCCTTGGAAATTTCTTCAGATTATCTTGGAGCACTGCTCATAGTTTCTTTGGAAATATACTCAATTCTTCTTGCCAAATACTCCCGGAAACTTCTTATATTTCTTCAAAATTCTTATAAATTCTCTTACCAGGGAGGCAGCTCCCACACCTGGACCCTACATATCCACCCATCAACTCCAGGGACCAACGGTTTTACTTCCCTTCCGAAGGAAGGCGTGATCAAAGATGTTATGCCGCAGAACATCCCGGTGGCGCCGAGTGGGATTGAACCCAGGCCTGCTTGGGTAAGATGCAATCACGCTTACCACTACACCACCGGTGCCATTATTCTCTTTTCAGATTACCCTCGAACTAGCATGAAATTCTCAAAACAATTTGCGGGCTATTTTAAGAATTAGTTAGATTTTTCTTTGATTGAATGATTGTTCAACATTTAAGATATTCTCATCCGTATGTGTAGTTTCAATAACAATAACAAGTTTGCTGTAGGGTTAGCTCACTGTGAAGGAACCTGAGGTTATTGAGCCTACGGCTAAAAATATCATATATAATAATTAAAAACAAAAAAAAGAAGATTTGACATCGAAGTACCTTAGAGTGCTTCCTGTAATACCTTTTGATTTGCTTTAGAGTTTCCTAGAATTACAATATTAATCCTCATAGTCTCTTCAGAACTACCTTAATACTCACTTTTACGTCTCCTTTCAAGTTTCATGGGATTCTCCTAAAAATGTGCAAAAATTTCTAGATAACTTCCATTGGTATTCTACCAAGAGTTCCTCTAGAATTATCCCTAGATTTAATCTATACCTATGCTCAATGCTACATGCTCAAGTAACAATGTTGGTTTAAAATGTGTTTGAAGAGGTTTATTAGGCTTAGAATGCACTTGAAGACCATAATAAAACCTTGGGTGGTGTCAGAATCCTAATAAAGTATCCAAGTCCACGAGCCATGATTTTTTAATCTGAGATCTTTCAAATTTAAAATGAAAAATCTGAAGTTCAAGGATGTGAAAATCTACGAATAAAATTTCAGTGATATTATGCAAATGTTAGCATAATTTCCAAGATCAATCTATCAATTCGGGGTAATATAATTTACATGTAACATGCCTGTAGATTCGAAGAGATACTTCGAGTCTCCCCACAAATGTGGTGGGTTAGGCAAAGAAGTGTGCGTTTGACTTACTTGTCGCATTGATGGCCCTTCGTTCATTTCAGCTTCTATTCAATTTTCAGACTGCCGTACTCTAACGGAACTATCAACCTATCCTCTTCAGAACTTACTCTAGTTAATAAATTATCACACTAAAGCTTCACATTAATATTATTAGTATAGCATTTCCAACCAACTCTGAAAATCGTAAACTTCACGTATGAAGTAACAAACAAAAAAAAACACTTTGAATGCTATATATTATGTTGGCAACTGTTAATTTTTTTTATTGTTTTTGGTCTCTTAACATTGGAAAATGAAAATACAAATATGATTTACTAACAAAAGCATAGAAACAAATTACTGACAAAACCTAATTGCCCGACCAGACCCGATTGAGATTTCAGGTTCGTTTATACTTCACATCATGACTGATCAAAACATGTTAAATTGGGCTGCTAAAACCTGCAAACTCAAAAGAAATTTAAATTGAAAAAAATGTAATTTTTTGCCTTTAAACCGGTTTATAGTCCGAACAAAACTATATAGACTACCGTTGTCTTGAGCAAAATTGTGTATTTTGAGAATATTGAAAATTTTGTAGAACATATCACCCCGTTTATTTGAGATTTTGCAAGTGTCATACCAGCTTAATAAATATTTAGGTAATTATTTCAAAAGACTCGGACCATTATTACGAGAAACTTCTTCCAAGACACCAAGTCTTTAAAACGACGATAAAAGGGAGAAAAAGGTATTGACCGTCTTTTTTTCAGAATTGTCCCACTGTGCGGTGGGGGCGTAGCGCGGTGGTGCACAGTTCTAACTAGATAAGAGGCGATTGTATGACAAAAGGTCGAAAGACAAAAGGTCGAATGACAACAGCTCGAGTGACAAAATGTTTAATGGACAAAAGGTCGAATATACAGAAGGTCGGATGGACAAAAGGTTGAATGGACAAAGGTTGAATGGAGAAAAGGTCGAATGATGAGAAGGAAGACAAAAGGTCGATTGATGAGAAGGGGGACAAAACGTCGAATGGACCAAATTTTGAATGGATAAAGGTCGAATGAAGAAACGGTCGAATGGACAAAATGTCGAATGAAAAAAGGTTGAATGGAGAAAAGGTCTAAAGAACACATGGTCGAATGAACAAAAAGATGAATGGAAAAATGGTTGAATGTACAAAAGGTTGAATGGACAACAGGTCGAATGGACAAAACGTTGAATGGAAAAAAGATTGAATGGATAAAACTTCGGACGGAAAAAATGGTCGATTGAATCAAAGAGGGACAAAAGGTTGAACGATTCAAAAACGGGAAAAATGAACAAAACGTCGAATCACAAAAGGCCCAAGCTGGAAAAGGTGACAAAAAGTTGAAATTCAAAATACAGCAAATGACTCAAAGAGAGGCAAAAGATGGGATGGTGGTAAATTCAGTTGTGAAGCTCACTTGACCAGATGGCAAATAGTTGAAAGAATACTTGCCTTCAGACACCGTTACGATTAAAATTAAATGACTAATCATCAGAATCGATACATCTTTGATTATATAAAAGAACCAGCAGTGATTAAAAGAAGGAATAAATTAAATAATAATTCAAACTTGCAGTGTTAGTTTAACTACGAATGGGGATAGCAAAACAACTATAAAATATGCATAAATTTTTGTTCAATTTGACCGTTCGATCTTTTCTCATTCGACGTTTTTTCATTCAAATTTTTGTTCTTCGAACCACTAATAGAGGTCTATTTGATACCTACAGATACTTGTGGTACCAATGGTACCAATCATAGAAGAAACTAATATTCAGTTATTATCCACTAAGGCTCACTTGTACCGTCAGATAAGAATACAGTCAATTTTCAATTTCTCGATATTGGAGGGACCATCGATATAAGGAGAGATTGACATTAGAACATCATTTTATTATTCTATTTATACGATTCTAGAAGCACTTCGGGTTCAAAACGTGTATTTGTTTATCCCGTATCCAAAGCAAAACTCGATCGCTTACTTCTATCGTAGAAAAAATGGTTAACTAGATTTTTCAACCGTCATATGGAGAGTAATTTGATCCCGAACCATCGACAAAGAGAATAAGTAGAGAGAATGTCGCGATATACAGGGTGGCCAGTGAACCGGGAAACCGTAAAAACCAGGAAATAACCGGGAATTTTAAAAGAAGCCTGGAAAACCGGGGAAAAGCCGGGAATTGGACGGGAGAACCAGGGAATCAATAAACCTTAATATATTCCAATGAAAATTAAAACTTGAATAACAGCTTGGGCTTAAACAACCAAACATATGTTTCTTCAGTGCAAACATGGTTTATTCAGTTCTTAATTATCTAAAACTTTAAATCTTTTTGACCTTTCGCAAAACTCTCCTCAGAAATCCTTTGGAATCCTCAGAATACCTTGGAATTCTGTGCTGAATTTTCATGAAACTTTCTTAAGAATTTAATTTAAATTCTTCAGTATTTTTTTTATTTAACTCAGGACACGATTCTGTCAGCATTTTTCCCGGATCTAGCTTGAAGTTCTTTTGTGAATCTTCCTCAGTATTCTTTTGAAAATATTATCAGAAAACCCTTTAAATTCTGTTTATTTTTCATTTTAAATGCTCCTTAAAATTTATCTGCTATTCTCCTCACATTCTGCATACATTTGTGTTCAAAATCACTTAGGAATTCTCCTTGAAGTTCTCCCCACAACTTCTTTTTAATTCTTCTAAGAGTTCGTCAGGACTTAATCCTAGAATTAATTTAGGATTCTTGTCAGAGCTCCGTTGAATTTTTCCTCGAGTTCTTTTCAGAATTTTGAATTTTCAAAATTCTAAAAAAAATCTTCTTATTAGAACTCTGAACATTTTTCCAAGATCACAAAATTTTCCAGGGACTGTATTTTCCCAAATCTAGAATCTTGAAAAAAAAATCAGGGATCTTGAAAAAATTTCAAAATCCCACATTTTGACTATTTCTCTGAGTTTCATATTGTTGGAAAAATTCCAATCCTGTATTTTTTTTCTAAATATAGAATAATCAAAAATCTCTAAAAAATGGCTCACAAGACTCTAAAAAATTAAAATAGTTTTGAAATATGATAGATATGATGAGATATTTCACTCTTAATTCTGGGATTTGTTGTGCCGAAATGCTAGTTCAAGTACTAAGCTAGCACTGTGGCTTGTCACATTTATGAATTAAAAACGGGAATGCTATGGAAAATTGCCCCGAGGTGCATTTTGGGCTGTTTCCCGGAGACGAACCAGCTCAGGCCTGAAGATTTCCTTGATAAATATATAAAACAAAATTTCGGGCTGTTTTCCCTACTGCAGATATCTTAGTATCTTGAGCAAATAGTGGGAACGCAATAGAATGCAATAAAGAGCACATTACGTAATTAATGTATCTTATTCATACTTAATGTAATTACAAATATTGGTAATGTGGTAAATGGTTGGCACCCAAGCAGCACAGCATAAGTTGAAAATACTGTTTAATGACTTCTGTAAATAATCAATAGTATTATTAATTACTTAATTTTATACATTTATCCAACCAAAAAAGCGCAGTGTCTGAAGCTTATAAAACTAAATACTGGTCTTACATAATTGTTTGGAAAACATCAAAGTAACCAATACATTTAAGTGGCACAAACATAATTTAAAAAAAAAAAACAACCAAGTATGGAATTCAAACACTGAAACTTGGAATCCTAACTAGATCATTTTGGATGAATGATAAACTTATTCTAAGAATCTATCATGTTTTTGTGAGAAAATCATCTTCTTGGTCAATTTCAACACAGCATAACAATGTTGAAAATACTGTTCAATGACTTATGCTAGTTAAATGCTAGCTAACAAAACTAAATATTGATCTTACAACTGTTTCAGAAAACATCATAAAAACCAATAGATTTTAGTTCACCCCAGCAGGCCTGGATTCAATCCCAGTCGGCGCCGCCGGGATGTTCTGAGGCATAACATCTCTGATCACGCCTTCCTTCGGATGGGAAGTAAAGCCGTTGGTCCCCGGTTCATGAGTTGATGGGTCGATAGGTAGGGTCCAGGTGTGGGAGCTGCCTTCCTGGCACGTCGGTAGCATTGGTGCTCAGCACGGAAAACAAGATCGACGGAAAAAACAAACCAAAGGAAAAAAAATAGATTTTAGTGGCAAAACGTATAATTCGAGCAAAATAAATCAGCCGAGCATGGGATTTGAACGCTGGTCCTTGGCGTAGTAGGTTTGTAGTTTCGTAACTAGACCAACTCTGATGAATGATAAACGTATTCTAAGTAACTATTTGAATTTTGCTATGTTTTATATCAATGCCACATCGTGCTAAAATTTACCCTACTTTAATTAAGATTTTTTTTTTTCATTTAATGCCCAGTTTGATTTTATTAAATTACTCAAAAAGGGGTGCAATCGACAATAGTTTGAGAACCGCTGGTTTGAGTTAAAAGTGTATATGCATTTCATTTATTTTGTTCTTAGCCTTAAATGATATGGGTTTTACGCCAAAGCAGACAGGGTTTTCCCCATCAAGTTCCATTTACACTTCAACTTCGATGAAGCAAATAAATAAATAAAATAAAGCGCATGAAATAATGAAATATATGTAGGTACTTCAGACGTAAACTATGAGTCAGTTCATAAGTCTGCAAAGAAATAGGTATTGTATTGTATTTATCATTTGAAATTGAAGAAATGTTAAGCAACAAGGCTCCGTTAATTGATCCAGCTTCTTTGTCCATCGCATGAATATTATTTTCCTAAAAAAAAAAATACTGACATCACAACATTTTCCGCCCCTGACAGTTTTTTTTTCTTCTGTTTATCAAGAAACACACTCAACTTCGCTCAGGTAGAGACAGTGTGCTTCGTCCTGAAATATCATCGTGCACTAAAGAAACAAGCTCCCAGTAAAAGGATTACGTAGCAAGATTGCCTCGTGGAATGGGTTGACATCGTTCTGTAATCTTCCAAATGGACAAACCTTCAAACTAAAAAGTCCAACCCGAAATCCCCAACCTACGAAACGAGGGCGACGTTGCTCTTTTTACTCGGAGTGCGCCGTGCTTTTCCATTTCCTTCGCGTTCACATCAAAGTTCCGCTCGGTTGTGATTTAATGGAACTACACATACGACAACGGGTGGAGTGACGTTGGAAAAACACATAATAATGGAAATTGATTGTATCGGCATTTATTTCAGTGAAGTGAAGGAAGCAGGAGCGCTTCAAACATGGGAATGGTCCTTCCTTTGTCCGCTTTAACTAAACGCGTTGACGACTATGACGGCGGCGCAGCGTGCGCTTCTGGCGCTTCTATCCTTACCGTAGGATCCTGGCTGCTGAGGAAGAGATGCACATGGGAAAAGCGGAGCAGAAGGATCTGTTTGTGTATCGCACTCGCCCCAATTTCACTCGTAGAATGGGCCCGCTATAGGCTAATACCTTATAACGACACATGACGTCGTCTTTATTTCCTGCCGCCGCCGCCGCCGACGCCGTCTCGTTTGGAACACGTCCTTTTGCCTTGGAGCGACCTTCGTTGTATAGGAACGAGAAATATAGAAGAGAAAAGGAAAGCACGAGGATTAAATTAAGTAATAATAATAACGAAAATGGCTTCGAAAAATGTATGAGTGTTAGCGACGCACCGCGGGTGAAAGGAGGTACGGTATGAATCCGACGCGCTCTGCGCTGCAATCAGAGGCAGGCAAAGTGATGGGATTGTCTATGGTATTGATTGCACTTTAGATGCCACTAATAACATCAATTTAAATGAGATATAAATAAGGAACTTTAATACCAAAGAACGTACAAACAAAAACTGGTCACATCAAGCTCCCATATATAGCTCCCATATTTTTACGAGGTTTCATAACTTTCATGTTAACCACATAGTAACGACTAAGAGCACAGCTTTCAATAAAAAATAAAGTTTGCTAAATATTATTCTGTTGTTGTGAAATGGCATTGAACATACGAAAAGGCCGCAATACAAAGTGGCAATGACAATTTCTGTTACATACTTTTCATGTTATGTTATGTTGTAACATGAGAATATTTAACAGAAATTGTAATTTTGTCAGTGTTGGGTGAAAATGCATCGGCGCACGCTATGTCTGAAGGCAGTTTTTTGCAACTTTCATGTAGGGTTTTTGATCTAATTTCCGTCCTACTAAGCACAACCCGCGGTTACCTCTCTTTTTTGAACGGGTTTGAACAAAAAATGGAACATTTCTGTCAAAAATGACTTCTAAATTTATTCACCTTTCCATATATAGTTGGATTTGATATAGAGTCACAAATTGTTGAGATATTGCTTCTTGATTCGGATCGAAACAAATCTAGCTTCACATGATTCAAAGGAGATAAAAGTATTCAAAATACTAGGTTTTACTTTTACAGTAAGATTCCCTCTTCGGTACCGTAAGATATCGTAACTCTGTCATCATCTCATAATGTTTAAATAAATAAAATAATTATATAATGGTTTAGTCTCTAAACTTACTATTGTTATCAATTCCATCTGTTTCATCCATTCTTATGAATGCTTACATAAATATCTAAAGAGAATGATAAAAAAATTATGCTGTTTAGAAAAGGATTAATGATTGATTTCTTTATTATAGAGACTCTCAGCCGTTGGCTGGTTTATCTCTGCGAATAAAAGGAGATTACCGTAAAACGGGGTTACATTGATAGCTTTTTAAAGTATATTCTAAATGTTTTTTACAGCAATGAATGTTTTTCAAATTTTATATTTTTAAAACAAGTACTGAGGATCCAAGAGTCAATTCGTTAGTAATATATTTAACGAAAATTAAAGCATTTGCACTATTTTTTTTTTAGTTTTGTGACCAAACTTCAGTGTTTTGAATTGGGGTTACTTTGATAATGCTCGATGAATGTAGAACAAATGTGTGAAACTCAAACAATTTAGTTCTTTAAATATGAAAGTTTGAAAGAGTATATAATCAGAAAAAAATCATAAGCAATAAGAATACAACATTGAATTTGTGATGGCTGTATCGGAAATACATTTCATAAGTGATGGTTTGAGTGCTTTTTCAAACAGGCGAAAAACACGAAAATTGTTTTTTAATATGTTTGCAAAATATGTAACACATACTATATAAAAACTATATACGATATCAACGGAACTACCCTAATGGAACCAACGTTTCTAATTTGGAAAAAGCGTAGCGAGTAAATTTAATTTTTACATTATACTATCAAAGTTACCCGCATTATCGAAGATACCCCGTTTTACGGTACTTCAAAAGATCACTTTTTTCACCGCTTTCATCAAGTTTTTGTCGTATCTGACATTATTTTCCACTGCTTTATAGCTACTCCATGTTTGGGAAAAATCATTATAAACAGCTTCGCTTGTTTTTCCGTGAACCAGGCTAAGACTTTTCCTGTATTCTTGCAAAAATCTATTATTTGATAATTTACAATATGGAATTTTGGGGCTACCGGAAGGTTTCGGTAGACCAACTTAATAAATACCTATGAGTTCATCACCAAAACAATGTACGGACAAATGTTTGTTCTCACCTTTTATCGAAATAAATTTGGTGTTGAATAAAAATATGCTAAATTTAAGATAGGGTCAATCAGAAGACCCACTAGGGCCAAAAATATTCATGCATGTAAACTTCCTTTGCACGTAAACAAGGAACTTGCAATAACTGTTGCTTACAAATATGGACGGTTGAATACAATTAATAGAATATTTCATAATACGTAATGAACACTTGTATGATACATGAAGATTTATTTATGTGCATCATAGTAACAGAATCGAACTGTGGAGCAACAGATAAATTAAATCAGAGCTTTCCGCATTCTGTTACTTCATTGATTACGCAACTCAGCACAATTTTTGAAGATGAATATTTTTTAAATTTTAGTTTTGACAGGTTTCAACCCAACTAACAATTTTCACAATGTAAACGCTTTGCTCATTTCATTTATACAGACTCAAGCTGTATTCAAACGCTATACGATATGAGGCAACCTTTTCTCAACCTCTATACAAACAAATCTGGTGAACTTAGTCAGCTTCTTATGGCTGTTGGGACGGTTGTGGCAAGCTCTTATTGCATATCAATTTACGCTTCTATACTGCTGTTATTCTGCTGTTTTTGGTGTTTGTGAACTTGAAAAGCGCTTATTCAACCTTTTCCCGGTTATCCAATAATCACTACACAGCTTTCTGTTGAACCCGGGTTAAATATTGTTTACGCTTTTTTTGTTGGAGGAATTTATTGAGTTTATTTTGCTGTGAGAATCAAATTAATCGAAATAAGTAGCACACCACCAAATTATTTACCCTGCACCGGAACCTGGAATCGAACTCGAAGTTTAGTGAAAAAGTTTAGTAAATACTCTCCAAAACTATTTTGCTAGCTTCTGCTTGTAGCTGTATCTGCAGCTTTTTTTAAGCTACTTTACAGCACAATGCTGGAAAAGTTGGCTTATAAAGCTGAAAATGTTAGTTGGGAATGACCTGGTCTGGGAAATTCATTTTTGAATTTGATTCATTCCATGTTAGTAGAATCCAGAAGATGCGTGTAAACATATTAAAAACTTAAATATACATAACGTTTATCATGAAAAATCTATGATATAAATGTGGAACTATTAATATCTAAGCGAAAATTTAGGCCCCTTGCGGATCACTTCCTTACCACGGCACTTCTTGCATCAAGGCTGTTTTGGACGCACTGGAAACGAAATAGAAAGTGTGGAAAATGTTTTGGCAAAAATGAGTTTCCGCCGCCTCCACGGTTGTCGTTGTCGGTCGACCCCGCTGTGTGCATGACGGATTCACGTGCTCTGTTGATGATAGCGGTGCAGTTTTCAGGACATGAAATAATTATAAGAAAAACATAAATGTCTTCCATGAGCCTATTATCAGTCATCCGAACTTGTTGTTTCATACATCGTTATGTTCTGAAATATGAAAATGCCTACCTCTATACATACCTAGAATAAAATTCGATAAAATCATTTATATTGAACACCGTAGCTATAAGACGTTGCCGCCACCGTCAAAAGACCGGGCGCGAAAGAGTAATGGCATTGCAGAGCGTGTTTTGCAATCACTTGATTGCTATTTTCCATTCCCTCGGTTGCCAACTTGGCCATACCTCGAAATTCTTTCCAACCACCAACCAATTCAGCACAGAAATGGAAGTTAAGTGTCGAGATGTTTGTTTCCAAAAAGGAAAACCAAAAGCTCATACACTCAAACCCGAAACATGTCAAATGCCTTTTTATCCTTGAAACTGGCAACGACACCGGCTGGTAAAGCTTATGCTGGAGAATAGAGAGCGTTGAAATGAAACGAGTTGATTGATTAAATGTGAGTGATTTACGAAATGAAGTAATTTTCGGTCGCGCGCGCACGCTCCCCATCAGGTTTATGCTCCTTCCCACCTACTGCCTGTTAGACATCCAACTCCCACCTCGCGGGTGGACGACGATCTGGGACTTCACCCTGCCTATGATGCTCTTCGGTGGAGCCTTCAGGTTGTGCGAAGGGTGGGAAAATTAATTAAATAAATGTGTGAGCCTGTTCATGGAATGTGCCGCTGACGTGCTCCCAACGCCCCCAAAGTGCCTGCAGCTGATATCGATCGAGGGTGGGACGGGTGGAACGAGGAATAAAATGCGTATAATTGAATAACAATGGGGTGGAAATTAATGTCCATTTGTAATTTCAATGGATTCGATTGGATTGCTTTTCTGAGTTATAAGTGGGTTGGGTTTCGAGGAAACACTCATTAAAAAGTTAATGTACATTGTTTCTGAGAAGTCGAATGGAGAAATATATAATGTCGTGTGATTTACCGAACATGAATACATGGGATAATTTCCAACAATTCAAATATGCTTTTTTTAGTGGAAAATCGAAAATCCGTAAAACCACAAAAAAAAAGATAAATATGCTTTAAACCCTGTTATTCAAATTGAGGTTCTCAATAAAATAAAACTCGTAAATAAGTAAACTAAAATAAACTCCTAAAGGTTGAAAAATTTTACTACACAAAGAAAATAAATGAAATGGTATTAATCACAAATTTTTTCGCAAAAAAATTATTTTACTCGTAAAGATACCCAATGATACATAGAGTTTATATTAAAACCATTGATTTACTAATTTACCATACATTTTTTGGTTCATAACAATATGCGTTATTAAATTTTAATTTGGACTAACCGTTGTTTTAATGGTGTAGACAATTGGTTTTATTGCATTGAAACGATACTTTTAATTGTATTTCAATAATATTTGTAATTAGGGATTCCAAGCATCTCTAATCCCTACAATCCCTAGTGAAATCACGAATGCACAGCAAAGGAAGATGTTGAAATATTACCTCCAAACTGCTACAACCATGTAATTCCATCGATTGTGTGGTATAACATTGCACGATGTACACAAAAATCGAAAACAAATTTACATCCATGAATGTAATATTGTATATGCTCTTTGCTATTAGTTACATCAATATTGTGTGCATTGATCGATGTTACACCATTTGTTTTGCTATGTTTAATTAAGAGTTCAGTAAAAAAAACAGGCACTGTACTAAAATATAAAACCTGAATTTTCCACTTATGGCAAAATAAGAGATGAACTAGGCTACGGCTAAAAATCTCTAAAATAAAGTTTTAAAACAAAAACTTATGGCAAGAGCTCATTGTTTCTTATTGAAATTTTGACTAAATTGCTCAAGCCCTCTTTCAGGGAAGACGAGTAAGATAAATTCTAAATTAAATATAGTTCAATATTAGCGAGGGTCATCTTTACAACAGCTCTTTCGATTCGTATTGAGCTCCCCATAAACTGTGCCAAGTGTGAACGAATTTGGTTACGATCTGGATTTGCGGGAGAGCTTTATAATTTGTATGGAAAAATTTATGGAAAACGATCCCAAATTCCGAAAATGTATAAGAAACGGTCTGAAAATTTGTCAAAATTTCAAAAATCGCTCAATTTTTCCCAAACCTGGAACTTGGATTGAGAAAACCATACAGAAAAACTTTGTTGAAGATCGCAAATCGATTCAATTGCTGTGCAAAAAGTTTTTATTTTTTATTTATGGCCATGTGGTCCGCGCATTCCTACAGGGGTGTATATAAGCTTGTTAGTATGCCCGGAACACCAGGTTTCTCAATCTAAGTCCCAGGTTTGGAGTAAATTGTGAAATTTTTGAATTTGTTTTCTTCTGTTTCCTTTACATTTTCCCATAAAAATTGTAGAGCCCTCCCGCAAATTCTGGTCGTAACTGAATTCATTCAAATATGGTATAGTGGCTGGGAATCTTAATACGAATTGAAAAAGCTGTAGGGAGCCGGGGGTTGTGATCCGCTGTATCAACCCTATTCAATATAGAACAATGCGGGCCTCAGAACACAATATAACCTGATTTCAAATAACAGACTGTAGTCACAGTCTGTTATTTGAAATTAGCATCTTCAACTATGTAAATCGTTGACTTCACGTAGAAGTAATACTAAAAACATATAGTCAAAGTACAATATAACCGCCAATGGTCTTACAATTTAATACAATTTAATTACAATTTCACCTACACCATACGGGGAAGGAGAGGGAGATAACGCAGAAGTCACCAACGAGGAACTCGTAGCGTGCTACAGGTCTGGATGAAATCCCAATGTGGCGTTGAGAGCGACGATCCAGGCGCTGCAGAAATGCCTGGACGAGGGTCACTTCCCTGACAGGTGGAAGATACAGAAGCTAGTGTTGCTGCAAAAACCAGGAAAGCCGCCAGAGGATCCAGCATCGTATAGGCCTATATGCCTGCAGGATACACTCGGAAAACTCTTGGAGAGGATCGTCCTAAACAGGCTGACGAAATGCACGGAGAGTGAGCACGGATTGTCGATCAACGGTCGATGCAATTCGGACAGCGGTCGAGAGAGCCGAGAAGGCGTCCAAACAGAAGCGGAGAGGTGATCGATATTGCGCCGTGATAAAGATCGACGTCAAGAATGCGTTCAACAGCGCCAGCTGAGAGGCCATCGCCAAAGCGCTGCATAGATTGAGGGTCCCTGACTACCTGTGCAGGATCATGAGGAGTTATTTCCAGAACCGGGTTCTGGTCTACGAGAAAGACATGGGACAGAGATCGATTAGGATCAAAGCGGGAGTTCCAAAAGGTTCCATCCTTGGTCCAACGTTTTGGAACGGGATGCACAACGGCCTGCTTACGGTGAAGCTGCCCAAAGGAGTTGAGATCGTTGGCTTTGCGGACGACGTCGTCTTGACGATAACAGGCGAGACGCTGGAAGAGGTGCTACACCACAAAACGTATGTGCTATTGGTAAAAGTAACTGTAAAGCGATGCAGCTGGCAGAAATCACCGTTGGGAGCACTTTATAGCCTCAAAGCGTGTGTTTAAATACTTAGGAGTTATGATCGATGACTTGCCAAATTTGAACAGTCACGTCGAATATGCCTGTGAGAAGGCTTCGAAAACCATCAACGGGGTAGCTAGAATCATGCCGAATAACTCTGGTCCCAGCAGTAGCAAGACCCGAGTAGCACATTACCGTCACAATAAGTTGCAGCAACTTGTTTATGACTGGAATAGGTCGTATAGACGTTACCATAATCGATTTACAACAAGTGTGCTGCTAGGGGAGGCGTCTTCTGGCCAGTGTGTCGTCGTCGATACTGAGATATGGAAGTCCAGCCTCGGTTGCAGCGCTAGAAACCAAGCAGAACCAAAGGAAACTGAGCAGGTCGTGGTCCTGTGGTCGTATCTGTTGAAGAGGTTCTCCAACCTACTCTCCCAGGCAAGTACAAGCAATTTAGTGAACCTACTCTTCCTGATCGATCCTCCGCTTCTAAACAACATTGCCCTGTAAGCGTATCCAGTTGACAGCCACCAATGATATCGCTACCTGCCAACAACATGCTCTTCATCACGTCCACACTCATCTTCACGATCCATTGGTCGTCATTTCAACTAGCCTGGGATGCACGTCACAAAGCAGTATGCAAGCCCTGGGCCCACCTAGCTCAGTTGTTGGTTCCAGCTCTCCTCAGTTCGCTAGTTCTCGCCATCATAGTCATTCCGGCCTTGATTCTAGTACTAGGGACAGGGCTTTCTAAGCTGCCATCCACGGCAAGTATCCTTCTTCTTTTGACGTTGCTCGATCTGATGCAGCCTACATTTCCAGATCGCCATCTGCTGTTCCGCGTGCACCTGTATCTCACGGCCTACTGTACTACCAGAACGTTGGTGGTATTAATCGTTCCCTCGAAGGGTACCAACTAGCAGGCAGTGACGCTTGTTACAACATTTATGCTTTTACGGAAGCATGGCTGAACAACCAGATTTTGTCAAAGCAATTGTTTGACGACACAGATTCCGTTTACCGGCATGACCGATCAACCCTCAACAGCAATAGTTCTTTTAGCCGTTCACCCCAGCTTCATATCTCGGTTACTAAAACTCCATGAAGATTCACCGGTTGAGCATCTGTGGGTTGCGATTTCCACTCAGAATGGCAAACTTCTTATCTGCGTGATATATATTCCTCCCGATCACGTTAACGACTGTAGCCTTATTGAGAATCACGCACTTTCTCTGGATTGGATTGTCTTTCAGATGGGAGTCAGAGACAGCATCGTCATCCTTCGATCTGTGCTTTGTCAGCGATGAATTGGGCCAAGGTTGTTCTGCCATTCATGCTCTGGCACCGCTCGTCGAAAACTGCAAACATCATTCTCCTCTACTGTTGACGCTTGAGATCAAACTTGTGAATCGCTTTCTGGACAACGCCGAAAACGTTTACTACGAATTTTTCAAAGCAGACTTTTGACGGAGTAAATATCTTTCTCGCTAGTGTGGACTGGAACGCAACACTTGGCAACGGGGATGCGAATTTTGCAGCTTCGACCATCTGTAGTATCCTACTTTACCAGTCGATCAGTTCGCGCAAAAAAAAAACTCAGTCGTAAGCCTGCCAAACCCGCTTGGACGAACTCCGAACACAAACGTTTGAAACGGCTGAAAAGGGCTGCTCTGAGGAAACATAGCAAACATCACACGGATTCTACGAAAGCAAATTACACAGCAAAAAAATAATTTTGATATCACATCACAGTGGATGCACTACAATCATGTCGAAAATTTCATGTAATTTTTATGACCACATAAATAAACAAATGCAGTAAAAGCAGCGTAATGTCAGTTCATGCATTGTATTAATGATAATTTTGTCCTTTTTAGCAAGTAATATTACACCATATTTTCGACATGATTGTAGTGCATCCACTTTGACGTGATATCAAAATTATTTTTTTGCTGTGTACGAACGCGCGAACAAAGACTACAAACGCCTCAATATTAGCTTATACCATGCCCATCAGTCTCAATTGCAGAGTCATCTCAAAGCGAATCCTAAGGATTTCTGGCGTGAACGAGCAACGGAAAGACACGGGATTATCTTCTACACAGAACAAAATTCTGAATTTTAACTATCGCGTAAAACCTCCCTTCTTCAATGTTGTGCAATACTTGGCATGAACAGCAAAATCGTTTAAAAGCTTGTATACAATATTGCTAATTTATGCGATATTACGCTTAAATTTACATGAAATATCTCGTAAATTTATGCCAAATCTAGCGTTAATTTTATGTGCGCTATATCTCGCAGAACTTTACATGAATTTTTCGAACGATGTAGTATGACCGACGGCGTTGCGGATGCCAACTCTGTTGTCGATATTGCCAACTTGTTTCGTACGCAATTCAGCAGTGTTTTGTCAGACGAAATTCTTAATGCACAGGATATTGCATCTGCCACTAGTAACGTCTCACATTCGTCTGTGTTCAGCTCTCCATTCACCATCCACTGTGAAATGGTGATTTCAACCGGGAAGCAGATGAAAACCTCAACGGGATCTGGTCCTGATGGCATTCCCTCACTAGTCCTAAAACGCTGCTTAAACACTCTCGCGACACCCTTAACCACGGTATTCAACCTGTCATTGATTTGGCGTTTCTCCTGTTGGAAGGATTCTTTCGTTTTCGCTATTCACAAAAAGGGTGCAAACGGACAGTTGCTAATTATCGCAGTATAGCTGTACCAAATGGGCCTCCCTTAGCTCAGTCGGTAAAGGCGCAGCTACAAAGCAAGACCATGCTGGAGGTGGCTGGGTTCGATTCCCGGTCCGGTCTAGGAATTTTTCGGGTTGGAAAATTTCTCGACTTCCCTGGGCATAGAAGTATGATTGGACTTGCCACACAATTATACCAATGCAAAAATGGTACAGGCATCGAGAGCTCTCAATTAATAACTGTGGAAGTGCATCTAGAACACTAAGTTGAGAGCACGCAATAAGCTAATATGCGATATGCAATAAGCTTGAAATGCGAAGAAGAAGAAGAAGAAGCTGTACCAAATGCAATTTCCAAACTGAGCTAATTGTTCTGGATACGTTGGTTAAAGACTGCTCGCATAGCATTTCACAGGATCGACACGGTTTTATGCCCAAGAGTTCAACGAAGACCAATCTAACCACCTTTACATCGATCATTATCCGTGAGATCGAGCGTGGCCTTGATGGCATATATACCGACCTTTTTGCTGCTGTCGACAAAGGAACCAAGACATTACCACCTCTAAATATGATAAAATGGGTGTTCACGGCAATCTACTAATCTGGCTTCGTTCCTATCTGACTGACAGATCTATGTCTGTTAATACCGGCGATTACGTTTCCCTACCGTTTTATGTTACATCTGGTGTTCCTCAAACCAGTCACCTGGGGTCATTCATTCCTCAAATGCCTTAAACTATCGTACGTCGACAACTTCGGAGTGATTTGAGATTTGGGCGTAATTGCTTTTGTAAACAAACGCGCCAATCACCGGTTTCTCACAAATAAGAGCTAAGGCCTCAAGACGCTCACTTCCTACAACAGGAATTAAAAGTGTTCGATTATTGGTGCATGATTAACAGGATCTTCGGTCGAAAACATGCGATGTACTTGCAAGATTACGCCTTAAAAGGGACGAGCTTGAAACGTGAATCAACTATTAAGGATTTGAGCGTCATGCTCGACTCCAAGCTGACGTTCAAGGACCACACTGCTTATGCCGTATTTAAGGCTTCATCGCACCTAGGGTTTTTATTCCGTTTCGCCAAAAGCTTCGAGGACGTGTATTGCCTGAAGGCGTTATATTGTTCTCTTGTTGGTCCTATACTGGAATATTCAGCCGTTGTCTGGTCTCCATTCTATCAAAACGCTATCCAGATGATTGAAGCTGTTCAGCGAAAGTTTGTTCGTTTAGCTTGGCAACATTTTCCTTGGCTTGATCCACGTAACTTACCAAGTTATGAAAGTCGCTGTAAGCTCATCGGCAAGCTCCAGGAAGGAAGGCGCAAAGTAGCTAAGGCGTGTTTCATCGGCGATCTTCTGCAGGGGAGCGTTAACTGCTCTACACTTCTTAGTCTCCTTGACATTAACATTCGTCAACGCAACCTCCGTATGCATGCTTTCTTCAACAATCGGCGTTCCAGGACCAACTATGGTGCACACGAACCAGTGCTGAGCATGTGCCGCGTTTTCATTAATTGTTACCATGTTGTCTTTTCTTTAATGTGTCCCGTGAGAAAAATAAGTATGGTTTTAAAATATGATTATGTTAGTATTGTATGTTTTGATATAGTTATCTGTCATTGCGGTACATATTTTATCCGTTGAGTAATAGTAAATAAATAAATAAATAAGTACGTTCCGGCTCATGACAATGCGAGTCGTAAGTGTGTACAGAACCATCTCGCCGGAAGCAGTATGCGTTATCTCTGGAACGATCCATATAGGCATCACCCTGTGGGAGAACAGCGAGTGCCACCGACGGAGAGAAACCGGAAGAGTACGGAAAGTGGTGAGAGTGGATTCGTTGGCTAAGTGACAACAGGAGTGGAACACGGTGGAGAACGGTAGATGGACACATAGACTAATACCGATTTTTTTGACCTGGGTGAACATAAAACACGGAGAATTTAACTTCCACCTTATGCAATTCCTGTCTGGCCATGGCTACTTCATGAAAAACCTGCATCGGTTCGGACACGCAGGCACCAGGGCACCCTCTCAAGAAGTGATAAAAACTTGTAATTAACATTTAATATATATTCAATACATCTATACTAAAAACAAGAATTTACTGTTTATTATGTAGTTGATTCCTTGCGATACAGGCAACCATAACAACTGTATTAATACCGAATACTTCATCATTTCTCAATAGTGATTAAATAGAACGATAACAACTAAGGACACATAATATACTACAATAAATCAAATCACTGGTTGCAGTGGATTAATGTCTCGAACAGAGGAATAAAAAGTTTTCTACCATTTGCTAAAAGTATGAATCACATTAATTTTTAAATATCTCAATTAAATCGGTATTTTGAAATGCTTCCTGAAAAGTTACATCGCACTTGAGTGCTAGACTTATATAACAATATAATAATAGTGCTAGACTTATATGGACAATATATAACCTACGAATAAAAATTCATAAACTGAATGCACAAATTTAAAACCGAGTCCTGATCAGCCTCCCAAAATTTGAACTCCTTTGACAAGACCAGAACAGACTTGGCAGAAACCATTTGAAGTTTATTTGGAAATTCACAGAAATAATTGTTCATATCTATCTAAAAATTCACCATATCACCCTGCTTCAAACAATGATAGCTGTGCTTGTAGGGCATCAGCTACAACTTTGCTGTATACCACTCTTAGACAAAATGTAAGGATCCAAAGCTATTAATGATTCAAGATGCTGGTGTCTTATGATTATGCTCAATAAACTACTCAGCAGGCAACATTGGTGTTTCTGGCGCATGAAATTGATCACATAAATAATGGCTACTATGTCACACTGTACAATACAGTGTTGTCCACAAAACAGCTGCTTGATCATGCCATAAGATTATTGTTTGGGCGCACGTCGAACATATGTGCAACTACCCTACACACTAAAGATAGATACATCACACAGATGTCATTACTTATGTATACAGTGTCTATATTCTTGTTCTGTACTGTTTAGTATTGTATTGAATGATAGACAATAACAAATAAAAAGTCAATAGTTCGTATGCCTCTGCCATGGCAGGACGGCCAAATAATCGGTCGTGTATTTTATTTTCATAACACAACGTCGAAAGGGTCCAGTTCGTGCGCGATCAATTATCAATATCTTAAATAATTAATAACTATTTAATTTATGGTCTGTTTAAAAACGTTCTTCCGCAGTTGTAGCTAGGAAAATTTCCAATATGAAAGGCTATAAATTTTTTTATCAGAGCAATATGGAAAATGGCTAGAATGTAATAAACAAAAAGTTTGGTTTTTCCATAGTACAAGGTGGGGTGCAAAGTAACCTCCTTGACCGCCAGAATGCGCTGCTACTGCAAAAAAGGTTATGGTGCCTATTTCTTTCCTTTATTTAACGTCGGTCTCTGTTCCGCAATCTAGTGCCAATCACCGACGGACATCGATTGCCATCCATTGACGGCAATCGAATGTGCAGGAAGGCAGCTTCCACACCTGGGTAGGATATCGCACCCATTCACAACACACATGGGCCGGGACCAACGGCTTTACTTCCCTTCCGAAGGAAGACGTGACCAGAGATTTTTATGCCTCAGAAAAATCCCACCGACCTCGGCTGGGATTGAGCCCAGACCCATCGGGGTGTTTGAAAGCAGTCACGCTTACCACTACACCACCGGCGCCGGCGATTATGGTGCCTAGTCCGTTCATATTTAGGTAGACATGCCAAATTTCCGTGCGATACTGTCTTTAGTTTTGTTTTGACAGCTGTTTTGTTTTGTTTTGTTGTTGACGTGTTTGGCATCATGTTGAGTATGGATAAAAACTATTTTCGTTCTCTCATAAAACATTATTTTTTGAGAGGCAAAACGGCGAAGGAAACAACAGAAAAGCAGTTGGATAAATATTATGGGGCTAATGCTCCGTCAGATTACACCGTCAAATAATGGTTTCGAGAGCTTCGTGGTGGCTGCAACTCCACTACCGTTCAAGCCCTCAGCGGCAGGCCCTCCGATGCGGTTATAGAAGACAATGTCAAAAAATACATGAAATAGTGTTGGCTGACCGGAAAGTGAAGGTGCGCGAGCTAGCAGATACCACAAAGATTAGTACTGAGCGCACACGCCATATTTTGGGTGAGATTCTGCATATGAAAAAGTTATCCTGCCGCTGGGTGCCGCTGGGTGCCGCGCAAGCTCACTCCTGACCAAAAACACAAACGCGAGAACACTTCGAAAGAGTGTTTGGACTTGCTGATGCGGAATCGGACGGACTTTTGTTGTCGATTGGTATCTGTTGATGAAACCTGGATCCACTATTATACCCCACAGAACAGAATGAGTGCCCGACAATGGACTGAAGCCGGCACGAGTGCTCCGAAGCGGCCGAGGGAGGCTCGATGGGTCGGAAAGGTTATGGCGTCAGTTTTCTGGGATTGTCATGGCATACTCTTCGTGGACTACCTAGAAAAAGGAAAACCAGCATAGTATTACTGTGCATTATTGGAGAGATTGAAGGCCAAAATCGCTGCAAAACGGCCTCACGTGAAGCGAAAAAAAAATGTTTTTGCAAGACAATGACTAAAATCAATGACTTACGGCTCCAATTGCTGTCGCATCCACCGCCCGATTTGGCTCCCTCAGACTATTATCTCTTCCCAAACCTCAAAAGATTGCTCATCAATAAAAAAAAATCAGCTCACATGAAAAAATCATCGACGCCGCGGAGGAGTATTTTGCAGACCTTTCGGAAAATTACTTTTCGAACGGGATCATGAAGTTGGAGAATCGCTGGAATAAGTGTATTGAGCTAAAGGGGACTACATTAAATAAAATATAAAAACATTAAAATAAAATAAAAAAAAAAACAAAATCATTTCCAAGGAGATTACTTTTCACCTCACTAGTAATTTCCATATTAACTTAAAATGATTTGTGCCAAACCAATTTCTCACCAAATGAGTTCAATTGTAGGGAGGCTTATCAGGATCAGATTTGAAGCCACTTGAGCACTGTGGAGCGAACATATCATATTTTGTATCACTCTAATGCCCATTGAAAACTTTTGCATGATGTTTGACAGAGTCGTCAAATAGCAGAATGTTATTTTCTACTACAGTTGGCATCTTCACCTGTCAGATTTATGTGACCCCACTGAACTTTTAATTATACAATTATACCAACTGGCTCAGATTTGACAGCAAATTGGCTCGAAATAGCTTACCGATTGTCGGGTCTCTTCCTAGCTTTGAAGCCACGGGCACTGTCAGCAGTTGTGCTTTGTTAGTATTTATATGGATTTATGATGTTCACACGTTTGGGATAGACTTCCGAATATGCTTTTTAATTTGCACCCTCTTCCACCGCATTGCACAGCGGAGATCACGTGCTCTGCCTGTTTTATTTTTTTTGTTTAACTCCCCGAAATGAACCAAAGCAAACAACAATCACGGACACTGCTGCAGAATAGCACTCTCGAAATAAATTTAATTTCAATTTAAAACTTTTCCAGCCATAGCTTTTGACCCTTCTCCAGCTTCGGCACATCAGTTGGAGTGCTGGCTGTGATAACGGATCCTGTGAGTAGGATTTTCCACTCACTTTTGCCGGAAATTCATTCCATCGTTCTCTGGAGAGAACGCCGGCCGCCATACCGACTGCCGTTAGCGCTAAGTTAGTAGTGTGTCGTTCCATATGACGAAAACGAAAAAAGAAAAAGTGCTAGCATCTGTTTCGCAGGTTGAAGCAGAGAGAAGAAAACAACATTGAAATGCATTTGTGTACTAGTTGGTAACAACACGAGAAACGCAAGAAGTCAATAAATAATAAAACATTTCTAATTAAAAATGGGTTCATCACTGTGTGGAAGCCACCACAACGAGAATTGTTATCAGAAATGCAGCTTTTCTGTGTTGTATGCGTGGTCCGTTTTGTGTGATTGTTTTTAGTTTAAACACCGTTTCCGGCAACTAGTCGGTAGTCGAAGGCACTCGAGTACGTTATTGGCATTGGCAGATAGACTCTCATCTGACACAGCAGGAAGGAAATGGAGGAAGTTTTCCATGCTCCTCCCCCTGACCTTTCAAACCTCGAGTCAACGGCGAGTAATCGGTCCACCCCTACTATACGTAGTATTAAGTTATTCTATTAACATCAATCAATTATATATCGCCTCCGTAAAGCTAACGCAATTGAGCCTTTCAAATAAATGAATAAATTAAAAAAATGGAGGCAGTAGCTTAAGTACATGAAATATACCATGAGAATATCAGGTCCTATCAACAGCTAGAGTAGCTTTTATCAAACGAGAAAATGGTTTTTGTAAGAACGATGAAATGCTTCTTCAACCTTGGAAACATGCTCCTTTACGGCGTAGCTACTCAGATTTACCAAACCGTCCATGTTTTTATTTTTTGTCAGAGTAGTGGAGTGACGAGCAAGCGTCTAGAATAAGCTTCCAAAAGAAGATACTAAAAGAATATTTTTAAGGAAAAGTTGCTAAAAGAAGCTTATGAAGAATATTCTAATAGAAGCTTCTAAAGAAGATTCTAAACGAAGCGTCTAAAGAAGATTCTAGTAGTAGATTATAAAGAAGATTCTAAAAGAAGCTTCTAAAAAGGATTCTACAAGTAGCATCTAAAGATGACTCTAAAAGAAGCTTCTAAAAAAGATTTTAAAAGTAGCTTCTGAAAAGAAGATGCTAAAAGTAGCTTTTAAAGAAGATTCTAAAAGTACACATTTAGGAATACCTAATTTTACACGTGAGGGAATCTATATTTGACATAAATAATAAGACGAAAACAAACATGTCATGTAAAATTAAGTGCTGCGAGACTGAAAAGTTCGCTACTCGACGAAAAGTACGTTTGATTGACCTGAATTTAGCGTCGCTTTTATGTCAAAATTGACGCTATGTTGTCAGTCCCAGAGCACCTAAATTTACATGAATTTTTCTAAGTGTGTTGCTTCTAAAGAAGATTTTAAAGTATACTATTCAAGAATATTCTATAAGAAACTTCTTAAAATGATTTTAAATTATGCTTACAGAAGAAGCTTGTTAAGGCTTCGTGCACAAATGACGTAACGCATTAATGAGAGGTACTCCGTTCGGCCCCTCACTGAGCTTCCGTTACTTATCGTTACATGGGGTGGAGAGGGTAATGAGAATTGTTACATAGCAGATTGGCCAAAGTGAAAAAAAAAACAAAATCGACCAAAGATAAATCCACGCGCCTCTTGATCATTCGAGAAATCACCGTTCATGGATTTCATCCATTAATGGTTTGAATTTCATAAGACTAAGAGGTGTAGATGTAGTGTGTGCATAAAATAACATAATTATTCATTTAGTTGAATAATCATAATCTTTTCTAAAACACATCCCGGATAAATTTCTACTGCTTCATGCGTCTCAACACTTGAAACACTTCACTCTAAATCTTAACAGTTCACAATTCTCAAACCACTTGTTTGTGCGTTCTTGCCCAGTGAAATCTCATCCACTAATGATCAATTTTCCCAATTTAAGCTCCAGCTTCAGCTCAACCACTCAAATCTATCCCCAAAACTCACTTTCACTCTAAAACCATGCTCCTTTCTCTGTCCACCATCCACCTACCTACTTCAGTTCAACCGATTGAGACCCAGAGAAAAACAGCACACCACTTTTATGTCGTTAGTCAACAGCTTTATAAAAGCAATTTCAAGACACTCTCGAGAGGAAAATCAATTAAAAGTTGTCTAATTACTTGTAACAGCTCGTTTGCGCACGCAAAATTCTTTTCCTTGTATCACTCCCAGCTACCTTTCCTGTCCCGAACAGAGCCGTAGAAGAAGGTTCTGAACAAACGCAAACTCTCGCGTCTTCCAAGAAACCAATCTTGAGTTGGCGGAAAGCGGAAAATGGACAAGTAGAAGGAGAGAGGTCGGCTCGGTCGAGACTGTCGCACACGCCGGGTTCGGACGGTCTTTTTGAATAGCAGGCATCGGGCTCGGTATAAACGGAGACATCTCCCGCACTTTCACCGACATTATTTACGTTACTTTCCGCTGAAATGGAAAATAATAATAAAATACAATAAAAAACGGATGTAGTAAAAATGGCAGAGCGAAAACGCGATCTATTTCTCTTTTTAATAACATGGGAAAATGAATTATTACTCCATCAAAGAGAGGAGAAAGAACGGTAAAATGGGACAAGGGGAGGATGTGTTGTGAGTCTGGAGAAAATTGAAGCAGAAGGAAACGAATGGAAGTGAGCTCGAAGCTGCCAGTGGGTGGAAGAAGAAAAATCTATTATTTATCGATATGTAGGAATTTCGACATTATATGAGTGTGCGTGGATATGGATTGAGAGGCATCGGATGTTAGAAGAACAGACGTAAGCGCAAATAAAATTAAAGCCAATCGTACGTCACCCCTTGTCAGTTTCAGTCTGTTTCATTGGATTATGAGCAGATCTTGGAAACGATATACGTTCCAAGATGGAAATATTTGATATTGAAAATGCGACTGAGCTGAAAGGCACACCAGCCGGTATGTACCTAGTACGGTGTTACAATAGGTTTCCATGTGTTTATCGATTAGTTAGAAGACAAAAACAATTGTTTCAAGCATTTAGCTGATGAACATTAGTGGTAATAAAACCAATCACAACGAATATCATTCATTTTTTTTTTTTTATTACATATCCAATTTCAGAACTTGGATTCTGTTTGTTTTGGTAGCATATTATAAAATATTGGAAAGCTTACCAACATTGAGTGAAGAACTCTCTACTAATCGTGGCAAACTTGCTCTAGATTACTCTTAGATTTGCAAGACCCATGTGAATTAATTTTAGGTGCTCCAAAAACCCCAAATGAACAAAATAAGTAACGAGATCAATATGACAGATGTTTACCAACGCTGCTGTGTAAGCTAGTGATTATTTGCGTTTTCAGCAGAAAGAAACTGTAATACAGATAGGGTTTTGATCTAATTTCCATAAATGAAATGTTTTTACCATAGAGGACAACAAAATGTATTCCTCTTTCCATAAGTACCGTTGAATTTGATAAACAGCCAAACATTGTTGAGATATTGTTTGAAATCTAACACTGCTTCTTGATTCCAAATTCGTCCTACGAGTTTCAATTCCGTCCAAACGCATTGAAACACCATTGGATTTTCTTCGTCCTACGGATGAAGGTAGAAAAAGCGAAGTCGTTTTGAGAACAATGAGTGTAATTATGCACACAATATGCTCTAATAGGCTTTGTGTTGAAGCTTTTGAACTAACGCATCGGTACAAACGTATTACTGATTTTTGCACGGTGAAATCATTGATTATACTGATGTTTTCTGCTCGATAGTACGGAAATGGACGATTACGACGAAGTAGCGCTCTACCTTACTATAATGAAGCTTGAAACTTGGTACGCACAAATGTCAGTTTCTACAAAACATACATATATGAAATTGCTACTCCTGGGTTGCTGTGCTATAACAAACCGATAGTAGCAATTTCATAACTATTGTATGTTTTGTGTATCTGATATTTGTGCTTTTGAATTATCAATTGTAATATCAATCGAATTACGGCTGTATGAATGAACTTTACTTAGTTCCTCCAGTAAAGCGCGATAGATAAAGTTATTAAACAACTAGGAAGGGATGCAATTAATAGGGCTTGGATGGTTTGGAGTGGCTCAAGAATTGCTCTAGTAATCATCGCCAGGAATAAAAACACTACAATCTAGAGCTTTTTTTAGTGTGTTGATTAATTTCCTTTCAATTCCGTTATAATTGCTTATCTTTCAGACAGATACGCGTATTTCGTCTACTACTTGCAGACTTCATCAGTGCCAAGTACTTAACACCACTGAAGAATCCATCTTTTATCTACGATTTATATCATGACCCATAAAAATTTTAAAAAAATTGTGTATTGGCGAGCCTTCCTTAGCTCGATCGGTAAAGGCACAGCTACAAAGCACGACCATGCTGGTGGTGGCTGGGTTCAATTCCCGGTCCTGTCTAGGAATATTTCGGGTTGGAAAATTTCTCGACTTTCCTGGGCATAGAGCATGATTTTCTGTGCCACACAAGTATACTAATGGAAAAATGGTACAGCCATCGAAAGCTCTCTATTAATAACTGTGGAACTGCATCTAGAACACTAAGTTGAGAGCACGCAATAAGCTAATATGCGATATGTAATAAGCTTGAAATGCGATCAAGAAGTAGAAAAAGAAGTATGGACAATAGTCTATGCAGGAGGGGAGGGGATCAATCCTAAAATAATGTCTACGTAGTTAATAACAGCCCCTTAGTGAGTGAAATGAATCATGTCGAAAAAAATAGAAAAAAAATGCCGACCGAGTCTCGAACCACAAACGTTGCGATTTTCAGACCTGTGCTTTTTTCCACTGATAGGCTAAAAGCGAATAAGAAGCCCTCATAGTACGATAATTTGATTTCGCATGCTTTTATGCTGAACGCGAATTGGAAAGAATTGAAGCAAGTGTGTGCGTCGTTCTACAATGTTATAAATATAAAGCTTACTCGTATAGTCGAATGCTTATAACAAATAAAACAGCAAAAAAGGTTATCTTCCATCAACTTATCAAAATCTAACCCCTTAGGTAATGAGTACTTAAGAGGTTAGATTTTGATAAGTTCTTTAAGTGGAATGGCACTGATGAAGACTGCACATGGTAGTCAAAATACGTATCTTTCATGGATACCAAAATTAATTTGGAATTAAATGGAAAACAATCTTTTTTGATATTTTATTTCAGCATTCCAATTTCATTACATCATTATGACCAATAACTATATATTTTAATATAATAAACACATAGTCTGCGAGGTCAAGTTATATCATTCGCTGCGGTGGATGATAGGAAATACAACTAATAGTACGTTCAGACTTTAGCTGATATCATGTAATAAAGGCTATCTTGATACTCTTTAAAAGTCATACCTATGATTTCCAGAGAAAATTAGACGTATGAGTGCTCATTGCAAGACTGCCTATTAGAGTGGGTCATCGTTATATGGAAAAACGCAAACTTTACCTCACCAATCAAGAACAACCCTTTTTTGGTTCCACAACTGTGCAGAATTTGGGGACGATTGGTTGTAGCTCGGTTTTCCGCATTGCGTTTAAAATTTGTAATGAAATTAGTATGCGAAAACCATTGCATTTTTATCCCTAGAGACCACAATTTTGCATGAACCATGCAACTAAGTATGTGCAAATATAGTCCAGAAAGTGCTTAACAGTGCCAAAAGAAGTACGATGCTATAATGTATCTAAAAAAAAGTTATAACTATTCAAATATTTATGGTTTGAGTTAAACACTAAAAATCATTTTTTCTGCGAACACTGCCGGTGTACCAATGGAAGTCAGATTTCACACTGAAATATTTTCGGAGTTTCTTATCTTGCCGATTTGGTATGTTCAGATGAATTATTCAATAACAATTGCTCTATCTCATATTGTAGTTGGAGAGGGTGGGAGGAGGGAGAAATAATATACTCCACCCCCCTCAAACTGAAATAACTTCGGAGTTTCTTATCTTACCGATTTGGTATGTTCAGGATGAATTCTTCAAAAACATTTGCTTAATGTCATAACCGTAGTTAGAAAACTGGCGGGGGGGGGGGGAGTTACTCTATAAGCAGTTTTAAAACGAAAATTGTTGTAGTGTAAATATATAATATCCAATTGTTCGTTCATTTGCTAGTGAGGAGATGTCATTTGAATTATTAGGCTAACTTTAAGTGGGCTACGTTTCAGTTGGGTTCCCAAGTCAAACGTCATTTCGAACAGTGCTGATTCTTTTTCTAAATTTCGACCGGCTCCATGAAAAAACTGGCAAACGAGTGGAGTAATGATACAGATTATGCGATACAACGAGTTGCTTCCTTGATGGTTGTCAACGATATGGCTGAATAAGGTGTGAAACTAATTTCTGACTTATGAAAAAAATTCACCCGAGACCTAGTTCAACAGCAAAAATTAAATTAAAATTAAATATAACCATTACAATCCAATGACATTTGTGTTAATATATCTGACATTGTATATTGCACCAAAAGAGTAGCGAAGGGAATGAGGGTACTAGCTTTCCAACTACTCTTATGAGATTGAGCAAATGTTTTTGAATAACCCGAAACTCCGAAGTTATTTAAGTCTTTATGTTTACTTTCATTGATATAAGTGATGGGCGGAAAGGATACAGCAAGCTCCCCCCCCCTCTCCATATCTAACTACGCCTTTTAAATGTAGCACATGTTTTTGAATACATCTGAACATACCAACTTGACCAGATCAGAAACACCAAAGTTATTGCAGTTTGAAGCTTTACTTCCATTTATATTAGTGAGGGGGTGGGGATATAGTTAGCCTCCCCTCATCACTTATTATGCCTATGAGATTGAACAATTGTTTTTGGATAATTCATCTGAACATACCAAATCGATAAGATAAGAAACTCCGAAGTTATTTCAGTTTGAAACTTTACTTCTATTGATATGAGTGACACCCCCCCCCCCCCTCTGACTACGCATATGAGATAGATCTATTGTTTTTCAATATTTCATATGAACATACCAATCCGATAAAATTATTTATTTCAATTTGGAGTCTGACTTTCTTTGGTACACCGGCAGTGTTGGCAGAAAAGGGAATTTTGGCATTTAATTCGCAACATAGATCATTCAATAGCTATAACTTTTTTTAGATGCATTCTAGAACAATACATCATTGAGCAAAGTTGTTAGGCACTTCTTGGGCTATATTTTAACGTATTTAGATGCGTATTTAAATTTGCGTATTGTGGTCCCTAGTAATAAAGATGCAAAAAGTAGGTTTACCCATACTAATTTCCTTACAAATTTCAAACGCAATGCGGAAAGCCCATCCCCAAATTTTGCATTGTTGTTTGGGACCCCAAATGGAACCAAAAAAATATTGTTCTGAAAAAATGATCATGATAACCCATCCTACTACCTACATTACATGATATGAGCAACAGTCTGAACGTACTATAACACTCAATGTCACACCTTTTTAGTTTCCGTGTATCTTTCTGTAATCACGACATAATTGCAGAACAAAATCAAAACTGTTGAACATAAAGATCTAGTGTGAATACCTTTACCTTGAAATCTGTTTTAGAGTTTTTGTTTTCAAAATTACATTCTTATTTTACATATTGAAGGAAGTTTCAAAAACAACAACTTTTCTAAGGTATATATATTTAATTTAGTAACATGTTTGAGTTTAAATGATCTTTATTTCTTGAGATTGCGTGGTTAACATGTATGAGTTTTCAAGTGACACAGATGCGGCTTTTCATCTTCAGTTCGTTTGAAATTTTTAATTATTATTTAATGATCCTAATCCTATCAGGCCTGTTTTAGACCACCTTGGTGGGATTGGTTTGTTTTAAATTGGAAAAAGGATACTACTTGTAACCAGGATGGCCAGATTATTTTTTTTTTACATTATCGGTAGCTTCTCAAAACTATACTATAAACTATGTATCGGTAGTTATCGGTAGGCCGTCTTAAGAAGGCTTCCCGAAACTTAAAACCTTTGTGAACGAGGAAAGGATGAAAATAAATCACGCGCAACTTTGAACTTTCGAACCGAGCCATCAGTCCTTCAACCTCACACATTGGATAGTCGAAACTAGAGTCGGTTTATAATGAGTCACACCAAGAGTGAAGCCAAGTCTACCTATTAAACTGTCAAATCAGCTACCTATCGTGCAAAGTAAACAAACATTACAATGCTATGAAAGGTTCACGAAAGGTATTGCAATTAAATATCAAATATAATCGACGAAATGATCATAAACACGCAGTGAGTAATAAAAATTTCTTTTTTTTTGTAAAGATAATTTGACAAAATCACTGATATAATGGTTTACTACAGCCGCTATTTTTTTCTCACTAGAAGTCATTTTTTCTCGCTAGAAGTCATTTGAAGTTGATGTAGAAGAAAACCGTGATGCGAGTTCAACTGTTTTTCTCTTGGCCTGACTCATTATACACCGACCCTAGTCTAATCATAACAAGTAAGTGTGAGTAGGACGAACGGAATACAAATCAAAAAAGGGATAAATAAACAGAGAAAGTCAGCATAGGTATTGAAAATTTTTCAAGATTACTTAAAACTGTGATTCTCGATAGGAAAAGTGAAAAATCGGTAGTTTTGAACCTTTCGTCTGTGAATCGGCAGGCATCCCGAAAATCGGAAGGACTACCGATAAATCGGTAAGTATGGCCACTCTGCTTGTAACTACTATTTACAACTACAACTAACCTACAACTACTATATACGTGTATTATACACACGTATCCTTTTATATGTAAATTGCTTATTAAAGCATGTTCTGATCTGTTGCATTTCTGCACAAACCTAGTTTTAATGTCATGAGTTTTAAAATCTAATTTTTGAACGTTCGCCTCTTGATGGAAGACTAAAATTCTTAAGTCCATGGAACGATCAAAGACCATCCTCAGCGCTCTATTCAGAGCGACATGAATTTGATTTCCACACCGGAGCTGCCTAGAAGATCACACGTGTTATGATTTGTGTGTAGACTCGCAAACTCGAGGACGTCGAAAAGCACTGGAATTCGTTCTTGGTCAAATGATTGAGTAGCTGTCTCTATCGCACATCACTCCGTGAATGGGAGACTCAATCGGTGGGGGACGCCAGGCAAACATACAAACAAATCCTCGAATTCATCCAAAAGAGATCACGTATCTTGCAAACCCTTCAGCTCACCCAACTTAGCAGGAGCTCTCTGTTACCAGCAACCACACTTCCTTTTCCTGTGTGACAAGTTCCAAAAGCTCACATCATACAAACGGTTCGATCTAGCCAAGAAACATAGCCTCTGCATCAATTGCCGCCAATCGCTGCTAGTGCAACATTATGATGTTTCAACGGGGGCCGGAGTGTTCCGGAAGAATCTAAGCTAAGGTATAAAATAAGAAAATTTAAATTAAATATGAAATACAACCACACTATACAATTATTTCTATGTGATACTTATCTACCTTAAATTGAACGCTCTTATGCAACACTCTTTATCATTTTCTTCTATTGCCATCATACATTCTCATCCCCACACAAGTGTAAAACTAGAGAAACCGAAATACAATTTAGTTACGATCAGACCAGCAAAATCATCTCACGTTTCTACGCTAGTCCGAAATATCCGACGCAAACTTTGAAATCGGTGTGACTTGCCGGTTAGCAAGTAAAACAACCAATCTAATTTCCGTCATACTATGCAAAAGCCGCACTTTACCTCTCTTTTTAATGTTACGTTCAAACGTACAATGGAACGATGACGTCTAATTTTATATACCTTTCCATTCATATCGTTCGATTTGCTAAAGAGTTACAAATTGTAAAGATACTATCGAAAATCTAACACTGCTTCTTGATTCCAATTCCGTCCTACGAATTTCAATTCCATCCAAACACATTGAAACGTCATTGGATTCACTTCGGCATACGGATGATGGCAGAAAAAAACGAATTCGCAAGGAGGGCTTCTTTTGTTTCTGAGTAGAATGGATGTTAATTTTGATATTATGCGCTCTTTTGGTCTAATTTTGTAGCGTAGTTTAGCTCAATATCGTACCAAACCCATGATTGAGTCGATTACGTCGAAATCATTGCTAATGTTTTCTTCTCGATATGCCGTAAATAGGCGCTTATGCTCAAGTAGCTCTCTACCCTATATTCAGTATATCCTATTTAGTTGTTTCGCGGGAATCGTATAAGGGGTGTCCACAGTCAAATTGCATCACTTTCAAAAATCTGTAACAGCGTGTATTGTTTACACTGCGTGAGTTTCATTTTGAAATTTCTAGTAGTTTTGAAAATAAAGTCGAAGGAAAAGTGCGTTCGAGAGAAAATTTTGCACACTCACCTCAACAACCAAGCCATCGGAAAGATGTTGGGAATCCAACAATCTACTGTCCCTCGTATCATAAAGCGTTTCGGAAAACGTTTAACGTATTCCGTACTGCGTTGAAGATCACAAGCGAGTGGTTGCTGCCTTCAAATGCAAACTCAACTATTCAGTTCGGGATGTCGTGAAAATACTGCACCTGACAAAAGGTTACGTGCAGAAAGCCAAGAAACGAGTAGGACTACGTTCATTCAAGGTTCAAAAAGCACCAAATCTCAATGAACGACAGAATAAGACATCTAGAACGCGGGCTCGTAAGCTATACACACAAATGTTGACAAAACCACACCACTGGACGATGAAACATACGTAAAAGCGGACTTCAAACAAATTCAGGGAAACCAGTATGTGACTGCGAAAGACAAGTTCAAAGTCCCTCAGGAAGCAGCAAGTGTCGAAGTTCCCCAAGAAATTCATGATTTGGCAAGCAATTTGTTCGTGCGGAAAACGGAGCAAGTCTTTCGTAACAACTACAACCGTGAATGGCCAAGTCTACATGAATGAGTGCCTGAGGAAACGACTGCTTCTGTTTCTAAAATCACACAACGTTCCTACGATTTTTTAGCCAGATCTAGCCTCTTGTCACTACTCCAAGGACGTTATGGATTGGTACAAGACGAATGGGGTCAATTTTGTGCTGAATTATCTCAATCCCCCAAACACACCAGAGTTGCAGCCGATCGAAAGATACCGGGCTATTATGAAGCTCGAACTCCGTAAGCATCCTAAAGTTGTCTCTACGGAGTAGGAAATGTTGGAATCATGGTTGAAAGCAAAAAAAAAAAAATGTCGATTCAACCGTTGTACAAAACCTTATGGGTAGAATTTAGAAGATAATTCGGGAATTTGAATTTGGTTAAGAAATAGAGTGAAATAATGATATGTAAACAAGCTTATATATAATATTACATTCCCTGAAAAATTCATGACAATCGGTTGAGAGACTTATTTTGGCGAGTACATCTATGCATGCTTGGCATACACAGTTTTACACACAAACTGCTCATTTACTAATAACTTCGCACACAGTTGACGTAACATAGTTCTTTTTGAAGCAGTAGATAGAAAAGAGTTTAAGCTTATTATAGATACGTAAAACCAAGAAGATTTTAATCCTAGTAATAAACTGTGTTTGTTTTTGCGTTGTAAAAATGAAGTGAGAAATGCTCGCTGCACATCTCGTACTTAAAGTGTAAAAAATCATTGGCGTTGTTTCAAATGTTAAGATTTACCTACTCTTTGCATATCTATAAAGGGTGATACGGTCAAAATTTGGTCAATATCAACTTGACGTATTTCTTTCAATTTTGCATTTAAAAAACCTGAACACCCCTCATTTTGAAGGTGTGTGTGTGTAGAATGTTGCTCCTATTTTGATTTTGGAATTCACTCTTCAGTTGTCAAAATGCCGTCCAAGCAAGAAGAGCAGCGTATCAAAATTTTGCTCGCGCATCGCGAAAATCCGAGCTACTCGCACGCAAAGTTGGCAAAATCGCTAAAAGTTGCCAAATCAACCGTTACAAATGTTATTAAAGTGTTTGGGGAACGTTTGTCGACAGCCAGGAAGTCTGGATCGGGGGGAAATCGAAAACCGGAAGCCGCTGAGACGACAAAGAGAGTTGCCGGTAGTTTCAAGCGAAACCCTAACCTCTCTCTCCGAGATGCCGCAAATAAGCTGGGTGTATCGTCTACAACCGTGCATCGAGCCAAAAAACGAGCCGGACTATCGACTTACAAGAAGGTAGTGACTCCAAATCGCGATGATAAACAAAATACGACGGCCAAAGCGCGATCCCGGAGGCTGTACACGACGATGCTGACGAAGTTTGACTGCGTGGTAATGGACGACGAAACCTACGTCAAAGCCGACTACAAGCAGCTTCCGGGACAGGAGTTTTATACGGCAAAAGGAAGGGGAAAGGTAGCAGATGTTTTCAAGCACATGAAACTGTCAAAGTTCGCAAAGAAATATCTGGTTTGGCAAGCCATCTGTACCTGTGGCTTGAAAAGCAGCATTTTCATAGCTTCCGGGACTGTCAACCAAGAAATTTACGTGAAAGAGTGTTTGAATAAACGTCTGCTGCCTTTCCTGAAGAAACACGGTTGTTCCGTACTGTTTTGGCCAGATTTGGCATCTTGCCATTACGGTAAAAAGGCCATGGAGTGGTACGCCGCCAACAACGTGCAGGTGGTTCCCAAGGACAAGAACCCTCCCAACACGCCAGAGCTCCGCCCAATTGAGAAATACTGGGCTATTGTCAAGCGGAACCTAAAGAAGACCAAAAAAACTGCTAAGGGCGAGCAGCAGTTCAAGGCAAACTGGCTTTCTGCGGCGAAGAAGGTGGACAAGGTGGCTGTACAAAATCTGATGGCAGGGGTCAAGCGTAAGGCCCGGCAATTCGGATTTGGAAAAGCGGAAGCCTAACTGAATATTTTTCCTGAATTTTATACTAATTGAACTTGAAAAAGAAATTTAATTTGATTTTTTAAATAAACGATTTCACCGATTTACACGCGTTTTCCCTTGACCAAATTTTGACCGTATCACCCTTTAGTAAACTATGATCCTAATCTACCAATTATTTTAAAGAAAAACAAATTTCTTCAACTGAGTGAAAAGTTATTAACAAATGAGCAGTTGGTGTGTACAACTGTGTATGCCAAGCATGCATCTATATGTTGCAATTTAACTGTAGACACCCTTTACTGGTAGGAAACACTTATAAAACTTAAAATTTCAGTAGAAAAGTTGATGTTTTTTATCACGTCAGTTTTACAAACAATATTAAAACCTACTCAAAACACTAATAAAACTTAAAATTTCAGGAAAAAAATGATTTCGACAGTGAGCATGCATAAGGGCGTATACGCGATGATCGATTCTCTTCATCGATTTTCTCTTTGCATTACTACAGCTATGCGAAACAATTTTCTAGAATTTGTTCAATGCAGAGTTGCAACAGGTTGTATTGGCTATCAAAAGCAACAGCAAAAGCACCGAGAAACGTTAAATCTAGCGAGTTATTAACAAAAGAGAAAATCGACGAAGAGAAGCGATCATTGCGTTTACGCCCTTATGCATGCTCACTGTGGAATTTTTGTTATTACGTCAGTTTTACAAACCCTCCTATCCCAATGCAGAAACCCTTGCTGAGCCACTGGATCTACGATTTTTTTTTGCCATACGTAATTTGTGAAGGAGTTATAACCATCAGCTCGCTAGTTGGCGGAAAAAGCTCTCGACTTAATATGGCTCGACGAATATAATTAGCCTGGTCGGGTGCGTGAGCTCCGTTGGTATTTTTTCAACTGAAAGGAAAAAGGATATGTGTAAGTGGCAGTCTGAGAGCGTGTTGGTCATCCTGTCTTGCAGCTAAGCTAATGTATGTGGTGGGGATTGTAGTGAGACCCTCAGCTGCCAAAGGAAATGTATCCAAAGAGAATCCGAAGGCGCGACGATCAGGCCAACCCATTTAGACTGCAGCAGAAGACAAAGCACGAATCCAACCAATTAGATTAATTAAATAGAATTAAATGTATGTGGCAGAAAATGTGCAGAAGGCTAAGTGTGGTGGAAACTTTTGCACTGATGATGATACCGTCGCTTATACGAGATGGTGGTTTTTCATTAGGGAAGGATGGAAATAATACTATCTGCATGCTATTAGGGAAAATGCGGATGAGGACATTTCAAGGGGGATACTAAAACGTTTTTCAGCATTCGGAAATGGGAATGATCCTTAGGGCATAAGTTTCTTGTGCTGTGCTTTAGTACTTTCTGCATTAACGGAAGCTTTCATTGCAATTGATAATTTTGATCATTATATGGTGCATGAATGTGTTGAAAGAGTCATGTTTTGTAGCCCTGAGTTTTACATGGAATTGAGGTCATATTTTTCAAATCGAAAAGTATTTTGTAACGGCAAAATTTTCAGCAACTATCCAGCCACTATCGCAAGCAATCAAAAATGTAGGTGTATGTGCTTGAACGGATTTCCCACCAAACACCAAACCTACTTCCTCTTTTACTTTAATCTGCTCCACCCACATTTTACTGGGGCACACTACAAGACGACGATGGTGGGTGTTATATTGCATATGCTCGCGTTCCGGCTGCTATGGGATAGGAATTTCCAATATAGGAAATACACACACATGTACATATATATTGATGAATATATGTTCCTTTCTGCGCACTGTCTCGAGCAGTCATGCTGATAATTACGTAGAATGGAATTTTTATTGTCATATCTGGAAGCGAACTGTATGTTTTCTGTTTTAATAATATAATATTGATATGCTTTTCTGCTCGTTATGAAGGTTGTTATGATTAATTGCAAGAATTTTCCTGGGTAAGGGTTGTTATCCATGATTAGGTTTAGTGTATATAAAAATTTAAACATGTTTTTTATACATATAATTGTATTTCTAATTATACACTGAGACGAATAGTTGATAATTAATAAAAAATGAACGCCAAATTTACTGTTATCTGATTTATAATCATACGATTAGAATCACGTTTCAGAACATACATAATCTTGTGTACGATGGAATTTTTTGAATAAAACCCTTCTCCGTGACATTAGGCACAGAAACGCTGAGCTCTAAACAACATATGAACAGATTATTTCATATCTTCTTAGAATAAAGCTCATAGAATGGAAACCATGCTCAGAGGGAAGCTGGTATTGATAAACAATAATAAAACAATTAAAAAAAACATTGTCGCACAATGCCTACATTTTGGGAAAAGAGATCAAGAAGGATAAACTACCACTAGAAACCTATTACGGCTTGAAAGCGGTCACGAATAGAAATCCCCCATTTTCGGATTAGTCCTGAGCACCATAATTGAGAGAGGGGAGTGGAACGAACGAAGTCCACAACCGTGGCAGCGAATGAGAGCAGGATGTTTATTGGTAGACGCATGTTTCGCTGTGGTGGCGGTTTTTGCAGAACGGTAGAAAAATAATAATAATTGATTGTTTTTCATTTCTCTTTCATATCAAATATTTGGAGTTATTTCAATTTAATTTAAATTGTTGTTTTTTAATTAAACATTTTTGGACGTATGTAGGTTTTTATTTCAATTGCAATCCTTTCCCTTCCGGTGAACGTCACCCGTGCCATGTCCTGCGGCAGGCACGGACATGACACGGCACACATGAAACAAAAGGGGACATTTTAGGGAAATTTTATGAAGATTTGCACTTGACGGGCAATCAGGATTTGACCGGTTGAGTGAGGATTGCAAGTGGATTTCGAAATTAAAAATCAATTGGAAAATAATGCTACATGGTCTTAGCGAGTCCTTAGAAGCAAAAGAAAAATGCAATGCTTATTTGCAAGATTACATTGCATTTTTCATAATGGATCGTAACCAAGGTGATGCGGAGATATTTATTTTCAACGTTGACAGCGGTAACATAATCACTTCATGACCATTAGAGTGGGTCTAGTATGAGAGAGGAGTGGACCGGCTGGTTTTGATCCAAACGGTTGGCAATGTTACTAGAAATCACCTAGGCATGGGTTGCAAAGGCAGTTTGTTTTGAATCCAGTCTTCTATTATACTAGACCCTCTCTAATGACCATCAGCGAGAGATGAAAAATTGAAATTTGCATAAAACCAAATGATTATGATGCGCTATTTGAGCAAAGTGGTATTTATGTTTCTAAAGAGAAGTAGGAGAAATGGCTCTAATATTGGTGTATAGATCTAGACATTGTGTCCGTCGATACAAATCTTCAGATTTTAATTTTGTTTTTCTCAGAGCAATGCGTCATCTGAAAAAAATATGATATTATAGGTTGCTATAGCATCACTATAAGGAAAAAGCATGACGATCCATACGGGGCCTCTCTTAGCTCAGTCGGTAAAGGCACAGCTACAAAGCAAAACCATGTTGGAGGTGGTTGGGTTCGATTCCCGTTCCGGTCTAGGAATTTTTCGGGTTGGAAAATTTCTCGACTTACCTGGGCGTAGAGTATGATTGTACTTGCCACACAATTATACTAATGCAAAAATGGTACAGGCATCGAAAGCTCTGAACTAATTAATAACTGTGGGAGCATCCAGAACACTAAGTTGAGAGCGATACGCAATAAGCTTGAAATGCGATACGCAATAAGCTTGAAATGCGAGGAAGAAGAAGAAGATGACGATCCATACAAAAAAAATATGGTCAATACAAACAAAATTTAAGGTCCATACAAAAAACGTGGCAAAAGGGAAAGGGGGCTTGAAAATGGGCCTTTTGCATGACTCAATTAAATGACATTCCCTATATACAGGCATGGCAAATCATTTACATTCATTTCGTGCATTCATTTACATTCATTTGCGTCTACCTTTTTTCATCAACAGAATTCTGTAAAATTATGTATGAAGCTTTAGTGGATGTTGAGGTTAGCTACAACTTTTATTAATAGCTCAAATCTATTACTCTTATGCATGATGAATCAGAGCGAACAGAACGCACCACTGTTTTTCAGTGAATGTAAATTACTTTCACTATAACAAGTTCTGCCCGCTATAGTTCGTCATGCATAAGAGGTAAAGATTTGAGTTATTGACAAAAGTTTTAGCTAATATCAAAATCTACAAATGCTTTATGTATGATTTTATGGAATTATGTTGATGGCAAAAGTTAGAACCAAATAAATGTAAATGAATGCACGAAATTAATGTTAATGATTTGCCATGCCTGCTTATATAAAGAATACATTTCAACCTTCATACAAAACAAGGTATACAGGCATGTCTCACTGTTCCCACAGGTATGTTTTATGAAAATATATAATAATAAACCTTTTTTATCTTTAATGTAAAACCATTTATATACCGTTTGCGTGATAATGTTTGTACCATTGAGCAATGTCAAAATTTAAAAAATTCTCAAAAATTTCGTTTTCGAGTTTTTTATTTATTCAAAGGGGGGATGTTTCTCAGGGCAGCCCTACTTTTGCTCAATAAAACAGATAAAATTATACTTAATAAGTAAAAAAAAATCGCCTTAAAATAGATAGGGTTGCTCCTTAAATGATTGATCAAAATACGTTAAAAATCTTAAAATGCTCAGTAAATATTTAAAGTACGCTCCCTAAAATAGAGAAAACTGTACATTAAGCATTTGAAAATGCTCCTTAGTATGCACCGGTTTGCACCATTTTGAAGTGTAATTGTACCATATATCATCGGAAAAGCTACTGTAGAAAGGTTAATAAGTACCATGAAATCAGCTGAAATGTTCAGTAAAAATGCACAAATGCACACAATGATTGCTTAAACGGTTCTAAATCACGAAATTCCTAAGGGAAAACCAAACTTTTATTCATTGTCTTCTAGCCTTTTGCTATACTGTACTGTTAAATAGATCTATAGCCACTCTTATGGGAAATTATCTCAGCTACTACTTTGTACAAGATCACCAAAAGCCAAATGATATAGTTATTAACACTGTTTAAATAATCATTGCTCAGCAATTTATCGATAGGTTTTTACTCCGTTGATACTAAATTATGTAGCTTCAAATAGATTTGAAAATAGATTTAAAATTCGTCAATAAATGACTTAGCTATGATTATTCAAACATTGCAAGTTTTCCGTTACACGGCATCGTGTTCGGAGTGTTAATAGCCTAAGAGATTGAGAACCTTATGGTATGATCAAGTGACTGTTTTGTGGGCAGCACTGTATTTTGCAGAGTTACATAGTAGCCATGATTCTTGTGCTCTATTCTATGCACCAGAAATATCAATGTTGCCTGCCGAACAGTTAATTGAGTATAACCATAGGACATCATCAGTGACTTGCATCATTAATAACTTTTGTTCCTATAAATTGATCGACAAGTGGTCTTGAACAAAGTTGTAGCTGTTATTTCCAACAAGCACAGCTACCATTTTTTGAAGAAGAGTAAACTGGTGAATTTTTAGATCGATATGAACAAAACAATTGTTTTCCATAGTAGTTCCCAAATAAATAATGGCTTGTGGCAAATCAGTTTCTTACCAAATGAGTTCAAATATTGGGAGGCTAATCAGGACCCAAATAGGAACCGTTTGAGTATTGTGGAGCGAAAATTTCAAATTTTGCATTAGTCTTATGCTTATGCTTCAAACCTTGCACAAGTTATTGATGTGGAGAGTTGGATCACAAACTTTTTTTTTTTTCTTGGTTTGTTTTCCGTCGATCATAGATATAAAAAAATCAGAAAATTTATCTATTTTTATTTTAAATTTGCTCAATATCAGTTTGGTATCATCTAAAAGGTATCTTCAGAAAAGTTGCCTATGTTTATGATATCTAAAGCTTTCTAGAACATATAGGATTGATCTAATATGAGTAAAATACTATACAACCAAAACGAAACTAATTTTAGGATAGTCCTAGAAATCTACAACTCGATATTGAAGGGACCATGGAGTTATAGAAATATAATGTCTTAGAACAACATTCCCATAGGAAATCACCATCGCAGTAGCCATGAAATTCATTTTTACTACGGTTCTATAGTTCGATATCAAGTTGTAGAGATTTGACTGTATACCTCTTTAAGGTACAGATGAATGAATTTGGTGCATTCAGCAGAATTAAAAAAAAAAGTTCTACAACTTTGTCGAAGGCATTAATACGTTATCTCGAAAATTTAGAAAGTTAGAATTTGATTGTGTAATGCTAGCTTAATATGAATTCTGGAGACTATTTCAAAATATGCGGAGTTACATTTTAAGCAACTTCTTACACATAACCTCTAAACTAACACATCATAAGGCCTAAACCGCCTTTTTCAGAACAGCTCAGCTGTGCAGCGCAGTGTTTAATGTTTGATACAATTGCGTTCTCAAAGCAGAATATCACGAACACTAATTCAGCGGGTTTTGTTAGTTCTTACAGCATTTAAATAAACATCACCATTTTGTTCACCTGTGAAAAGTAGCCTCCGGGTCTCGTGTTGGGCACCATTGCGCTTGGTTATAATGAAGATGTTTGTATGCAAAGGATTTGCAAAGCTAGTACCTAAAAAGAAGCTGCTCGAAAGGAATTCTCTACAAACTTGCCGAAGACGCCATCTCACTATAATGATGTATTAAAAAGTTTGCTACAGCCAGCGCTGCTCTAGTGGTAGGATTCCGAAATACCTTAATGTCACCGAATCTATTTATAATGTTGCGAATTGAAACTTCCCCGATCACTGTGCAACATCGAGATAGATAAGATACCGAGATATAGAAAACTTGATTAGAATATGAATATTGGATGCAGAAGCATAACATCCAGTTATTGAGGGTTGAAATTTTAAAGTTCACCGTCAATAATAACATAAACGACGATAGTCTAAAGCAACAAAACATGACAAAAACTAACTCACTCGCCAACATAAGGCATGATGTATTCGGGCTCAAACATACCTCCAATGCATGTAATACTGCAGTTCAGGACTATTTGGGGTGTATGGAATACTAGAGGTCACTCCGGTGGGAAAACTTGCACTTCTGTTCGCGAGGGAGAAACGAACCAAAAAGCACAAATCGACTCCCCGCTACTCTCTGCAAGCATTTTACTGTGTGAATTCTTGCTTTTCGGATTCTCTCTACACTTTTCCGACTGAGCCAAAGTTTACGGTTTTCATGTGGGGTTTGAAAATGAACCGGTTCCGGAGTATACACAAAAGCATATTTAATTATCAGATAAATACAGGTTAAATAAATTGGGTTTAAACGGTGAGATTTTTATCGGTTGTTTAATTGCAACTTTCATTGAACATTGGGGTTGGGCTTGAGAAATTGAGAATGATTGAAAATAATTCAAACGGAATTTCGAGGCATAACTTAAAATCCTTAATTGATCGAAAGAGGAAGAAACAAAGAACAAAACCGGGAAAAGAAGAGCATTAAAAAATAGGGCGAACGGCTTTCCTTAGCCTAGTGCAGGCGTGGCAATTTTAAATCGAAATCATCAAAATGTGAAACATTTCCCTGGAAAAGCGCAAACAGATTGTGCACACACGGCCGTTGAGTCTGACTCAGTTTTTGAGTTCCGTTTGCTTAGTTTCGCAACAACGCAGGTCACTCATAGAGTGAGTGAATTTTCCTCGATTTTCCTCAGAAACCTGCTCGAATATGAAGAAAATCAATGTACTCGTAGATTGAATAATTTTTTTTTTCGACTTTCCTCATAATCAGGCAGATATTTAAGAATCCTGATGAATGTGGGCATCTGGAATACCTGTATAATGAGAGAGAAAGATTAGTAATTTCCATTTAATTCCACTACCTTATTTGCTTATCCTTGACAGATACGCGTATTTCCTCTACAATTTGCAGACTTCTTCAGTGTCTTTTACTAATACTTGACGATATTTAAGGAAAATTTACTTAGTCCATGAGTTATCAGTGTTTTTTTTTTTGAGAACATCAGTAAACGAAACTCAAATTTGAGTTGAATTCAATGGTCGTGCTGATGATGCACTTTTTGCCAGCTTTGCCAGCTACCACTCAAGAAATTGCACTCAAAAAATTCCACACGTGTGATCGAAGTGTTTAAACACTTGATTATTTAAATGCACAATCACATATACTTTAAGTGTATTTCACCTTGGTTCAAAGTGTTATACACGTTAATTTCTAGTGTTTCAAACTTTGAAATGTTGAAAATCTTTCACTATCTATTCATGTGTATTGCACATTGAATCACACTACTGTTCAAAACAGATGGATTTAAAGTGTTTTGCATTTCAATGCGATGTGAATTGCTTGCTCAGAGAGGCAAACATCGAAAACAAGAGTTGTAACTTTATCCTATCAACCCGCCTCATATATATGAGAACAACCGTGGCACAGTCGGATCGAACGAAGACTCCGGCAGCAGCACACCCCAACAGTCCATGATCGAACCCCAAATCAGACCCATTAAATGTGTAAGCTCTTGGCCTCTGGCAGTTTTGTTTATATATTTGTCGATTCATTTTTAGGGTCGGAAAAGTAGAAGTCGATAAAGTAGAATATTGTAGGATATTGAACTATGATGTGCAAAGCTATTGATATCACCATATGAGGCACATAGAATCCAAATGTGTCACAATTCGAATCCATAGTGTTCAGGCATGGTTCATAGCATAAGATTCACACATGAAATGGATGTGTTTCACAATAAGCGCAAAATTAAGTGTGAGACACATGATGATGACGTGTAGAATTTTTTGAGTGTGGAGAAAAAGGAGGAAGTAAATATTGGAATACTCCAAAACCATCTGGTATGGCGCTTCTCAACCTGGGGTACGCGTACTTCCAGGGATACGCCAGACATATCAGGGGATATGCTAAAAATCTTAAATTGCGGATACAGAAGGGATGTCAGAAATATATCGAATTCGTAAACCGATGGCTCGGAAACTGTATGATAATTTGCTTAACGTAAAATCGGTGAATGTAATCGTGTGTTGACTACAAGACGTTTCCAGGAGACATAGGGTTCCCAGAGAAAATCCAGCTAATGGCTGAAAGTCTCTTGATCGTGCTCGGTTCGGGCACAATTTGTACGTTGATACGATTCACTGGCCGTCCTGCCATGGCGGAGGTACAGATTTTTTTTATTGTAACATAACTAAAGGGTGATACGGTCAAAATTTGGTCAAGGGAAAACGCGTGTAAATCGGTGAAATGGTTTATTTAAAAAATCAAATTAAATTTCTTTTTCAAGTTCAATTAGTATAAAATTCAGGAAAAATATTCAGTTAGGCTTCCGCTTTTCCAAATCCGAATTGCCGGGCCTTACGCTTGACCCCTGCCATCAGATTTTGTACAGCCACCTTGTCCACCTTCTTCGCCGCAGAAAGCCAGTTTGCCTTGAACTGCTGCTCGCCCTTAGCAGTTTTTTTGGTCTTCTTTAGGTTCCGCTTGACAATAGCCCAGTATTTCTCAATTGGGCGGAGCTCTGGCGTGTTGGGAGGGTTCTTGTCCTTGGGAACCACCTGCACGTTGTTGGCGGCGTACCACTCCATGGCTTTTTTACCGTAATGGCAAGATGCCAAATCCGGCCAAAACAGTACGGAACAACCGTGTTTCTTCAGGAAAGGCAGCAGACGTTTATTCAAACACTCTTTCACGTAAATTTCTTGGTTGACAGTCCCGGAAGCTATGAAAATGCTGCTTTTCAAGCCACAGGTACAGATGGCTTGCCAAACCAGATATTTCTTTGCGAACTTTGACAGTTTCATGTGCTTGAAAACATCTGCTACCTTTCCCCTTCCTTTTGCCGTATAAAACTCCTGTCCCGGAAGCTGCTTGTAGTCGGCTTTGACGTAGGTTTCGTCGTCCATTACCACGCAGTCAAACTTCGTCAGCATCGTCGTGTACAGCCTCCGGGATCGCGCTTTGGCCGTCGTATTTTGTTTATCATCACGATTTGGAGTCACTACCTTCTTGTAAGTCGATAGTCCGGCTCGTTTTTTGGCTCGATGCACGGTTGTAGACGATACACCCAGCTTATTTGCGGCATCTCGGAGAGAGAGGTTAGGGTTTCGCTTGAAACTACCGGCAACTCTCTTTGTCGTCTCAGCGGCTTCCGGTTTTCGATTTCCCCCCGATCCAGACTTCCTGGCTGTCGACAAACGTTCCCCAAACACTTTAATTACATTTGTAACGGTTGATTTGGCAACTTTTAGCGATTTTGCCAACTTTGCGTGCGAGTAGCTCGGATTTTCGCGATGCGCGAGCAAAATTTTGATACGCTGCTCTTCTTGCTTGGACGGCATTTTGACAACTGAAGAGTGAATTCCAAAATCAAAATAGGAGCAACATTCTACACACACACACCTTCAAAATGAGGGGTGTTCAGGTTTTTTAAATGCAAAATTGAAAGAAATACGTCAAGTTGATATTGACCAAATTTTGACCGTATCACCCTTTAGAACAGTACATAATAAGCAATGACAATGATAAAAAGAGAAGTGGTGTTATCTATATTTAGGTACAGTAACTAGTAGTTGTTGCCTGCACGAACATGAATTTGATTGGAACTTGACCATATTATTCATAACATAACATTCAAATTCCGATGTCTTTAATATTTCTCTTAGAATTTTGAATCCTACCCCATAATCTTGAAATGTTTTAAAGACCAGGATCTTTAAATTTTTCCTAACGAAAATATCAAAATCTTGACAACTAATCAGTTAATCCTGGATTTTGAATTTCTATGTACGGAATCTTAATCTTAACTAAAATATTTCTTTGACCTTTATCTCAGGATACTTTTGCACATTTCTCAAGGATTTTCTTAGCATTATTTCTTCTGAAATAATTTTACTTTCAAGCTTCCCCTCAATAATCTAATGGGTTTGTCCGGTAATCCCTAGAAATTGTCTGCATATAAGTCAGAATTTTATGCAGAACACTTTATGAATTCCATCCAGAAAACTCTTGAATTCAACTTTACTAACTATGTATTCTTAAAAATTCTCGCGAGAAATTTCTTAGCATTCTCTCCATTATAATTTTTACAATGCATTTGAAATAATCCTGGATATCTTGTGGAATACCATTTTGAATTTAGAAAAGTGTGATCCAAAGTTTTCTTGGATTTTACATAGAAATATACATCAGAATTTCCTAGAAATGCTGTTGAGCAGGATCTTTTGGAAAATCTCTTGAAAATTTCATTAGAATCTCCTAGAACTTTATTAGAGTTTCTTTGAAAATATCCTCCGAATCTTCCTGATATTTCTTCAAATTTCCCGTAAATTCCATTAGTTTAAAAGTCTTCTGCAAAGATTTCGTTTAGCAATTTCAGCAAATTTATTTACATTAATTGCTGTAATCAACCATGCTGGAATACCTGTTTTACCATATTTAGTTAAACAGCAAAAAAGGTTATCTCCCATTTAGTTCAACTTAATTACTTTTGGTATCCATGACAGATACGTATTTCGACTACAATGTGCAGTCTTCATCAATAACATTTCCACTAAAGACTTATGCATATCTAAACCCTTAAATACTCATCCCCTACGTAAAAAATGTAAATGTTTGTTATTAAGAAAGTATTTTGCATGAAACTTGTTGGTAGTATTCTTTAGTGATTTACTTCTTTAACAAAAAATTTAGAATCAGGAACAGAATTCATATGCTAATTTATCCTGCTCGGAGTGTGTTCTAACATGTTAATAGCTTATTGTGCTATCAATATTTGCTATTGTTATGAAATGTTAGTATCATGAGTTAAAGAGCTAATTTTGAGTAATATGTCATTAATTGATTAAATAACTATATGGCAACAACTGACTTTGCTCTTACTCAGCTACTGTTCCATATATTTTTTGATATTATTTTTGCTATTTTACCTCTTATACAAACCAAATGGTACAGTTATTCCCATCAGGAGGTCAGTCCGTATCTTCGGAGTCTGAATCGACTGACATTTTACCTTCTCTGCCTACTTCGATGAAGTCAAGAATGCCTGCTAGACTCGTCTTAATTTTATACGATCCATAGCAGGTCGACACTCAGACAGTAACCGGTCTATTCGGCTTCGAGTTGCTACAGCGATTCTGGAATCACGTCTCCTTTACGGAATCGAAGTTAACTGTCTCGCTCGCGAACAACATATCATAAAACTAGCCTTTACATACCATCAAGCTATCCGTATCTCATTCGGCCTACTACGATCCACACCTGCAATTGCAGCTTGCGTTGAACGGGGAGCTCTGGCCATCTGCAATCAATCGATTAGCTTCGAGGAGAAGACAGCTGGCTCTGATAAAGGAGTTGTCCTCCCTACCGAGGTTAAACAGCTCCTTCCAACCACCGCCAATCTGGAACTCCCTCCAGTGTCTAGCATCCATTGGTGTTCAGAGATTGGACCCTGCCCAAACTCATTATTGACATGGTGATAAAGAAGAAGTTCAAGGCAGGATCCAACGCTACGGTACTTGTGAGATCTGTCCAGGAACTCCAGAGAACCAGATACTGCAACCACGCTATCCGTTACTCCGACGGATCGGTTGCCCGTGAAGGGGTTGGCATCGGCATCAAGGACCTCCATATGTCCGTATTCCATCGACTTCCAAACCAGTATACTATATTCTCGGTAGAAGCGGTCCCTGCTTTTATTGCTGCTACCACTCCCTTAAACAAGCCTATTGCCGTATTTACGCACGCCGCAAGTGTAGTTCAATCCCTCAACTCAGACTCTATCAATCACACATGCATCCAAGCCATTCAGCGGAAAACAATACATTTGTATGGATTTCGGGTCACTGCGGCATTCGTGGCTTCTGGAAGACAAGTTTAACTTTTTATCAAGAAGGTTCCAGAGGGGGAACCTGAAAAATGGGTTACCCACAAAATCTGAGACTCATGGTCACATACATGGTCCCAATCAACAAGCATATTCCTTAGAAAGGTGAAGGCTGACACACGAAGATGGGAAGACCCCCCTGACCACCGAATTCAGGTTGTCCTCGCAAGACGCAGAACAGGTCATACCAGAGTTTCACATTACTTTTCAGTGAGTGGGCCGTCCGGAAATTTTGCGTGCACCAACTATTCAGTGGAACACATAATCTGCCACTGTACTCAATACAAAGACTCACTGTACGGCATACTGGGTAGCGTTAGGGATGCACTGAGTAACAACCCGCAGCACTAATGGACTTACTCCGTGAGGCCAGTCTCCTTGATCACATATGAAACCTGTCAGAATGCCGACCACCGGACCAATGGACTTTCTCTTATCATCCAACAAATATAATCTCAAACAAAAGTAAAACTCAATAATCAAAACCCCGAAGAAAGAAATCACATTGACAGCTTCAGTACTTAACTAGAGGAGTCCTTTTATAGATGAAAAAAAAAGTAAGACAGCTTTGTAACTAGATGAGGTCCCTTCTGAACCCCACATTATCTTTTCAGAGACGAACTAGCCAATGCACAGTGGGGATTTTTGCAACAAAAAGGCCTGAAATTGTCTGCCGCTGAAACCACACATTGTAACATATGACTTTCTTTGGGAAAAATGTCTATAAATTCATTATGCATATTTTGAATCGCCGCACGCTGTGATAAGTGCATGTTTGGAGCCTATTTCGCCCCAAAATCCCATATTTTCTGTAGTTTTTTTTCCATTATGATACTTCATTGATTCAAATTTTCAGAAGTAGCCAAAATGTCTTCTAGTAGGCAGCTTGTGCCTTTTAAAACTATTTAAAACATGTATAGGAGAGTATGGGGTCAAATAAACCAGATTTTTTTAATAAAATATAAAAGTTCTCCGAATTTAAACTCAATATTAAAAATTTAAATATGAGAAGCACAAAACACTCAGAAAGTGGATTTAAATAGTCTAAAGGACAAAACTGATTCAAGTGCATGTTTTGAGCGTATTTTTCCCCGGTATCTCATATCAAAATAATCCACTTTATTTGAAAGATTTCTACCGCTGAAATGCTAACACGAGATTTAGGTTTTCTTGAAGTAAAAAGGAGTCTAAGCATCCAATGTGCTTGTTTGCATACTGAGTACGCACAAATAAATACACGTTTAGAACCTGATTAACCTCAAAATCCTCTATCAATTGAAAGCATTTGAACTGGTTTATTGGCCTAAATAGACAATATCTCTCTTTTAAAATTTCCAAATATACCTTTTAGAAACCACGAATTGAGCTTTGATTAACTATTGGAAACATTCATAGGAGAATGAGGCGTCAAATAAGCCTGTGTCAAATATACAAGTTTGCTCATTTTGATGGCATATTAAAAAATAAATATGTACGCTGTATACTGTTTTGTCTAAAAGACCAAAATTAACCAAGTTTAAGCATAAACTTTGTTTTGCACCAGTACCCTTGGTACTTGCTTTATAAGTTTTGTCTTTTAGACTATTGTAATCCACTTTCTGAGTGTTTTGTGCATCTCATATTTAAATTTTTAATATTGAGTTTAAATTCGGAATTATTTTTTATTTTATTTTTAAGCCTGGTTTATTTGACCCCATGCGCCCCTATAAATGTTTTCAATAGTTTTTAAAAGGCACAAGTTGACTACTAGAAGAAATATTGGCTACTTCTGATAAAAGGTACTGAAAATTTGAATCATGAAGTATCATAATGGGAAAAAAAGCTACAGAAAATGTGGGATTTTTGGGGCAAAACAGGCTCCAAACATGCACTTATCACAGCGTGCGCCGATTCAAAATATGAAGAATAAATTTCTTTACATTTTTCCCAAAGAAACTCATATGCTAAAATGTGTGGTTTCAGCGGCAGACAATTTCAATATTTTTTGTTGTAAAAATCCCCACTGTGCAATGGCTGAAAGTCTCTATAATTAAAAAATCAATAGATGTTCTGTTTTCCAATTTTAATAGTAAAACTTGCTATTTATTTGATATTCTCGTCTACTCGGAGAGGCTTTTGATATACACCTGTGTTCAATATAATAGCAGCGCATGCCGATTTCCACACAAAAAGGTAAACTTTCACAAGTTGTAACTATGTTAACTTATTACCAACTGAGCTGAAACGTTCGCCACAGACCTACAAATATGTTCAATTTAACGATTACAAAATACCAAATTTTTGGAAGCACCTACCGAAAAGTGAGACACTAGGTAAAATTGTTCAAAATAATAGCAGTACTAATAATTAACATTCCAGCTCAAGTTTGAGATTTAAAAATTTTACGTTTCTCAAAATTCTAAAAATCCCCACCAAATGTACATAATAGTTAAAAATGTTTAAAATATTTGCAGTACATAAAAATTCGAATCAAAAACTGCTGTTATTTTAAACAATTTTACCTAGCGTCTCACTTTCCAACAGGTGCTTCAAAAAATTTGGTATTTTGTAATGTATTGAACATATTTGTAATTCTTTGGCGAACGTTTCAGCTGAATTGAGCTTAAGTGAAATCGGCATGCGCTGCTATTATATTGAACACAGCTGTACTACAGCAGGAAGTATAGACCGCATTTTACTTCACTTTTATGAATGTATTTGTACAAGAAAATGAAATGTTTCTACCAAGGATAAGTGTAGATCATATATCTTACACATGCGTAGCAATTAATGAGATGAAAAATTACAAATTGCTTTTATTTTATTAAAAACATATCACTAGCTTCTTGAATACAAATCCGTCCTACGAGCTTCAATTCCCTTCTTATTTGGATTATACCTTTCATTTAATGCGCATTGGCGTAGCCTTCATTTCATGCGCAATGATCTGAATGAATGAAATATTTGAATAATAATAATATTTTTCTATTGCTATGCTCTGGAATACTATATCTTGATATACTTGAATTTTTTGAAATGGTAATTTTTAACTCAAAATATTTTCTATACCGCACCGGGAATCCAACCAGCCACTTTCGGCTTGGTAATACCGGGCCCTATACTGACTAGGCCAGCTGAAACCCTTGAACTTGAAGATTCTGCTTTTTTTATTATCCTATATTGTTTCGGTATGGTCATATCTTAAAATCCACTTGGAAAGAAATTTCCCAAATGCTTCTACTCATGCTAGTTGTCATTCAACTTCTAGACTCAAATTCCGATTGAAGCCGTAGATAGAAAAAAATATAAAATAATATTTTGAATCAAAATGAAACATTTCAATAATAATAATATTAAACTGTTGCTATGCTCTGGAGATATTATCATACTTGCTTATGGCACTTTATCCACTGAGGGCAAATTTCTATATCCAAGCAGATATACACATGGCGAAGCAGCTCGGTGGCATACACTTGGAGGAAAGTGCTTCGAAACAATCACTGTTTCCACTGTCTCTAGCATTTCTCCAGACCAAGGCACAATGTTCCCCAATCTTGGAAAGCTGGTTAAAATTTCCTCTTCTATTTCACAACCAGCTCGAAATCAGAAAGATACAATGTATAAAGAAAAATCTTTGCGCAGCTGAATCCCACCATGCACTTCGACACGAATAGTCCTCGAAGTCTTGCTAGCCAAAACGATTCGAAGGAGCGCGGCTGCTAAACGACGCAAGAAAAGACCATCCACCAAAACGAAGTCAAAGCACATTCAACAGCAATCTACCGGCAATTCATAGCAGCTCCTTCCCTCAGCTGGCTCTTCCTACAAACCAGCTGGCATAACGCCACTTTTTGCAAAAATTGTTACCGAATTCGTACAAACGCACCAAATTCTCTACTGTCGACACCCCAAAACTATTATATGTATTCCAATGCTGCGTTGGAAATCAGCAGTGTATGGCTATGCCTCCCATGTTCCAATCCTTATACATTGGCTTGCAGTCTAGGCAGGCACTCAAACTGCCAACGATGATGTCTCTTCTCCTCTTTGGAATAGCTCCGAAAAATCCACTTCTAGCTATATCACCATCCAGCAATTTTCCCACCAAGTTTGACCTTCTCCCCGTCTTCACCTACCGATTGCTCCGCAAAATTCGGATGACAAAAATTGGACAACCGAGGAATAACCCGAAAGCAACAGAGCAGACGAGCCGAACGGGATTGCGAGCAAGAATGGTTCGTGGTTGACTTTTTTGGGGTTTTCATTTCAATTTCGGTGTCTAGTTGGCCGACTGACGAAAATGGCAATCACTTCCGAACGGCACAAGAACCATCCGGCAAATGATGGTAGGTGGGCAGACAGACGGGACGACGATGTGAGAAATAGATGCAATCGTTGGGATCATTGGGACGGCGTCGACGATGATGACGACGACTACGACTTGCAAAGGACTACTCTGTGCTCTCGCATTCTACCGCCGCATCGCACTGATTGTCACACACCATCCTACTAGGTATATCTACCTACTACTGCCGAGCATCACACCCGCAAGCCACGATAAAATGTTATTCTTTCTGATTTTATCGGATGGGAAATTTGGGAATGAAAATTGAAATAACACGAGGATAAAAATTAAATTTTATTGCTATTTGAAAATAGTTGACAGAAGTTGTCCGTTTTGGTAAGCTTGTCAGATCGGGAGGTGGTGTTAATTGGCTGCCTGCTTTTTAGCTATTATGGCAAGACCATAGCAACAGGGTTTTCGATTTAAGATTGAACGAAAACTCTTTATATTGCCTCAGTCTAGCGTTGATGTAATTAAAACAGTCTCTTTGATTAACCTTAATTGTGAAAAACTGTGCCCATTATCTGTTACGTTCTAGTCCAACTCTCACGATTTACCTGTAAATTTTGATTTTTATTTTTTCTCATTATAGTTCTGACTAGAGTTCACAATAAGTGTCGCTGATATCATGGCAAAACCTAACGTTTGCTTGCTGAGATTCAGCATAAAATTTTCCGACACTCAGCAAACCAAGCTTCATTTTTGCTGAGATCTCAGTAAAACTTATTGCTGAACTGTTCAGATGGTACCGAAATGACCGAGATTTGGCATATTAAACTAATTTTGTGGCATAAATCAGATAGGGTTTGGCATTTGCCTGTAGATTTTTTTTTTTGCTCTTTAGCTGTTCCAAATAACATTTCATGTTAATCTACGTGCTCCAGTTAATACAGTAGCTTACCAGCATTAATTGTTATGATATATATCTAATTGTTATTACATTGTTTTTGCTTTGGCAATTAAGCATTTCCAACAGGTTTTCTATACTTGCATATTAGTATAACAATTGTCATCTCAAAACTAAAACTAATACTGAACCTGATCAAAATATAAAGCGAATTAATCGTTGCATTTGAGGAATGCAACGATTATTTCCTGAAATTATTAATTATTTTGTTGGACATTTGTTCTAAAGTCTCAACATTCGAAATTCTTTGTACCTCGGTAGTACTGTAACAGGGAGCTTTGTTCAGAATCCTTTGAAGTGGTTTTTTCCTGTTAGTGCAACAACTAGACCATATTGGCACAGCATAAAGCATGGACGGTCTGAAAACTTGTTTAAACATTAGAGGTTTATTCTTCAGGCAAAGTTTGGTTTTCCTGTTTATAAGAGAATACAAACATTTTATGTAGGGGAAATGGATCTAATGTTTGCCTATCCCAAGCAACACGGCTTGTCATAAAGAAGTTGAAAATACTTTGTAATGACTAACGCAAAGAATCACTAATACTTTAATATACATCATTTAATACATTTATACAACCTAAAAAGCGCAAGACGCGGAGCTTATACAACTAAAAACTGGTCTTATAACATGTTTTGGAAACATCATAAAAACCAGCGACAAAAAAAAACAATAAAAAAAAACTTGAGCATGGGATTCGATCACTGGTCCTTGCCGTGGTAGACTTGTTACTACCTAACTAGACCAACACCGCTTGATGAAAGGTTTGTTATAAGTATCTAGCATGTTCTTGCCAATGGCATGAAAATTATTTTCTCGTTCATCACGCCTTCGATCCGTCACAGTCCGGCTCAAAGGCACCGTCAATGTTTACGTCAATCTGGATTGATTTTGTATACGACAAGTTTTATAGTGGTATTAAAACAGTAAGATGCACGTTCAAATAACATTTAAAGATAAAAGCAAAAGAAAACTATTTTGGAAAAACATCTTTAAACCTCATATATAACGTGGGATGTTTTCTGCATCTCTTATAATACATTTATACAACAAACCGGTCTAATTCTTTTTCAAAAAGATGTTTTATGTGTTACTTGGGATGGATCTAAGATTGGGCCCATCACTAAAAATCTACTATTTATCAATTTTATATAGATGAACGTGTCATTGGGACGGTACTAATGGATATTTTTATATATGGGCCCAAATTAGGGGCATTTAGGCTGACATAACATCTATTTCCCCTATATGTTACATTTGGCTTGAATGCCCGCAATGTGATCTTTAAAAGCTAAGTTTTGGTCAAGTACTAATCCAAGATATTTCACTTGAGTTGACAAAGAAATTGGAATTCCATTCACAGTGAATGTGACTATGGAGTATCGCTTCAACCCAGTGTAGATGAATTGCGTTTGCGTACGAGCGAAATGAACAAATGAGTTCATTATACATCAACGAGTACACGTTTGTTGATATTCTCCAGTGCTTGATTATCCAACCCAAAATTGTCAAAATCAGAAATGTTCCTCAAAAGCAAAATTATCAAATTCAGTTTGGGCAAAATGATTATTTTGAATATTGTCGACTCCAGAGCCTAAAACCGGGAATTTATCATCAGTTCAGCTTGAGGCAATAATTTGCCATCGGTTTGTATGTAAAAACTAACACGACACTTCCTTCAGCGCTATATTTGAGTAAAATGAAAATAATCATTTTGCATTTGATCCTCAAAATCATCCCCACCAAGATGAAAACGAATATTAATATTGACAACAACGGAGGCGATAATGAACATTCAGCCACGAATGAAGAAAAACAATGTTGACTTCGATACTCAAAGGTTGCCTTGATTAAGAGAATGTATAGAGATTGCTGACGTTTATCGTACGCACACTACGTCACGTATACGTATACGCAAAATGTTTTCATCGGGAAAAAAACTTCATAGCGAAAAATTTTCCCGATGAAAACAAATCACTGACACAATCATACTTTAGCAATCTCTATGGTTAAAATTGGATTCATGCAGGTAGTTGGTCTATCTGTTAAGGTTGTCTTCATTTTCAGCTATGTTGAGTGTAGAATGAATGATTTTTATCAGCACTGCCTGAGCCTTCTCCACTAGGCTAAGCCCCTACGGCATACGGTCTGAAAATACACATAAACGCTGCAAAATGATGCAGATTTTTAGTTGCCGATAGGGTAGAGCACTACTTCTTCGTAATCGTCCATTTCGATTCTATCGATCAGAAAGATCAATAATATCAATGATTTCACCATGCACAAATAAATAATAGGTTTGTTCCGATGCGTTAGTTCACAAGCTACAACATAAATCCTATTAGAGCGTGATCTCAAAACAAAAGAAGCGCTCCTAGAGAATCCAATTTTTCTACTTTTATCCGTAGGACGAAGAAAATCTTATAGCGTTTCAATGCGTTAGGGCGGAATTGAAACTCGAAGAACGAATTTAGAATTAAGAAGCAGTAGGGTAGAGAACTACTTCGGCCTAATCGCCCATTTTGGGCCTATCGAGCAGAAAACTTCAAATAAATCCATGATTTCTGAGTGAACAAGTCAATTTCTGCGTTTGGTTCAATACTTAAGTTAGTAACCCTAATAAACAAATACCATAAACGAACTGTATCCCGCATGGGTAAACTATCCCACAAATGGTTTGGATGATATCCCGAACACGTCGTTAAGCTCTCTTTTATGGTTATTTTTATTAGGGAAGCTACCGTCCGAAGTTAATGAGAACGCGTGATATGAAGGTTTGCACCCATTATAACCAAAAACAAAAGAAGCGTTCCGACCGAATCAATTTTTATCTTCATCCGATATGCCGAAGTGAATTCATTGGTGTTCCAATGTCGTTTCAATGCGTTAGGCCGAGTTTAGAATCCGTAGGCCGAGTTTGGCGTCAAGAAACAGTGTTAGACTTTTGACAATATCCCAACGATTGGTTTCTCTTTATCAAAGCTTACGGTACGTACGGAAAGGGAAAATAAATTTGGAAGCCATCACAATACAATAGATTAAATTACTGGTCGCAGTACCCTAATAAAAAATGTATGGTTAATTTGCTTAACGACGTGTTCTGTGTATCATCCAAACCATTAATTGAATAGTTCAATGATTTGGGTTATCGTTCGTTTATGGTTATTTTGTATTAGGGTAGTGTTATGTCCCGAACAGAGGAAAAAAAAGCCATCAGTAATAATAACATTCCGATTGGTGCTAAACTGTGCTAGATTAAGAAAGACTAGAAACACTGGAATAAGAGACCAGCGGAGGCACTGTTATGATTCCAATCGAACTGTCAAAAGCGGTTCCAATCTGCAATGTTTACAAATGGTTTGCTTCAATTAGGAAGGAGTATTAACATCGTTTAACAATCACTCATGAACTCCCTCGTCGGTGCATTGGCGAAGTCACTCGAAAGCAGTTACAAATGCAAGTGATGCCAGGATTGCTTTGATGTCTATCTTGTTGCTAAATTCATGTTTTTTTTTCTCAGCTGATCTCTTATTCCAGTGTTTCTAAGAAAGACTAAGTGCGGGTTGTGCTTAATAGGCTGGAAATGGGGTAGTTAACCCTATTAGATTTTAAACAAAATCTCAACAGTTTGTCATTCTTTATCAAATCCAACGGTACGTATGGAAAGGTTAATAAATTTAGAAGTCATCTTCAACAGAGATATTCCATTTTATTCACGTATCTGTCATGGATACGTAAATTGATTAAGGGGAATTAATAATTAAAAATAATATTGACATCTTGAATAAAGAGGTGAGCAAAATTTATTTTCAGATGTGTGGTAGGGTATACATCTACTTACTTTCCAGATTAACGTAAACATTGACGGCACCATTGAGCCGGACTGTCTCTTCATGCAGTGATTGACAGTTTCTTTTGAGGTTTTCGGAGGTTTGACATCTCATAAATTAATAAAACTGTAAATATGCAGGTTGTCTTATAAGGAGTTGAAAGTACTTTTAAACAACACCCTGGCAATTAAATGTACGCTTTGCTGCTAACAAAACGTCTTTATGGCGGATCGAAGGCGTGTTGAACGAGAATATAATTTTCATGCCATTGGCAAGAATATGATACATGCTTATAACTAAACTCTCATCAAGCGGAGTTGGTTTAGCTAGGACGTAATAAGTCTACCATGCCATGGACCAGTGTTCGAATCCCTTGCTGAAGTTTTGTTTTGGTTTTTTTTTTTGCCGCTGGATTTTATTATGTTTCCAAAACATGTTATAAGACCAATATTTAGGTTTATAAGCTCCGCGTCTTGCGCTTTTTAGGTAGTATAAATGTATGAAATGATGTATATTAAAGTTTTATTGATTCTTTACGTAAGTCATTAAAACATTTTTTCAACTTCTTTATGACAAGCCGTGTTGCTTGGGTTAGGTATAAATAAGCGCCCATTTTCGTCATATCGAGCAGAATCATCAAATATATCAATGATTTCGTCGTGGTATAATAGTTTAGTTCAAATGCTACAATGCAAAGTCCATAATAATGATGTTATAGTGTGTTTGACAGAATTAAAACTCGTATGTCAGAATTGGAATCAAGAAACAGTGTTAGATTTTTAATAATATCTCAACAATTTGTGTCTCTTTATCAAAGCTTACGGTACGATTGGAAAGGTAAATAAATGTAGAAGTCATCTTTGATAGAAACATTCAATTTTATATTCAAATCCATTTGAAAAAGAGAGGTAAAGTGCAATTTGTGCTTAGAATGACGGAATTTAGATTTTTAACCTACATCCAAAAAGTATGCATCCCATCGTTTGTCGTAGATTTGTTTAACATTAGCATTAGATTTTTCGATTGCAATCATAATCAACGCTCCTATATCCTCGTAGAACCTATTTAAGAACGGGCATCTAGTGATTTTTTGTAAATCCACATTAATCCTATCAATAATAAAATAAAACATGAAGATGAATGAAAAATCGATTATAAATCCAAGTACACTGGTTGATTTCCCCAACCTTCTAAAACAAAATCGGTCTTTTACAGTGAACATTAGATTTATATCCACTCACAATCCAATATCTTATGACTTTGCCTTGTACGCGGACGGAAAAAACTTCTCGGCATTGCTATTTGCATATCCTTATGACTGTACGCTGTATGAACCTCTTTTGCACGTATTGCCAGAAAGGATGTTGTACACACGTTCCGTTCGTCTACTCTACATCATGCGCCTTTGCTCCTGGCTGACCTCTCGCATCATCTCGTTTTCAATATCGCTCTATTGTCCATCCAATCTACGAGCGTATCTGATTCACTTTCTTTCTTGCTTTCTTTTCGATTCCCTGCCAGTTCCTCCCACCAGTTGACCAGCGGGGAGTTCAAAAAGATCTTAGCCAAATTGGCTTGTGCGTTAGGGATGCTTTTGAATACAACACAGTAATCCATTTCAAATTTCTCATATCTTGCAACAAAACTATGAAAATCTACACACTTAAAAAAAATCATGCAAGTTTAGGTGCTCTGAGACTGACATATACGAGCGTCAATTTTGACATAAAATTGAGTCATGAAAGACGTGAAATTCAACTCAATCAAACGTAATTTTCGTCGAGTAATTAACTTTTCAGTCCCGGAGCACCTTATTTTACATGAAATATTTGTTTACGTCTGATCCTTTATGTCAAAGATGGATTCCGTCACGTGTAAAATTAGTTATTTCTAAGTGTGTCCCCCCCAATTAGGTGAACAGATTAAGGTACAACCTTTCATCATGAAAATCGTGCCTGCTTTTTTTTTCTATCCTTGAATGATAACTTTGTAGACGTGTAAAAAGTTGAATTTTGCAAAATAAAGAATTAAGCATCGTCTACTTTCCTAATTCTCGTCTAATTAGTTATGATTCCGAATGGAGATAAAATATTGTTTTAGTTTATGCCGAATTCAACGGTTTCGCATTATTGATTATGAGAAGACAGCATCCTATTTAATGGCCTAATTTGTGCGATGATGGTTTATGGCAAATAAATCTCGATTTCAGAGTTGCGTGATAATATATTTTTTATTAAAGTTCAATGCGCTGCGAAACCATACCGCTTACAAATGAAGCCATTGCATATTCACGACGCTCGTTTAATATTTGTATGTTTATAAGCAGGCAGCGGGTTTCATATGATGAATGAGGAAATGATGTCCAACCTTATTTACCAAGGGCGTAAAATAGAAATTGATTTTGTATAGATTCTAATCTTGTTTTGTGCGTGATTTAAAAAGGAGACAATACAATGAAGTAAAGTTTTTCCATCTAGCAACTAAAACCGATGGGGTCGGTCTAATTCGAGCATCCCCATCGTCCACACATGGACAGTTTGCGAATGTGTATGACAGCGCGAGACGGTGATGATGGTGGAGCCGGTGCCGCACCGTGCCCTTGCACTGGTATGTGAATGTATGCCAGCAAGGGGAAATCAATTTAATATTTTTCCATTTTCAATTTTCTCTCCGCCACTTTGGAGAACATCAGGAACTGAAAGCCAAGTCTGGATGCCTGCTGAGAGATCAGAGATCCGGGGAATGGTAAGGATGGAAAAGATTTTCATTTTATCACCCTTTCGTGGAAGGGGCAAGTAGTTTCATACGTTTGCACCACCACACATACACATACGAAAAACCGAAAGAGAAAAATAAGAAATTGCACAAAGAGGGGAGGAATGTGGCTCCATTCTTTCTATTATTAGTTTTTGGATGAAAGTAAAATATATTAGTAAGTAGATTGCATATGTGGGAATCGTCTTCGGAGAACTCGGATCGGAGGAAGTGAAATCAGCTACCATCACGCGACAACTTCCGAAGAAAAAGTTCCTAAGTAGATGCGCATGTTTTTAATATCGCTTGGATTATTTATTTAATGTTTCTACGGCAGTTTGGGATGATATGCAGAAAGATTGTTATCTGCATACAGACGAAGACCAAAACAACTCGAATCGGTTTACATGTTAACGAAGGCCTAGTCAACTCTTTTGAGGACGTATGGTCCAAGCAATATCGGGTGTAATCTAAATTGAAATAACCTGAATCAATCCACCTATGGAGAGATCTGACCCTTCTTACTAGTAGAAAAAATGCTCATTTTATGTGAGATGAACAATGAATTCTCATGTGATTTGAGGTTTTGCATGCTGGATTTTGACCCTAGTCATAAATTGGCCACTTCCCCGGGGTACCCAGAACATCCTCTGTATATGTTTTATAGAACAAATGTAATGGGAGTTTGTATAATGAACTACAGCGTGTAATCCAGTTTTTCCAGACTGCATTTGTTTTATAAAACCTTCACGAGATGATTTTCTAGACGCAATGTATTTGGGAAAACAAACAATGTTCGAAAAATAAACTATCCTAAAAAATACTAAATTAAATTAATTAATTTAGCGAAACATTGCAAATTCTGCATACTTTACATGTAAATCTGTAATAGAATCTTACTTGTCCTGGTTTGGTATAGTCAGATACTGGTCACTTCCCCGCAGATTCCCAGATCATGGCTGGATGTGAACAGCGTGGTCCTGTGCACTCTAAATTACTATCACTGAACTGGTTTTTGAATTCTCATGTGATTTAAGGTATCGTAAGATGGATTTTGACCATAGTCAGAAACTGGCAACTTCTCCGGGAATCCCGGAACATGGCCAGATGTGAGCATGGACGTTTAAATTACTACCATTGAACTGGTTTTTAAATTTTCATGTGATTTTATGTGTCGTATGATGTTTTTTTTTTGTTTCATGTCGGATTAAGTCTCATGGCCTTAATCAAACGGGAACATGTTCTGGTCATATCAGTTGGTGCTCAGAAACAAGCCGTTCTTTATTTTGTGATACACGCACACACACATACACTCCGACAATTTCCGATCTTGTGAAGCTGAGTCAAACGCTTAGTTGTTTGTTTTGTAACGAAATGTATACCCTTCTCTGCAAGAAAAGTAATAATAATTTAATTCTGGGCATCAACAAGTAAATTAATCAGTCAGATGAATGGGTATTGAGATTATCTATTGTATATATGATCAAACACATAAGTTTATAACAAAGACAGCAATATCGGGGTTGCGGCGTAAAGCCAAAGAAACAAATGCTGAGTTTCAAAATTGTTTCAAACTATTCGCCAATTTAAAACTGTCAAAAATGAAACTGCAACATAGTCAGCGGTGATTCTGATTCAAGAACATGTTTCCTGGCACAAGATGATTACAACAACGTAACTTCTTCTTCTGTCAAAACATGTATAGATAGTACTATCTGAAGTGCAATTTGATGACGGAGGAGATTATTTTATGGAGATCTCTGATCTGATCTGATGGTCTATGAAATAATTTCTGAGCACCCTGGAATCGCGGGTGAATATAAGAGAGACGTGATTTAAAATATTGGACTGTTGAAGATCTTCAGAATTATACTTGATCAAACTGAAGACTTGAAAAAATATCATGAGAAGTTTTTGGATATCTCTGATCACCTGAAGGTCTGTGGAATGTTTTCTGAGTCTTCTGGTATAATGAGAGAATATTTGGAAGATGTGATTTGAATTGTTGGACAGTATGAGACGTGATCAACCTGAAGTCTTGAAAAAGTATCCAGAGGACTATAACAAAGCTTAAAACACATGAAGGTCCTTGGAATAATTTCTGACCTGTCTGGTATCAAACGAGAAAATATATGAGAGATGTGATTGTTGAATATTTTCGAAATGATACCTGATCAACCTGAAATCTTGAAAGAGTATCTTGAGGTTAACATGGGGATCTCTGATCACCTAATGGACTTCGGAATAATTTTTGAGCCACCTGGTATCATGAGAGAACATCTAATAATCGTGATTTGAATTTTTTGATAGTTTAAGATATTTAGAATAATACTTGATCAACCTGAAGTCTTTAAAACAAAAAATAAATCGGACTTCATGGTGATTTTAAGCCACGTGAAGATCTTTGGAATATTTTCTGAGCAGTTTGAAATGAAATGAGAGAATATATGTTTGGAATGAAAAACGCAAGCACTTTCATGAAATTCTGTGAAGATCCATGCCTTTTCATGAAGTTCTATAATATACTATACATAAACTTTTGTAAATTACATTATAGAATTACGTTTTAGAAGCATTAATTTCATTTTAATTACCTGCGAATTCTATGATGTAGAGCAAATTTATTTGTTCGTTCAATTTGCCGATTCCGAACAATAACAGAATGAGATTCCGATTCGTCACCTTGTTTTCCCGTGGCCATCTGCCATCTGTCAGATTAGGCTATGAACCATTTGTCTGATTTATATTAACTTTTGATTACAATTTGTACAGATGGAAAGTTAGCAGTAAGTTGGCTGTCTTTAGTGGATCCTAACAATGATTTTAACTGGTTATGTGAAAACTAAATCCGAATTTTTTTAACTGTAGTCTTAGCTTACAAGTAATATCTGAAATGGAACGGACACTCGTTTCAAGGGTTCAGTTGCTATGGTGAGGGTTGTAAATAATCTCCTTTGTAGAATTTTTGCTTTTTTATCTATGATTGCTTGGATTGTGGTCTCCTTGTATCCGTTGATTCTCGCTGTTTCGAAGATGTACTGCAACTCTGTAACCTTTCCTGTTTCGCTGAGTGAAAGATTCTGCATCCGATGAAGCATGCGATGGAAGGCGGCATTTTTGCTTTAATGAATGGTTGGAAGTATAAGGGATAACTCTTTTCGTGCTTGTTGGTTTCCAGTAATCTTCAAGTGTTCAAAAGAAGAAGATGATGACGACTCCTTGATGACAAGAAGATCGAGAAATGCGAGTTTTCCGTCTTTTCTACCTCGTGAGCGAATTTTATATTCTTGTAAATTCTGTTGATCTCATCTAAAATGTGCGGAAGGGCTTCCCGTAACTACGCTGAAGATATCGGCGACAAACCTCCACCAACGGTTTGTTAATAGTTATTTCTCCTTCAGGATTGTTTCCAAGTTAACCATGAAAAGATCACACAGGAATGGGGATTAAGGGATTTCCAATTGTGGCTCCTTTCTTCTGCTTGTAGAAGTTACCTAGGGGAAAGAGAAGTAGTTCTCTTCCTTTCAAAGGCGGGTGAGCTTTTAAGGTACGTGCGAACCTTGTTTCTCCATACTGCATCCTTTTGTTGTGTTGATAACTAGTCCTCCAAATGGTTGATCGCTACCTTCTTGGCCGGTACGCTGGGAAAAAGAAAGATACCATAATCTCGTCCTCGTTGATGTCTCCTGAAGATTGTAATTACTGGGTGAACTCCTGGGTGTTAGTAACTGCCTTACTCTGGAACTGATTCGGCATACTCTGGAACTCTGTGACTAGTCACTTCGCTAGTTTGTGGGTAGGAGAACCAACTGCAGACACGATCTCTCGCATTTCATTCCCCGATTTGTGGACTTTGGGGAGACCTTTGATCCTGGTAGAATGAGATTCCCGTAAACGACCTGCTCCTTCGGGTTTTCTCCACGTGTTTCACCATGCTCCATGTAAGAGGTCTACTAGCAGCTGCCTTTACAGTCCGTCCTTAATATGTATTTTTTTCTTATATGTCTATGACTACTCGTGCGTTATGATGGTTTTAAGACCGGTTTTGCATATTTTAGACTTTTTTATTGACTGATTTTGCTTATTTGAATACCGTTTGAATGCCATTTTGTTGTTGCAGTTCAAAACCTTTTCTGCCATGTTATAGCCATTTTGGATATTTTAAGGTAATTTTAGCCTCACAACATCAGTATTCAACGATGAAAAATTTCTGATATACATTTAATAGTGCACAAAATGAAAATTCGATTTGCATGAGAGTTATGAGAGACTTTACATATTTACTGTAAATATCATCATCAATCAAACACTTTTGAACATTCCCAACCTACTTTTTTCCTTTTTGCACATCAATAAAACTGAAATTTCGATACTGCATCCCAGAGGACCTGTAGAAATTCGTTTACTAGTGGCCATGTGAAACCTAAGCGAAACAAATGACACAACCATTTCAATTAGCACATGAGGACCTTGTTTCCCACCCTGCAGCTGGCCAAAGTTGGTCCAATTAGTGCCACCGGGCAGTTGGGTGAATCCCTCAAATAACCTCTACACCAAACCCTCCCCTCTACCCAGCAAAGGCAATTTTTAAGCACATTTAAAAATTGTAACCATAGCAAAAACTAACTTTCTTCATTACGACGTTTTAGCCATTCAGATACGGAGGCTTCCTCGCTCAAAGTAGCATCATTTTCCCAAAACGGAAGGAGCAAAGAAGGGTTATTATTTGAACTGTATATACTTTTGCAGCTTTGCCCTTTCCCGGGCCGGTAACCTGCCTCATCTTCAAGCAAAGGCAGCAGCATGTACCGCACCGATCGTAATTTCTCGCAGTTTTTCCATCCTAAGGACGCCGCCAGCAGCTTAATAGGGGAGTCTAGTTGAGGAGAAAGGAAACAACAAAAAAATGTATACGAGAGAATGTATATTTTCCTATGTTGCGCGTTGTGCCTCCACTGACTGCTGCTGTTTTCTGCAGTTTTAATTGGATGGCGTGTCGTTGTAGTCATTAACTCGATGAGTAAACATTTGAATAGCATGGAGAAAATAAAACTTTTTTACATACAAATTATTTTCCAACATTGTGCCTCAGGACGACTAGACGGCTTGCGGCACGGTTCGACAATGACGGCATTGAGTCAGGTTGATGGTTGACCCTTTTTGGTTAGCTCGTAAATACACGCAGCTGACTTACGTTCAAATTAAGAGTGCGTTTGTATTCTGCGTTATTATGTACCAACAGTTAACAGTTCGAATGATCCATAACAATATCAACATGATCGGTATTTTATGAAAATTTTAGCAACACAATTGTAAATTAATCAGAACATTCTACTGATGGTATTTCCTATGCTGAGCAAATCTTCGAAGGCATCTATTTTGTATGCTTTATTATCGAGACTGTTAGCTTAAGGCTGGTTCGTCTCCCATCCTAGCCATGGTTCGTAACCATTCCAAATACTTTTACATAATTTTCTCCAGAAATAAACTACTCTGAAGCTTATTCGTGCTTGCTCTTCTTCGTACCATAAAATTCAATTTAAATAATGTGACCATTACCAATTATTATCGCCTTTCGCAACTTATCGAATCCATTCATCACTGTCAATCCTCACACTCACCAAACTGATCCTCTCTCTCTCTCTTCTCTTTCGTTTTAGGTAAGTGAAATTATTCTGAACGGTCAGAATATCCCGACGTAGTTGCTGCTGCTACCCACTAGTTTGTAGCTGCACCGCTATCAACCCAGCCGTATCATATCACACCGAGGTCATTTGCACTTATACCGAGTGTATGTATTTATACGGATAGCTCACTTAACAACGCCACGGACGATGGGATCTACTGGATGTTAAGACCGTGAGTAATTGCATCGTGTTCGACTTTTGCAATTTATAATTAACTACAATGGACAGGATCGAACGAATTTGCATTTTAATTATCGGATGTCGAATGAACGAATGCGGAAGGTGCTTGCAAGGTGTGATTATATGTTGAAATGGAATTTAAAATTGTTTATTGCTAATTAAATTAACCTGCGGCTTCGTCACTTTGTTCTTTCGTGAATTGATCCTGGAACAGAGATAATTTCTACCCAATCAGGCATGAAGAGCTGTATGTATACAGGCATCTACCTACCGCTATTTCTCGGCTGACATCCTACCGTTTGAGCTGATTTTTGTAGGTGACTAGTATATGATTCAGTGGTGGGTGGACTGCACCACCCCCCGCGCTATTTGGAGTGATTCCTGTATTCGCATAATGCTCTTCATGCCTCATTGGGTTGAAATCTCTTTTCCTGGTAAGGTACACCGGGGCAAGTGAGAATACGGCTGATATAACCAAATATTATAAATTAACAATAAGATCCACTTCCCGAATTCCCATATGCTTATGAAAAGACACAACAGTAATACCCTCTCCCGGTGAGAAAGCTGACTAAAACCATTCGGAGTATCATTATTTCAGCGTGTAATCAATTCGTAAGTTTAGTAAAATAAAAGGTGTGGCAGACAGTATCAGCTTTCTCACGCATTCTTTCACTCCTACCCTGACGTCATGACAGCTAACTATGTTCAGACTAGAGTTGATATATATGGTACCAAGAAAGCCTATATTACGAGATATCAGGTATAGTCTGAACGTATTATTAGCTTAAGGGCGAACCAAACAAATAAATGAAAAGGCAGGTTATATTTGCCATCCCTCTTTACATACCAGATTTTTAACATACAGGATTTAGGCGAGTCGTATATGTATTTGAACAAATATAATCATACGAATCAAGTACACTTTTATAACAACAAATATATCAATATGGATTTTTTTATTATTTCAAAACAAAATAATATTATCAAACTTATGCATGATATTCATTCCTCTCAACTTTCATTGTGATATACGTAGATAATTAGGGTTAAACTTATTTCTATTATCATGTCAAAATGTATTCTATAATTAAGTTTATTTATGACAAATATAGTTGACAATAGTTGATAAAAAAAAATCATAGGACACATAAATTCTTAAAAGCATACTTACTAGAATTATTGTTACAACGCTTCCTTTTAGGAAAAGGAGTTGCATTTTCGGGTCCAATTCAATTAAATCGTCATCATAATATCAGGCTTAGAGTTTTCATTTTTTTTTATTAATACATCTAGAGGGAGGATGGACCAAACAAATGTCAGCTGTAACTTTTTCTATGATACCCTCTCAGTTCAGTTAAAAGTTACATGGATAGTGGACTTACCATTGATCGTATAACTGGGATCTAGTGATGATGAGAGTAATTTTTGCTTGGTAAAAAAAATCTCTTTGGCTACATAAATATGAATGTTGGACTTTATGTTTGCATTCAATCTGGTGGCCGAATAATTATCTTGAGTAATTTCATCAAGGACAAATGGGACACTGAGAACTACCGTAATACTGCAATTTATTTCTCGGTTGCTTTTATCTACTTGATTTTAAATATAATATAGTTAAATAAACCGTTTTCGTTAAAGTTGGTTGATTATTCTTTAATTTATCAATTACTTGGATTAAAGATTCATTTATTTTCTTCTTTTCTTGGAAATCAGTAACGATGATATCAAACTTAGAAGACAGAAAATCATATAACTTTTCAATTGCAGTTTCAGTCTGTTCCAGCTCACATCTAGTACTTTGTATTTCCTGGGATACAGCACTAGCCACTGCTCCCTTTAATTCAACGACCCTTTGTATTTTTATCGGAGTTCCCAGAACTCTATGACTGCCCGCGCCAAATGAACATTACCAAAATTCCTACCAGAACTGATCAACAAATGGACCGGAAATAAAACCCGTCGTCTTTAACCTGATTATGGTTCTCCATTTCACGACTAACGGCTAATGTTGGTTCCACATATTGTATGCCTGATTTTTCCAAATACTTTTTAGCTTGATGTAAGCAATACGACACAATGTAATTTGAATGCGCATTAACCAGTACCTATCAGCATCTTCAATACTTCAGCAGCAATAGCCTCACCTAGATTTAATTAGAGGCATTTGTCTTTTTTTGCTCTAATGCCTCTGGGTCTAATAAGTAAGTGATTATCTGATTGCCCGCAGCAGTGCATGTGGCCTTCGGAGGTTCTTAATTATGCAACAAACCCAACCCTTGGATAAATACCCTCGAGCCATCCTCACTATCCCATCAGTCGAGTGTAAGTAATTTGATATTTCCTCTCAAATATTTGGAGTGCCTCCTGGCAAAGTACTACATTTTCGCGCTTAATTTATGGTTGCGTCGAACCCGTGGCCGACCTCTCCCGACCGAAGTTGGTAGATGAGGAAGGCGCGGAGTGCCGAAACCGAACCAAAGTTAATTACATTTTGTATGCACAGCTCAAATTACCATCACATATGTGGGTGGGTGGGTATGTGAGTGTGTGTCTGAAGCACACATAAGTGTGTATTTGCGTGAACGGCGGGTACCTTAATCGATTTTAATTAATAGATTAATTAATTAAATAGATCTGGCAGTGTGTGAGTTTCCGTGAGGATAATGATGATAGAGCCATTAAATGAGTTTTCTGTATGGCTTTCCGGGGTACCACCTTCACCACCTCGGTTCCATCTGGTAGAGTGAACCAGGTCAAAATTATGATTGTGCATAACAAAATACTTCCAACTTTGTTTCACCAGGGCAAATATGTTCCCAGAAATTCAAAGTTAAATAATAAAAGCAAAGGCGAAGATCTTACGTGCATTCACAAAAACATTAATACTGTGTACTGTGTAGACCATGTTACAATTGTTGTCTTAAGAGCTATGTTTACAATTTTGTCTTTGTTTATATATATTTTTATTTTTTTTATAATATGTCTTGAGAACAAGTTAAAACATTACTTCTAGCTGGCGAGCCAACTTTTGCAGTACATCAGTTTTCTGTCCATTGATAATTTGTGATAGGTTTGAAGGGGTGGGAAGCTGGACGAGGGCTGACTTTTTTTATATTTGTAACGGGAGTTTTAAGTATAAGCGCTACCCTAAGTGTCTGCTTTATAATCACACATTTACTGACCAGGCCTCCCATTAGAGACTGCGGTTTAAAAAGGAAAGACAATAACGCTAAACTTCTACATTCCATTCAAACTTTTGCTTCTTAACACACTCTAAATGCATCACAGAATCTCTCCTGCCACATAATTCAAAGTGCCACCTCACGCTAGGAGCAGGCGGAAAACTGATGAGGGAATCATTTACCGCTATCGCTTTCCCAGTGTGGCCGCTTATTTGCTTGCCAATACATACACACACCGTCCGTGAAGTGCATGTGCAATATGTTTGTGCACACAACAAACAAAGTCCGCATAATTGCTGCGCTACGTTCTACAAACATTACAGTCATTGGCAGGGATGCAATGGTCGCATAGAGGGAAATTTTCTGATGAAGCAGTGTGTACCGTTCTGATCAAAATTACGAACACTGTTGAACTCAGGTCCATGATGTTGATAATCAGGATTTTTGAAAAAGTTAAATTTTAAATATTTTTTCGCGGTATTCTAAGCTTAGGTTTGGTAAATGCACTGAATAAACCCGAATACATCCACCAATAGTGAGATTAGACCCTTCTTACTTATTCAAATTCCGACAAAATTGCTCCAGTCCGCATTTGAGAAACAGAAGACTCGCGCAACACGAGAAAAGGCCCTATCATTGTTCATCAATTATCTTCATCGATATTCTCTTTCGCGAATAACCTGACTGCAAATGTATTTCCAACGCAGTGTGTTGTTTCAGGTGCAAGCTAACATCATCTTCTGAAGAACTGTGCTGCGAGCAAAGCGAGAAATTCGTTTATATTGTCATGGTAAACCAAAGAGAAAGTCGATGAAGAGAATCGATCAACGAGGATAGGCCATTTTCAAATGTTACGTGAGAAGTAAGATATTTCTTTACATAGCTGGTAAAAGGACCTATCTGCTTAGATCGATTCTCTTTATTGACTATCTCTTTCGTTAATAACTCAGCTGCAACAACATTTTCTGTTGTATTTAACGATTTAGACGGTAGATAAAAACCTTCTTTATCATGCTATGTGGTAAAATGTCACGAACACTGTTTGCCTAACCGTGGTTATCAAAAGAGAAATTCGATTAAGAGAATCGATCAAAGTAGATTGGCCCTTTTCCCAGCTCTGTATAGATTTGTTCTGAATGATCTGTGGGTATAATAGTCGCTATATTTATAGCCTGGCAGATGGAATTTAGATCTATCAAAAAGCAGAACCAATTCAATATATTGGAGACCAACAATTGAAAATGTACTATCAACTTTTATAAACAAAACGTTGATTATTCTTTCCGCGCCAATTGGGTTCTTTAATTTTAAAAAATGTATCGGTTTTCATACATCATCTGAAAGAGCTTCGTTTTCTGAGCTCAGCGATATTTTTTTCGAACCCACATACTTTCATCTTGATTTTTAAATCAAAATTTAAATCAAAATAATAACTTCACTGTTTGACACTAAACTAACAAACTGACAGCTCGCTCCCATACAAAGTGACACCGAGGGTAAAAACGCTAATAAGGTGATTTTTGCAAATGTAATCGTACTTATTTAAAATAGTTCCAGTGTACCAAAATTGATGAAATTTTGGGTTTGGGCTCCATTTTTAATGCAGATTACGAATATGCATTTACCTCAATACCATTAAAGAACCCAATTGAAGATAAATTACCAGCATCATCGGATAGGGGAAACATTCCCCAACCTAAACATGGTGTTAGTTTGCGTAGGTGAGCCTTGAGTCACGAGAAAACGGTTTCCGAAGTTTTGGTCGCAATAGCTGATGTGCTTTTTTTCTGTTGTTAGTCGTGATTTGCTCGATTGGTTCCACTATTTGACAGCTCAATTGGTTCCCGAGATTCTATCCGCCAGACTATGAATATAGCGACTATAGTGGGTATGTGTCTGAATTTACATGCAATACGTTTGCTCATGGCAAATTTAGGCAAGAGCACACTCGGAACATGACCGGCGAAAAGTTGAATTACTGCTACAACCGAGCGTTCACAATGCTGAACGCCACATAAAAAGTTGTCTCTCAAATCTATCATTTATCACCGATACTAGCAGAGTTCGTGGGATCAAGTGGAATTCGTGGATATACGCACTACCACGAACCAGATTTTCACGATTCGGAAGGTTTGCCGAAATGCCAGGTTTTTTTCCTATCGACTTTCATGAATTCTTTGATGAGGCTCCACCGCCATGAGTACAAGGGCTGCCTCTGCTACGGTGTCCTGCTGGGATCCAATCCAAGGTTGCAAATACTCATTTCAGCTAAAACAATGTTTTTTTTTTTAAATTATGAAATAATTAGATACTATGATCATATTTTGAATTGGTAAGATACAAGAAGAGGTTGCAAAGAATGTGTTTGACATATTAAACCTGTTTATTTCACTTCATGAGAGTCACAATCAGCGATTTTTCACACACTCACCCACTCACTCACTCATTCATCGATCAGTAAATCGCTAATTGTGACTCATAGAAAGCAAAATTTACAGGTTTTATGTTTCAAACGCATACTTTGTAACCTCTTCTTGTAAGTTACAAGTAAAATATGTCATCATACCATCTTTTGGTTTTATTATTCCGTTTCCGCCTCTTCATAGTTTGTTACTGCCCACTAACGTTCTCTAATTTCTGTTGATATCGGCCTCTGTTGACATCGACGATGGAGATCGACGTTCACTGGCGTATAACAAACAGGTTTCCTTTTTTTTTTTGAAAATCCGGGGTTTGGGGCGTTGACTAAAATGAGTAAAAACGACTCTCTCGCTGGGTTAGTCTCACTGTCAGTGTACACCATAACAATGTTCTGAATGTGATGAATGTGATCAAATAAGGAGTATTTCCTCAAATGTTGTAATATTTCCTCCTTTCAATTTAGAATCTCTAGCCTACCATAAAACGTATGGTTCTATCAAAGCATTCAAATGTCTATCTTGAGAGCATCAAGTTTTATAAAGACATCAATCGCCTGCAAGCGAGTTTTATTAACTTTCTTGGCGTTTCTAACACGTTGATATGAATTCCCTTTTTAGATGAAAAGTAGTTTGCCAAAGTATTTTACTGGAAATGTTACGCAAATATTTGGAAAATGCACTTCAAATGTTCACCCCAACTAACATTTTCAGCTTTATAAGCCAACTTTACCAGCATTGTGCTGTAAAGTAGCTGAAAAAAGCTGCAAATACAGCTACAAGCAGAAGCGGCGCCGGTGGTGTAGTGGTAAGCGTGATTGCCTCTCACCCCAGCAGTCCTGGGTTCAATCCTAGTCGGCACCGCCGGGATGTTCTGAGGCATAACATCTCTGATCACGCCTTCCTTCGGAAGGAAAAGTTAACCCGTTGGTCCCCGGTTCATGAGTTGATGGGTCGATAGGTAAGGTCCAGGTGTGGGAGCTGCCTTCCTGGCGTCGGTAGCATTGGTGCTCAGCACGGAAAACAAGATCGACGGAAAACAAACCAAAGGGAAAAAAAAGCTACAAGCAGAAGCTGGCAAAATAGTTTTGGAGAGCGTTTACTCAACTTTTTCACAACCATTATTTAATTTGTCAGTAGCACTGAATAACAGCAGCCAATAAACGCTAATGCCACTTCTATGCAAATATTAATCGCTTTCATTTTGTAGCTGCAAAACAAAGCTAATTAAGTGAATATATTATTCATTTGATGGCTTCTATACAACCAACCACTCTTGCTGAATAACATAAACATCAAAAGTGCTTTTTCAAAAACTAAACAACCTGGACTCAACTAAACTGTGTTAGCGCTACTTTGGAAGCATTTGTATTGTCAACTAGGTTTATTTTTAGACGTGTGAAGTTTTACAGCTTTTACTCTGCTCCTTTACAAAGCTGAAGTAACTACTCGAGAAAAGTGATTCATGAGCACTATTATAAAGCCTCTACTCAACGATATTATTGTAGAAACTCATGTATATTCGTTTACGTCAGTTCAAAGTGTTAGCGTAGCGAAGTTGGTAGTGTCAGGGCGTATTGGGGTCGTCTCGAGTTCGATTCCAGGTTCCGGTGCAGGGTAAATAATTTGGTGGTGTGCTTAGAACTAATTTCGATTAATTTGATTCTCACAGCAAAATAAACTCAATAAATTACTCCAACAAAAACACCGTAAACAATATTTAACCCGGCTTCAACGAAAAGCTGTGTAGTGATTATTGGATAACCGGGAAAAGGTTGAATAAGCGCCTTTGAAGTTAACAGACAACTAAACAGCAGAATAACAGCTGTATAGATGCGTAACAGCCATAAGTAGCTGACTAAGTTCGCCAGATTTGCTTGTATAGAGGTTGAGTAAAGGTTGCCTCAAATCGTATAACGTTTGAATACAGCTTGAGGCTGTATAAATGAAATGAGTAAAGCGTTTACATTGTAAAAATTGTTAGTTGGGACTTTTACTGCGCCTGAAAAAAAATCCAATGTTGTCATATGAAACCAAGTGTTCGGAATTCGATCCAAAACGGTACATGTATTTATCATTGTGTGTCTGTACACCATCAACACCTCATTTGCGAACTTTGCACGGGGAAAGGCATAGCTGTAAGTTGGGTGTACCTACGCGAGTACTGTACAGAAAGAAAGTGTAAGATCGTGTTTCAATATTCATATATGCCGTATTCCCAGAGATATGGGAGGCAACGTGCAAGCTACTATCTAGTTGTAATTTGTTTTCTCTTTCGACTGGCAAAAACAAGTTGGGAGTGGTAGAAAATGGAATATGCAATTACAGTTCTTTTGTGTTAGTTTAATTAATTTTGATACACATTACGTGAGTATGCTTTTATTCTAGGATTATAACGAGCAAGTGACATCAATATGGCTATGTATGTGCAGTTTGATTATTTTATTACCGGTAACTGATAACTGGTAACAAATAGTGACACGTGGAGGATGGACTTGATATTTCAAAATCCAGACTACCCATCTACTGAGCACTATTCCTAATATATGGAGATATTCATTTGTAAGACCATCCCATTCCTCTATAATTAAAGAATCATTATGATGGAAAATGTTAATTACACTATTAAATTTCATTTAATTTAAATAATTATTCCTATTATCGTTCTACAAATGAGAGACAAAAACTTGCAATTTCTAATATATAAAGAAAAGAAAGTTTAAGCCCAACTGGAAAGACTAACATCCTGGCTTTTGGTATCTCTTTCCAAGAAAAAGTGACACTTGCATCAAGACGAAAACTTCCCATCTCTCTTTCCGTTCTCATTTACGGTTTCCAGTCAACCCTTCTTTTACTATCTATCTGTGCAAAACCACCAATTCGGGCTACCACTGTCTGACTGGGAGTTCTGACTGGCAAATTGTGTCGGTTATTATTATAGCACTTTTTCGTTTGCTATACTCGTGTTCACACCAGAATACCCGGACGCAGGATGGAAACAGCTAACAAACTCAACGCTGACTGTAATTGTCATGCATAAGGATCGCAATCGCCAGCCAGCCCACAACGACGACTTTCTCCCTGCTGCCCCAATTCAATCGTGGCTGGATAATCTCAAACGGAGATTCCTAACTAGGCCCACATCTGGCGCTTTCCTAGAATGCGCCAGTTCGTCGTCATCGTCGTCATCATTAATGTCATACAGAAAATTATAATAATGCAGCCCTGATTTGCCACCATTAAATTATAATAACTTTTGAATTTAAACTTCTCTAACGAGGTCTGAATAAATTCTTTAATGATGTTTTCTTTCCATTTAAACTTTCTTGGTAGGGAGTGTGATTTTCAGCATTTTCAGCAGTATTTGACTATGTCTGCAGAGAGGAATGTGGTGAATGGGCGGCGTGTGTTTGACGGTATGTGTTAGTGTGAAAGTGAGATAGGATAAGGGCGAAAGAAGAAGCAAAGCAGAATAACTTGTTGATGATACTGATGCGATTTTATTTGTTTTCCTGCCATAGGACTTGATGCACTTTTCCAAGCATGATACCTACTCTCATGAACGGTGAGTGTAGCAAAACGACGCAACCTTGGCCTTGAGAGATCAGAAGTTTGCAATTTGAGGAAAAACAACATGATGTTGAAAAAGATCAAGTGAACCAATTAGACGGTACCTAGTTGTTCGGGTATAATTCGTTGTCGATCTATGATAAGCACATGAATGTAGCCTGGTGTCTAAATACATAGTAGTTCAGTTAGAATCTGGAAATATAAAATCAGCTCTAATTAATTATTTTAAATGCATACTCATAAAAAACCAAAATTAATGCAACTATGGTGAAATCGAACTCATTTTACACTTAATATGACTACTAAATGTTTTTATTTTTGGATTTTAATATGATTTGTCAGATTTTCAAGTCAGATTCTGGCTTATTTTCCAGGGGACACCAGCACATGTACAGCATCGGTCTATGTGATGCCAATCAGTCAATAAGACTACCAATGTTCTGTTTTTTGAATTCTCATGTGAGGTATGGCATGCCGGGTTTCAGCTCAATTATGGAGGTAGACTCAGTGTAGCGCCATACTAACGAGTTCATATCTAATCTCTGGACAAGTCACGAATGACTCAAGAGTGTTAAAGTGACTATAATAATAATAATAAAAATAATAATAATAATAATAATAATAATAATAATAATAATAATAATAATAATAATAATAATAATAATAATAATAATAATAATAATAATAATAATAATAATAATAATAATAATAATAATAATAATATAAATAATAAATCCCAAAATAATCCCCTATCGGTGAGATTTGGCACTCCTTACCAATAGAAATTCCTTCAAAAGTACTCATACTATGTGAGGCGATAAACGAAATTTTATATTTTTAACGTAAGACTGCGTCTGTGATTTCTATATGAGGGTACACTTTGTGGAAACCGAAAATGGAACATGTAACGAAATTATGAAAGATTTTGAACGTTAATAGCTCAGCTGCACCTGGACCAATTTCAATAATTTTATCAGCAAACGATCAGTAATATTTCTATTTCTGTATATTTCAGTATATTTCGACTGATGATTTAAAAAAAACCTAATGAAAAAGTGGTAAATTTCAAGCATTGTTCAAAAGCGTCGAAATAACTAACAAATCCACCAATTCCGTACATGCATATGCTGCTTTCCCAACACAGTCATCATAGAATCGTTTCTAGACGAAACATGTCGATGTAGCATTGCACAGTGGTCCAGAATGCCGATTTAGGTGGAATGATATGTTTTGAGCCTGAAAGTGAAACTTTAGACTACAAGTCTCTTCTACAAAGTTGTTCCTTATAGTTACGCCCTCATTTTTATGACAATGAATTCTAGGGTGGTTCCTATCATCATTAAAATAAAAATTCTAACTTTTTTGCTTGAATAAATTAAGGTATACATTCTTCGGCAAAGTTATAGCTGAACTAATTTCAAGCAACTTTGTTGAATATAACTTTTTTGTATCTCTTAAATTGGCCGATTTAGAGCTATTTTCTTGAATTGAGTTAGGGTGGCTCTTAAAAAAACAGTTTTTTTGCTCTAATTTTATTATTTAGAATTTCTCAGCAAAGGTGTCTCCAGATAACTTTTAGATCTTAAGGAGGCGCAAATTTTTGCTGCACAAAGTTTGTCAATATCTTTCGCCGATCTAGTGTTATTGACGTTTTTATACTAAAAATATGCACTTTTCAAATGTTAATATCTCTGGTTGGGGCAAACAAAAACAAAGTTTTTTTACGGCATTTAAAAGGGCGTATGTTATTCTCAATAATATGACAAAATTGGAGGTATGTTATTTTTTAAACTCGTTTAAAATCAGTTTGAATTTATTCATATTTTTTACTATATTTGGGTATATCTTTTTTATTAGAAGAGATACAGGCAACAAATGCAGCTATAAAACATTCGTCTTAAAGAGTTTTAAAAGTCTCTAGAAGATGACTTTCATGATAAAATATGAATAAATTCAAATTGATTTTATAAAAGTTTAAAAAATAACATACCTCCAATTTTGTCATATTATTGAGAATAATATACGCCCTTTCAAATGCCGTAAAAAAACTTTTTTTTGTTTGCCCCAACCAGAGATATTAACATTTGAAAAGTGCATATTTTTAGTATAAAAACGTCAATAACTCTTGATCGGCGAAAGATATTGCCAAACTTTGTGCAGCAAAAATTTGCGCTTTTTTAAGATCTAAAAGTTATCTGGAGACACCTTTGCTGAGAAATTCTAAATAATAAAATTAGAGCAAAAAACTGTTTTTTTAAGAGCCACCCTAACTCAATTCAAGAAAATAGCTCTAAATCGGCCAATTTAAGAGATACAAAAAAGTTATATTCAACAAAGTTGCTTGAAATTAGTTCAGCTATAACTTTGCCAAAGAATGTATACCTTAATTTATTCAAACAAAAAAGTTAGATTTTTGATTTTAATGATAATAGGAACTACCCTAGAATTCATTGTCATAAAAACGAGGGCCTAACTATAAGGAACAACTTTGTAGAAGAGACTTTTAGTCTTAAGTTTCAATTTCAGGCTCAAAACATATCATTCCACCTAAATCTGCATTCTGGACCACTGTGCATTGATGTTTCCCCATCACTGTCATCGGAGAGTCGTTAGTAGACGAAACAAGTGGAATTCGCCTCCAACCTTCGGGCTTGTGCGAATAGGGAACATTTCGCACACTCGTCGCCATATTCAGAACCACACGCCTCCAATGACCACAAAAAATGCTCTTCAGAGTTGTAATTTTGTAACCAAACTTGGAAGCACTTTCTGTTTCGTTAATAACTTGACGGCAAACACATTCATTGATACGTTTGTTGTTCTGGATGATAGAAAAGCATAGCAGAAATAGTGCGAAATAGGTTAGTGACGCCATGGTCATAAAAATTGGAAATCGATGAAGAGAATTGACTTTCACTCCTCTGCTTCTAAGCTTCTTAATTCAGTCGTCGTCATAGCAATGGGTTACACTTGCTAGTAGCAATTCTACTGTTCGACATTTTCAAAGGACCACCAAAAAACATTAAATTATGCTATTTTCTAGGGATGCCTAAATTCCAATTATTCGATTAACGATTAATCGTAAAGATGTTTCCAGCTATTCGATTAAATATTTATACGAATTTTCAATTACTCAAGCGCGTAACCGACATCAATTCTTAATTCTACCCGTTTGATTTAGCGCAGTAGAGAAAATAAATAAAAGTACAAATTTATCTGAACAGGCATAGAGAAGAACTATGACGTGAAACAGGATCATCAATTCACCGAAAAAAGTGTTAAGCGTCTTTCTGCTAAAGGCTAAGATTTACCAACTTGTTAAGAGAAGGAGTTTAACGAATAAAGCTAAAAAGGGGAGGAACTTTAGCTGGGTGGACACTGATATTCTGCGGCCTTCCAACCTGTCTCAGACACCAGTTTTATCCCTGTCCAGCAGCAGACGGTCCGAGACTCATGCGAGTGCCCAATCAGTGAACTGAAGCATATGGGATTGTTCGGTCCGATTTACTGATCAAGCTGCCTACACGCCACCAAGATTTTCCAAAAGAGATAAATTTCTGAACATGTCCCAACTAAAATTCACATCAAAAGGTTCTTTTCAGGGCAATCATAGTCATATTAAAAAGTATAAACAGAGAGAACCCTGTTACAGTTAACAAATAACATATATTATATAAGACCACGTAGTCCTACGTCACCATTGCGTACAACCCCATAGGGTTGTCCCTTGTAGTTTTTAACACTGAATTTGTTCCAAATTTGAAATAAAATAACTTTGTTCTGCATCACTTGAAGTGATTTTTTTTCCCGGTAGGGCAACAATTAGACCATATTAACGCAGCAGCCAGTATTAAAACTTGTTTAGATATAAGAAGTTTATTCTTCAAGCAAAGTTTGCATTTCTTGTTCATAAGAGTATGCAAACATTTTATATATTAGTTACATTTGGCTTGAATGTCAAATTTTTGGTCAAGTACTTGTCCAAGATATTTCACTTGACTTGACCAGTCTTGTAAGCGGTCACGGTAGTCGACACATTTTCTGTGATAATTGACTGCCTTTGCCTCCAACACTTGCAAAACAAGCTATCATAGTACAACACCAAACTAAAATGTCATATGACAGGCTCTGTCATACGACACTGTCGCCAAAGACCGTCACGAATGTATGTATTTTAGTTTTTCTCATAATAAGAGCTGCTGATGGTGTGCTTAAGTGATTTCTGAAAATAGCAAGCAATGATGCCCTAGTAATAATATTTCTGATCAGAAATGGTTTTATTTACACCAAATTGAGGAATTACAACAAAATCACACATGTCATATGATAGCTATTTTGATAATTTTCTTTTAGCTCGAATGTTATTCTTCCTGAGCACCAATGCTACCGACGTGCCAGGAAGGCAGCTCTCACACCTGGACCCTACCTATCGACCCATCAACTCAGGAACCGGGGACCAACGGCTTTACTTCCCATCCGAAGGAAGGCGTGATCAGAGATGTTATGCCTCAGAACATCCCGGCGGCGCCGACTGGGATTGAACCCAGGCCTGCTGGGGTGAGAGGTAATCACGCTTACCACTACACCACCGGCGCCGTTAAGTTCTACGCTCATGTGGGAATATTATAAGTTGAGTTTTGGAAGCGTTGGGAAAAATCTAACATTTTTGAAAATAAGAAGAGAGAATATCCACACTTTTTTGCAGTCTGCTGCAAATAACACGAAGACTTCTTCCTTTAGTGGAAATTCCTGTGTCATCTGCGAACAAAGACTTGTGGCAACCCTGAAGTAGATCAGGGTGGTCCGACATGAAAATGTTATACAATATAGCCCCAAAAATGCTACCCTGAGGAACTCCTGCTCTAACAGGTAGTCGTTCAGATTTGAAATTTTAAATATTTTTGAACTAATTTCTAATATAGAGTTAGGGTTGTAGTTAGAGTTGGGCTTCAAGGAATTCTACTTGGCCGCTGCCTTACCGGTCGTTGGTACCCGCCACGATTCCGCCTGTTCCGTCAGCAATATTAGCCTCTACCACGATCTGGTGTTGGTGCCTGCACGTGCGCTGTTAGCAACACTGACCATAATCACGATCGCTGAACCTTCATTGATTCAATCCGGCCACTGCCATCCGGCCACTGCCATCCGACAGTGTACCGGATAAATTGATTGATTGATTTCTTTATTATAAAGACTTTCAGCTGGTTCGTCTCTGAGGATAAATCAAATAAAAGGTATTGAACCGTTGTCCGCGAATAATTATGTAGGATTCCGTGTTACGAAAACCCCTCTACCCCCTCGAACGCAACAAAAAAAAAACGCCCTGGGACCCGGACCCAATACAGATGGCCTTGAGTGCCAACTCCGGGAGCTGCCGTTGGCTTAAGACCAGCAGCTCGGGTCCTTGACTGGTACCCAGCGGTTCCAGGGTCATAGAAAAGTTGTTTCAACATGGACCTTTACCTTGGCATGTAGCGAAAAAAATCAACTCCGCATGAAGACCGAAGTCTTTTTGCATATGGCACATATTAAAAGCTGTCATCTTATGTTTGTACTGGCTCCATGATCCATCTGAGAAAAAGTGGATCTTTTTCGGAACAATCTTGCTTTTTAATTATTGAATATTCGGTATGTTATGCTTCAATGAACCTTCAATTTAAATATACAGCCATTCCATAGGAAAACTATATAGTGTTTCTCAGAATTTCGTAAAAAATTGTAGTTTTGTTCCTGTATTTTTTTTAATTTTATCATAAGAGTGATCATTTCCATGTTAAGGTGGTCAAAAAATCGATTTTTTCCAAAAATGACTTTTCAAAAATTAATATCTTTTGAACCACTGCAGTACCCTGCACCGATTTCAAAGATCAAAATAGCAAATGAAACTTAATTAAAAATACTAAATTATATTAAAAAATTGGGATTGTGTATTGAAAAACATTGCTTGATTTTATTTTTTATCGTTTTCGTGGTTTGTAGACAGAGGGCGCAATATTTTTGTATATTTTATCCTGAAAATTTAGGCGTTTTCACACAACAAATCGAAACAACAGCGATGTGTTTTTTTTTCGTGTTTGAGTTATATTTTTTAAATTATCAAGTTTTCGGAATCCGCTCAATACTCCTATGTGACTAGACACGCGTTTGTTTTCGGTCACTGGAGTTTTCGGTTCTGATTTCGCCACTGGTCGCGAGTTGATTCGGCTGGTAATGAGCTGGCACTGGGTCTTACAGACAGTGTTCTGGCGAACTCTAGTCGTTGTTTTGGTGATGGAAAGTTGGCGCAGTATTTTTTTTTTTCTCTTCTGAGGTCCCTCTAGTTGGAGCAGCTCGAGTATGTTTCGTGGTTGATGAGGGTTTACGCTACTGTGTGAGGAACGAAAACGTTTTTAATGAATTTTTGGACCACCCCAATAAAAACATACGGGCCTCATATTTTGCGATAAAGAACACAACTACCAATTTTTACTGGTAAAAATTTTCTCGGAACCACTATATTGTTTTGCTATGGAATGTCTGTTTAACAAGCCAGCCAGTGACAGATCAGTCAGTTTTATCCAATGGAAACGCATGGTAATTTTGAGGCAAAAATATAAGACTTATTAATTTAAAAAAAAAATAGATCTCAAAAACAGAAACAAAAAATGCCTGATATATTGATAGGTTAAGTTAAAAAAATGAGCTTTTAAAAAAATAAGACATAAACTAGGGTCTTTTTGGTCTCGGTACTGTGAAATCCATATAAAAAGAAAAATATATTTTATTATACTAAAACTCATTTAGCGGCGCCAGTGGTGTAGTGGTAAGCGTTATTACCTCTCACCCCAGCAGGCCTGGGTTCAATCCCAGTCGGCGCCGCCGGGATGTTCTGAGGCATAACATCTCTGATCACGCCTTCCTTCGGAAGGGAAGTAAAGCCGTTGGTCCCCGGTTCATGAGTTGATGGCTCGATATATAGCGTCCAGGTTTGGATGCTGCCTCCCTGGCGTCGGTAGCATTGGTCCTCAGCACGGAAAACAAGATCGACGGAAAACAAACAAAGGAAAAAAAAATAAAACTCATTTGACCTTGAGTTTAATATTTTCATAGATAGCCCTTTTAAACACCTTTTAATTGCTGGAAAGAAGATCGATAATTGATTTAGTACATTCAAAGTGTTTTTTTTTTATGTTACTTCATACGCGAAGTTAGCGATTTTCAGAGTTGGTTGGAAATGCTAACATGAAGCTTTAGTGTGATAATTTATAAGCTAGAGAATGATCTTTAGAAGAGGGTTGGTGGATAGTTCCGATAGAGTACGGCAGTATGAAAATTGAATAGAAGTTGAAAATGAGCGAAGGGCCATTAATGCGACAATTTTTGAAGTCATCTTTTGCCTAACCCGTACGATTTAGTAGTTAAAAAGTGATGATTTTTCAAAGTTGGGCATATCGGCTAAAATGTCAATTTTTTTACCACCCTAACTCAAGAAGGTGCACCCTAAGTGTGAAACCAAATATTTTGTTGAAAGTGGTTTTTAAGTACCATTTACTGCTGATATCGTGCTGTTTTAATACTTCTTGGGTACCTGGGCGGTTATTAAATTAGAAATTTTCTATTGGTTGGGGCATTATAATCGATTTTCCTCATGAATTTATTTAAAACATACGCTCTTTATATATGTATATTTCTTAAAATGAATCAAGTGGATTTTTATGATCCTGTGTGAATATAAAAAAAAATCTTACTTTTGTTAATCTACGGTGAATAAACTACCAGCTTTTTATATACTTAAATATTTTACTCCACTTTTGTAAAAGCCATATATATTTAACAGTTTTTTTATAACTTTTCCAAAAATAGAAATACGATTTTTTGACTCGACAAAAATGTGCACGATCAAAAGTTATAACAATAATTCGTAATAAATTATAAATTTTATTTGTTAAAAAGAATTAATGGGTCACCCTAACTTATTTATTACAAAAAAGTATAAAACGTGAACCATTAGATATAAATCATAAGTTACTTCAGTAAAGGTAATTAAAAATAATTAATCTACATTGCGCTAGACTACGCCAGTCAGGATACCCCTATACATTTGGCTCAGATTCTAATTTTGATACACCAATCATGATTTTACTTGTGAGCTAACATCCTTAAATAAAGTACCATGAAAGGTGCATAACGTCGTGTTTGGTGTATAATCCAGATTATTTGTGGAATATTTTTACCATGCGTGATATCTTTCATTTATGGGTCCCATTTATTAGGGATGTTCAAGGGAAAAATACCTTCTAATTGTCTTGACGTCTCAACTGGACCTTTACGCTTGTCCTCAACGTAGTTTCCATCACTCACAGCCTCCAGCATAGGAAGATTTTGAAATACAGTTACTTTCCAAAAACACAGGAAGCTACTGTATTATCAAAATGAGCTCATTATATCGACATTAGTAAGTAACCCATTTTACCGATAATCATCAGATTTCCCCAGATGCCGTCTCTATTTCATAAACCCGAATATTTTCTCCGATATAACGACTGTAGAAATTAAACGCCATCATTTTGGATCACACAACGATTCAAATATTGCCACACACACACACCTAACCATCAACGCTGATTCCCCTTACATAGGTTTAGCTCATACCGCTAATTATTTTTCAATTTAATTTAATTTGATTTTTATTATTACTCCACTCTAAAAATGACGCCATTTGGGGACCACTCTCAACTGGATTGGAGGGTAAGGTACCTACCATAACGGTGTGGTTGTGAGTAAGCTCATATCGTTTTCCAGATCCAGAAGTGAATTGCCACAGCAGCCCGACAAAGGAAGGATTGTGGGTGGATACCATCACAAATAACTGCTCCCCATCCAGACCCATGCAACAGACAGAGGAAGAGAGAATACCATTCTCCTCGCTTTGGTTTTTATGGAAACAGGCGCGTTTTCAATTAATTTGATGAAATAAAATATTGATTCGATATTGGCTTTTAGATAAATGACACGGAATTGTGCTTGTTTTTGTGACTAGCGGGGAAATTAAAATTGCTTTTTGGCGAGAATGTTCAGTCATCGATCGGAACGGTTTCGAGTAGATAGCGAATCACAAGAAAACCATTCGTGGTATTAAAACCGAATGAGCCATTGTCTTTGCTTCAGGGGCTTTTTGAGTAATTATATTAGTGCTCCCCTATAATTGACTGCATTACTACAATCCTATTAGGAACCCACCATTCACGCCCCCGATTTGCCACATGGCACTTTCGTTCCACGTGTCTTACTCCATTCTCGCGCCAACATCAACGTTGAAAGGTTTATGAAGAGAAATTACCGCTTTTCTGTCACTCGGATCGTATTTTTCCGCCGTTTTTCCCATTCGCTCACTCACTCACTCACTCAGTTGGATCCGCTCTTTTCCGCATTTTCTGCAGCAGCAGCAGCAACACAAACCATCAAGAGTGGCAGCAGCAATAGCAAGGATCTGGGAGTTGCGTATATATTTGAAAACATTAAAATGCTCTTTAAAACATTTATATCGGCTACAAGCAAAACCCATTCTCCGTTAAAAGCATTGTTGTCGTTCAGCTTGTTAGGATATATGGTATGATGGGGGCTTTCGCTACTCACTTGCATCGAGGCGAGTGCCATCGTCGATGTGAATATGTGTAAGTGGTATGACTTTTCTGCAGCGTGTGATTTGTGTACAACTAAAAAGGGGTACATTGGCATCAAGCATAATACTTGGTGGTTGTCAGAACGCAAGGACACACATTCTCAGCTCAGATTTAAAATATTACCATCGTTCGGAAGCACAACTTGTAGCTCAGTGCTAAAACTGATGTCTTGTATCAGCTGTTAGAGTACATTACGCGGAGTAGTTTTTACGCGGATTTTGGAATTCACGCGGTTTATTTTTTTTTCGCGGATTTCGGAATTAAAGATTTAATGCAGTTTATTTTTACAGAATTTTCCCCTCGAATTTTAGCGATTTTTAGAAAAAGGTACAACCTATCGATCTCATTCCGCTTCATTCAGTTTGAGTCATACACACTACGAAAAAGACATGTGAATTGCAGTGCCCTGAGACCGACACATGTAAGCGGCCCTTTTGACATAAGAATCAGCTAAAAAGGACGGGAAAATCAATTCAATCAAACGCACTTTTCGTCGAGTTGTCTATGTTTCAGTTTCAATACACTTAAATTTACATGCAATTTTTGTTTACGTTCCATGATTTACGTCAAAGCTGAATTCCGTCTCGTGTAAAAATAATAATTTCTAAGTGTGTAGGTAATTAAATCACGTACTTGGAAAATCGTTTTTTTTTTATAAATGCAGGTGTTTTAGAGAGTTGCAATTAGTAATTTAGGGGATCACAAAAATAATCGGTGTGAACAATTTTTTATCCAAATTTGGAGTGATGTAAAATCGTCAAATATAGACCGATTATTATACGATTATTATTATTAGGTTTTCCTACCTGCAAAATTTTTCCAACTTATACTTTTTTTTTTGTTGGATCATAGAAACTATTGCGTCTATTTATTAGAACTTTTGCAGTATATCTCTATTTGATTTACGCATCGTGCAAGTCGACCACTATTGAATAGCTGGTCAGCTGATTGCCTCGACACGTTCCAGTCTTCCAGTCACGTATGACGTTGTTTATGAAACCAATCACCTTTCCAGGATTAACTAACACAATAGTAGCCCGGAGACTAACCAGCATCTGACTGAAAGTCTCCTTAATAAAGATAACCAACCAACCTAATCAACAATGCAATAGTTTTCACCAAAACAGATCGCGCTATGGTTCTTTATTCAAGGCATTTTGACCATATAATTTTTAAATGGACATTTTATGCTCCGGAACCACCGATATCACGGTTTCACTGAAAGAAACCAATATCTAAAAAATCAGGTTCACTGTATCATTCGCCGGATGAAAGCTTAGAGTCCTTTCTTTCATTTGATACTAATTTCTAAATGTTCTAGCTTACAACATTTTGAAATCGTGGAATCCCATACTAAAAATTTCCAATTTGATCTTCTTTGAAAGGGTAGACCTTTAGGTTTCATTGCGATGGTATTTCAGCGAAAGTAAAGAGTGAATAGACTTGATCCTCGGGGAGGCTTGATCCCTCCTTGGTTTCTCGAAATCCTGAGCAGACTTTTTTCAGGTATGTTTTTACAAAGTATCGTCTAGACCTGCGCTGTCCAACGTGCGGCCCGCGGGCCAGACGTGGTCTCAGGTTCTGATATCATTATAGTCCAATTTTATTCACCATTATTAATTTTAGTCCAGAACTAATGAGAAATAAACAAAATTGTCTATCGCAGTCACATACTGGTTTCCCTGAATTTGTTTGAAGTCCGCTATGTTCCATCTTTCATGATACAGCAGTGTGGTTTTGTCAACATTTGTGTGTACAACTTACGTGCCCGCGCTCTAGCTGTCCTATTATGTCGTTCATAGCGGTTTGGTACTTTCTGAACCTTGAATGAACGTAGTCCTGCTCGTTTCTTGGCTTTCTGCACGAAACTTTTTGCCAGGCGCAGTTTTTTAGCGACAATCCGAACGAAATAGTTGCGTTTGCATTTGAAGACAGCAATCACTCGTTTGTGATCTGCAACGCAGTACGGATTATTTTTTTCTTGCACTCACTTGCTACCGATCGACAGTTAAACTTTCTGGGAAACGTTTTATACCACGAGAAACAGTAGATTGTTGGATTCCCAACATCTTTCCTTCAACTTTATTTTCAAAACTACTAGAAATTTCACAATGAAACTCACGCTTAGGCCAATATCACCCAAAATTTAATTAAAACTAACCCAAAGGGCAAACTTTTTTAAAGTGATGCAATTTAACTGTGGACACCCTTTATGCTTAGTTGTAGCTCTTAATTGCTTGTTGGGGTGTACTTAGTTTAATACATGTAGTATTAGTCCATCATCATTGGAAAAATCATACGGTTTTGATATAGTTGTCATTCTTGCCTTTATCGCAAGGAACCAATTCTAAGCTGCCACGCATAATTGGATCCGATTGGAATAGTTTCGTTCAATTTGACAGTTAACCATAAATTATCTGTAGAATCTGTCGTAAAGTATCACAACCTGATCAATTGTGCGTGGAAGTAGTCTAAACCACTTCAAACTAACTGAAGATTATAAATCACATAGAAGACTAACCCATTTTTTGTCTTGTTTCTTGAATCGCTACGCACCACGAAGAGGTGTTCAACATGCGTTACGGTGAGACAAAAAAAATGCATGAGGTATATCCTCCCAGAATGCTTTCAAGAACTGGCTGTGATGATACTTGTATTAGATGTTTTATAAAATGAAAATGATGAAAATTGGTGGGGGACACCCCTCACCATCCTTCTCCAAAAGGGGAGTTTGGTAAAGAGAGATGATAAAACTGATTTGTACCTTCCTAAAAGTTGTCTAGCTCGCTTCCTACTTCTATATGCAATTTTCACACTGCCGTACTCTAAACGGAACTATCAATTCTATACTTTCATCTTCTCATCTATCGTATAAAAATTACCACTTTAGTCTGTTATTTGAAATTAGCATCTTCAACTATGAAAATTAGATGTTTTATAAAATTAAATCAAAATTACATCTTGATTCAGCTCATGTGAGCATCACAATTATTGACTCAACAATATTTTATTAGCGTCATCACTACATTCGGAATTGAGCATCATTGAATTATGAATACCAAGAAGAACCACGGAAAACATTATTACTACACTGAACCAATTTGACATATTCCTGTTATGTGGAAATCTAATAAATTTGCGCTATAAGATAATCCATTGAAAATGATATGATTGAAAATGTGTCAGGTAAATTCTATATGAATATCTGATACATTTACAATGCTGATAATTTGGTAACTTTTATGTGATCGTCATATGATAAATGAAAATCAGTCAAATTATAATAATTAACTGAAATGGATTTGAAACCCATAAGCATAAGCTTTACGTTTCACCACAATATAATATATGTGTCATAAATCAATCGAAGTAAAGTTTATGTGAAAATCACATGAAATTTACTTCTTCTTTTGACACATATATTTAATCGATTTCTAAAAATAAATCGAAAAATAAACATCAGGCAGTGGGAGCTTTCACAGTTGTGTCTTTTTTTTATTGTAGCTGATTTGGGATTCGATCAAGAACTGTTGAGGTGTGATGCTTTCGGTTTCTGCGCTCGATTCCACTGGGCCACGGCTGACTTCAAGATTGAGCTCGTTCAATTAGCATGAAGTAAGAACAGCTCTCCCGACATGGAATGTAGTGCAACTTTATGCTCGTTTTGCTAGAGTGAAGACAAATAGCACTGACAAGTTTATGTTCCGTTTCGGTGGTGTCGTTTGTTCAAATCTTTCTTAATGCGCCTGTGTGCAATAAAACAACGACTAAATTATATGAGTTGATGGAACTGGTTCATGAAGTTCGAGTACTAGGGCTGGAATCTGAATTAGCTGTGTAGAAGGCTTACAATTAGAATCACAGCAAAGTAAATATTGCAGTAGAATCATTTTTTTTTTCAATCTCAATACATTCTTTTCCGGAACCCCTTATCTTATGAAACAATAACAAACAAAGATTATTCAATACAGTATCATTGTTGTTAGCAATATTTACAATATCAACAATATCAACTAATCATTTTAATGAGTGTACGATAACATCGTTGAAAATTGTTTCAATAATTTATGAAGAGCAATCATGTAAGATGTATTTTATTTTGAGCGATATTCATCCCAGAAAAACATGCCAAAACAAATGTTTGCTGTTGGATTTCTTAAAAGGCAAATCTATATGACTATATAATGATTGGGATAAATCTGTTTACAATCTTTAAACCTTAAAAATCAAAGGAAGCTATTCCAATGAGATATGAGATACCCAACAAACAAATCACAGTCACAAATAAGCATACACATTGAATAAATGCTGTATAACAGTTTACAATGCTGAATAAAACAAGTTGTCGAATTATGTGCTGAAAAAAGCTCATTGAGATCGATAGATGCGCCTTTATTCCGCCGTTTGCTCTGATATGATTAATTTACTTATTAAAAGCTTTATAAACGTTGACTGTCTTTCTGATTCAGAACCAGAAGTTTGATCTAATAACAAACTGAATAAGTGTAATTTTCACATAAATTGTCGCTTTAATTCGACTGTTTTCAATTGCTTTAATAAAATGCTTTATTAGACGTCTCATAAATGTTTTCTAGCTCCATTATTAGATTTCATTGCATTACTTTACAATATTGCTGTATAAAGGTGAATACAGTCAGCAAAATAGCTCTTATACCACTATGCGTCCATGTTTTAGTTGAATGCTTTGTAAATGCTTTATATACGACGTATTAGATTCATTATTCCACAGCACTGCCCAAAACAATTCAGAGTCACAAATAAGCATATAGATTGAATAAATGCTTTATAACAGTGTACAATGCTGAATAAAACGGGTTGTCAAATTATGTGCTCAGAAAACCTCATTGAGATCGATGATGCGCCTTTATTCCGCTGATTGCTCTGATTTGATTAATATACTTATTAAAATCTATACAAACGATGACTGTCTTCCTGATTCAACACCAGAAGTTTGATCTAATAACATACTGAATAAGTGTAATTTGCACATACATTGACGCTTTAATCCGACTGTTTCAATTGATTTAATAACATGCTTTATTATACGTCTAATAATTGTTTTCTAGCTCCATTACTAGATTCCATTGCATTGCTTAACAATACATATTGCTGAATAAAGGTGAATACAGTCAGCATAATAGCTCTTATACCACTATGCGTCCATATTTTAATTGCATGCTTTACAAACGGCGTATTCATTCATTATTCCACAACAGTGCTTCAGACTAATAACAAAACGAAATTGGTAGCATAGTGGTTACCGTTTCCGCTTTCCAAGTAGAAGGTCGCGAGTTCAATCCCAGCCTCAACCCTTTTTTTATTTATGTTCTACTCCTAATTAATTTAAATCGTAATCATAAATCGTATCACTCACGACAACCAATTCATAGATCTATAGAAAAGAATAGCGTCCTTTCCATCGAAATTAGAGGGAACGTTACCTTGGTCTAATGTTAAACAACTATTAATGAATTAATCATTCTCACATCTCCTTGAATTAGCTAGAGTTACGGCTGGGAGTGCTGATAGGTTTTCAGATTCAAGCTTTTATTGCTTATATAGCTGCTCATATGATGTATTCTAGGATAGCTCAGATGGCAAGGCAAGCGGCTGGTGATCGGAAGGTCATGGTTCGAATCCCATTTAACGACATGTGTGTGTATGTATGTATGTAATAAATTCGACAGAAAAAATGTGACACAACAATCACTAACGAGAACAACCCTGCTCGTGGCGTTCTTATTTTCGGATTAATTATCCCGTAGTTGAATAATCGTTTAATAAATGTATAATGATGTAATCATTAAACATTGTTTCACATGAGAATCAAGCGTCTACATACACCTTTATACCATCGCTGTTTAAGGAAGTACAGATGTCTAATAAACGCTGAATAATCAAAAATTTGATCGAATAAGCTATGTTACAACTTTTGTAAGTCGAATAAAAGCTTCTAGACATACCTTATTCAACACCAAATATTTCGATGTTGTGGTTGAATAAATTCTCCAGATTTGCGTGAACAAAGCCTGAACAGAAGTTATTATTAAAAATAGTACAAGTATTATTAAGCATGAAGTGGAATAAAATCGTCAAGAAGTCGTTGCTTCAATAGGCAACATGTTTTCCTATACTGCAAAGTTAAATGACAGTCCAATAGTTTCTACATGTCTGTTTACACGCGACATATCAACAAACGTCAAAAATCGTTAAAAGCAACTTCAATGAAATATACATGATTATCTTATAAGATATATCTTTTAGTGAGCAATATTCATCATGAAAACAGGTATATTGTACTGAATTATCTAATAATGCAAACTTATATGATTTTCCATTACTTTCTAGATGTCTGTTCCCACATATATCAACATGACATATCAACAATTTTTCACCATGAAATATATCAGACAATATTCATATACTTTTTACCTATCGCTAACTACGTTCAAAGCAAAGTATTATCAAGTACAAAGTATGTGAAATTACGATAGAAATCGGTACATGTCGATTTGTTTCAGTGTATATAGAAGGTCAATGCAAACAAAAACCAGGTGTGAGAATTAATATCGCTAATGATAGCCTCAACCGCATTCCTCGCATATTCCAGCTACCATCCTCCAAGGGACTGGTAACCAGCACCGCGGTTCTACATTGCATCTCATACGCTATTATTACTACCTACAGAGAGTTGCTTCTTTTCGGCCTCCATATTGTGATAATAACCAATTAAATTAATTATTCATTAGCCAAAGTGATGAAACCCCGGGAATTGATGTTCCATAGCAACTATGCTGACGTTCAGAGCACATTGTTGCCAATATGCAAACGGGACAATGTATGGGTCCAGAAATTGTCTGGGCAGGTGAATGGAAAGTTCTGTTGAATAAACTTAAATTAATATTTCTTGTGGTAATTTTACCATCGATTTCTAAATTAGTTTCAAAAGAACAGCATACCAAAGGGCTGTAATAGAATGCATTTTTCCCCCAAGCTGATTCGTAGAAGAGAATTCCAAACCTACGTTGAATATTACGACATACTCGATGGGACTCCTTCCGCATTCCGATAGAACCTATTCAATCCTGATGTGAAGAGGTGATGATTGCTTCTAACATACCTTCCTATACGTATGGTGCACGGAGTTTAATTTAATTTTCTGATTTCATAATAAACTTTGCCAATTATAAACGTTTTCCATGTCTAATTTCCATTCGTCCTTCCGTTCTGTTGCAGCAGAGTCCGAACACAACAACACCAACCGAACGTAGCATCGTAGAATGCAGCTGTGCAGTTTACGGATGCACTGAAAGAATTTCAAGTGAATCTTTAATAGTTTAATAGTTTTGATGCTCATTCAGAATTATTGATTTTGTTTTAAATTCATGAATACATTTTTGATTTAAAAAAAAAAGCATTTGCAAAATTTTGCAATGGAGAAGCTGCGTGATTATTTTCATCGTGCATCGCAGAATAGTGTGAACGGTGTTAGTTTCAAGTCCAATTTAGATGCAACAGAGTACCAAACCAAAGCAATTTTGTGTACTGTCGATTGCGAATTTTGATTTAATGTCTGGACTAGGTACCTAGAATGCCACGCTCAACTCGGACTGACAGTGACTGATAACCACTCATATGTTGATACTGCAGCTAGGACATACCGGTTCCGTGAAAAGAGAACGATAGTCAATCTGACACGTGTTGTTTTCGAGTGCCTACGGGTATGATTCTCGTGACGAGAAATGGACCTAATTAATAAAACACTGATTGAGTATAAATAAACACCGCGAATCGCTACAGACAGTATATCAAGAGGGCTGTGATGAATGTTATCCGTTGAAGAGACCTAATTGTGCTGCATAGATTTAGGATTCCACCAGATTGAAAGTAATCACCGCTACAAAAGACTAACTAATCCCTGAATAATGAAAGCTATGAAATTGGGTTCATAGTGAAATATACATAACAGCAAAACAAAGTGTTTATTCTCCATTTAATTCTACTTAACATTTTGTATGCAAGTCTGATACGTATTTCAACCTTAATGTACAGTCTTCACCAGTGTCACCAGAACAAAATAATTGAAGGGCGTCAATTTTTGATATTTAAGATTTTAACATTAATTTCAATTTGTGATTTATATATGATTGGGAAACCATTTTATAAGTTTAAAATGCGTATCATTTCGTATAAATGTAATTAAATCAATTTGGTAGGATTTTTTCTCTCCTTTCAAAATACGCCAATAGAATGTTGTGCAAATTTGTGCCAGGTCGTTAATTATTGTGATTTTTATTGGTATCTCATTATTATCAAAAACATACGCACTTTAAAATGCAGCTAATTTCGAGTTGCCGATAATATTTAGAACATCTGTCAAACATGCAGTTAAACCATCTTAGTGCATTTTGGTCATTTTTGGCCTGGAAGCACAGTTTATTTTTTCTCTTATACATTACGAAAGTTAAATGGACAGGTTGTCGAATAGTAGCAGGTTGCCGAAAATACTCACCACAAAAAACAGAACAGCAAAATCTCAGAAAAAGTGTATATGAATTTTGCACATCGATTTGTACCCTTATTCTCTGTGTGAGGGTAAGCTATCTCATCACCTACTCTTAGCCCCATAAGTTAAAATGATGTGGATATATGGTGATGACTTGTGACCAATAGCTATAAATAAACTGTATTTGATGGTTTTTAAATTTTATTAAATTTATAATTGAGTTTAGTACATGATAAACAGCTGAATCTATAGTTTTTTTTAACTTAATTTAAATCTTTTGAATTTAATTTCCGACCCACTAAGCAAAACACACAGTTTACCTTTCCTTTACTAATGGATTTGAACAACAACTTGGAATGTAAAGTCTGGAACGCGCAAAAATTGATCAACTTCAAATTGGTGCATTTCTGTTAAAAATGCATAAAAACCTGAAATGCTGCATTTGGAAGTTGACTGTAAATACAATAGTTGCTATGATGAGTTTTCACCGTTTGCTCTCCAGTTTTCAAAATGTCGTCCAAGCAAGAGGAGCAGCGTGTTAAAATTGTGCTCGCGCAGCAAGAGAATCCGACGTTCTAACACGCCAAGTTGGCAAAATTGCTGGATGGGGCCAAATCGACCGTGACAAACGTTTTAAAAGTGTTCGGGGAAAGTCTGTCGACCGCTAGGAAGCCTGGAAGCGGCGGCAATCGTAATCCGAACGTGACAGTGACGACGAAGAAGGCGGCGGTGAAATATATGAGGAATCCTAACCTCTCTATCTGGGACGTCGCTGGCAAGCTCAATGCCAAGAAACGAGCCGGGTTGTCGACGTTTAAGAAGGTGAAGATGGCGAACCGAGATTACAAACAAAACACGTCGGCAAAGCAGCGGTCTTGAAGGCTGTATACGAATTTGCTCGCAAAATTCGACTGTGTCGTCATGAACGACGAAACTTATGTGAAAGCGGATTTCAAGCAGCTTCCGGGACAGGAGTTTTATAGCGCATCAGGAAAAGGGAAGGTGGCTGAAATTTTCAAAACCATAAGCGAAGGTCCCGAAAAAATATCTCGTCTGGCAGGCCATATGCACGTGTGGTCTAAAAAGTGACATTTTCATTACTACGGGAACCATCAATCAAGAGATCTACGTCCAGGAGTGCCTGGAAAAGCAACTGCTACCATTCCTAAAGCAACATAATAGACCTGTGCTGTTTTGGCCGGACTTGGCGAGCTGCCACTATGGGAAAAAGGCAATCGAGTGGTACGATGCGGACAACGTGGTTGTGGTACCCAAAGACCACAACCCTCCCAACAGCCCAGAACTCCGCCCTATCGAACGGTGTTGGGCCTTGGTCAAACGGAATCTCAAAAAAACTAATAAATCTATGGAAAACGAGTAGCAGTTTAAATCTAACTGGCGTTCGGCGGCGAATAAGGTCGATGAGACCACTGTGCAAAACTTAATGGAAGGGGTTAAGCGGAAGGCAGGTCAGTTCGGATTTGGCAAACCAAAACAATGAACGAACATTTTTTCCTTTAAATATATGAATTGAACTACCAAAAGAAAAATAAGAAGGTTTTTGTGATATGAATTTTGACTGAAAGAAACGATTTTTTTTCGACCAATTTTTGCACGTTCCAGTCTTTATCTACCAGAACCACCAACTTTATGAAATTTTTGGGCGGGAGGGCAAGATGATTTTGTAAACAGTTTATTTTGCAAAATGGCAAAGGCTGGTTAGCCTGACCGAACTGATTATACTAATGTTGTTTTGACGTAGAACTACGTCTTTGTCGACTATACTGGGGTGCAAATCAAAAAATACGTGTGGTGAAATAGTGTTAGGTTTTGAACGCTTGTAACTTTGTCATTTAAAGATGAAATTAAAATCCAAATACGCCAATCGATAGGATATTACATTACATACCTGTTGGACTAAACATTTTTTCAATTTTTTCTGTAATAAAACTGTTGAAAATGTACAAATGAAATTTTATCACTGTTTTCATGAAATAAGCGTTTTTCCCAAACCCAGTCATCATAATCGAGTACCACTTGGTTGCATATCGTTCTGAAAAGACATAAAACAGCACTGCTGTCACGCTTCTGCTCATTACCGCTTCGGACGGCGTGGCGCTTGGTCCTGCAGTAAGCAGGAGCAAGTCAATGGTTAAAGGTGGGTCCCGTTCAACTAAGAGGCTGTTCATTAATTACGAAGGGGGGGGGGGAAAACGAGGGGGCAAGAATCCTAAAAAAATTGTCTACGTAGTTAATGAACAGCCCCTAATACGAAACGCGGAAAAGTTATTTATGCAAAACACCCCTTCCCCTATAACGACTATAACTAAAAATCGCTCACAATATGTTGATGTTATTCTGTGGGTGATTTACCACCAATTGACTTCAAAACATATCTGGTACCTCTGTATATGCAATCAGATAAACATCCGAAGTCCATCCTTTTTTTTACATATTCTGCACAAAAGATACTTTCTGCCCCACCCCATTCATAAAAAAACGGTGGAAATCCTGTCAGGGGCGGGGCTTAGAAAGTATTTTTTATGCAGAATATGTAAAGAATTATTATTATTTAGCTTTATTTAGGAGGCTTTCAGCCTTAGGCTGGTTCGCCTCCAATCATATGTAAAGAAGAAGGAGCGTCGGATGTTAACCCAAATGCATATACGGTGCATCATAGAGAAAGAAGCTCTATCTACTGTTTCCAATTGGCTTCTTTAAGGGTATTGAGGTAAAGGCATATTCGTAATCTACATTAAACATTGCATCAAAATACGAAATTTTTATCAAAATTGGAGCACTGGAACTATTTTAAATAAGTGCGATTACATTAGCAAATATCACCATCTAAGCGCCCCTCAGTGGGACTTTGTATGGAAGCGAGCTGTCAATGTTAGTTTAGTGTCAAACAGTGGAGTTAATATTTTCTTTTATCTTTAATTTAAAATTGAGATGAAAATCAACGGTTTCGAAAAAAAATATCGTTGCGCTAAAAAACGAAGCTCTTTCAGATGATGTATAAAAATCAACACACTTTTTTAAATTCAAGAACCTAATGAGCACAATTACTCAGGAATGCTTGTGTGATTACGAGCCCGCGTTTCAATAAAATCCTGTTTTGAGAACATTGTTCATTTTTTTAGTATTTTTAGAAACTAGAAATTTAGACAATCAACAATCAAAGACAAAGACAATCACACATTATTCATGTCCATATGTAATATTCATAGAAAAAAACCCGGCATACACTTAGACGCAGTGCGAAAATGACATGAATAGGTCCAACCAAAATCCATTACCCTTCACCGGGGCAAGTAGAAACGCGTGGGGAAGTTGAAACGGTAGATGTAGTTCTTAGCGGAAGTGAATAATCACTGAGATTATTTCTAATATAGTTTGCTGTACAACCGCAAACTATATTAGAAATAATCTCAGTGATTATTCACTTCCTCCAATGCCTCTCAAAAATAATTACAGTGAATATTCACTTCCAAAGAGATATACGTACTGTTTCAACTTGCACCGGTATACCTTAACTATGATGTTTACCATCAAAACATTAAACAGGTAGAGAACCTGTATACAAGCTTTTGCTCTGACTTTGAAATTCAATAGCTGAATCCCCTATTTTTCAATTAATGTTGTACTAAGCACCTACTTATTGGAAATCAAACGTTTATTTTGAGAAAAGTCACAGTAAACGCTGTAAAGTACATAATGATGATACATGGTAATTTTATGTTAGGGTTGTCCTCCAAATTAGAGAACAAAGAGGTGCTTAAACCCACATTGTTTAAACCCGTATACATGCTTAAACGTATGATCGTTATACCCCTTCCTCCCCTACTTCGTTGACATATGAACCAACATTTTGTTCAATATTTAAAGTACTGCCTTCTGACAGGTAAAACAACTGCCTGTTGCGTTATCATAACATGCAATCTTCACTTTCTTCTCTGCTTCAGAAACCTAACTTAAAACTAATGATGGAGCTACTGAAAAAATTAATGTATATTTTGGCAATTGTTTTATTCCACAACATGCATGGCGTTTTTGTGTATTATACTGAGGTGCAAATCAACAAAAAATGTGTGACGAAATTGTGTCAGTTCCTGTATGGAAAATTCTGTCAATTCTTAACCATTACATTAAATTTAAATTCATTATCTCATGCATAAGATGAACCGTGGTCTGATTATGCTAACATGAATTGTCACGAGTTTTGAACCATAACCGAAACATTGAAATACTTTATAAATTTAAGATAAAGTATAATAATCAAAAATGCATGACACATCAATTTTGCGTAGTTCTACGTCATATTGCGGTCGTGTCTAGGACACAACCCTTAAATTTGTTACCATAACTGTTAGGTTACTATCTTCTGTCATGCTTGCCCGAGCAGGAGAAAATAACCTATTAATATACCGAATTCAGGTATTAAAATAGCATAACTGGCAACCTAAATATGAAATTGACGAGCTTGGCATAAAGCAAGTACCACACGGGCCAAAATATTGTCCATCATATTGATGCAAATATTGACGACGAAAATTCTGATGAAAACATTGACGTAAAATTAGAAAAGTTTGATTGTTACAATATTTCCCCTCACTTTCCCGTTCTGTTTGACTACAGCAGCAGTTGGTGTCTGTTTCTTGGCAACTTTTGTCAAGATGGTTGTGATAAAACTTGGAACTATCAATGTTAGTGAGGAGTGACCCTGTATTAATGAACCCCCGAACCCCATTGACGCAATTTATGTAGTGTGGGTGCACTTAAAAGGTAAAATCAACGTTGAACCATCGTGATAGCTCATGCAAGCTACATCCAAATTTTTGCCCACGACGCCAAATTTAAAATACGTTAAAAAGTATCGCTATCTACTCATCCGATCGCGTCGTAGTAAGGACATGAACATACAACATAAATTTATATTGCCTTGGTTTGCGTCTCACTTCATTTGACAGATCTGATCGTTTGACAGTTCGAATCGCTCGTTTGACAAATCGAATTGTGGATAAACGAAAGGCACCTGTGGTATGTCGGTTCGTCGCTGGTAAAATTCCAAAAATAGTACCTCAAAAATGTTCTACGAATAACAAACTAATAAATAATTTAGTTACTATAATAACTGATGGATAATTCTAGAGAATACTATAAGGGACGATAACGTAGAGTAACCATCCATGTAGAAAATTACGCTACAAGGGCAAGGGGGACCAAAGTTGGTACTTCATGAAACTTAAACAAACGTTAAACGCTATGGCTGTTTAGTTAAGTATTTTTAATTATTATATATTTTTTAAAAACAAGACATAAAATATAATTATCATTGTAACAAAATGGTCTACACCTGATTAATGACAAATAAATAAATAAACAAGAATTCAATGAATAGACAGCAAAAAATTTAGTTTTACCTCACACGTTTTTTTTTTTTTCAGTATTCAGCTAATTTTCAGACTACCGGTAAAACTTAAACCGCTGCGGTAGAACTCTACGGAAGCCGTAGAGCAGATTTTCTTTAAATCCGTATATCCGGCATATCGATGACAAAAGTAAATTGTAAAAAATATTCACCATACAGTCTTCAAAAAGACTTTAAGGTATTACCCCGAATGCCACTACCCCGAACACCACATTACCTCAAAGGCGTTACCCGAATGGCCCGTTACCCCGAATGTCATTACCCCTAATGCTATTACCCCGAATGTATTATTACTCCGAATTTCGAAAACTTATTCCTAGATGGAAATTTTTCCTACTTCAGGAATAACTTTATTAAATTTAAAGAGTTTTTGCATATTTTCTGTAATGTAAAGTTACGGTTTTTTTTTTTCAAATTATCATAGAGTTGAGATGGGTTGTTTTTTAGTTTGATGGCTAACAATTAATGCCTCTCTCTTTGAGATGCATTTGAAGATAATTCTTTCTTTGAAACATGATCTGTTGAACAATCTTATTGAAATACTCGTAAACCTCTCTTTCTCTTGTAGTTGACTCCTTCTTTAAAACATGAGCAGTTTTTCAACAAATAAATGCTTTTGGACAATATTACTGAAGGTGTCCTGCCAGTTGTAATTACGTAAATTTTCAAAGAAATTAAGGTTGTCAAACTATATTCACCTATTTCGTCTGAATCTTTAATTGCAGCATATTCTTTGCGAATATATATTACTTTAAAATAATCATAATTTATACGTTTAGTATCACATTAAAGTTTCTTTTATTAATTTGTTTGTCATTGTGTGCTAATGTTCCGCATCTCCCAATATACAGCAAATTGCTACAATAGGCTTTAAAATAAATGCTTGTGAATTCAATCACATTTTCTCAACCACAAATAATGGTAGATAATAGTTGCCTAGATAAATGGTTTGTAAAATATATGCACACGAGCAATAAGAAGATCAACTTTTTTTAACATTGTGTTTAACACTGATGTTAACGGCTTTCTCAGTTTTAAATGAATTAAAGAATTAAAAATTAAATAGCCCGACGTTTAGGCATTTTTCAAGGGAAAATTTGTCTATCGTTGTTGTCACGGTTTTAGTTGAAAACAACAATAGACCAATTTTCCCTAGAAAAAGGCAAAAACCCATGGCAGAGTAAATTAAAATAGTCATTCGAGACTGAGAAAGCTGTAATCATCAGGATTATAAAAACTTGGTTCAAATTTAGAAAATATTGTCGAAGACGTCTATAACCTATCATAGATTTTCATCGACGAAAATTAAGAATAGCAATACACTGAAAACCGAACCGAATAGTGCGAAGCCTACTTGAGGTAGGTTTTAAAAACAAACGTTCAGAAAACCGAAAGCCCAATCTTGATACCCGAATCATTTTAGAACTGAATCAAAAAAAAAACTCAGTAACAGTTAATAAATCATGGTTAAATGTAAATATGGAACGCAGGTTTGAATGCACCACATGAGCATGAGTATGAGCATTATTGACCGCCCACGGTTGCTACTCTGTTATTGCCACATCAGCTGTAATTACACAGGTATGATTGAACTCAACTTTGTATATTTAATGAATCCAAAATTCAAGTAAAGAATCAATTTACTATATAATCGAGGTTATTTGAGCATACAAGAGTTATTAAAACAAGTGTCCATGAATAATTCTTGAAATAGCGAAACTCTGCAAAGGTAAAACAATATTAAAAACATTGACCTAATATAATGAATTCTAAATTGAAAACCATAAATCATATTATATTAAAATAAAATAAAATGTAAATAACAATGATATCCGGAGTAATTCGAGACCTGGGCGCAACCGCATCTGCAAAAAAACACGCCAATCGCCGACCTCTCGCGAATGAAAGCTCAATTTTGAAAACTAATAACACTATGAGGTGAAGGAATTATTCCTCTTTTATTTGGCATAGCTTGTTTACGAGATTGAGGCCCCATTCACGAGAAATCGAACGACCGACGCTCCCGTCCACAAAAGCAACCACGCCCAAATCTCAAATCACTCCGGATATGCTATTTGATACACATTCTGGTCCTTCAGGATCTGCAGTTTCTATAAATGAAAATTATAGTTGTAATGATATAATAAGAATTTAAATATGTGAAGAAAAAAGTACATAATTTACTAGTCATGCAATATATAAAAAAAATGTAAAATAAACATGTATACAAAATACAAATAAGCTCGATTTTAGTGAACCTCAATTCATTTTTCAACTTTTGATATTTTTTTTTTTTTAAATTGAAACAAAATTTTTATTATGCACCATGGAATGGTTTAACACAATATGGAATGCTTTCAAAAATATTGGTAAACTTTAATAATGAATCAATAGTCAGAAAAATTGAGGTTATTTGGACAGTTAAGAGTTTTCATCCAATTGCTGCATAATTATAATGTTTTTGTATTTTCCTGAACGAAGGCTGAAAAAAGTGATTCATTATAATATTAATTTAAAAATGTTCCAGCATCGAAGAGCTGAAAATAAACTTAATGGTTTATATCAACAAATTCTGCCTAAACGGAGCTCACTCATCACTCATAGTCCAAATCTGATTAAATAAGTATTTACAAGTATACAAATAAATATATCAACAAGTATTGTAATTTTCTCTTGGAAAGGAAAAATAAAATGGTTAAAAGCACTGTCATATAAACGTTAAACATACATTAGATAAAATCAAATGATGCTACGATGCTTCTTCCAGTTGTGTTTTGCTGCTATTATAAATATTAATCATTGGATATATAATAATAACATAATAGAACCTGGGACTTATTCAAACTCAAACTACACGGTGGTGCCATTTAAACAAGAATAAGCCTTCACTACCGATGATCTTTTAAACCTGGAGACAAAAAAGCACCGAAATAGCGCTTATGCCTTCATTAAATTCTACTTTTACGCGACGTTCGTTATTTCGATTTGGTCCTTACGTAAGACGTGAACAGAATCCATAAAAATTTCACATTTTTGAGCTACCGTGCCCCTTACTTCACGCTTGACGATTTTACCAGCGTACAAATATTGCACATCTTTTAAGTTATCTCGACCGAACTCCATTGCGTTTTAAAACGACTGTTTTCTCCTTCATATTTCGTTGTCAAAACCACCAAACCCCACAATCAAACACGACTCGCCGTGACTGCCGTCAGTCTTCAATCACGGCCCTTATGACCGTGTTGAGGACACACAGCTAACAACACAACAAAAGAAAAGAAAATCGGTCAAGTAACGAATCATGCTTCAACATGAAAAAAATCATAATGGATTACTCGTTGACACCTAACCGTAAAAACCTGAAGAACATGCTTCATGCGATCGAGGTCATCCCTCTGACAAATGGGAACGATGTATATAAACCTCGATTATTCCCCCGAAGGGACGCATCCGCTCCCGCAAACAATGCATCCGATCCCCAATCCGGCATAACCGGCGCAACCGGCATCCCGCCCACGCATGCCAGCGCAGGCGAGCCACCAGCCACACCAAACCGACCATCAAACGCACTGTCCACAAAAGCAGACACGTTCCCTCGAAAATGCAATCGAGAAATGTATATGAACAATCTTCAACTGGAACGTACTCACCAAAACAATATATCCGGGAGCGCATTCCCAATGCTTATTTTTCTCTAGTCATTTTTAAGCAATTCCTCCTCCAGCGATTCCAACTACACAATAACTCGGAACGCAGGTTTTAATGCACCACAAACTCAAAACAGAAACTTTTGAAAGCTCATTATTTATAATACTTTGATGAATAATTGGTGAAAATTTCATCACAATTGATCAACGCAAGGTTACATAAAATGGAATTTGAAATATATATATTTTTTTAAAAGATTTACATGAAACCAGACTTCGATGCACGTAAAGAATGACAGTTTCTCCGGGAACATGCATAAATTACTTAGCATTTTACTGGGAAAGGGAGGGTTTAGTTGTGACTGACTACGTATTATGGATAGCAAAATACACTTCGGGAGGGCAGGGGAGTCTAAAATTGGTTAAAAATATGCTACGTCATATATGGATTGTCTCTTACGGAATTTTTCGGTGGAGTGAAAATGGGCAAATACCCCAGTACATTTTAAAATATTTTGAAATTGAAACAAAATGTGTGTTCAAATTTTACACATATGGATACTTGAACCAATTTCTGATTCATAGTAAGTTGTTTCATCGAAATCTGTTTAGAACAGGCACAGTGCTACCTAAGTGGCAGAATTGTTAACCACAATAATGTTACCAAATGTAGGTTGAAGACCTAAGAATCAACTTTCTTCATTCATTCCTTTATTTAACGTCGGACTCTGTTCGGCAATCTAGTACCGATCATCGACCGACATCGATGGCCATCCATTAACGGCAATCGAATGCGCAGGAAGGCAGCTTCCATATCTGCGTAGGATATCGCATCCATTCATCAACACACATGGGCCGGGACCAACGGCTTTACTTCTCTTCCGAAGGAAGACGTGACCAGAGATGTTTATGCCTCAGAAAAATCCCACCGATCTCGGCTGGGATTGAACCCAGACCCATTACCTGTTACCTATGAATACTGAGTTGAGTCACCTCTGAAAAAATATTTAATCACTATCTTCTTACCGTTTGGGCACAATGCAAATGTGTATCCCGATGCATATGATTTGAATAAACAACCTTACCACATCTGAAAATCTAAAACAAACAAAAAATCCTAAATGTATGCCAATACAGGGCCAAAATAGGTGCTATCCATTGAATTATCGATGAACTAGGGCTGGCTTTTCAGGAAGAAATCTAAAACAAATTTAAAAAAATAATCCTTTTTTAAACAGGAGCAGTTTTACTGTTCTCGTGATTTTTGGCACTATGAACAAAATCGCATTATTTTTCCACCATTTGAAAGCTGTTATCATTCAGTTGGTTGGATTCGGTTAGTAAATCATAAAATTACCAGTGACCATTTCCCTGAAAATTTCGTAATTTAATTTTATATTTTGATTAAGAAAGTTTGTCTCCTTTTTTATTTAATTTTTCATGTGAGTGAATATTCAATTAAAATATCAAAGGATGAATTAATTGTCCTAATATTGTATACTCTGCATACTTTATTTTAAAAGTTGAGTAATAAATTTTTGGGTGATGGATCATGCGGGGAAATTGAATTTAGGGTCATCTCATACTTGAACAAATTTTTAAGAACTGATCAAAACATTTCAAAATTCTACATCTTCAAAAATCATCAGCTATGAAAAACTATCTATTTAACTATCAAAAACTATCTTGAATCCAGCGGTGGAGGACCTAGATTGATTTTAAAAATAAATCAGGACTAAAATAGCTATACAAAGGCTTTGCATAATGGATGGATGTATTCAAATTACCGACTATTTTCCTGTTTTTTTAATACCAATTCCTGGTTAATTCCCAGGTCTCCCAGTTTTCCCAGTTCAGTGGCCCCTATTGAAAATTATAGGCGTCGGACACAATGTATTTTTGCAGTTCCGCATCATAATAGCCATTTTTTCATCAAGCGGTAGAGTAACATAAAGGCCTCAGAGTCAATTCTTCCAGTGACAGTGTCAAATATAATGTTCCAAATCTCAGTTTTGTTATTTCTATTTTGGTAACAGCAGTGTAAGCACAGAACTAGGAGCACCAATATTATTTCAGCAATTTTGTGGAAGTGCCGCACTTCCTGAGAGCCGTTACGCTTGCATTCTTCCGTTTCCGTTCGGTGCAACAAATTGATGCAATTATCGGGGATCCAGCGGTTATTAAAATGATTCTCATTAACTTATTTCCATTGCGTCACCCCACTTCCGTAAGCTCACACGAATCAAAGGTCAGTTTGGTCAACCCTATCGGCCAACCCTCTGTGCACTCTTCGGCATCTATACCTTTTCGGTCCGTATAATCTATTGCAACGCTCTGACCATGCATTACCAGATGGTGCTACTCTCATCGGTTGCCAATCTCCTACTCAGTTTCAGGTGCTCCCTGCCCTCCTCGGCACCACCCACCGGGACGAAACCGGGAGAGCAACATCAAAAACCACATCGAGTGTATAATCATCACCGCACTCATTATTATTATTATTTCAATATGTGCGCAACAGAACAGAAGCAACGTAGGATACGTGAACTGCATTTTGCACGCGTTAATTAATTTATATTATAATTGCTTGTAAAATGTAATTAATATAATCACATGCATACCACGGTTCAATCCTCGTTCCAATTGATCATCACCATTCACCCAACTACAGGCGGTTCAAACCATCCTCCCGGAGCGCAATCGAAGCCAGCTCATAAAAGCGATGTGAAATGGGGAAGAATCGTAAATCCACCCATCATAGCTGAGCGGGAGAACGAGAAGAAAGGATATGAGTAGCGGAAACGACAATTTATCGACCTCCCGGATTGAACGGCCAACTCGTGTTCACCTTCTCCCGCTTATTTCAATAAACACAGGAGTGCACATCAAAATGCATTCACGGCACTTGATTTCGTTGTTTTGCATCGTTTGAAGGGATAGTGGATCTGGAAGCTTATTTGATGGTATTTATTTGCTGATTTAGATTTTATTGACGAAGCGGTTGGTTAACTTGTATTGCACAATCCATATGATCATTTCTTAGAATGCTCTAAAAGAAAACAAAAGTTATAAGGACATAATTCTTCAGTTTGATTCGCTGAAAAGCTATCAGCCCACTGTTCACGAAAATCCTCACCAAATAATGCACCAGCCGACAAATGATTCCGAGAATGGTCAACGTGGTTTAAATTTCCTGCTCCACAATCTCCTGACTCGGACTCGTTGTACCATCAACCCTGCTGGCTCGTGTCATCAATTCCTCAGTTGGTTCGCCAATTTTGATGCATAAATTTGTAAATTGCATTTAGCAATTCCTGTTAATTTAAATTAATTTTCGTTTCAATCGAAATTATTCTATAGCAATCGTAATTATAATCATCCCCATCCTAGTCGAGGACAGGAAACTGCCAGTTGCCGGGCATTGATTTGAAGGCTGATTCGGTAGGCACGTTATTGGATTCATAAATGTTTTCAATATGCACCACTCTATTTACGGGATACAATCACGTACCAAAATAGTTTTAACTGTTGCATTTTGCAAACATGCTGGCTTCATGCGAGCCGTTTAGTGATTACGGGCGTGTGAAAGCGAATTGGTGCGTTTCCGAATTGTTTGGACGGTACCGGTTCACCGATATTTCGGTAGAGACGAAAGGAAAGATACGATTTTAGCTTTGATATGAATCCGTGCTTTTGAATACATATATGTAGTGGTATCAATGTTAATGTTTCGAACCTGGTTGGTTCGCAATTTTCGGACTTTCAGTTTTGGGGAATCCTATCGCACGTTGTTGGTGGGAAATCACTTCACTGGCTGTGGGTAATCATGATATGGATTTTCCGCATGGACGCTTATTCATCACGCGGGATCATCATCGATGAACCGAGAGCGGGTTGGCGTGAAAGGAGGAAGTTCATAACGGTGTACCATGCTGAGCGGGATACTGACAAGGGATAATCATCAACTGGAGAGAACAACCAAAGCGGAGTGTTTTTTTTTCGGAATGGAATGAGAACATGCGTTGGCTTTATTTGTGCTCGTGATGACCGAGTTGGTTTTACGCTGCAAGTGACGCGGTTTGTGTTTTATGGGCGTAATGTGAAAATTATGTCCGGTTTTAATGCGACTTTCATGAACTAATGCAGGTGTCTTCATTAGGCTGTGCTGTCATTTGATTCCAGCGAATAATGACTGCAAAGTAGAGGAGATTTTCGATTCCACTCGAGCTCATACCCTACCTTTTAAACAACTCTAAAACAAATCAAATAAAAATATATTCTTTAAATCGATACAAATCAGCGGAACTAGAAGATCCTATGCATTTTAGAATCGATTTGAAAATAGATATGACTTTAAATTATGTTTCCAAAGTTGTTGTAATTGAAAAGGTGAGGTTACATGAATACATGAAATTGCTTTCAAAGAGGAGTTCCTAAAAGTTACTGTCAAAATAATGTTTTTTATATAATTGATACTTGTCTTATCAATGTTCAGTCATACACTTATCAGTAAATGCTAGTAAATGAACCGCACCTATTGCATATTACGTAGATTTTAGTTAAGTTTCCGAAAATCATAGTGGTATTTTGAGCCATTTTGCGCCAAAATCTCAAATTTTCTAAATTCTAACAATTCTAACATGTGTTTTCAAAGCAGACGCATGGTGTCTCATTAACTATAATAACAATGTATGTGATGTGCGAGGATTTGTCGCAAGCAACCAACTGATTTAGACAGAACATGTTATGTTTAGTTTAAATCTGGACGTATTGTTTTGTATTGGGTTCCATTAATTTTGTAAAGTGCGCTTGAAAAACAATAAAATATAAACTTATAAAATTTAAATGTCTCATATATGTTCATCTATATAGATATTTATACAGTTCTTTTCAAAGTGTATTTGGTACTCAAAAGCCAATTGAACATTATTTGCTCGAGATACCTGATCTATCGAGCGTCACCAGTCAATAGAAAAAATCGGTCGCTAACTGCGCGATAACTGATTTGCATGCAAACACTGTTGCTGCTAGGGTGGTTACCAGACAAACACCTCGGCGGGCTTGGCTAAGCAACGGCCTACCAGTGATGGCTAGCTCGATCTGGATAACTATACTTAGTCTCAAGGTCGGCTGGTGTAGATTTACTAGACTAATCAGGACTCGGATAGTGTGGTGTAACAGAATAAAAAGCTAATGATTTACATTTAAATTCCTTAATTCCCTAAATTTTACATGCTGTGTGTATGTGTGTGGTGTGTAGTGTGTTCGTTTAAACTATACCTGGCCGGCCGGCAACTGCTGAACAACGCTGGGTGGTAGTGGTGGTGATGTTGATGATGATGGCTAGCTTGATGGTGGGAAACGTGGTGGTGACTGGGCTCGAGAAGGACGACAATTACCGTGGTGAGTGGGCGCCGTGGCGAGAGTAGGTTTCAGTTGCTCACTACTATGGCACCGGTAACCCGATTGGTGACGTAACTGGGTCCGTGGGTATATAACTAGGTAATCCCCTGATCAGTGCAACAAGGATCAGCCCAGATCTCTCGTGGGAGAACGAAGTTGGCTCTTAAAAGGACGGAATGGTCCCAGACAGCTTAATCGGAGCCTTCCCTGAAGTTCGTTTCCGGTTTATGATTTTCGGGTCCAGATCCTCTTCTTTTCACACTCTAATTATGTTTAATTTACTTCCTCATTTCTATTTTCCAACTTTCCAAATGGTTTCTTTAATTTTCACCAACTATTAACATTTAATCCGCTTCTACTCTCTTCTATGGTTACTTGGTAAGTGAAAGAGTACATAACTTTGCAAATTACTTATCCCTTTCCTGTTGGTCTTCTCTTGTTGTTTTCTTCTAATTTATCCACTGAACTATTACTTCGACTCAGGTTCCAGCAGTTGGTAGTGTACTGTGGTAGTGTATTGTGTACTAAACCTACGGGTATATTTAATGGCAATTCTAGTATTTAAATTTTAACAAGGACATACAGAAAACATATAGCTAACAATAGTACAAAAAAGACAAATGTTACAAACGGTAACAACACATGTTGACAGCTGACCACTACACAGTAAACAAAAATATCACCATTTTGGTGACATTTTACTTCTTGTTGATATTAACACGAAGTTCATTCGATTGACTGCTGAATGAGGGATACGATATAGCAGAAATCAGCCTATTTTATGGTGTACCTCACAACCCCTACACTCTATTTCAATACAACTCAGTGACTGAGTAGAATTTTATTGCCCTCTCTTTTCATTCACAGAAATGTTACTCAGTTGCAGTTCAGTGACTGAAAATGGTCCCTTTTGACCCACAACTGAGTAAGATTTTCGTGTGAGAAAAAAGAGGACAATGACGATGAAAAATATTGATAAAAATATTAACGCAAAAATTGATGAAAATATTGATGGAAATATTGACGAAACTTCTGTCGTGTGGCTGATGATGCAGTTGTGACCGCAAATACATAGATTTTCACCACAAAAAAGACGATGAAATCGAAAGAAACACACAAAAAATCCCAAGAACTTGTGAAGCTTTGGCCTGATTTGAGAAGATGTCATAACAACTGGAAGATATTTTAGTGGTATCGTGTCAACGGAGTGGATTTTATCGAAAAATATATTAATCCATCCAATCGCCTCCAGTTCCACCCAATCCAAGCGGATGTTGAAGAAACCTGGCAAGGATGCTGAACAGTTAACTTTTAGCAGCCACTGAGACATGCTGAGGTTAGACAGAAGAGTATGTATGTATGTAAGTAGCCACCATCCTAGCTTGGGTCTTGCCCTGCATGCGGCTCCACTCAACAGCAAGATCAAATTCCGTCATCATTCTGAATTCAACATACTGCTGTATGAAGGGCCAAAAAGGGTTGGACGGGCCCGTAAGCAGAGGCACTTACGCGAAACCCGCGGGAATAAGAGAATCTCCTTCCAACAATATGATCCAACAAAATGAATAACGAAATTCGCAATACATGTTAAGCTTTCCACGGGATGGTTTGTTAAAGAAGAGCGCGTCAAATTCATTGCAACTGTTGGAGTGAAATGTAACTATCTAAAATGACAGTACACATTCCCTCCTAGACTCCGGTTGGCACTCCACTCCATTGTCCAGTTACAACTTCAATGATGCCCTGATGCTCCCTCCCGTCCCAGTATTTATTGTAATTTACATTATGACTTTATATATATAATCATGTAATATATAATGTATATAAAATCTGTAGTAAAATGAAAAATATAATAAAAAATAAAGATGTTTAACAAATTACAAACAACCTAGATTATTGGGTCCTATACACACACTTTTTGTTTTATGTGCCGTGAAATGACATAATGCATCATTGTATGTTTTGAAAATATAATACTAAAGTATTGAATCAATAGACCGAAAATCGAGGTTCTTTGGACATGAGACATTATATTTAAAAGGATACTACCAAACCGACCATCAAACGCACTGCCCACAAAAGCAGACACGTCCCCTCGAAAATGCAATCGAGAAATGTACAAGAACAATCCTCAACTGGAACGTACTCACCAAATCAATATATCCGGGAGCGCATTCCCGATGTCGTCGAACGGCAAAAAAAGGGAACTCGGTGAGCAAATTTGTGATACGGAATTTTCACTGAAAACAACCACGAATTTCACCACATCCAACTGCGAAACACGTTCAGAAGCACTTTTGGTACACTTTCGATATCAATTTCTTTTGATTTTTTTTTTATTTTTTGCTAAAATAGTTGCAAGTGTACCAACATCAACACCAATCGTGCCAAGCTTTACACGCACCTTGCAGCGCATACATAAACTGAAATTAAAATTTTCACTCGCGATGCCACACATTTCTGGTCTGGGAGAAACAATCAAACCACGCAGCGCCACACCTTCTGATGCTTGTTATTTTGCAAACATCATGAATCATGTTTTCTTTCTCGATTCTAAAACTTCTCGGAAAGCGAGAAAACTACCACTCACACACGTATAACCGTCCGGGAGGCAGAGTGCCAGCGCTAATCCAGCAAATGCAGCCGAAAACTATGAAGGCGAACGCACGCACAAAACAGAGAACAAACACAACCTTATCCAAAGGGGTTCCGTGCGCGACTGAAACCATTGCTAAACAAACGTAATGAAATAAATATGCTGTCTTCCATGGCCAACACATCACGTATTCTATTCACAATTACGTTGGAATAATTATTACTTTCCTATTTTTAACGTAAGAATTACTTTCCTATTTTTAACGTAAGTTTGCGTTTTCATTTACCGGCGTATTTTTAAACGCCGGTAAATGAAAACGCAAACGGAAGCTGCCGAAGCTGACTGATGACGATGAATGATGAGACCGCTTAGTGTTTTGATTTGCGCTGTACCGTCAGACGTAGTGGTGTGAGTTCGTGCATGCATAGAGGTTACTGAGGTTAGACAGAAGAGTGTGCAAATAATATATTGTCAATTTAATTAACACGAGATTTTTTCATGAGCCTGACATTTTTTATGAAACTGCACATCAAAAGGTATAATTTGACTACTTAACATTTTTCTTGCGAGATAGAGCTGATTCATTGCATCCAGATTCTATGTGCATTATGCTTACCAATAGCAGCTCCATCTGAAGGCAAAGTAACGTATTCACCAGAAAAAATTTCACATTTTAGCATTTAAAAATACAACGTTTGAAAAATTTGGATCAATATTTTTCAACATTTTCATCATCAACAATTCATCAAAGAGATGTTTGCATGACATGCGTCACTTTGTTTGACAAAATTTATCAATATCGATTCAAAATCACATATTTGCTTAATAATAGACTTCATCTGAGCTATTACGACTACGATGAAGGCTGTTTTCGAACAGATATTTTTGGAATTGAAATATGAATAACAATAAGTCCATGACTAGAAATCAAACTAAATCGGTTACATCATTTTATGTTAGTGAAACAGTCAACCGTGGAGAAATAACAATCACAAGAACATACCTTAAAACAATATAATATAATCATCAAAAAGTTGACTCTTTTCGTTCACTGGAATTAAAATAAATGAAGCATCATCTATTATAGGATGAAATGGGCAGGCTTCAATTAAAATATTATTTACCAATTAATATCTGGCATTTTTTTGGCTGCAACGTTCTTCAGGGGGGAAACAAGAGAGTGAATGAGGATTGCTGAAAAATGATTTCCGATAGAACATCAAGCAAACATAATTTATTTCAGCCATCCTCTTCTCAAAGTGTAATATTATTCCACATCGAACGTGTGGCTTGTTGAGAATAATATTAATTGAATGGTAATAATTATTTTAAATTAATTTCGTTCCGTCAGTTTCCAATGAACCATCAACTGCCAGCGGTGGTATGTTAATTTGGTGCTTGTCCAACCATATTTTTCACTCTCATCAAGCATTAATTGGTCAATGAAAGTAGATGCAGTTCAGCGGGATGAGTCGTTTTTTCTGCATTCATCGATTAAGCAAATATTAATATTCTTTTTTTTCTCTTGTTGATTTCCAGCAAACTGGGCACCCATGGGACACCGAAACGCCGAGGGGCTGGACATGAGCCTCCTGTGAAAAACTTAAGCTTCGGTGACGTCAAGCGTCCAGTGTCAGGAATGCACAGCACTGAAAATGTTGCTGGTAAGTGTTCTATAATGGATTTTTTTAATTGAGCACATTACTTCTTATATGCTATCCGTAAAAAGCTTTCCAAGGAACGATTTTCACCTTATACTTAATTTGTGATTCCAATAAGACTCCATTATCTCCTTTTTTGTATGTAAGTTGATGTCCGGCACATTATTGAATTCAATCAATCTGATAATAGTGAATTGCATATAAATCAAGCAATTCCGAACAATGAATCATCAAATACTCAAGCAAACACTCATCACGTAAATAGAAGTAAAAGCCACTTCCCAATTTGTCCAAACTCCACAAAATGATGGATCGAACGCATTAGGATCCAAAATCGCCAAGAGGATACATATTCATGAAAGCAACCACAATTGTATTAGCCCTTCCTAGGGAAGACAGACAGACGAGGGAAAAAAAATAGTCGAAAGAGTTAGCAATGAAGGAGATGGAGCGAAAAAAGCTGTCCATCGCACCTAAATCACACCCCCACCGTCCCACGGCGTCTCATTCGCTTTCAGCTTGGTTTTCCCTCAGGTGTGTCCTGCAGAGGATGGAAAAAACTTTCTCTTCGAGTTCCATCATCCCCGCCTTCTTCATCCCTGAACATATATATAAGTAATATTCTTAAAAGCATTTCTATGCAGTTGATTTGTAATCGATGATATAATTTAACGGATAAATATTGTGATGTATTGCCAGAGTTGAGATAACTCGATCCCCAGCGCCAATTCTATTGGTTGAGTTGAGTGTCCAAGGTGGATGTAAAGCCACTGGTCTGGTGCCACTCCTGCAAATGGTCGTTGAGAGCACAATCCTGGAAAGGCTGATTGACGATGAGTAAGTAGTAGGATGCTTTTAGGATAATAAACCATATTGAATGAGTTTGGATGGCATCAATCCTTAAGCTTATTGGGTTATTTTATGTACAGAATGTGGACAATTTAACTGCCCAGGCCCAGTGGCCAGGTGCCAAAGCCGTGCGGAACGGGCATGCATCTTACTAATGCACATAATGCAAATGCCCAAAAGTGATGCAAGGGCTTGATAATTTTGAGATAGCAAATTAATGATCGAGGAAGATCCCATTGCTAATGGCATCATTGCCATAGTTTTAATTTTCAAAAAAAAAATACTTATGCATCTATTCAATTTTAGCTGAAATTTTACTCGTTGTCAGCATAAAGCAAAGAAAGAAACGTTTCACTTTTTACGACAATCATAACAAAACCAATAATTGACAGCTATTTATTTCTATGTGTTTGAATGCACTCGTGAATTTACACACACCATCATAACCAGGTTCCACTTTTGCTCAGAAGAGGCGTTGCCGTTACTGTCTCCTGATTTTTGGCAGAGTTTCCAGTCTTCTTCATTTGTAGTCTTCGCTAAAGTATAGTCCTATTAAATCGAAAACAATTTCGCATAGAAGCACCTATTGATAACTGATTGATAATTGATATTGTTAACATTTTCAAAGCGATCCAGCATCTTTCGATGTGAAAATGGGACTCTATTCCAATACTTAAGAATTCTACCTGCATTCACTCAAAATGCAACATGGATTTTACTATAGTGTTCTGAAAAGAACCAGAATTGTTTTTGCTATACATACTTCTATTCACTCGTCAGATTTGCACATTTCGTATGCATTGCCAATATTCCTCATACCCAATCAATATTACAGAGACAAAACAATTTAAACAAATCGTTCAAATGTTGTTGACTAAATCCATTTCGATATTATTTGGCAAGCGACCCAGTCAGTCCGTCCAACAACTCCACGTACAATATATGGATGGCGAATCGTTTCGTTAAGTGCATTTCAGATCCAATTTCCATTTCCGACTCTTGGAATACAATCACACACATATACTGAGCTCTGGCAGCATACATTCATTCATGGGGGCCCGGTCTCATGCACTTTGTTTTCAATCAGCCGAAGTTCCTCTTTATGTCGTTTGTCAAGACATCGCAATGAGAGCCGGTCTTGGAGGAAGGGGATGCGAGAAGACGGTGCTGTTGCTAGAGCTCAAGGCTGTGGGCAGGGCATGGAGGACACCAGTAGAAAATGCAATCCTTTTCGATTGCTGTCCCCTTTCGTTAGCTGTTTTTGCTTCGTTCCTCCATCTGTTAGTTACTTTGAGACGGATGGAAAAGTTCACATATTTAAAATGGATTTATACGTTTTTCCTGTCCTGCACTTTGGTGCTCGCGGGCTGTACAGTTGATTTCGATTCTTTGTTACCTCACCCTTCTGCCAAGGGAAGGGTGGAACGCAGGCTTGGTATAGTTTCCCCATAGTTGAACTGTAAGTGCATTTCCGGATAAGTAATCTGTTTTGGGTATCACGTTTGGATACCAACATATCAAGATAATGACTTTCGCTAAACTTTTGAAGCATTCTTTTGGAATGAAACATTCATGCACACAACATTTTACTAACCTGATGACAATGATAATAATTCGTGGATTTGATAGTATTATTTGTATGAACGTGCTTGGTCACATTTAGAAATGAAACGACTTCAACCGCTGATATCAGTACGTCTAGTTTTTGAAACTTATTTTTTAACATAGTCTGTTTATCAAAAATGACTTTTTGACTTTTTATGGATGTACATAACTCACACACTCTTGCATCCAGAGCACCTACAATAGTGCATTAGGTCAACGTGAAAGATTTCCATCCTGGGCGCTGCTATGTTTTGCCATAACCTAAACACAGGTAATTTTTGACGTAGTATTACGTTTTTCGGCAACAAATATGGGGGAGGGGGTCAATTTCAAAAAAAAAAAATCGATCGCATTACGAAAAGTGGTCAGGTTTTAAACAAATATAACTCTGTCAATAGCGGATGGATTTTAATTCAAAACAAGCGAATAGATTAGAAATTTTGCTACAAATCTGCTAAATTGAACACTTTATTAATTTTCAATAGGTCACTATTGAAAAATACACAAATGTCCAACTGTTTCAATGGTGATCAAAATAATCAGCGATTGCCTTCAAAAACCACTTTCCCTAACACAGATTTCAAAATTGAATTCCATCTGGTCTAACTGAACGGTGCTTATTCTATCACCGTGTGTGGTGATGTCCGGTCGGTCGTCAGCAGGAGCAGCAGCAGCAGTGTTTTTGGCGCGTGGTGTTGAACATTGTTCTCCAGTACACAACGAAAGGCTGCTCGCAAGCAGCTAGCACAGCCCACATGACCGTCCATTCACCAAAGAAGGAGGAAGAAGCTGCACCGCTACTGATCGGATTCAGTGAGCCGCTGTGGGCCTTTTATGCCAAGCGCGTCACCCTCGTTCCGGCTTGTCAGCCTAATCTGTGTTGAACACCCTAATAGCTCAGCATTACTCAATCAAAACGGTCGTTTTCAGGACCACCATAATTTTGTTAAAGGGTATTTTCTGAACATTTGTGGAGATAATTAATCGGATGTCAGTTCCCATAAGTTTAAATCTAACATACCATGTAGTTTTAAGGTTCAATTTACTTTGATGCATTTTCGAAAAATTCAAATGTGGTTTTTTCGACGCATCATTTTAGATTGCAGAAAGCTCGCGTCATTCTATTCTTTTTGCTATTTTACACAAAATGACGCGAGTTTATTGCAATCTGAAATGATGCATCGAATAAGACTGCATTCGATTTTTTCGAAAATGCATCAAAGTAAATTGAACTTTAAGGCAACATTGGGGATGCTATTTCAAAAAACAAAGTCAGTGGCGGCATGAAACTGATCAGATTTTGATCCAGAGATGATGGATTTTAATTCTTAATACGCCAATCTATAGGAATTTGTTTTCTACGAATCTGTTAAAATTAAGACTATATAAATTATCAAAAAGTCACTATTGAAAATTTCCCGAATGTGCAACTGTTGCTATGATAATTAAAATTATCAGCGATTGCCTGCAAAAAGCGCTTTCCCTAACACAGATTTCAAAATCGACCATCACGACAAAACGGTCCTTAATAGAATTAAATCCGCTATTGACAGAGTTTTTTTTACGTAGAACTACGTCTTTGTCGAGTATACTGGGGTGCAAATAAAAAAATATGTGTGGTGAAATATTGTTAGGTTTCGAACGCTTATAATTTTGCCATTTATAGATGAAAATAAAATCTAAATACGCCAATCGAAAGGATATTACATTACAAATCTGCTGAAATAAATATTTTTTCTTCAGTTTTCCAAAAACAAACGTTTGAAACATGTACAAATGATATTTTATCTCTGTTTCATGAAATAAACGTTTTCCCCAAACCCAGTCGTCATAATCGAGTACCACTTGGTTGCACGTCGTTCTGCTTGAACCTGAAAAAATATAAAACAGCGTTGCTTTCGTGCCTCTGCTCATTACCACTTCGGACGGCGTGGCACTTGGTCCTGCAGCAATCAGGAGCAAGTCAGCGGATAAAGGTGGATCACGGCGTGATCACCTTCTTACAACCAGCGATGGGCTGGAATGAGACTTGGTTCCCGTTTAACTAAAACGAAACGCGGAAAAGTTATATATGCAAAACACCCCCCACTCCACGCCCTATAACGACAACCCGAAAAAGACATGGACTTCAACGATCACGATGATTAGGAGGGACAAATATCATCAAAATCACTCAACGGTTCTTTCGGAACAACAATATCAAATGGCCACAAATAAAATTAAAAGAGTTGATTTTAAAATTTAATTGCATATAATGTAAATTCAAATAGCCCTTTCTACGCTAAAATGTATAACGGCTTGTTTAGGAGCGCACATTTAAATTTTCACAATTTATTACCTTCCAGGAAAAATACTTGAACCAACATTGAACGCTAACAAAATTTCAAATATTGTTTTATGTGTCCCACACATGAATTGTTGCAATGTGATCAACAAATGATATCTATGTGTTGAACACATACTTAATATGGGTACATATAGATTCCATGCCTGACCACACAATTCATTTGACGTATACATTTCATGTGTACTTCTGAGTGGATTCTGTTTGTGTGTGGTCAACTGAAAATCATGTGGAATTTCACATGAAAATTTGTCAACAGAAATGTGTAATTTTTTTTTAAATACTTGAAAAATTTAAGATAAAGTATAATAGTCAAGAATGCATGACATAACGGGTGTTCATTAAAAAATGAGAATGATTTCAGTGCCGTCCAGCGCTCTTGTGAGAGCATCACGACTAAGTTGCGTCGTACGGCTGACCAGGACCCCTTCTCCAATATTCATTGACGTTTTTTTGAAGAATAAACATTATGGTTTTAATAAAAAAAACACAGAATTTGTTGAAAAAATTTATTATTTACTAGCTATATGACTGAAAAATTCTCATTTTTTATTGAACACCCGTTACATCAAATTGGCGTGGTTCTACGTCATACTGCGGTCGTGTCTAGGACACAACACTTTAATTTATTTTTTCCTTGATTTGTTTTCGTCGATCTTGTTTCCGTGCTGAGCACCAATGCTACCGACGCCAGCGAGGCAGCTCCCATACCTGGACCCTACCTTTCGACCCATCAACTCATAAACCGGAGACCAACGGAAAGCGTGATCAGAGATGTTATGCCTCAGAACATCCCCGGTGGTGCCGACTGGGATTGAACCCAGGCCTGCTGGAGTGAGAGATAATCATGCTTACCACTACACCACCGCCACCACTGTATTGTCAGAGTTATATGTGGTCAAAACCTGGCCACTTTTCGTAATGCGGTCGGTTTTGCTTTTTTTTTTTTTTGCGCACCAATATGTTGCCGAAAGACGTAAGCCTACGTCAAAAGAACATTACTTGACAAACTAAATTGATCTAGAAAAAAAACTAAACCTCCGGTGAAGCAGCTGGTGAGTCAGTGCGGAGACCCTATTGAAGAGACTCTGAGTCTCTCCACCGATCGCGCCGAACATGCTATAATTAGTTCGATATATGGAGAGGCGCTGCATTGAATTATTCCGTAGGGCTCAGGGTTGAACATTGTTGTCAACTTGCTCAAGGAGAACAGGGCAATCTGTGCGTCCTTGTAAAATATCCGCAATCAGCAATGCCCTTGTTGTATCTCTTCATACCGACAGGGTCTCTAGATGGATCAGTTGCAAACGGCTTTCGTAACTAGGCAATCGGAAAGGATCCGTCCACGGCAGTTTACGTAGCGCATATCTCAGGAACTGTCGCTGAACAGACTCAACTCTTTCGACACCGTTGCTGTAGTGAGGAGTCCAGACAACCGCGAGCAGTATTCTAATATGGAGGGAGACAAGGAGCACTATAACGATTTAAGGCAGTAGATATCCGTGAAGTTTTTGGCAATCCTGAAGAAAAACTGTAGAGTTCTGGAAGCTTTGTCGACGGCATACTAGATGTGCTGCTTGAAAGAGATTTGTAAATCCAGAATCACACCTAGGTCCTTAATTTGGCTGACGCGCTCAATTTCAATGCCTAACCAAACATACTTGAACATAATAGTCTATTTCATGCGCGACAAAGAGATAACCGAGTATTTAGACGGGTCCATATGATTCAGAATACATCATACAGCAAAAGCATTCAGCTGACGTTGAAGGAAGCAATAGTCTTCAATTGAGTGAATTCGAAGGAAGAGTTTAAGGTCATCTGCGTAAAATAATCGCGGTCCCTCAATTACCAGATTCACGTCGTTGAAGTAAATCAGGAAAATCAGCGGCCCATGTGATTACCCTGGGGTATGCCGGACGTGGCAGCGAACATACAGGACTGGTGATCACCAATGACAGTAAGTGATCACAGTAAGATAGCGATCGGTGAGGTACGACTGAAACCATAGCAAAAGGCAGCCGTGGATACCAAGCCTGTCCAGTTTTGCGATAGATATGTGGAGATTAAATGTATGGAAGGCTGCAGATAAGTCAGTATAAATAACATCCGTCTATAACAGTAGAGACAACAAACTGTCCAAGTGCGTTTTGAGAAATACCTATGGAACTCCGTCAGGACCCGGATTGTACGACGAATTGAGCTTCGAGGAAGTTGGAAAACATCTCGGGATGTATGTCAATTCTGCTCATGGTTTGGCCAGAGAGTGGTACGTAACTGGCAGCCAGTCGGGCATGGTCGTCACTCAGTCTCTTGTCCGTGAAGACACTAGCAAAATTTTCAGAGAACAGTTGACAGATATCTTGCGTAAATGAGGCCACGTTACCATTATGTATCATAGACGACGGCAGACCAGCTTCATGACGTTTTTCATTGACAAACTTCCAAAACTTCTTGGAGCGTGACTTAAGCTTTCTCTTCAATCAACGTCGATACTGAAGAAAGCAACGTTTTGCAACTCGTTTTTATCCGTGATCGAGTATGACATAGTGACGTTGAAGGGATAGTGTGCGGTGCTTGGTGAATTTCCTTAGAGCGGCTCTCTTTCTGGATTTCAGTAGTCAACATTCGCTCGTATGCCATGGAGGATGGGTCGTATGATGATGCATCTTTTTCGGAACGTATCTGTCAATAATTTGTTTGTACAAATCATCTTCTTCTGGTTCACAGTTCGAAAAAACATGTAAATTTTCGCTAAATCTAGCGCACATACAATGAACGTGGCCTAGCATAATTTTTGTTAAATTTACATGCCACTTGTCATGTAAAACGTTTACAACGATCGTATAATTTTACTCCTATTAGTATCGATTGTGAATTTTTGATGCTTTTTTTTTTTCTTACTTGGGTACTCATGATGGTATAATTGAGATAGGTTTAAATTTTATTGCCAGACCTGTTTTTAAGATCATCTTGGTTGACTTTATAATTAATCCAAGACGATATGACTCAAAATTTTAAGATCCTATGTAGAAAAAGTATTAAGGTTTAATCCTATTCAAAGCATTCCATAATGAATTTTCACTATTCAGTTACTATAACATTTACTGTAGACCATCTTATTATAACTATTTGCCCTATTATGTAATTCAAGTCAACCGTCACTTCTGGTCACTGGTGCATAATATTCTATATTCAAGCTAGAAACGTCTTCTATCGGTCTGGGCAGCCAGACCAGCAGAAATCCGTTTTTGTTACCGTGGAAATTGAAAAAGTCTCTAAAAAAGAATAAACAACGACGCATCACGTATTGCCAACCAACCATTACTGTAACCGAAGACAACAAATCAAGAAGACTGGTAATTTTGCCAGAATCCAAGCGACAGATACAATGGCGCTGCGCTTGAGTGAAGGTGGAAGCAACGCATAGAAAAATGAGCAAATACACAAACCCTTCTTCTGAGGATGTAATTTTTGCTATCAAATTCGTTCGAAGCATTTACCTTTGAGCGGCAAATGACGCGATTGTACCTGTCTCATAGCGTTCGTATGAGAAAATTGAAGAGTTGCCAGTCTTAGGGTTGCTTCCACTCACTTGCTATAAAAATATGTTTTTCGAAATTATGATATCATTAGATATTATAATGATATGTTGTACTTGTAAGTTACAATAAAAGGTTGTAAACTAGGTCTTTGACAGATAAAACCTGTCATCATTGCTTTCAGTGCGTCACAATCAGCGATTTTAAGATTCGTGAGTGCTCACTCTGAGTGAGCGCTCACGAGTTATAAGTTCGCTGATTGTGACGCACTGATAGCGAAAATGACAGGTGTTCTGTGTCAAATACATACTTTCCAACCTCTTCTTCCATCTGACAAGTACAAAATATCATTACAGGCATAACATTTGATAACGGCACAAAAGCATTTGCAAACTAACTTTCTAAGGCCCTTTACACGCGAACCAAAGTACGCCCACGCAAATCAACAACATCATCGGATAGGGGCAACTATCATCTTTCCGAAAGTGGTATTTGTTTGCATGGGCGTACTTTGGTTCGCGTGTAAAGGGCCTTAGAAAGTTTGTTTACAAATGCTTTTGTGCCGCTATCAAATGTTATGCCTGATTATTGCATCTAAAGATTCCATTTGTCGAAAAATATTTTTTATAGCGAAGTGAGTGGAAGTAACCCTGGCTTCTTGATTTGTTGTCTTCGCCATAACCAACCATTTACTAGATTTTATAATTTAAAAAAAACGAAGATTTTGTTTGATCATGAAACTAGAAACCAACCAAAACGCACAAGAAAAATGGCAGACTAATTTTTCTGCTTCCAGGCAGGTACGCTGAACACGTCCAGAAATTCTGCGCCAAAGTTGTGTAAATTTATAGGAGATGCCGCAGAGAATTACTTGCGCAGCGTAATATCATAGAGGTAACTCTAAGACTAGAAGGTCCCGAAGAAACGTGCTCAACTTTTTGGTACTCTCTTCGGTCCAAAGCAAATCGATGCACCCCTGGAAACATAGGTAAATCCACGAACCCCTCATTTTATCTGTCAAATTTTCATAGTGAATCAAAACAAACATAGTGTAGTATGTACTAGAATTTTGACTAGAATGGGGTACGTTAATCGTTTTGATTGGGACTAATAGGCTAGGCAAGTAGTGAGCCAATTTAAAATCGTTAGTTTCCACCGGTTGGTAATATTGCAATGATTAGTGAGATACACTTCATGTGCGCGATGTATTGCATAAAACTACGCTAGAGCCTAAATTACGCGAGCCATTTTTCTGCTTTATTTTTTTTTTTTTTGCTGTTTAATTATCTTTGGAATATGCAGTGTTTTATGTGACACAGCATGAAACACAATATAATACATTAACCACCAGTGCAAATCGGCATGTAGGTACTAGCAATTGTTTTCACTATAACAAAGCTAAAGAGCAGCCATATCACGACCATTAAAAACCGTCGTACGCTTTCCATTTTTAGGTCCAGTAGGTACTACTCGCGCAAGAACAGTGAAAAGCTTTTTGTTGATTTTTCTTCCACCAAACCGAACCGTCGTCCGTCAGATCACATTTGTTTCTAAGAATGAACAGAACATTTTAATGGGATAAATTTCCTTTTCTTCCGATCCATTCTGTTTCGTTTTTGTCTTCTCTTTTTTTTCAATTTTGCCCCCTATTCACGTTATGGTGCCCATAATGGCCTTTGACTGGGGAAGTCTATCTTCCGCGCCCTTCTCCAGCTCAACTTGTCCTCGTCAGAGTTGATTTTTTCTTCCTATTGGGTGGCGTATGCCTGTGTTTGTGCTAGAGGATGCTGTTGAAAACCGCAATCTGTATCATTTTCCATCGTCTCCCGAATGTTTGCCATACCGAACGAATCCAAGCCTGACCCAAGCATCACTCTATTTTGAAGCGAATCGTGGAAAGTAGAGGCAGTTAAAAGCTGCTAGACAAAAGCTGGCAGGACATTTTGGGTATGAGAAGTGGACTTCTAATGATGTTTGAAAGGGAGAAAAATGATAGGCAGTAATTTTACTGAATGATCGCAATTAAAAGCTTTTTGTCAATGGACAATGACTTTCAACTATAGTACGAAATTTCTGCTGTCAATGGAGTCTTTAAAGCCTACAAATAAAACCATTACAGAACATTCAGTGAACATTAATCTTGAACGCACAATATAGAGCCGCTTGTTTCAAGTGTTTTCTTCGGATGTGGGTTCCATATAGCAATCGTCCAACAAAAACCAATTCAGTCATTCAATTACACGGCTCATTTATGGGGGCGTTAGGATAAGAAAACAAATCGAAATCAGTATTTATGCCTTTTTTGTATTGGTTTGTTAATACTATTAGATAAGTGATCTGTGCGATTTGAAGGTCATTGCAAACTCAAAGCAAAACTCCAAAATCTAAATTGAAATGAACTATGCTCTGGCAAGACACATCATAGGTAGAACAACAACGAGAAACAAATGCGAAAACCCGGATCACAGATATCATCCCATCTGGAAATACTTCACTAAACTGGGAATCTTTCAATATAATTCACTTTTCCGGTTCGGTGACAGTTTTGAATTGACTTTTCTTTTCCATCAGCGCGCGCGCCTGGCCATATCCGTCCGTTATATCTCTTTCGATTTGTCCACCGGGCGGTCCTGGCTTCTCGAGCGAAGCGAATCAGTTTGTGTCCTTTTCTCTACTGTTTTTATCCTTTCTCCATTCAACAAGAACCCAGTCAGCCAGCGCCGAAGCATTCTTCTGCCGGTAAGTCCATTGTTTCACTCCCCACCACCCCCGAGCAGCAGCAGCAGCAGAAAAGGCTAGACGAAGAGATTGACTCTGCTGACATATCTGGATGGTCACTTGCCCTTACTGCTGGAACGACCGGCGACGCCACGATTTAATGGCACCGGAGGCCAAGAAAACGAGTTGAAAACAATATCCTGCAGAATTCTCAGCAGATAGATTGCTTGACAAACAATGATGAAGCATCAAAAAAAATTCAATAAATAAAACAACAATTTCCAATATCCATTAGCCGGTATACGTTTCGGGGGAGTTTCTTTTTATCCTGATGTTCGTTACTGATTTTTTTTTTATTTAATTTTCAGTTGAAACGAAGTTTGCTAGTACAGTTAATTACAATTGCTGTTAATTCGTATAGAATTTGTTTAATTGAATAATACATATTGGTGTTGTTTATTTATTAAAGCCCAAGTTAAATTTTAATACATTCACCTTTCATAACGCTATCGTTGGGATACTATTCAGCACAGTTTGGTCAAATTGAACTAATGAAAAGTAGGGTAGAGAACTACTTCGGCCTAAGCTCCCATTTTGGGCCTGTCAAGCAGCAAACATCAAAAAAATCCATGATTTCAGCGTTAACAGATAAATTATGCATTTAGTACGATACTTTAGTTCAAATGCTACCGAAGTCAATAAGAACGCGTGATATGAATATTTGCACCCAATATTCTCAAAAACAAATGAAGCGCTCCAACCGAATCAATCTTTATTTATCTTCATCCGATAGGCCACAGTGATTTCATTGGCGTTTCAATGGCGTTTCAATGCGTTAGACCGAGTTTAGAATCCGTAGGCCAAGTTTGGTGTCAAGAAGCAGTGTTAGACTTTTATCAATATCTCAAACAACTTCTCTTCTCTTGCGGTACGTACGGAAAGATAAAAAAAAAGAGTCTTAAACTATGTTAATCATCGATCGAGTTTCCACTTGCTGTAATTACGGCCTCCACACGCTTCCGGAATGCACGGCAGGTTCTAATAATGTAGTCTGGATCCATTTCTCTCCAGGTACGGGTCAATGTTTGTCCGAGGCTTGCTGTACTCGGGTGGCGTTTAGAATAGGCCTTGGCCTTCATGACGCGCCATATTGAGTAATCGGGCTGGATGGCGGCTACAACCACTTTTGAGTGCGGTTCGAGGTGTGGCACGGAGCCCCATCTTGTTGAAATACAACATTTGGCTTCGGACCGTACTGTTCTTTGATCCACGGAAGAACATACTTACTTAAAATCCCGATGTAGACCTCCGTGTTGACCTTGTCGCCTTCTGGAATGAACACCGGGTCCATTTTTTTTGCCATCGGAAGCCACCAATCCAAACATCATAACGCTAGCATGATGCTTGGTCAGATACACGTTCTTGTGCTCGTCGGCCACGTCTTTTACCGGAAGAAAACTAGTATACCGGTCGGTTCTGGAATTTGGTACGGGATCGACGGTATACATGCTCTCGTCGGTGAACAGGATTACCGGATTTTTTTCGCTAAAGGAAGTTCAAGATTTTCTTGCATCGTTCGACTCGTAGCTCCCGGATGCGGTTGGTAATCATGTGAGTTTTTTTTTCCGTGCCCTCGACTTCGCCCAGTAATCTTCCTTTACGATCTTCCGTGCCCTAAAGTCACTGATCCCGTGTTCCTTTGCCATTTTCCTTATTGAACGCACTGGATTCACCCGAATCTTCCTTTTGATAGCAGCGATAACCCTCGGAACCCGAGCTGACCTCGAACGACATGTGGCCACCTTCGCGGATAGTTGTCCTTTCTTTTCTCGGTCTAAAACCGTTTTGACAGTCCACCGTGACACTCCCACGGCGATTGAAATGTCTTTTTGCGACATTTGCGCGTGGGTCAAATCACGAATACGCTGCCACTTCGTCATGGTGAAACTGTCAAACTAAGTAGGGGAAATGTATGTAATGTCGGCCTAAGTAGTACCGTCCCAATGACGCGTTTATCTGGATAAAATTGACAAATAGCAGATTTTTAGCGATGGTCCCAATCTTATATCCATAGGCCAACATTAGAGCTATTTCCCTTAATCATTTTCTGTGTATAAAGCCTACTGCGGTATGAGCTATAGGTTACGTGCATGCAAAGAAAACCAAGGCATTGTATGCACAGGTGAAACGGGAACCTTATTTGTACGATGGTGCAAACATTATCACGCATACGGTAGATTAAGTAAGACTAAGTGCGGGTTGTGGTTAATAGGCCGGAAATAGGGTAGTTAACCCTACCCTGCATTAAAGTAAACAACTATCTCACTCGAAAGTTGCTCATACGCTCTCTAACTAAACTCTCATATTTGGAGAGGCAAACGTTCTCTACACGGTTAGAAAAAAGTACCCGAAAATAAGTTCTTTTCACTCATCTCGGCACTATAGTGCAGGAACTCAAAATTAGGTAAAGCGGGTCAAAGTAATTTCCATTTACTTGTGTGCAGTTCGTATGGAATTTTCCACTGGCTAAAAAAGTAAGTTAGTTGTACCCAACAGTAGGTAAATATGATTATACTCAACGTTGGGTTCCCACACTTTACTACCCCTGTTGGGCGGTTTTGCTCCTCAGTTTTTGACAACATTAGAAGAAGAAAAGGAGACAAAAGAGTCAAAAGTAGGTAAAAGTGAACTGGCCGTTGGGATACTTTTTTCTTGCCGTGTAGAGCACCAGACACAGAATATGGAGCGTCTAAATTATCACTGACAGATGATTGTTTGACGGCTCAACTATTGATTTATGGGTTTGTGTCATATCCATTCTTAGTTTACAATATGTGAAGCATTTTAGAAAACAAAACTTGGTATGGGAGCCGTCAAATGTGAAAATGTAAACAAAATCAATAGAAAACTTGTAAATCCTAAGGATGTAGGGTAAATAATGGCAACCAAAATTTAAACGTTAATTTCGCTCTTTTTGTTAGGAAAACACTTCGCTGAATGTATTTAAACGATTCCTTAGTCTTTCAGCTTCAATCTCATTACATTTTTACGATTGAGCAAACCTGTTCTTTCAGATTTTTCTTCAAATGAAACATACACACTAAAAATACGGCTGATTTCGAGTTGCCGACAATAGAACAGCTGGTTAGCACGCAGCTTAAATGAAAAGGTTGTCGAAGAAAAAGGGTCAATAGTAGGGATACCATCTGGTGAAGGTTCAAAATCTGGACATTTTGAAATAAGTAACAAGTACCTTTTCAAGAAATTTATTCCATTAATAATTGTTGGTTTCTACCCGTATTTCGGCCTGCGAAAATCAAACCATGCATAAAATAGCGTAATATGCTTATTTTTGTTTATTTTTTTATTAAAAGTGATACTATGCTTATTTTTTTTATTTAAAAATACTTACAAGTTATTTAAAACCAAACATTCATACTGAATACATCGATACTTACAGATAGCAAGTCTATTTTGTCATATTTCTCGGACGATCGAATCATCTCGAACAATTTCGAATGACCAGGCAAAAGTAAATAGGGAAAGGTGGGGCAAGATGAGTCACGGGGCAAGATAGGTTATAGGGCAAGATAGCTCATCTACCTAATTTATTATTTTATTGACTGTCAACATCGACAGGCTTAATGTAGCCCCACCGTTGGTTTGGAAAAGAAAACTATCATTGGGGTTGCATTGAACCTGGTGATTTTAACAATCAAGTAAATTAACAAATGTACTAGCTGACCCATCTTGCCCCGTGACCCATTTTGCCCCACCTTACCCTGCATGAAAAAATCGACACAAGGAAAAATTTCAAATTAAATTTGCGGTTATTCTTCTTTTCCTTTATTTAACGTTGGTCTCTGTTCCTCAATCTAGTGCCAATCACCGACGGACATCGATTGCCTTCCTCCGGAGGAAGACGTGACCAGAGATTTTTATGCCTCAGAAAAATCCCACCGACCTCGGCTGGGATTGAACCCAGACCCATTGGGGTGAGATAGCAGTCACGCTTACCACTACATCACCGGCGCCTGCAAATTTGACAGTTGATAGATGCTTAACCGTTCCTATCGTAAGACGATTCCTCTCATCACTCCACTGAGATCCAATAAATGAAAAATACGCTCACAGTTTGCGTTGTGTCCTGAGCATGGGCATGAGCATGATTTATCGCCTGAGGATGCAATTCCGTTATTACCAGATCAGCTGTAATTACACAGAAAACCAATAGACGATGCTTGGGATTAGCAATCATCCTCAATGTGTAAATACTGGTGATCTTAAATTAGGCAATACCAGCGCCGGCCACGTCCGAATGCAGATCAAGAAAGGAATGGGTAGGAATGTGTTGTCGTGACACTCGCTTTGTTGGAAGCGGAGGAGTCCTCTGCACTTCCATGAGGAATCACTGGGATTTTGGGTAAAAGGGTTGGGTTTGCAGTAGTGTTCGTTTTGGTAAACGATAACTGTATTGATATGATATATGACGTAGGATTATGTCTTTCGGCAACATATTGATGGTGCAATTTAAAAAAAACAGGTTTTGACCACTTATAACTCTGTCACTAGTGTATGGATTTTAATTCTTCACAAGCCAATCGATTGGAAATTTTGCTACGAATGTGCAAAAATGAACACTTGATTAATTTTCAATTTTTATTACTATTGTAAATTGCACCGTTTGCCTTCAAAAAGCGCTTTCCCTAACACAGATTTCAAAATCGAATTCCATCTGGTCTCGCCGAACGGTGCTTATGCAATCACCGTGTGTGGTGGTGTCCGGTCGGTCGTTATCATCAACAGCAGCAGCAGTGCTTTCGACGCGTGGCATTGGACATTGTTCTCCAGTACACAACGAAAGGCTGCCCGCAAGCAGCGAGCTACAGCACACATGAGCGTCCATTCACCAAAGAAGGAGGAAGAAGCTGCACCGCTACTGATCGGATTCAGTGAGCCGCTGTGGGCCTTTTACGCCAAGTGCGTCACTCTCATTCCAAACAACATACAGCTCTCCAGCCTAATCTGTGTTGAACACCCTGATAGCTCAGCATTACTCAACCAAAACGGTCCTTTTCAGGACCACCGTAAATTTGTTAAAGAGTATTTTCTGGACATTTGTCGAGATAATTAATCGGATATCAGTTCCCATAAGTTTAAATCTAACATATGTGCATGTATTTTTAAGGCAACTTTGGGGGTGCAATTTCAAAACCCAGAGTCAGTGGCGGCATGAAAGCGGTCTGATTTTGATCCAAAGATGATGGATTTCAATTCTTAATACGCCAATCTATAGGATTTTTTTTCTACGAATCTGTTAAAATTAAGACTTTATCAATTTTCATACAGAGGAAATGGGAGGGCTTATTAGAAACTTCTCACCAATAAAGTAATGATCTTCTAGTAAATTTTGCATATAACTTTATTAATATTTTATTTTATTTAAGCATATTGTTTTTGTAACAGTCAATTAGCATTAGCATACGATACAAGAGATTTAATATTACTTGCTCGTTTTTGCGTAAAATTATCAATATTTATTTTACTTGTAATTTGAAAGTTTTTTTTTTGTGATCTGATAGATTTCCCAGTTTGGTTAGAAGCGAAGCTAACGCATGTCCACAGCCCTAATATAAAGATAGGCAGAAAAAGCGTATCAAGAAGAATGGTTGCGTGCAGGGTTGCTTCCACTCACTTGCTATAGATGAGTGATTTTCGTAGTTTTCGTTTTCGTTAGATGTTGTAATGGGGATTTGTGTTGTTGGATGCGGGAGGAGATTGGACGCATAGAGCCTGTCAAATTCGCTTTGTGTGTCAGACGCTTGCTTTTTGGCCTCTTTTTGTGTCTAACATGTGCAGAGTATCATTTTAGCGTCTAATGGTTTTGAGATTCCTGGTTGCGTGAAATATATTAGTGAGAATATCTTTTTGAGGTTTTAGTAGTCACGTTTTGTTTGTAGTTTATATTTTATTTCTTTCATGTAACTATCTTAAATAATAGTTATTCAATAATAGCATATGAATTCTGCAAATCTTAATCGTTCGTTACATACCTAAAGAGAACTTAATCGTACTTTGACGCGAAGCGCTGTGGATTATGAGATGCTCGATGACCCTGGAGGGATCGATTTTGCTGAATGAGCAGAAAATCATGGATTTAACCCCAAGCTCTTCCACAGCACAATAAATCGCCACCATCATTTGTATATTTGATATTGAACATTAACCTCGGAAACTATTTGCATATCAAGCGAAAACGTAGTCCTGTATTGTCGCGAAGCGTTATGGTTCTGAGATGCTCGATGACCCCGGAGAGATCGTTTTTGCTTACTGAGCAGAAAATCATGGGTTTAATCCCAAGCTCTCCGTCATGACTCTTAAAATTCATGATCACTAAACAAAATGAATCTGTTCTTTCGACAGCCGGCTATCGAGAGATTAAATAAACAACAAATAAACAATACATACTTTTGGTTGCATCGCCAACTTGAGGTGAATCCTAACCGGATACCCTACCCAACCCTCCAACTCCGTAGCACTTATGAGGGTGTCGCTAAGTCGGTGGCCTCTCGTTAAGTAAGTACTACATCAACATTTCCTTCCCTATCCCTAGTTATAGTAAAGATGGGCGTGGCCGGGAATAGCGACAGTCATGCTTCTGTTACTCTTGTTTAGATTGGAACCAATGTTTACTCCCCAGAATTATTCCTGAAAGTAGTCTAACTGAGAATTTCAGAAGAGACGTGAGTGTCGCTAGTATCCAATCTACGAAGTATATCATAACAACGCTAACGCTAAATGCATAACAGTATTGAAGTGGTACATAAAAATACTCGTAATGACCTTGTCAATGCTGTATGTATGTAAGGTAGCCACCATCCTTTCAAGACTTGTCTTGGATGCAGCTCCACTTAATAGCAAGATCAATTTGAGTTACCGATCTGAATTCACAATATCGCTGTATGAAGGGCCAAAAACGGAGGTGCGGACCCGTAAGCAGAGACACTTACGCGAAATCCACGGGAATTTAAGAATCTCCTTCGAACGATACGCTCCAACAAATTGAATAACACAATTCGCAATACTTATTAAGCTTCCTACTGGATGGTTTGTTAAGAAGGGCGCGTCAATCGCCCTGAAACTGTTGGAGTAGAATTCACACCACCACAATCGAATCGGTAGGATAAAGAAAATGATAGGGTTTATTCCCTCCTAGACTCCGGCTGTCAATCATACCATCGTCCAGTTTCAGTTTGAATGATACCCTGATGCTCCCTCCCAACCCAGTATGTATTTATATAATGAAAATATATGCAATGGAGAAATTAAATATATCAGAATATTAAAATATGACATAATGAAATACATGGATAATATAGTTGCTACTGCAATGAAGAAGTATTTAACATATAATAAGATGCAGCTCTATACCTCCTCAGCTCACAATGGCAGGTGGATGCACCACTGAAATGTATAGGATATATAAGGCAATTAAATATATTTTGCTCGAATGGTACTAACAATAATGCTAAGAATTGTGATGAATAACTAACAGACGAAAAATATAATCTTATTTAATGTTGTTATTTCCTCTGCTTCATCAGCTTCATATTAATTTAGATGACTTGCTTGGGTAACTGAAATATTAAGCTAATAGTAATAGTGTATCATGCAATGTTTAATTTATATAATATATGTAGTGAAATGCAAAATATAAAAAAAATAAACAAGTTTTGTTATTTATAAATCATTGGTCGTGGTATGATTGAACTCAACTTTACATATTTAATTAATCCACAATTTAAATAAAGAATCAATTTGCTACATAATCGAGGATGAGCATACAAGATTTATAAAAAAAAAAGTATCAATGAATAATTCTTGAAAGAGCAAAATTCTGCAAAAGTAAAACAAATTAAAAACATTGGCCTAATGTATGATGATATTCAATTTATTCTCTGGGTAGTCCAAATTCTGAAAACCATAGATCACATTATATAATAATAAAATAAATTGTAAATAACAATGATTTGCTATTTGATACACCTTCTGGTCCATCAGTATCTGCAGGACAACTGATATATGATATAATGAGATTTTAAATATGTGAAATAAAAATAATTTACAAGTCATGCAATATATAAAATATAATGAATGTCAAATAAACAAGTATTACAAAATACACATAAGCTCGATTTAAGTTAACCGCAGTACATATAACTGATTACAATTTTTGATATTTGATTGGAATTGAACAAACTCTTTATTATGCACCATGGAATGGTTTAACGCAATATGGAATGCTTTTAAAAATATTGGTAAACTTTAATAAAGAATCAATAGTCAGAAATATAGAGGTTATTTGGACAGTTAACAGTTTTCATGCAATTGTAATCATGCATTACAATGTTTTTGTATTTTCCTGAACGAAGGCTGATAAAAGTGAATCATTATAATATTAATTTAAAAATGTTCCATCATCGAAGAGCTGAGAATATACTTAAAGATTTAAATCAATAAATCCAGCCTAAACGGAGGACTCGTGAACACAATAAGTTCCCTCTTCACTCATATTCCGAATCTGATTAAATAAGTATTTACAAGTATACACATAAATATATCAACAAGTAATGTAATTTTGTCTCCTGGAAAGGAAAAATAGAATGGTTAATTGCACTATAAACGGTATGCATACATTAGAGAAAATCAAACAATGTTGCTTTGCTTATTCCAGTTTGTTTTGCTCCTGTTTTAAATATTTATTTTTATATTAGGTTTAAAACATTGAAAATATATAAATAAATGAAATATGAAAAATCTTGTCTTTTTTCTCTCACATATTATCAAATTTTGCATCAGTAGTAGACAACAGAAAAAGGGAATGATATTTTTTTGACAAGGTCTACATGTCCAAATAGTTTTATTGAACTCTGAGAGGGTGCTGCCAATTCCAAATACGATTTGGCGAGAAATGCATCATGAGCCCTTTTCATATGAAATTCTCGATTAATCAAAGTGAACTTAAGTGCTGATTAGACAAAATTGAATTGCAAATTGAGCTTCATTGGATTCTGAGATGATTTTGTGCTTCACTGGTTTAGTTTTGTGTGAAAATGGCAAATAAAAAAAAAATCAGTTCAGACATGAAAAAGTTTTTGTAAGAAAAACTTTTTTTCCTTAAAAGTGCCCATCTCGCAACCCTAACAAAATTTGTATGGTTATTTAGCTTAACGACGTGTTTGGGATATCATCCAAACCATTTGTGGAAAGTTCGACAATTTGGGTTATCGTTCGATTATGGTATTTTTTTATTAGGGAATGTATGGACGGTTGGTTCTTCTTCTTCTTCTTCTTCTTCGCATTTCAAGCTTATTGCATACGCATATAAGCTTATTACGTGCTCTCAACTTAGTGTTCTAGATGCACTTCCACAGTTATTAAAATTGAGAGCTTTCGATGCCTGTACAATTTTTGCATTGGCATAATTGTGTGGCAAGTCCAATCATACTTCTATGCCCAGGGAAGTCGAGAAGTTTTCCAACCCGAAAAATTTCTAGACCGGACCGGGAATCGAACCCAGCCACCTCCAGCATGGTCTTGCTTTGTAGCTGCGCCTTTACCGACTGAGCTAAGGGAGGTCCCTTGGAGGGTAGGTAGTAAACATTATTACCTATCTTGAGGCAAAATTTCATCAAAATCAAAAAAGGCCTTTTTTTGAAATCGACTTTAAATTTTAAAAATCGATTTTTTTCAGTGTAGGTCTCAAATGAAATTTTTTCCAGTATTTTTTTCGATAACTTGAACAATTTCCTAAAAATCATCCATGCAACACATTTTTGTAGGAGTTGTCATTTTTCCATAATATTTTTTTGAAAAAAATCGGCAGAAAAAGTTTGGCCCTTCTCAAATGTTAGTCTAGATAAATTTTGTAAAAACTAAGTACGCAAAGTGGCATATTTAGTCAAGGTCCACATATCCAGAAAGTTTCATTGAAATCTGAGAGGGTGCTGCCAGCTCCGAATACGATTTGGCGCGAAATGCGTCTATTGCAAAATCTGTTTCTGAATCAGAATGCGAAGATGTCGATGGCGAAGATCAGGAATCAGAATGCGGAGATGTGTACGACGAAGACCAGGAAAGGCGAATTGGTGACTTAACATTGTTTACCGAATTTATTGTTGAAGAATATATTGAGAAGAACCAGAATCCAACCTTAATGATCGACGATGACGAACCGGTTAATATCAAAGAAAATTAAGGTATGCAGTAATTTATTTTAGAAAACTAATAATCTACACAGCAAAAAAATAATTTTGATATCACGTCAAAGTGGATGCACTACAATCATGTCGAAAATATGGTGTAATATTACTTGCTAAAAAGGACAAAATTATCATTAATACAATGCATGAACTGACATTACGCTGCTTTTACTGCATTTGTTTATTTATGTGGTCATAAAAATTACATGAAATTTTCGACATGATTGTAGTGCATCCACTTTGATGTGATATCAAAATTATTTTTTTGCTGTGTAACATTTATTTGACAGTGGTTGGCAATGGAACCAATTATCCAGATGTATGGAGATCTGTTAACACAAATATTGGTAAGTATTGAAGACATTTAGTGTCCTTGAAAGTCTTCGGTCCAACAACCTTGTTGTCTTGTGTGAAAATGTAAATTTTTTTTTATTTGTTTACAAACTCTAAAAATCACTGCTAATACACAACAAAAAAATAATTTTAATATCACATCAAAGTGTATGCACTTCAATCGTGTTGAAAATATGGTGTAATATTACTTGCCAGAAAGGACAAAATTATCATTAATACAGTGCATGAACTGATATTACGCAGCTTTTACTGCATTTGTTTATTTTTGTGGCCATAAAAATTTCATGAGATTTTCGACATGATTGAAGTGCATCCTCTTGGATGTAATATTAAAATTTATTTTTTGCTGTGTATGCTAATTAAAATAAGTTTCTTTTAAAGAGACTCTCCGTTACGACAACCCCTGGAGTGAACTACAGTTGAAAGATGGAGATTTGGGATTTGATGAAATTGACACGTCCCGACGTCCAAGAAGCCGAAGACCAATAAACAGAATATTGCACAACATGCACGAATGCAAGGCTTAGAGTATAGACAATCTAACGGCCATTAAGTAGTTGCCCGCAGTGTGAAACCACCATGTAGTTGTACGAAGCTCTATTTTTTACCCTTCTTACAAAGAAGGGTATAAATATCACCTGAAAAACCGACTATCGATCCGGAGGGCCGAGTGTCATATACCATTCGACTCAGCTCGACGAGATCGGAACATGTCTGTGTGTGTGTGTACCTGTGTATGTGTGTATGTGTGTGTGTATGTAACGAAATGAATGCGCTCACGTTTCTCAGCAACCGCTCAACCGATTTGGACAAACTCGGCGCCAAATGATAGGTCTTGGGGTCCCATTGAACGCTATTGAACGGTTTTGGAATCGGTGAACCGGTTCCGGAGATATGGCCGGAATAAGATCCGGTGAATATGGGCCTTCACGCTGGATTTAACGGAAAACGTATCAAAACCATCATGCGACACATCAAATTACTACAGAATTCAAAAATAAGATCAATGCAAGTCGTGTTAAGTGTTCCAGACCACATTGGACACACTTGGACATGTTCCGGGTACCCCGGTGAAGTTGCTTGAATATGAATTGAATTAAAACCCATTAAGGGGAGGTTTACTTGGATTTGGCTGAAAAACAGTTGAACTTTGGAATTTTTTTTCAGGAGAATGAAAAGACATACGAACTTCCGGTTTCGATAATTATATTTGTCCACTATTCCTGAATACTTGGTATACTTGGAATACTTGAAGGTAAAAAAACAAAATGGCGGCTCAAAATGGCGGCTCGCGTGGAGGAGTGTCAGTCAGGTTTTGCTGCAGAACTTCGAGTGCACACCCTCTGGTGGTGAACTGAAATGAAATTTTTTTTATTGTGGTTAAAGTTGATAATATTCCCTATGGCTTATACCTAACTAGAACGAAATCCGACAAAAATTGACCAAATTATGGACATTTGAAAATTTAGTGCTTTTTTTACAACTTTTTTTCTCACTTTGACCTTGCTTAAAAAATAGTAACTAACAATTTTTTTTTAATTTTAGATATAAGCCATACAAAAAATAGTATCCTTCAAAGCGCAATTTTCCGATTGTAAATCGGATCATTTGTTCAATCCCTATGCTCTAAGTTGTTATAAAAAATATGGTTTCGAGAAAAACGCGTTTAAAGTTTTTGTTGCGTCCCTCAGCGCCATAACTCGCTAAATATGTTTCGGATCGTAAAATCCTTTTGGCCACATATTCTACACACTTGTAGCTTTCATTTTATGCAAAAAAAATCAATTTTTTTTTGAAAAAATCCAAGTAAACCTCCCCTTAAATCACATTAAAATACGATGATAAGGTGATTGGTAGCCCCACCAAATAGACTACACCCGGATATATTCCGGGTACCCCCAGGCAGTGGCGTAGCGTCACTGGATGACACGGGGGTGGGGGGCTTGGTCACTGATAATGACAATAAAATAAATAAACTTGAATAAGTAAGAAGGGTCTGATCACACCATAGGTGGATAAATTCGGGTTTTATTATTATAGTCACTTTAACACTCTTGAGTCATTCGTGACTTGTCCGGGGGTGAGATTTGAACTCGTGACTTTAGTGTGAGAGGTATGGATGTTAACCACTACGCCGCGGTCGCCCGAAGCTCTAATGTTTCAAGACATATGATGAGAACACTCGAAAGAAATTATTAGAAAATCTATTGAAGCTTTCATGGTCCGGATAAAACCAGTTTTTGAGCAATCATATGGCTATTCGGACAACAGCAATTCCAATATTAAATTTAAAGCCTTTACTTTAGTGGAAGCTTACAGCCCCGAGAAAATAAATTACGTATTATTTTTTTCTAAAAATATTGAAAAAAGATATAAAAAATATAACAAAAATGTTTTTTTTTCTATTTTCTAAGGAAAATCTAAGTGTAAATATATTTTTTATATGTTTTCACTTCGG